>NW_024609882.1:78454921-79054921 GCF_016920785.2 Ixodes scapularis
GAATGTACACACTACAGAGTGTAATTCGTTCATTAACTTGTGTCTGAATTTTAACCTTTCGCAATTAGTTCTTCATCCCACTAGAGTGTCTCCGACGACAGCAAGTGTTTTAGATCTAATATTGACTACTCACCCTGAACATGCAAGTGACATAGCTTATGTTCCAGGGATCAGTGGTCACTCTATGTTACATTTTCATTTCGAAACGCCGGTATCTAGGCCGACTGACCAACGAAAGAAAATACGCGATTACAGTAGAGCGAATTTTGATCAGATCAACAATGATCTTGCGGTTTTCTTTGACCAGTATTTGACAGACTTTTCGGGGCGCTCTGTTGACGAAAACTGGAATTTGTATAAAGATAAGATAATCTCCCTTATCGACAAATACGTACCGCTCCAAAATATACATGAAAATAATCAGTCACCTTGGTTCACAAAAGCCCTGAAGAGACTGTCAAATAAAAAAAGCGCTTTTACCGTGCGGCCAAGTTTTCCCAGTGTGAGCGTCGCTGGGCCGCATATCACAAATCTGTAGAAGTGTACAAAAAAGCGATTGAAGGCACTAAATCTCACTTTTTCACACATGGTCTTCCAGACATGTTGGTAAATAACCCCATTAAATTTTGGAATACTGTTAACAAAAAGGACGGTTTTTCAATTTCTCTTACAACTTCTAGTGGTGACAGCGTGCCCAGTGACGAATGTGCTAATGTCTTAAATAGTATATTTATGGAATCTTTTTCCGATATTCGCAACATAACTTACCCTTCGATGAGCTGTTCCTGTTATCTGCCAATGGATTCTATCTTTGTTGACCCTGCTGGTATTGCAAAAATTATAGATGAACTGAAGTTATCATCCTCATCAGGAGTGGACGGAATTAATTCCAAGCTTTTGAAAAACACTAAACTATACTCGTCTCTTATTCTCTCAAAATTGTTTGAACAGTCGCTGCAAGATGGTATTTTACCTTGTGATTGGCGAGTGGGGAAGGTGGTTCCAATTCCGAAAGGTGGCGATAAGTATTCCCCTAACAATTATCGTCCCATTTCATTAACCAGCATACCATGTAAACTTCTGGAACACGCTATCTTTTCCCAACTCGTACATTTCCTAGAGTTGAATAATTTTTTCATCGAAACACAGCACGGATTTCGTAAATCATCATCTTGTGATACTCAGCTCCTATCCTTCACTCATGACATTCATTCTATTCTTCACCGAGGCTCCCAGGTGGACTGCATTTTCTTAGATTTGGCTAAGGCATTCGATAAGGTGTGTCACGAGCTAGTACTGTTAAAACTTTCAAACCTTAACATTGACCCTAACGTTCTCGCATGGATTCGGTCTTTTCTAAATAACCGTTCACAATTTGTAACAGTTAACAACAAAAACTCTCCTCCTGTGTCTGTGAATTCTGGAGTTCCTCAAGGGTCGGTTTTAGGCCCACTATTATTTTTAATCTATATTAACGATCTTCCCATTAATGTGTCTTCATCCGTTTGTCTGTTCGCCGATGACTGTGTAATTTACCGTGAAATCTGTCACGATTCTGACCTGTCTACACTTCAGTCCGATATTAACTCTGTCTCTTGTTGGTGTGAATTATGGCTAATGAAACTAAACACTAATAAATGTAAACAGATGAGAGTGTCCCGCAAGCCTAACAACAGTCCCTGTTACCACCTAGATGGCAACCTTTTTGGGGCAAGTGGCAACGTACAAGTACCTTGATGTTCACTAAACAAATAACCTTTCATGGAAACCTCACATTCAGTATGTTACTACCCGTGCTAACTGCATTTTGGGCTACTTAAAACGCAACTTTTCATTGGCACCTATTTCACTAGAATTGATCCTCTACAAAACATTAATCAGGCCTAAATTAGAATATGCAGCCTCCATCTGGGATCCCGGTCACGATACTCTAATCACTGCATTGGAATCCATTCAGAATAGGTTGTTGGAACTTTCGCGAGGACGGCATCGGATTCCCTCTGCGGAGAGGATGCACGCGAGGAGCGAGCTGAACCTTACACCACGGCTTGTCTCGGCGGAGACGATTTACGATCGCGCGCGGGGGTCGAGATGTTAACTTCGTACCCGCAGCGGCCGGATGCAGCCGCGAAGATCAACAGCTGGGAAAGTGGAGACGGACAGAACGAAAGCTGGAACACTACCGATTGGAGAACGAGAAAGTGACTCGTCTGTTTGGAATGTGTGTAGTGTGTGTAGTTTAAAATAAAAGTGTTGGGGTTTGTTGAGACTGATCGATATCTCGGAACGCCAAGAAGCATCAATTCCCTCAACAAAATAATTGGTGCCGAAACCCGGGACAGAAACTACTGCACTACAAATGAAGCCGACAAGCAAGGTGTGATCGAATCGCCGGCAGACAGAGAAGGGAACGTAACGACTGAACGAGCGAAACCTGGTAATCAACGGCAACATCTACGATAGACCGGCACAAGCAAGCAGCACTGCAAGCCAGGGCAGAGCGGCAATGGACGTCCTCAAGAAAAAACGAAAAACGCATCGAACGCAAGTAACGAAGCTCCTCAGCGAGGCACAGGATGTATTACAATCCGCTACGCCGACCGTCGATGATCTCGATATATTGATCGAACGTCTAATCCTCGCTCGGGACCAACTCAACCACGTAGATGCCGCGATCGAGTCGTTGATTTCCGAAAAAGAAGCAGAAGCAGAACTCACGCAAGTGATCGATTATTCTGACAAGATCGTCACGTGCCTAGCGAAGCTCAAAAGGAAAGTGAAAAGCCCGGAGGACAGCCAACGAACAAGCGGGAAACCGAACGAAGAGCGGGAAGCAAGAAAGGTGACATAAAAAATCAAGCTTCCCAAATTAGAGCTCATCAAGTTTAACGGACACCGAAGAAATTGGCAGCCCTTCTGGGAGCAATTTCCGACCGCCATCCATGAAAATCCGGAACTATTGTCCTCAGAAAAATTCAACTACTTGAGGTCAGCCCTGATTGGTGATGGAGCAGCCGCCATCGCAGGACTGCACCCAACCGCTGAATGCTACGCCCACGCCATCGAGCTCCTGCAGCAGCGGTTCGGGAACCAGGCGGAGCTGATACAGGACCACATGACAGGGCTCATGGACATCAATCAGGTGCCGTCATCGCGCAGCGTCAGAGCTCTGCGGCGGGTCTACGACAGCGTCCAGGCTCACATCCGGGGCCTTCGGGCGTTTGGTGTGAGGGATCAGTCATACTGTGCCATGCTCTACCCGGTTCTGCTTCGTGCGCTTCCGGACGACATGAGGCTCGAGTTCAACCGCAAGATGTCTTCGGGGAGCGCCAAAAACGCCACAGCCGGGGGAACATCAGCAACCGACATCGGCTCCGACTCAGCAACGGAGCGAGGACCCGTTTAGGAGGTGCGCGCGCTGCTGAACTTTCTCAAGATCGAGGTGGAGAGCCGGGAGAAAACATCCAAGCAACAACCCAAGGACGCCGGCGGTAAGCCTGCACATTGTTTCCCCATGCATGAACATCCGAAGAGGCGCCTAAACAGCGCCAAGAGTCGGAACGCTACCGCTACGGCCTTGCATGGCAGGATGCACAGCATGGAATGCTTTCTTTGCAAATCAAAGGCGCACAGCACACCAGACTGTAACGCGAAGGTCGAACTCAAGGAAAAGAAGCGCAGGCTGCAAGCCGATCGCAGGTACTTCCGGTGCACAAAGCCGAACCACACGGCAAGAATGTGTCGCGGCACGCTCTGTTGTGACAGGTGTCGAGGAAGGCATGTATCCACTATGTGTGATCCAGATTACTTGCCGGGACGAGCTACCAGCGGATCGGATGAAACGCGGAAGAAAGACAAGACGCCTCTTAACCTGCATGTGAGCGAGAAGGGCAACAAACCGGCTGTCCTTCTGCGAACGGTTACCGCGTGGGTGAAAAGCAAGAACAGAAGAAAGTTGGCCCGCATTCTCTTCGACAGCGGTAGTCAGCGCTCCTTCATTACAGAGGAGCTGTCGAGGGGTCTTGGGTGCAAGCTTCTCGGAACGGAAGTTCTGACCGGTCGGAGTGTTCGGTGGCAAGACTAGCGATAGCGAACAAACGTACCGTAGAGTTCAAGTAGTTTTGAGTAATCGTCTAACCGGCCAGGCACACGAGATAGACGCCCTCGAGACACGTTCTATCTGCGAACAAGAACTTCCAGGACCGGATGAAGACGTCCTGGTGATTATGGAGGAGCTCGGACTAACGGTTGGTGACGACCTGAACGGACTCGAGTGCAACGGAGTAGGAATCCTCTTAGGATCGGAGCACTACTGGGGGTGCGTTACGAGAAGAGGCCGTCGACTGAGCGAGAACTTGACGGCAGTGGAGACCGCCTTTGGTTGGGCAGTACATGGACGCTCCCAGGCGACTGCAGCTGTTGTCAACTGTTCCCAAGTGATCGTCCTCAGAGCTGCCGTGAGCGACCAGGAGAACACGGCTGTCCTGAGAGGATTTTGGGAGCTTGAGAGTATGGGAGTTGTGGACGCAGAGGTCCAGGATCATTCCGATAGCGACATCATGCAGCGCTTTGAGAGAGGCATCACCAAATTTGATCGAAGATACGAAGTCCGCCTCCCTTGGAAACTTGATGTAAAGCTTGATTGCAACCGAGAGATGGCTTGGAAGAGACTCGAAAGCCAACGAAAGAGGGTGAGCAAGAATCCTGAGCTCATGCAGAGATATGATCAGGCAGCCCGGCTTTACGTCGAGAACGGAATGGCTGAGAGGGTCGAGAGAGAAGATAACTCGGGTGAACGGGTGTACTACATGCCCCACCCGGCTGTTCTGCGAGAAGGCAGCAGTACGACGAAGATGAGAATCGTTTTCGACGCGTCTTCGCACGGACCGAACTGCAGGTCACTAAACGACAACCTGGAGAGCGGTCCGAACCTGAACCCAGACCTTGTTAGCCTGCTTCTCAACTTCAGGCAACACCCGGCGGCACTGGTTGCGGACGTCGAAAAGGCCTTCCTTCCAATTGGAGTAAACCCGGAGGATCGCAATGCTCTCCGGTTCCTCTGGTACAAAGAACTTGCTCAACCGAACCAAACAACTCCGGAGGTGGAAGTCTGGCGTATGACGAGGGTCATTTTCGGAGCCACGTCCAGCCCCTTTCTGTTGGCGGCGACCCTACGACATCATTTCAGAGAAATGGAGAGCGTATTCCCCAAGACAGCAGAGCGACTGGGTAGATCGGTCTACGGTGACGACCTCTTGACGGGCGCGGAAAGTGAAGAGGACGCCCGGACATTCTGTAACGAGGCGATCGAAATATTTGGAGCAGCGGGAATGAAGCTCCATAAGTGGGGCTCCAATAGCGCAGCCCTGTCGAAAATGCTTGAAGACAAGGGTCCCGATGAGAGACCAGTGGGACAACAGACGGGTGTGTTGAAGGTGCTCGGCCTGACGCGGAAGCCGAATGAAGACAGCCTTTCCTTTTCGGCAGAACACGCGATTGAGTTTGCCCGCCAACGAAGAAACACCAAGCGTTTCGTGCTCCAGACGACAGCACGATTGTATGACCCCCTTGGTTTCCTTTCCCCCTTCGTGGTGCGAGCCAAGATCTTGTTTCAGGAAATCTGGAAGCTGAATCTGCGCTGGGACGATACACTGCCGGAAGAACTGATGAGTGACTGGAACAACTGGTGCGACGAGCTCACCACACCCACACTTCAGCAAATTAACGTGCCCAGATTCTACGACAGCGAGCTGAAGGGCAACGTTGTACATCGAACGTTGCACGTGTTCTCTGATGCCAGCACCTCCGCATACGGATCCATGATCTTCATCTGCTCAACGGATGACACCGGAGAAACGACCGCGACGCTCTTACTGGCTAAGTGCCGCGTGTCGCCCCTGAAGGAAATCTGCCTTGCTAGATTAGAGCTCATGGCATGCTTGATCGGATCGAGGCTGTTTAAGTACGTAAGGACACGCCTCGAAATCAAAGTTGATGAAGTCCACTTCTGGACGGATTCCATGATTGCTCTGCATTGGATTAGGGGAGAGCCATCCAGGTGGAAGACGTTCGTGAAAAATAGAGTACAAGAAATTCAAGCAAACAGCGAGAAGGCAATGTGGCACCACTGCCCGGGGAAGGAAAATCCTGTCGACCTGATGACACGAGGGCTGTCCGCGGATCGACTGCTGTCTGCACCGCTCTGGTGGAACGGACCAACTTGGTTGCTGCTGCCCGCGACAAAGTGGCCTGGGGAAAGTGACGAGGAGCTTTCTCACGACGGGCTCGAGGGGAGGACTCCAAGAGCAGAGCTCTTCGAGGTAACTGCAACTGTACCGGAAGAGTTGCTCGACATCTCAAGATTCAGCTCGGCCTTGAAACTTCACAGAACAACGGCCTGGATTTTACGGTTCATCTATAACCTCAGAACGTCAGAAAAAAGGGTGGGACCACTGACAGCCGAGGAGATCCACGTAGCGCAAACACACTGGATAACGAGAGCACAGAGATCACCGTTTGCCACCGATATTGATTGTACAGGAAAGAGAATGTCGCCCCCACCTGGGTCGCTCTTGCGTGACTTTCGCACTTTCATCGATGAAGAGGGATTGCTGAGGATCAGCGGTCGGCTCCAGTCATCGAACCTGACGCAAGAAGAACGCCACCCCATTGTACTACCTAAGGAGCATCGATACTCAACGTTGCTGACTGTCGACGCCCATCGCCAGGTACTGCACGCGGGAATCAGGGACACTCTCGTGCAGCTGCGCGAGAAGTACTGGTACAGTGTACTAGAATACTTGGGTAGTGTTGGGACCGGAGCGGCTCGGCAACGGGAGCTCTTGAGGGCGCGTGTATTGACAGTTCGTGGTGGCACTGTAGTCGAGTTATCCGGTTCGCGCAGCCCGCCTTTTTTTTTCTTTTTTTTTTTTTTTCTCTTTGAGCGGTGCATGTATCGAAAGCTAGGAGCGCGAGCTCATAGCGTTGGCAGCTGCCCTTGGTGCACGGGAGCTTGTGCCGCCGAGATGTGCCCTAGAGCAAGGAGCTCGCGCTTGTAGCCTTTCCGGCGGTACAACACAAGGTGAAACAGAGTATAGGGCACGTAAAAAAAGATCGGTATTTTCAAATGTTTTTTTTTTTTTTAATTTTGCGGTAGGCAAAGGGTTAATGAAATGTTTGATGGGCCATGTTGCAATTGCAGCTTTGAAGGGAGCCATCATTAAAGGCCAACCTAATTTAAAAAGTTCGCGAACAAACAACGAGCTTTGAACGAAAGTAACAAGGCGTTCGTTTTTGCTGTGTTTGTCCGTCTATTTTCGTTTCTTCCTCAAGCTTAATTATCTCTACCAACCCGCTCGTTCTGTCCTGAGATATTCATCGCTAAAATTTTGCCTTTCTTCACTTAATTAAAAAAACTGCGCGCTGAAAGCGCGAATGAGGTTGTGCTGATATTGATGCGTAGAAGAATGACGCAGTTGTTTCTGTCCCCTCGTCACTAACTCGACAGCGCTTCTTCGGTAGACTCGCCGGCGCCACACATCAAGACGACTAAGTTACTATTCTACGTATAATTTTCATAACGCGGTTTCTGAATCAAGCGAAGAAAGGCAAACTTTTACGATTAATTTTGCGAACCTCGTTGCCTTTTCGCGAATTGTCGAAATTGGGTTTGCCTTTAATAAGGACTCCTTTTAAAACTGCAATTGCACCATGGCCAATTAAGCCGTTAATAAACAAGTTAACTAACAGATCTTGGTTCATTGTTAAACATTGCAACGGTTATTCACCCATTCATTGTCCACCGAGCCCTACAGATATAACGAAAGACGGCATCCACATATCTGCCACATCCTTTTTTTGTAAAATATGTAAAGTTCTGTAAAGAATAAAACAAAAACACCCTAAATGTCTGCGTGAACCAGATACGCCCCCTGTGAAACCATGGGTGTTTTCCTTCGAATACCCAGCTCAGGCGAGACTTACCTGGTTGTCAGAAAGCAGCTGTCGGTTAAATGTATTGTTGTGAGCGTGTAGGTTTCAGATGGTTTACCCTCAAGAGGATAATGCGCTGCATATTGTAACCATGTATGCGCTGCACATTGCAGCTATTATTTCAATGCCGTGCTGTAAACTATTACAACTTTTTCCTTGCCTGATCTACGTGTGCTCATGTTTTCTGCTCAAAATGATGTGATATAGTTTCTTGTTTTCTTTGAATCTTATAAAGCATTACTTGTTCAGCCCTGTCTCAGTTTTTGGACTTAAGTTAAATGTTAAAACGCGTGATAACAATTGTCACGGCTTATAAGCCATTTCTTACAAGTGAACGTCGGGTGAGTCTCGGATGGTCGTGGCAGCCACGAAGAAATAGAAGATTTTCACCCCTTTGCGACCCTCGCTTGGGTGGTTCGTCGCATAAATGAACAAAAGAATGAGCGACAAGTGAAGCGAGCTGATTAAGGTCAAGAAAAAAAAGACGGGCAGAAAAGAAGACAGAGAAGCTAACCTGGGGTATTAAAAACATACTAAAACAATCTCGAACTTTAGTATGTGCCGTTTCGTTCCGTTATAAAATAAGATAGGAAAAAAAAAACTGCTTCCGAGTTTTAGATATCCCTTTCAAATATCTAATGTTCGGCATTTGCGACCAAGGAAATGGGCATTTCATTTAAAATGCTCACCATCCGACAAACCGAAACCGCTTCTTTAAAGTCGCAATTGTTTTTATGTAAAGGAAGGGTAATGTAGCTTGTACCGTCCAATACATTGAAGCATCATGTTGCTAACGATCGTGCCGCAGCGTAATTGATGGCGCGGTACGACCGCTGGCAGGTCGTAGCTGTATCAGAAATCCTACGTGCACTCCACCAAAGCGGCACCAAAGATTCATATTTTCGCGCGTGCAGCCGCGCATGCGCACCAGGGTGTCGAACCGGAACCGAACCGAACCGAAAACCGGAACAGAACCGTTATTTTTAGCCGAACCGGAACTGAACCGAACCGAAAGAGTCGTTGCCATCTTGGAACTGAACCGGAACCGAACCGAAAAAAAATATAACGGTAACCGGTTCAAAACGGTTCAAGGTAATTTATTATTTTATTTTTTGCTAGTATCACAAAATGAATATATGGGAATAAAAAATTTACGGCTGTATTTCTATCTATTGCTCAAATTATCATATACAGAATGGCAACGTACGGTAAATTGTGGGTTTTCGTGGCGCTTTTGTATTGGCACTATGATTAACCATGTGTCACGTTGTCACGTGACGTCATGGTGTCAACACATGTTGTCAAATAATGTCACGTGACCTCGTGACGTCACGTGACTCACTGCGTCAACTCGATTTAATTTGAGGAAGTCACTACATGCATTAGCCTTGTTGACAGCGTGACGTAACATGACATCACGATTTTTCACCGAGTCACGTGACACCGTGACGTAAGCGGTTTTCATAACACCTAGTCGAGTGCACGGGTTCTTGACAGTCAGCATCGTCAATCATTCGGGTAACTGCTCATGTCAATTAAATAATAGCCCAACTCTAAAAATATCTGAAGCTCAGCCCAAGCTTTTGCTTTGCAAACCCTAGCCACCTAGGGCATTACTATGATGAACACTAACGGTATATAATTAGCGTCAGATCACGCGGCCGCTTGTTCAAATTGCGAGTTGAGGAGGGGATCGACAGCTGTCTTTTTCCTTTATTTTTTCTGCATCTGCTATTGCGCGGAGACTAAAACTAATGCATATTTTTGCAAGCTATAAACGTCAGGGGTTACTTACGAGCAGTATTTATTGAAAGTACAAAAAAATGTTGCAAGACCGATTTTACATCGTTGTGGCACCCAAACATTTTTTCGCTGCTGCTGAACTGCATCCGAAAGATGTCGCCGAGAATAGAAGTATTGAAATGACTAAATGCGAGTTATTTATATGACGTTCGATAGAACTACATGTGTATACGGAAAGAATACTTTAAAAAAATATTTCAGTGACCTCAGAGGGTCAGCCGAACCATGGCAGTCGCTGTAAGTCCCACACGAGCGTCGTTCTCAAGTTATTGCCCAAGTTTCGACCCCCTCTGTATTTCTCTTAAAGAAGCTATAAAAAGATGTCTATACATAATTAAATTCTACTCAGGATCACTCCCTAACGTTAAAAACTGATTGAACTTGGCTTTGCTTTTCTTTTCTTAACTAGGCAATGGCAGTCGCCAAAAAGTTAGAGAAATATGAGCCTCGTTCATCCCCTCAACTCGGAGCCAGAAGCGGCCACGTGGCCTGGTGCCTGTCTTATTCCGCCAACGTTAATCATACCCCCGCGCTGGGGTTGCAAAGGAAGAAAACACGTGCTGGAGCTCCAGGCATTGTTAGAGTTCGGCTATTCTCATTACCGCAGTGGTTGGACAGTTGGACACGAGCCACTACCCAAGTGTCCACCGAGGCATTGCTTGTTACGAGCCGATGTACAGTGCTCACGCAGTTCTCCTGTCCAATCCATGAGCCGCGCTCGACTGTCGTGAGGCGGGTGGGTTTGATCCCACAATTACGTCATCAATCTTTGCGAAGGCTAGACTAAAAGAAATAGTCTCATTTTTGGCCTCGCAATTTCACCGCGACAAAGAAGCTTCTAAATCAGTGGCGGCCTTTGCGAGTATACTTGGTTCAGGCTAGGACCAGTACGCTTCTGCAAAGTCATGAACATTCCACCCCGATATCGTTTTATGTCCCCTTTAAACTTCACGGGGTGCAAAATAAAAGCAGTGAAGGGTTGCTGTTATCAAGTGAAAACTAAAATTGTCGAATTAGAACACACGAACGGAGGAGACAATTTCTGAGGAATACCATCAATCAGCCTTTCCACTCCGGTGAAAAAGGAAGACCAGCGAAGCTGTACTATGGTGGAAATGAAGTAACTGCCGGCCGCAAGTCGGCAAGCCAGAGTGGAAAGCCTGGAGATGTTGCCGCCATCTATGCGCGACGGCGGCAACCAGATAACCGGCAAGCCGGTTGTCTGGTTGCTGTCGTCACTTGTAGATGTCGGTAGCTGTCCAGAGTTTATTGTCGTCATTTGTTTGCTGACGGACACGATACTGGGGCAACTAGCGCTTAATAGCTCCGCTGTAAAAAGAAGTGTGTGTGTGTGTGTGTGTGTGTGTGTGCGTGTGTGTGGGGGGGGGGGGGGGAGAGGGGGGTTAATTTTAAAAACCTACTGTGTTATAAAGGTTCCTCTTCCCCGCATCTTTGGCGCAGACCAAAAAGCGCTAGCCCGGAAACCACTTTGTGTGCAAAAGGCTCTTGCCAAATAGCACGTTTTTGTCTTTCCAGACGCTCGCGCCGTTCCTCATGACGATCCACTAAGAATAGTAATACGTGATTTTAAAATACTTGGCTTTCACTGAGCTTGAACGTTACGCAGCATGCATTTTGCGCCATCGAATACGATTTTCTCAGCAGGACGAAATCACAATGACTACAGCCTATAGTGTGATGACGTCACTTACCATGTTAAACAGTTAAGCTTTCTGGTGAAATGTGGTGTTTGCAAAACTAGCAGTACATCTCCTAATTGTAAATTTGTGCAATTTTTATAGCAGTCTCGCGATGATATATGGCAGCCTAGAGAAATGTTAGCGCGCATGGCTATTCAAGCATAGGGTTCTAAAGTGAGGGCCAAAACAAGTGCAGGTAAAACCGAATATAACATTAGCCTCCCGAGGCAGTATTTGGCGAAGTTTCGAGCTCATGGAAGCTGATAAAATGTGGTTTACACTAAGATTTTAAGAATATTTGTCTGTCCTTCGCCCTATTTATGTAAAATTATAAATTTCATTGCTTGCATTCTTACGCATATCTTCTTGCAGCAGGCCGTAAAGTAAGGGATTGTTTAGAAAAATTACATTAATTATCTCTCTATTTTTGAACATTTCATGTATTTGACTTCCGATCTATTATGTGAGCACAGAGCCCTTTTTGGCGTACCCTGCAACCCGATGTTTCACACTGCCAATCAGCAAACAGAAAAACACTTTTATGCAGACTCCACAGCTCGCGTAGTTTTGAGTATCGTCCTTCCGCGTCGGTCTCAAGCGGTTATGGGAACTTTATAAAGTAAAATTTATTGATCTTTATAAAAATATATTTAATTACTAACTGAATATTTGACAACATAAATAAGTGGCCGACCGCCCTAAAGCAATGCCCCCCAAATTATCTGAAAATTGTTCTGTCAATCTTTTCCGTCGTTTCTATCCTCGACAGCCACGTTGTAAGTGATATGGGACAGCCTTACACACACTCCTGATTTTGAAGCTAATTTAGATAACTATGTGTTCCTCACACATATAACTTCTCAAGCATATAGAAGTCTGTTATCGCTCTTTTATGTGGGGAACATTACTTTTATGTGTCTGTGGGCTGGACAAAAACAAAGTAAACAAGGGCGCGCGGCGGAACTATGACGATTACGCACGCAAACCGTCAGAAAGTGTCCAATTAAGTAGCTGCCATGTCGAGTAGAACGTGAAATACTCTTGCGTTTTACTTAACAAAAAAGAATTTTGGAGGACGCTTAAGCTTCGCCTTTAAAAGCGGAACGCCATAGCCTTAACAGGTCTTGTTTACATCGCACTCTCATTTGCCACGAAAGCGTGACTCGCGTGGCCTAGTCAAAAGCGTCTGACTCGCAACCGAAGGGTCGTGGGTTCATATCCCACCTAAAATTCTTAATTTTTTTCTTTAAGGCAAAGGAATTACTTTAATAAGTAAAATCACTCGAGACATACGGCGAACTTTAATTCGCATTACATGTCATGTTTTAATCACTCTCATTACACGCGTGATGTTACGTTTCACATGAGCATTGTGGGTTGTTTGAAATTCTTGCGCGAGAGCTCTGACGTCATCACCCTATCGACCAACCAAGATTTTCTAGTCACGCCACCGACATTTGGTTTTCTGCGACATGAGCTCCTTAACGCTACCGCGTTAAAGTCATCAATTAGTTAGGGTGATGCCCATTCGCAAATTAAATTGAACGGCATCTTGTCAAGAACAAACCTCAATAGCCAGGCTATGCCAGCTTCTCCTGTATAAGAAAATGTTCATTTGGACAAGCGCTATTTTGGGCCAGATTCGATCGGAGTGCGAAGGTGCGTATAGATTAGGGTGAACAATTGCGATTACTCCTTGCTGCATGATTAGTCGCATGCATACGATACTGAGTGTAAACAATGTTTGGTTAGAACAACATTCAGTTTGATTGCGGCTCGGTGTTCCTATAAAAAATTGTCCAAAAGGAATTATTTTAAAACTGTTGTGACATTTTTAAAATTTCATTGCTTTTAGCTAAGTTGTGTCGTCATCTTATACATATATTGTGAAGTGTGTTTCGTGAACGATATCTGGTAATATATATGGCCACGAGGTGCTCATTTTATAATTTTATGTGATATATTTAATTCCTTGGTTCAAAGACACAATCACAATTTCAACTTTAATACTGCGACATAAAGTTGTATCAATCACGGGTATTTTAGGCGACCTACCACACTTCGCGACAATATTTTATACTGTGTAAATAAATCCGCTTGAACTTTAAAATTTTACTTAAACACGAAGAAAGGACAAAAAAATGCTGTATAGTTCTAAATTTCAAGCCGATCTATTTCCAGATACCAACAAGCTCACCTCTTCACTCTTGTACCTAAGCATTTTAATTCAGGTAAAATATGTGTTTCTGGTAAACAAAGGGATGTCGAGCCGTATGAACACGACGTTATGTGCGTTAATGTAGATTTACTTCTACTCTTGCGTCAAAATTAAATAACTGAATTTCATATTTTGGTACCTAAAAACAAAAGTAAATTGCACGGACGATCGAAGAAGCTCAAGAGTTTTACGGCGTAAATAGTGTATATGGCCAGAACAACGTGGAAAATATATTCTCAATTTAGCGGTTCAAACCGGTTCGAACCGGTTCGAACCGGTTTGAACCGTTATTTTTGGCTCCCCGGAACTGAACCGGAACCGAACCGAAAGCCGTGAACCCGAACCGGAACCGAACCGATACAAATTTCAGTTCGACACTCTGGCGCACACCTTCCGGATAAGGCGCCGGACGCGACACCTGTCGCGATCAATACCACGCGCTTCAGGCGAGCCCCTTCGGTCCCAACACTACCCAAGTATTTTAGTACACTGTAGTACTGGATCCTCCGCGGAAGACAGCTGGTAAAGAAAGTGGTGCGTGCGTGTGTGACCTGCCAGCGATTCAACGCGACTCCTGCAAGTGCTCCAACGGGACCCTTGTCGGCGGATCGTACAACGCGAGCGGACCCGTTTGAAGTAGTGGGCACAGACTTTGCGGGACCCCTGTATGTTAAGGCGAACGACCTCACCAGCAAATGTTACGTGCTGTTGTTTACATGTGCGGTCACCCGAGCGGTTCATTTAGAGCTAGTGACAGACATGTCGAGAAAGAGCTTTCTGTATGCCTTTCGCAGATTTGTGTCGCTGAGAGGGGTATGCCGCGTCATTTATTCGGATAACGCTTTGACATTTAAACGGGCCTCAAAAGAGCTAAGTGAACTGTGGAAGACACTCCGACACCCTGATGTGATTCAGCATTTTGCTAATTCTGGCATAGAGTGGCGATTTATTGTCGAACGAGCGCCATGGTGGGGAGGTTTTTATGAGAGGCTCGTGCGCTCAGTAAAGGTGTCATTGAGGAAAGTGATTGGAAAGAAATGCCTGGGCGCGAAGGGATTGGCCACGGTTCTCACCGAGATTGAAGCCGTGGTGAATTCGAAACCATTGACCTTTGTATACAACGAGGTTGGAGAGGGCGACCCTCTCACGCCGGCGACCTTTCTAATCGGTAGACGGCTGACGGCGCTGCCGGCGGCCGGTGGAAAGCCGCTCGCTTCGACACCGGAAACACTTCGCAGTCTGTGGCGAAAGCGTAAACGGATCCTAAATTTATTTTGGGGGACGTGGGGGGCGGATTACCTCCGAGAACTGAGGTCTGCTTATGCTAGTCGCCAAAAGCAGTCCCCTTCGCCCCGAGTGGGCCAGTTAGTCCTTTTGAAAGAGCCACTTCCACGACTGCTTTGGAAGCTTGGAAAGGTTGAGAAGCTATTTTATGGACGCGATGCAAGGGTTCGTTCATGCGAGATTCGCGTACATCGCGGTACGGTATTGCGAAGGCCAGTGCAACTAATCTACCCCCTAGAAATGACGGAACTCTAGAATGTGCTCGCGCCCATTCGGTGGGGAGTGTGTTGGAACATTCGCGAGGACGGCATCGGATTCCTTCTGCGGAGAGGATGCACGCGAGGAGCGAGCTGAACTTCACACCACGGCTTGTCTCGGCGGAGACGATTTACGATCGCGCGCGGGGGTCGAGATGTAAACTTCGTTCCCGCAGCGGCCGGATGCAGCCGCGAAGATCAACAGCTGGGAAAGTGGAGACGGACAGAACGAAAGCTGGAACACTACCGATTGGAGAACGAGAAAGTGGCTCGTCTGTTTGGAACGTGTGTGTAGTGTGTGTAGTTTAAAATAAAAGTGTTGGGGTTTGTTGAGACTGATCGATATCTCGGAACGCCAAGAAGCAACAATTCCCTCAACATAGGTCAGCCCGTTTCATTTTTTCCAACTACCATCGTACTGCTAGTGTCACATCAATGAAAAATAGTTTATGTTTACCACTTCTTTCTTTGCGACGCAAAATTTCACGCCTATGTCTATTTCATAAAATGTATTTTCATAACCCTCTCCTACGCAATCGGATGATTACTCCCCCTTTTACATTCCATCCCGTCTTGACCATCACCATAAAGTTGAAGTTCCAAGTTCGTTGACCACAACATTTCAATCTTCTTTTTTACCCCGCACAGCCGAGGAATGGAACCACCTCCCCGGTTTGATTGCTACTATAACTGATACTAACCTGTTTAGAAATTCCATCACTAGCTATTTTAGCAGTGACCCATGACCTATTAATATTATTATTTTTCTTTGTTTGTTGTATATTTAATATTGTTTACTTGTTACTATATTACAATCTTTGTTTCATGTATGTGCTTTCCCCCTCTGTAATACCTTCGGGCCCTGAGGGCACTTTCAATAAATAAGTAAATAAATAGACTTGGAGTAGAAATTAAGTAGCTTCATCGAACTTTTGGTAGACACTGGCTAGAGTCCCTAAACTTCAATTCACCGGTCGTAAAAAGGCAATTGTTTATTGCTACTAGAAAATCCTGTTGAGGAATTGAATAGAACAAATCATCGGTCCAAATAAAACGCGCGACATGTTTTCAGATAGTCATCTTTTAACTGACCAGGGAAAAAAATTAAAACAGAATTAGGCAGTATCGCGATACAAAGGTATCGCGATAGTATTTCAGAAATACATTTCGTATCTGTATTTCTGTATCGCGATACATTTTTTTCACCAGTATCTGTATTTCTGTATTGAAATACATTTTGGAATGTTTCTTTGTATCGCGATACAATCAGGATGAATTGTATTTCGTTACATTTCTTGAGAAATACTCCCCCCCCCCCCCCCCCCCACGAAAAAAAAAAAAGAAACAAGTCCGAACACATTTTTTTTATTTTTTATTTTAGTTCTGAGGGCAGCAGAGTCAAGGAGATGCTGGGGCATTGTTACTATGCTGACCAAGGTTCCTTTTGATTTTACAAACTATTTTTCTATGCGTCCTCTTCTCTCTTCTGAGGAGTGTTGCGTAGTCGGGGACTCGAACCCGGTGGCGTGCCAGGAGTGGAGTCAGAGCATCTTCTGTCGTACGTCCTTAGGTAGGGATTTCTTGAGTCAATGTTTGCTGGCCTCCAATGCCCGCTGCTAACCATCTCTCTCGCCTTAGCGTACAGAGTACACCCTGCCGGCAAAGCTGAGTCACATTCCGTTGCAGCACCAGCCTGGCGGTGGTTGACTTTAAATAGTAGGACGACTCACGCTGTGAAGTTCAACACATATTCGAATGCATCTGCGGCTGCGCCCGTAACATTGCATGGCTCAAGGGTACGTCAGCAGCCGACATGAACGTGACCTGCTCCTCTGGTGATCCGAAACCCAGAAGGAGGCCAGAAATGGCCTCGCTATGCCATCCCAGACTACGTACTTCCGCGACTCGTGTCGAGACCGCTGCTTCTCGGGCAGCTCTTACCTGTGCCGGCAATGTCAGCTCGCAATCCACGAGGTCTCTGTTTGGATAATGCTAGGCAAAACTTGAGGACTGCAATCCGTGCGTCGGTGGCGGAGTGTTGGTAGTAATGAACTGCAGAACAGGGATGCTACCGTATCGTTTTTTTCAACCGTAGCAGAAGATAAGACATGTATTCAAAAATGCTTCAGGTGGTCCACTATTCTCAAACATTCCAAATGGCACTGCATGCACGATCTTCAACGAGGTAACCTACAGCGAAAGTACGTATTGTCCTTTCATACAGCAGCGTAGTAAGGTTTAATGTCCAAGGCCACACCTGCAAATAAAGAATACTAGTTTATTCCACCGTGACATCATGTGATCAATGTTGACAGGATTCCCTCGTCAGACAGATAAAATGTCATGGAAGGGACCGCGGTCAGCCCTTGATGGAACGTTTTTTTGGGCCCATTGAAGACTCCTTGTCGTCCGAAACCACTACCTTCAGGGCAAAGTGCCAAGCCTACAGGAAAGTAATGTCGGGATCGAAAACATCCACTTCAATCTTCAAGCTTCATCTTAGTTGGCGTCTCAAAAAAATTTGGAAAATGTATTGCACTATCAGCATTTCTGTATTTGTATTTCTGCCCTCCCTCAAATGTATTCCTGTATTTGTATTTCCAAGTACTTTTTGCCTCTTTTCAAAATGTATTTCCGATACGTATCGCGATACATTTTTACAGATGTATCTTAGTATCAGTATTTTAGCTACTATTTTAATGTATCCCAGTATTTGTATTTCCAAATACATTTTGGAGTATTTCTGCCCAACCATGGATTAAAAGAGCCAGGTTTTCCTATACAGGTGCAGAAGGAGGCGGCGGGACTTTGCTCAAAAGTTTGAACGACCAAGAAATTGGGTGCTACGTAAAAATTTGTAAGGATGGTAGTGCCTCTGTACCTCCACGGTGTAACCAATGTTGAAAACGTCTCCTTGCGGTGTAATGTGCAACTTGTTTTCACCGCTTCTAGTAAAGTACCACAGCTGTGCAAAAAGGCCCTCTTGTCAGGAGAGCAAACGGGTGTTTTTTTTTTCATATCGGAAGAAACAGCCAGATAATTTTGTTCACTGCCGTGTGGGGCTTGTATACTGCATTCTGATGTTTTCTGGTAAGGCCTATACGGGCCAAACGGGAGGCTGTATTAATGACAGACGGCGGAAGCACTGCAACGCTCATCGTATGACACCTTCTGGCCATTTAGCAGTCCAGTGCAGCAGGTGTTGGTATGCTCCCGTGTTAGAAAATACAAACGTTTTAGGGCGATTTAAAGAGTGGAAAGCGCTGTTGGCCTTGGTGGCTTTCAATATAAATACTTTACGTGGTGACTGCATAAGCCGCCCGTCACTTGTTTTGACAGATACTAAAGAAGCGTTCTTATCGGCAATACTGCCACGCACAATTTTTTTTTTTTTTTTTAATTTAGACGAGGGTGAGGTGCGCCATTGAACAGCGCATTTGCAGCCGGCGAAGTGACTATTTTTTGTTTTGTTTTCTTCTTAAGTCCTATTAAACTTCCAGTTGCGAGAAAGCGCTTCACTCTCCTACCTGTCGTATTTTCTGCCCTGTCTTTTTTTTTTTCTGTGCGCTTTTTATTTCTTCATGAATCACTACCAACTAGCCCGGTTTTCGACCCTAGATCAAGGGTTTCTCCACTCAAATAAGCTCCTATTTAAGCATATCAGAAGGGTATTATGTCCCGCCTGTAAGTGTGTGTGCATCAGGAGTATCGAACTCCGAGCACCTCTAAGATCAGCTTCCAAGCAATGCAACCAGATCTTGCAAAAATAATAGGGATCGTTCTAAGTAATGGGAGAACCAAAAGCTCGGAAGAAAAAGCTTAAACGTTTCTATTTATTTAATCGTCAAAAAGTACATTTCATTGACTTTCCTCGGTATCTCGGATATAAAGATAAATTACCGCGTGCACGCAGAAGAAATGGCGTTCTGCATTGGTTCGCGTCGATCATTCAGTTGACTTCCCGTTGTAGACACGATCGCTGCAGTTGTATGACTTGAGGTTGGTTTTGCGCTCCCAGGGCCTATAGTTAACCACGGCTGTACAGATCATGTAAGGCTGCAAAGTAGAAAAAGACACCACAACTTCCATGGAAGACACTAGGAGCCGGACCACAAATTATGACCCTTCACTAATAGGAGGAGAGGCAGTTGCTCGCAGAATGCGTTTCAAGGGGTTAGTATATCGTTCCGGTAACTCCGTTAACGATATCTGATATCTCTTCGACTCCTTTGCAAGCACATCGTATTGGTTAAGGATGGCTAGTTGGGCTAGTTGGTTTCGCATCATGGTGTAATACGCCAAAACAACAGGGCCAAAAAACGAAGGGAGAAGTAGACAGGACGCGGCGTAATTCAACTGAATTGTTTACTTGGATGACAGAATTTAAAAAAAAATAAAAAATAAAAGCAGGCACACTTGGCAGAACACCAAAGATATGGTGTAAAAACACACCCCCCTCAAATGCCAGCGTCATTGGTTCTTCAAATAGTAGAATTATTTAGCAGTCAAAGACAAAGAAGGAGGGCTTATACAAGTGTTGTCGTGGTGGGACCTAATCAGGAAGGCTTCGTGAATTTCTCTTGCCGTTTTTGTTTTTTAATGGCCCATGACACAGGTGTCACCAAAGATTGGGCTGCACTTTTCAGAGTTCGGCCCGCAATCGCAACGGTCACAGCGGACCGCTAAGTGGCCAGACGGCGACTGCCTGATCGCCAACGCATGCTCTCTGACCCTTTCATTAATGCACCTCCCCGTCTGGCCAACGTACACCTTACCACATGACAGGGGGATTTTGTACGTGACACCAGTGGCGCACTCCCGGAACTTAGTGACATGTCGTTTTCTGCACGTCTCTTGTGCCACATCCGATTCCTCTCCTAATCTGCTTATTTTTTCACACAGTGAAGATAGTTTATTCGGTGCTGAAAAACGACTGGTATGTCGAAGCGGTGGGCCACCTTCTTCAGATTGTGGGACATCTTGTGAATGAAAGACAAGACAACAGGCCTACCTACCCTCTTGGGAGCCCTTTCGCACACTGCGCTATTGTCTTTTTTCATCTTTCATCTTTTTCATCATGTTCTTCGAGATGTTTCAGAGACCTTAGCAAAAACGATGAAAAAAGACAACAGCGCAGTGTGCCAAAGTGCTCCAAGAGGGTAGGTAGGCCTGTTGTCTTGCTTTAGATTCTCAAAATGTCCCACAATCTGAAAAAGGTGGCCCATTGCTTTGACGTACCAGTCGTTTTTTTTTTTCAGCACCGAATAAACTATCTTCACTGTGTAAAAGGATAAGAAGATTAGGAGAGGAATCAGATGTGCCACGAGAGTCGTGCAGAAAAAGACATGTCACTAAGTTCCGCGAGTGCGCCACTAGTGTCACGTACAAAATACCCTGTCATGTGGTAAGGTGTACGTTGGCCAGACGGGGTGGTGCATTAATGATAGGGTCAGAGAGCATGCGTTGGCGATCAGGCAGTCCCCGTATGGCCACTTAGTGGTCCACTGTGACCGTTGCGATTGCGGGCCCAACTCTGAAAAGTGCAGCCCCATCTTTGGGGACCCCTGTGTCATGGGCCATCACAAAACAAAAACGGCAAGAGAAATTCACGAAGCCTTCCTGATTATGTCCCACCACGACAATACTTGTATAAGCGCTCCCTCTTTGTCCATGAGTGATAAAAATTCTACTATTTGACGAACCAATGACGCTGGCATCTGAGGGGGGGGGGGGGGGTGTCTTTAGCCCCTATTTTTGCTGTTCTGCTAAGTGTGCCTGCTTTTATATTTTATAGTTTTTTTTTCATTCTGTCATCCAAATAAACAATTCAGTAGAATGTTACGCTGCGTCCTGTCTAGTTCTTTCGTTTTTTGTCCCTGTTTTTTCGGCGTAACACACCGTGATCGTATTGGTATCGAGCATCTTTAACGAAGTTATCGCAACCATCGACTAAAAAATCATTACGTTCGGTTCGCTTTGCTGCCACCCTACATGCAGTCTTTTACGAGTTAATCGAAAAAAATATCGATTACAAGTACAACGGCACTTGGTAAAAAGTACAAAATTAAGCTCCTTGATTACTTGAGACGAAAAATATGGCTCTTCGTTGAAAAATAAAGTAACTTATTTTTTCGATTAGCTGAGATTTTCAAAACGACGAATATTTCTTACTGTTTAAAAACGAATATTTTGTATTGTTCACTAGTGGAATAGAATCACCGAAATAAAAAAAAAATTATCTTCCTCATCTACCAATTTCGGATAAATATCCTCGGAGATTTCTTGCCAGGATTTTTCAGTTACAAACTTGTACACACAAGGGGCGCCATTAGCAAGGGAACGAAGAAATAGTAACTGATACAAGCTTTGTTTTTACTTTAAAAATATTTTTGATACCTATTGCAATTGTTTCCTCATAAATAAATTCAAATGATTAGGAAATTACTCTGAACGTAATAAATTACAGGTAATTTGGTTATACATGTAATGAGCAAAGGTACAAAGAGTGCGAAGCCATTGAGTCAGCAAGTGTATTACGACAGCGCTGTATGGTACACAACATTTTTTTTTTCCAAGAAAATAAAACTGCAGGATTAAATTCCTGGCAACTATGAGACATAAATGACCTACAATAGGTAGTCTGTAGCAAGGCAAAATTAAAAAAAAAAAAAAACTTTCAGAGAAAAGAGTCGCATACTCACAACATCGACCTTGAGGTGGCAACGTTCCCTGCTGTACGAGTCCACTCCAATCACGCAGTCGGATTCAGCAACCTTCATTTTTAGTTTGTAGTCCACACCCGCAATTACCTGCAAATATATGACAAGATCATTAAATTTCGTAGCTCATGAATGCGAAAAAGCTTAAAAACTCCAAGTACAATATCGTACACGGGAACGATGATGAGAGCTTTCAATTTAACTTCATATATACCTCTACGCTGGAGCATTTATGTGTATCTTGAAACTCAGATGCTGATGATCTCCCATTGAAACCCTTTCCTCTAAAAATCTTATCCAAGTCTCAGGTACAAAATTAAAGCAATTCACTTTTTTGAGACAAAGACCATACATGAATTGAGTACTATACAAATTGGCTTTAGAGCCGCATGTTAGTCTATAGAGAAGGCGTAGAAAACTGTCAACATCTTGTGGACGCGTTACCTGAGACTCGACGCTGATGAGCGTCATGAGGGTGTCGAAGTTGGTCCTGTCCTCGACTTGAGAGGAGATGGCGAAGTGAGCCCACTCTTTGTAGCGGGGGTCTACGTCCGGGTGGTGCCTACTCCAGACCCCGGGAAAGTCCGAGGAGACACAAACGACGCCGAGGAGGACAAGGAGCGCTGTCTTCACGATAATCATCTCGAAATGGCTCTGGCGTCGAACAGTGAAGCCCCGGTACTCTTTCGAGCCCATTTATACCCCTTTGAATTGATATCGGGCGGTGCAATAACATTGTTACTTTCGTTATCTGTAAAACAATTGGAAGCATGTGAGCTTCTAATTTCACTCGTCCATGTAAAAAGAAAACACTTGACTGCAGAAAAGTATCATAGATTACGGAAATATATCCACAAGATGTTCACGGCCTCTTAACGTTATCAATACACAAACAGGCAGGGTTGCCAGGTAGTTTCTAGCTCAAACCGCCAAACGCCAGACGGTGTAGCCCAAAAGTAGCCAAATGCGAGAGATCTATGTAGCCCAAAAGTAGCCATATTCTGCAGAGCCCAAAAAAATCGTGCGCTCGAATGTGCGAGTTCCATTCGAAGGCACCGCGTGTACATATCTAGGGTTTAGGAGCAGCTTGCAAGATCTACGGCATCTTGAAATGTATTGAACGTTTTATTTCAAACACAGAAGTAACAAAATTTTCCACACGCGTTTTTCACATAGTTATGAAGCACTCGCTCGTGCCCGGCTTACTCGCCTCATACATGATTTCCATGTTAAAACGGGCAAAAACGTCTTCAGCAGGGTTGATGTCCTTACACCACTCGTTCTTCCCAAGGAAAGCAAACTTTACATAGAGGACGTTTTGAAGAGTTAGAAGGAACATGCTCTTTTTTAGGCCTGACTTTGTGAGGGGCACGTGATTGAATACTCTTTCCACGGCGGCATACGACATGGGCAGTGTCGGGAGCACGACGGCAAGCTCGGATAGCAAAAGAAACAGGGCTCCTCCTGCGCATCCATCTTGGCCTTGTTCTGAATATTCATTGTCCCAAATCTGTTGTCTTTTGTTATGGCTCATTGTGCTGTAAGAAACTTCCAAGGTTTGCGAAAAAGCTTTCTTTGTTATATCCGGTACAGCACGCGTTATCGGCCGACATCAAATTCTGCAGGATGTCTTGAGTTGCCTTTAGTATCATTTTTCCTCAGATGGAGGTGCCTCCTGTAGGAGGATGGTGAGAAACTCGAGGAAATAAGAGACGCCAGTAGGAAGCAGAAAGTGCGTGGTAGCATAGAATAAGCTAGGATTAATAAAAACGCGATGTCGTCGGAGCTGAATCTAGATCACGGTAGCTCACTTAAGCTAATAGGTTCTGGCATCCCGCCCACAAATCTTCACGCAGAAAATCCCCGACAGCGGGAATCCAGATAGGGTAAACTGTCGCTTTGTGTCCATGCTGAAGTGTCTTGTGTACATCTACTCTATACCAAGAAAAAAAAAATGTGCCGCGTTAAGATTTGAAGTAGCCCAAAAATAGCCACATAGCCAACCGCCAAATTTTGACGCCAAAGGCATGACAAAGTAGCCCAATTTGGCTATTAATAGTCCAACCTGGCAACCCTGCAAACAGGTAGCGCTGCTGTGGGCCTGCTGCTTGCGCGTTTCACATTACACCAACCCGGTGGCTGCCCACACCTGCAGTAGCAAAGGGCTTTCTTCTAAACAGAGCGTTAGTTTTCAACGATATTAATAGGGTGCCTTGCAGAAGGGAACACTGAAAGTCACAGACGATCACGGACGGTTGTAACTTTTAGATGGGGTAAATACTTCAGTACCAACCAGCAGTAACAGTAAATGCAATGCCTGCGTTGAATATTGCGCGCGTTGTTGAAGTATTTATTTGGGAAGTTAATCTTTTTAGGCGTCATCACGGTTCAGTGGTGAAACGCGAAATTTATAAAAAAACGTTGACAAAATGGTTGTCGAGAGTGGTGCATGAACAGCGGAATATATAAGCAGTAGCTACAGCTTGCTTTCCCTCTTATTCGTTTAATGACGTTTCCAAATCTCTGGTTTACTCAAGTCTGATGATGATGATGAGGATGCGGCTTGTTCCCTTTGAAACGGGCGAGCGCGAACTAAGTTCGCGCCCAAGCCTGGGAGCGAAGAGGTCTTAATGCCCCCTGAGGTGGATCTTATTCCACCAGTCTTCAAGTCTTCGCTTAGTGGCGACTACAAGCCAGTGCCGGCCGCTAGAAGGCCCCTTTATCTGCGTAGCTGCAGAGCTTTGTGCATCAGAGTAGTCTGCTTGGTTGCGCTCGATTTCAGTAATTGTGAAGCCCAACGCCTCTGCGAGCACTAAGGGGCTCTGCAGGCGTGGGCACCGGGAAGGCTGAAGTCCCGCACAATCTAGCACAACGTGCTCCACCGTTTCATCGTAGCCTCCGCAGACCCGACATGCACTCGAGGTCACCGTAGCATCAAACCGGCGTCTGTAAACTAGTGTCCGGAGGGACCCTGCGCGCGCCTCAGACAACAAGCGGCTGCCCAGGCTGTTGTCGTACAGCAGTGCTTCAGATGCAATGGTTGTTTTGTGGGTCAGGTAAACTTGGAGCGTCGACTTTGTTTTTGCGTCTCGGAGCCATTGTTGGGCCTCGTTGTCACGGACTTTCTTCTTAACCTCTGACGCCCATTCCCTTTCTGATGACGCTTCAACGGGGTCAGAAAAAAAGCCATACTTGTGCTCAAGTTGATGAAGGCGCTTCTGCCAGCGTGTCCGCAGCCCCGTCAGGTGAGTGTACATAAACAACCTCCTGGCCCACTTGCTGCTGTCCATATGGCGAAGACGCCCGTAGTAGGTAATTTTGCTGGTTGCCTCCCGAGCCTCAAAGGAGGGCCAGCCCAGCTCTCCCTGAACTGCCTCGTTGGCGACCCCCCCGTGGCAGCCCAATGCCTGGCGTCCAATCTCTCTCTGTCGGCGTTCCATATGGGCTCGGACATCACCGGGAACGCATACTACGGCATTTGCAAATGTCAGTCCAGGTACTACTACCGCTTTCCAGAGCTCCCGGGACACAATGAACCGATTGCAGCTCCAAAGGCTTCGCTTACGGAGAATGTTGGCTCCTCGTGTGGCTGCGTGGCGAAGATAAGCGTGGTGGTCTTGTAGGTAGTCTGCCGCATTTTGCAGTGCGATGCCCAAGTACTTATATGAGTCGAGTATTGGCACATCGCATCCGCCGAGGCGAAGGCTGCCGAGTGTTGGCTTGAGGGAGCCTGAAGCCACAACCGTCGCTGACTTGCCCACGTTGAATCTCAAGCCAAGCTCTATAGCCTCATGAGTGCATATGTCAAGAAGTTGTTGCATTTCACACACTGATGCCGCAGTCAGTACCACATCGTCTGCATACGTTAGTCCCGGCAGAACCGAGTTGACGGTCTCGCCATGCTCCAGGTGAGTTAGAGAAAAGCCCAGCCCTGATCGGATGAGCTGCCTCTCTAGAGTGGTCACGTAGAGCATATATGAGAGCGGAGATAGGGGGCATCCTTGCCGCAAGCCCCTCGTCACCAGCACCTCCTCAGACATACACTCACCGAGCTGGGATTTAACCGTGTTACCATCGTAAAGACGGTAGATGAGCGCTGTCCACTCCGGTCGCCTGTTAAGATCCTGGAGTTGACGAACGAGCCGAGTATGTGGGACGCTATCGTAGGCCTTCGCGATGTCAAGAAAGCAACAGATAAGATTCCTTTTCTCCCTTCGGGCCACCTCAATACATTGTGTAAGGGTATACAGGTGATCTTCCAATCGGCGCCCCCGTCGGAAGCCTCCTTGGAGTTCCGTCAGTAAACCCTCTTCCTCCGCCCATGCGGTCATGTGCTCTTTCATGATGTAAGCGAAAGTCCTATACACCGTACTTGTTACGGTCAGGGGTCTGTAGTGTCGAAGGTAATGACGATCACATCCTTTTTTAGGAATCAGTACGACCCGACCACCCCTCCAGTCTCGAGGAATCTCTTCTGTCCCAGACAGAATGTTCTCGAAGATGTCCGCCAGCTGATCCCTGGACTCACTCCCCAACGCCTTAAGAATCTTATCTAAGCCTTGGGCGGTGTTGTTCTTAATATGCGCCAGTGCGCGTATAAGGGACACCCTCCCGATTGTTACACAGGTAGCGTCATCCGGCGTCAAGGCCGTACCTTCCGTCTGGCTTAGATCCTGTAGCGGTGCCGCTTCCGGAGGTGAGAACACCTCTACCAAATGATCTGTAAGACATTGTCCCAGTCGCTCTGTTGGCTGCCCTGTGTCTTCGTCCAGGATAGCGAGGCACTGCTCCCTTCCGTTGAGAGTTCCTAGGTACCTCCAGAACTTCCTAGGTGCATCTCTTCCGCTTGCACTGATTTCTCTCATTGTGACCATGTCAGCCTGTGCCATTTTCTCTTGGACAAGTTGCTTTGCGGCTTGTTTCTGGAGTTGGTACGCAAGCCACTTTAAAGGAACTTGGTCACTGTGGCCGCCAAGAAGGACCGTGCGGTGCTCCCTGTTCAGCTCTTGTCGCAATCTGATAGCGGCTTGTACTTCCGCGCCTCACCATCACTTTCTTTGTCGTCGTCCACCTCGTTCTTTTGTAGAATGCTGTTTGATGAGGCGGTTTAATTAGTCCACATATTCTGCGTATCCAGACGCACTCACTCTCTTGCTGCTGTTCTCGAACTCCTCCACAACCTTCTCAGCTGCCGTCGGGGATAGCCGGAAACCACCTGTCCGAGGCGGCTTTTGTTTTTTTAGTTGTCGTGTTGCCTTTGAGAACGGTAACCTTATTCGGTTGTGGTCGCTCCCAACACTGTGGTCACCAGCTTCATCGATGTCTGCGTGGACAAGGTAGCGGGCCAGCTTCTGTGAAACCAAGGCATAGTCAATGCAAGTTTTGCTTCCACGGGCACTCCACGTATATTGCCCTTCACATGAGGCTCTAAGGTTGACTATCTCCAGAGCGTTATCTTCGGCCATCTGCATTATCATTCGTCCATTTTCGTCCTCCAGTCCATCTAGTTCATGCAGGTGTCCGTTGAAGTCACCCATAATCAGGATCTCTCTTGTAACAGCAAGGGTCTTGGCATCGGTTGTCACACAAGCCATTAAACGCTGGTTCTCTTCTCTGCGCGCAGTTCCTACCGACAGGTACACTATGCAAACGGCTACAGGGATACATATTATCTCCCCTGTCACCCAAATATGGTCCCAGTACTCTCGTGGCTCCTTCTGCCATACTGATGTATTGCGCCACACTACGCCCACTCCTCCACCTCGGCGCTGACCTTCCACACGATTGCGTCCAGCCCAACAACAATTTTCGTTGGTTGGAGCTTCTTCCAGATCACGTAGTTGCGTCTGGGCTACTCCAAAAAGTATCATTTTTTCGTCCTCCAACTCGCTGAACAACTCTTCCCATTTCTGCTGCCGTCAGGCTCCTTGGAGATTGAGAAATCCTACCACCTCTGTCGGTCGTCTGCTGCGTCTACGTCGCCTTCGTCTTTTTTTAATACTACTGATTCTGACTTTTGCCCGCTTACCCCTGACCCCCCTCACTGAAAGTGCCTTTAAACCCCTTGCCATTGACAGTGGTAGCCCAGCTGCTGGTTCACCATCTCGATCACGATTGCACGCAGATCGTGGAGGGGGAGGGGAGGCACCACATGTGTATACAACTGGGCGACATGTGCTGTCTTTGGGGAGGTCCAAGGTCCCGAGGAAGGCACCGGAAGTTCCCCGCTTGAATCTGTCTGGCGCTGAGGGTGGAGTGGGGGCATCTCGGGAGGCCATCCGAGCGCTGCAAGATTGTTGTGTGCGGCCTGTGTGGACCTCAGTGGTGATAACCCTGGAACTCCAGTCGCCGGTGGCAGGCGTATGTTCAAGTCCACGTAACGAACTTGCTGCTCGAGCCCGGGCGTCGGAGTGTAGTTTACCACAGCAGGATAAGGCAGCTGTTGTCTCACCTCCGCGTCTCTGGGGTGTGGAAAGGGATTGTCTGTTACAGTGTTCCGGTGGGGCCGCACTTGCGGGAAACTTTGTTGGGGCCTCTTTGTGTATGGATGAGCCCTGGAATCTGGCCGACAGGAATGTCTGGATGGCTTGAGCAGGCGAAATGCAGGCGTCCGGTGGCTCTTTTGGTGAGCATCGTTGAAGCCGAGAGGAGGCTTCGTCCTCTGCTCTTCGCGGTTCCATTGGTAGCGCCGTTCCAGGTTTTCTGGCGCTTTCCCCGATTGGCTTGCTGTCCCTCCAATGCCTCTCTGGACATTGCCTAAAAAACGCCTTGCCACTTGTGCCAGTTGTTGGGACACCACACAAGCAGCCATTTCTCCGTAGTGCACGCCATCTTTGTCCATAGTGTTGTGGCCAGTCAGCTCCGCAGTGAGGTCAACGTACCGTGCACGTATCTTCCTGAACAATCCCTTGATCTTAGCGTTCAGCATCATTGTCGCAGCCTGTACAGCCTTGCCTTTGCTCACGACCTCTGGCACCGAGCAGATAGTCAGCGATGCTTTACGTGAGCTCCATCTTTTACGGAAAACTTCTACAACATCCTCTGGTTGGTGTCCCTTCAGCAGGTAATTAATCCCCACATGTATGATGTACATACGAGGAATTTTCCGGGCCCCTTCCTCGTACTCATCAATCATTGTATGGACACGCTCTGCTGTCGCCTTTCTGTTGAACATCACCTCAACACTTTGTGGGTTATTCACTGCAGATACGAAAGGTTGGGCAATGCGCTGCACGTTGCTGTCCCCAACAATCAAGACCTCTCGTGTGACCCCAGGGGGAGGTCTGTCCAGTCTTGTGAGGCCCTTACTGACTTCCTGTCGTTTAATGAAACTGGTGAGGCGCAAACCCGTGGTCGCCCCGTCGGGGATCCCAGGTCTCTTCGAATCATCCGGGTTGTTTCAAATGTGCAGGAGGTTTAGATCTTCAGTTGAATCATCCTTCGGCTCATCTATGCCAATCAGCCCTTCAGACTCCGGTCCTGTGACACTGGGTATTTTATTCAGGTCGGTTTCAAGCTCCTCTCCGTGTTGCATGAAATCTGACACGTATTGCGTCAGATCTTCGCACTGTGTTCTACCGGCGCTGTTTCGTCGGTCGCTCAGGTTGCTTATGTCGAAACCCACGAGCGCGTCGTTGGACTGCTCCTCGGACATCGACAGTGTAACTGGCAGAGTAGTTGACGGCACTGATTTTAGTGACCTAGCCTCCCTACCCTGTAGGAGCTCCCTCCATTCCAACAGCTCTTTAAGCTGTTGCTCCATTGACGTGAACTTCCGTTGCATTTCACGTAGTATGTTTCCTTCCGTCGCCGCCTGCTGCAGTTGTTCGGCGAAACCACCTATGCGTACTTCCAGCTCCTCCATCTCCTGCTTGTGCATCCGCCGCAGTTCAGCAACAAAGTCACAGTCCTTGCATGATACCTGGGACAGACCTCTGATAGTCTGAAGGTGTTCATCGGTGACCGGCTCGATGAAATGCTGCGAAGCGTGTTCGGTGGTTGTATCTTCCGGCGGCTCCTGGAAAGGTCTGCATTGGCTCCCCGCAGAACTAGGCGCCCTGCTTGGGATTGACAGGAAGTCCTCATCGCGATCACTGAGCGATCCGCTGCCAGCCTCTCCCACCGGCGGGGCGAGCAAGGTGTCTGCGCTCACCTTCACGGTGCTGCCCAGCGATGATTCACCCAACTCTGTCCCAGTCAGGAAGCCGTCAGGAGTTGCCGTAGCGGCTTGAAAGCGGTCCACAAGTTCACTTTTTGATCCAACGGTAGATAAACCCATGGCTTTAAGCTCCCGTTTCAAATCCATGACTCTCATCTTCGTCGTCTATCTATATGTCTATAAGTCTAACATTCATATTTTTTTTTAATTTCGATAATATCTAAAATACTGAAACGCTTTCATTTTATTCGGTGAAGCTGAGATTCTTTTTAGAGTAAGCGGTTTAGTGGGGAATCCCTGGCGTCTGAGTTTCTAGATACATATGATCCTCATTTAGTTATATAAGAAGTAAACGTGAAAGCTCTCACCACCCGTTCCGTGCATGTAAATATAGCATATTTTCATTTAGCTGTTTTCAACTTTCTCTCATTTCTAAAGTGTCAAATATCAGGATGTTTTGTTTAAAACATCCCGCTTGTCCATCCCCCCCCCCCCCCCCTTCCCTCCCTCCCCTCGGCTATGAGGTTTTTCAGTGCGACCACTCAGGTCAACGTAGTTACACAAGTTAGGTGACGATGCTTCGCTCTTTAGAATATAAAATTAGTAAAAAAACTAACACAACTCACATAGGTTTTAAACAAATTTTACACATTTGTCGCTTTATTCAATTCCGAAGTAACGTCCCACACAAAGGGCTAGGGCCTTGTATATCCGCAAAGAAAAAAAGGCAGGTTCAGAAATTCATCTTGCAAGCAAACGAAACAATACCATAATGTGGGATACATATTTGAGGTCGAGTGTAGCCTTTCATGGACACGCGAAATTAGAAGCTCACGTGCCTCTTATTGTATCACTAATGACTAAGGCTCGATGTTATGCGCCGTCCGATGTCAATCGAATGCTAAAAAAGACACTCGAGTAAGGGGGGGGGGGGGGGGGGGACAGAAAGGGAAACGAAGAAACACAGCACTCTATGAAAACAAAGAAATAATACTTGCGTAAGTGAACTGGTTACCCATCAGAAAGAGAAAAACCCAAAGGCGATGTTTTGTTTGTCTCCTTTCTTATATATATATATAAGAACGAAATATATAAGAATAAACTAAAGCTTACTTTTCTCATTTTCGTTTATCGACGGTTCTTAATCTCTGGTTTGCTGGAGCCTAGCATTCATGTTTTTTTTTTTGTTTTTTACTTTGGTGAATATTTAAATTAGTGAATGGCTATAATATTTTTCGGTGAAGCTGAGATTCTTTCTAGAAGAAAAAGTTTCAGTGGGAAATCATTGGCGTCTGAATTCCGAGACACATGTGATCTTTATATCGATATACAGTAAAACCTCGTTATAACAAAACGGGATATAACAAACTAATGGATATAACAAAGCAATCATAATTCCCCTTGCTTGCTAATAGTGGGAAGAAATGGACATTGGCTATAACAAACTAATGGTTATAACGAAATAATTACGACCGCTCCTTCAACTTTGATATAACGAGGTTTTACTGTAAATGAACTGCACGTGAACGCTCTCACAATCCTTGCCATGCATATAAATGTGCCCCATTTTCAACTTTTTCGCATTTATACACTGTCAAATGGCAGGATGCTGTGCCTAAAACGTGCGGTTTGACCAACGTTTGGTTTGACCCACTCTCCACCCTCTCTCCCCTCGTCTCCGTAGTTTTTTAAGTATAACCATTGAGATCAACATGTTTGCACAATTTCGAAGCTGTTGCTTTATTCCATGTGATGTTAAATTTTAAAAAAAATCACATATATTTTGTGGGATTCGACTTGCCTTACTGCACCACGAGGTCGATCCCACTCCGTAGCTCGATGTTGAGGACTGCTACGGCCGGGTCCGTCCGGAAGCTGCCGTGGACTCCGAGGAGAGGATTCACTCCAAAACACAAAGATACTGAAGAAGCGGGTTTATTTGGCTGTTGTGCCACCACGCTGTGTCCGTCGGCCAAACTAATAAAAGAAAAGAACGGAAAAGGGTCGGCGCTGTCACATTAGACAGATTCACCTGGAGGGGGCCCACGCTGCCGCATTAGGCAGATTCGTGGAATGGGAAAAGCTCCAAAAAGAACGAGGCTCCGTGGCCCAGAGCCTTCCCCGGACGAGAGCCCGCGCCGCCGTTCGCGGCCGCTTATCTAGCCAGCAGAAAGTGGACGCGCCCGGGGTAGGTAGTGTGGCTTATCCCGCAGATGGGCCACGTCCACAATCATTTCCGAAGGGTGCGCCGGAGGCACTTTCACCCAAAAGGGCGAGGGAAGACACGCCCTCTTCGAGGAATGCGGCCTTACCCCCGTATCCGGGATGACGTCGCCATAACGCTCCCACGGCCTGCTTGTGCTAGGCCTAGATAGGGAGACGGGAAACTCGTGGTTCCCACACTCCTCCCCCCTTAAGGCTGAGGTAGGACTAAAAAGAAAATTGGCCTACCGACTCTCAAACAAAAAAAAACGAAACCGAAAAAAAACTACCGCGTCCGGTACCGACCCCCACATGCTGGGGTTGACAAATAGAAAATCCTCGGGGACGCTCCCGGCGTTGAAGTCCGTGGCTCACCATGGCGCAGGGACTTGACGATGTTTTGGCCGAAGTCCAGCAATGACGACTCCGGGGCGTCTCCCGACGACGCGTCCCGTGCTGGCGTCGGCACGCGCGCCCACCCGCAGTGCAGGTGGCTTGCAGGCGGGGTCCAGGCATCGGGACGGGAATCCGCAGGTTGGGGCAGCGCAGGGTCGCCGTGACGGCAAAGTGTGTCGGGGAATGACACTCGAAGTTCTTGAATGGCAGCGAAGTCCCCAGCTCCAGGTTCCCAGGGTTGGAGACGGAACCAGGCAGCGGGAGGACACCTAGGGTTGGAGACGGAACCAGGCAGCGGGAGGACACCTGACGCCATCTTGGTCACAGCGGAGTGAAAAAGTCTTTCGGGCCGGCAGGGGGACTGGCAGCCCCGGCGATGATGACGTTGCTCCGGCGAATGATGACGCTGCCCGGCATTGTTGTCCTCCTCGTAGGCCGCGCCATGACTCACACCCGCCTGGTACTGGAATGCAACCTGCGGTCTGCCCCCTCTCCCGTTTCCTTCCCCAAGAAACCTCGGAAATTCCGAGCAAGGTCGAGCCGTCCAACTGAGGACACTCGAGCGATCCCTGGGTGCTCAAGGACCCAGAGATAAAAAAAAAGAAAAAGGCAGAGACAAAGGTGTCTTTTCTGCCGTGAATCACGTGCATCGCACTGGCTCGGCTCGCGAAGTTATTGTGAAAACAGTTCCACGACTCCGCTTAATGTGAACACGGATGTCCACATACCAAGCTGACTCGCGTCACCCCGGACAATAGATTTGTTGGTGACTATTCGACGAGGCAAAGGTCTTTGTAGCTGCTTTTGCTAACAATGCCTAATCGCTTCGATTTGCGGGTGCAATGAAATGTCAAATGCACCACCCTGTCCTTTCTTGTGATATTGAAACGATGCAGGGCTGCAATCGGGCAGGCTCGCCAAAATTGTTATTTTCCAAACATGTTAGCTTTTACCTTAGGCTAAAACACAAATTCCTGTGGCCAGGTATAGCACAGCGACCTAACTTCGAAAAGTCTTGGAGCCGCGTGCTGCCCTGGCCAACGCGAACCAGGAGAGCACCGAATGCAACTCCCAGTCGCGCAGGACAGCCACCTTGAACTGCACTGTTCGTAAAGGCCAAGCGCCGTAGCACGAGTTTATCCGCAGCAACAAGAACAGAAACCGATCCCAAATAAAAACCCCGTGCCAACAGCAATACGAGACTGTTCACGGCACACACGTCGGCAACAACACGAGTTGCTCGACAACGGCGGGTACGCTGCCCGGCTGCCAAAGCCCGTCTGCAACAAAACAAGTTGCTTAGCGACGTTAGTGGCAAGCGTACCGCCCGGCGGACGCACCGCCCGACTCCGCAGAGTCTGCGAAAGTATTTGCAACTATTTACATATTTACACCCCGGATCGTTCTGCTGAGCATCAAAAACTCATCGGTGCTACGGTCGATTCCCAACGAACACCCCGAGTGCCGTGGTTCACGATATCGTCCAGTGACCGCATGGCGGTCACCTTATGACACGCAATTACGTCGCGGTTCCTACCACGTTTTCGGGATGCTGTTCAACCTCCTGCGCTTGTCCGGTAGCGCTGGTTAAACATCTCCCAAACTCCGCAACGTTTTCGACGTCGCTTTTTTTTTTTTTTCGGAGTCACAGGTTTCTAACGATGTCGGTACGTGCGACGCTCATTGACTCTTGCCGGAATCAATCGCGGGTGATCGGGAAATCTTTAAAGTTAGTTTTCCGAAAACCGTTCTGACGCCAGTCCTGTTCCCTCGATGGGGACGGAAAGGCTTGGGAGAAAAATGAAAGGACTCACTCAGTAGTTCTCCGTGGATGGTCGATCTCGCTTCTGGATCCGGGAAGGTCCCGCCGTCGACGTGCTGACTGCTGGTCCGCTGTCGCAGCGTAGAGGGGCACCATCGGCGGTCTCCATACGCGCGCTGCGTATTCCAGCAGTGGGGGGAATGCAGGCACAGCGCATTTTCTCGCTCCGAGATACGCTTTTAGTTTGTGCGCTGACGGGGTGTCCACTCTGGGTGGGCCCCGCGACCCGCCTCAAAGGCAAAAAGCTGCACTTGCTTCTTGTTGCGTCAACGTACTTTGTTCGGGAACGGGGTTGACCCCGAAAAGCGCAGGTGCGCTCCCCCAGCGAAGTACACTGGCGTCGTCCCGAAAGGGAATGCCTCGGACGCATTCCGGGCGTTGAGTCACGTCCGTGTTCGGCCGAGACACTTATTCATTGTCTTTACGTGGCTGACGTGCCACTAAGCCGTTGAGTGGCATCGGGTGTCGGGCGTTCGCCTCTCCCTTTGTCCACCTGTTTGATCCTTGACCGGAAACTGGTGTGGTTCGCTGTCATTGCGAAAGTGCTGCTTTGTTTGCAGTCGCCGGACAGGCCGCACGTTGGGGCGCCAAATGTGGGATTTTCCTTTTTGGGGGGGGGGGGGGGTTACCACTTAGAAACACAAAGAGTTCCTTGGGTCCGCATAAAGACGTGTTTATTGACTGCAATGTCAGCACGCTTCGCTCTTAGACGATGAAAAGTCTGGGCGCTGGCTCAATTGCCAGTATCACCCGGTCGGTTTCCCGCGCTGCCGCATTAGACAGATTCACGGGAAGTCGGAGGCCCACAAAGAAAAACCGAGCTCCGTAGAGCCAGGGCCTCCGCCGACGAGAGCCCGGGGCCGCCGTTCGCGGCCGCTTATCTAGCCAGCGGAAAGTGGACGCGCCCGGGGTAGGTAGTGTGGCTTATCCCGCAGATGGGCCACGTCCACAATCATTTCCGAAGGGTGCGCCGGAGGCACTTTCACCCAAAAGGGCGAGGGAAGACACGCCCTCTTCGAGGAATGCGGCCTTACCCCCGTATCCGGGATGACGTCGCCATAACGCTCCCACGGCCTGCTTGTGCTAGGCCTAGATAGGGAGACGGGAAACTCGTGGTTCCCACAATTTAAACAAAATTTCTATAGTTGACGCTTTATTTCATTTCGAAGAACGTCTTACAGAATGTGGTAGGGTTTTGTGTTATCTGCAATCCGAAAAGTCAGGTTCAGAGATCGACCTTGCAAGAAAATGAAACAATCCCATAATATGTGATGCATTTTTGCAGTCGAATGTTTCCTTTCATGGACGCGCAAAATAATAAGCTCACATGCGTCCAAGAGACTGTAAAAATCAGCTAACCAAACGACTTGTTGCAACTTCTAATTTTTAGAATGTAACACATTAATAACACAATAATTTAAGTAACCTGACATCCAACAGGCTTTACTAATTTTACTTATAGTCGTATCCTTCAGAAAGGGAGGGTATATTTCATGACTCAGCACTTCCTGTCAAGCACAACTTCAGAAAGTATTTCTTCAGCGTAAAAGCGATGTTTCAAAAACATTTTTTCCATGAATACAGTAGCTACCGGTATATACCATTGTCTTCAAGGAGCAGAATAGACACTTCTCGAAAACACTCGGCCTTTTAGCAACTGCTGCGGCAATACACCTCTCGCAAAATGAAAGCGATCCTATCGCCGTATCGCCGCGGAAAGCATCTTGGGAAATCACCGATAACGGTATCGGTTTCGATTTGCCTACCTCGTTTCACAAAAACCCGTCATGAACAAACACAGCGCGTGCGTTTCCGAAATTGTGAATTTCCTTAAATTTATAATAATGTAGGCATTAACTGCCAATGCAAATAGAAAGGTGGGACACGTATCTCAGGGGGCTACCAGAGTACCAAAGTTTGCATGTAGATAAAGAGGAAGACGTGCACTGAGCTGATCAGCCTATTTCATTGTATCAATGACCTGGGCTTCTTAAATGGTCCGTGACCCGGAAGCGTCATGGTGCACTTTGGAGTTGTAGCTAGGCTGCCAGAAAGGTATGGGACGTAAGCCGGCCGCACTTCTGCTCCTCGCTAAGTCTAGGCAGGTGCTAAAGGCCGGTTGAGGTCGGTGTTTCAAAAAAGGTCTTACTAACAAGGATAGGTGCAATTAGCGAGCGCTATCTTTAGTTTGTCTTTCCTTCTGCGCTAATTCGTGCACGAATTTGTATAAAAATTTGTACATCTGCTTTTATTGTTTTATACATTTGTACAACAAAAGTGTACAACTGCGTATTCTATATGAAATCTGTAAAATTTGTACAAGTTTGTGTAGAAATTGTACACAAATTTTTACATATTTGTACACTGATTTGCCTTGTGTACAAAAAAAAATGTGCTTGTGTATTTCTTTTTTAGAGCGGAGCTCTTAGACGCCCGTTTCCGGCTTGAGCGGCGTCGCCGTCGCCGTCGGCGCAACCGCGCGCTGCATTCCGGGAAGTTTCCCATATTAACGTCACACATTTCGTCACGTGGCGTCACGAGAGCCACGAGTGACGTCACGAGGGTCACTACTGTCACGGGTGACATCGGTAGTGTCGTCACAAAGGTCATTCATGAAGGTCACAACGTAGGTCACGACCATCACAGAGAAGGTCACGACATTTGCGAGGCCTTCAAAAGTGACATCATGAGTGCGGAGGGAGGGAGGGAGGGGGAGAAGGAAGGGAGGAGGGGGCGGAGAATGAAAGGACGAGGAGGAAGACGGATCATAGTAACTACGTCGAGAAGCTTACGTGACCTCGCTCGGTTGCTGCAGCACAATTAACGCCCGCTAATGTCAGCCGAGAGAGGAAGAGGAAGCGTCCTCCGAGAGGGCGCACGGGAACCTGCACGGCACCTCGAATTACGTCATAGGAGTGCGACCAGGTGTGACCCTTAAGACCTGGAGTGAGTTGAAGGGTGCCAAAAATGCCAATACTTATCTTTATTTTTACACAACTACGACACGCCTTTGACACATTTTTACTTCAGAAGTGTCAAAGGGCAACTTTCACATAATTTGACCGATGTCCGGAAGTCCGTTGCACGCCCGCTTTAATCTCCCCTCTATTTTATTCAACTCTTGGGTGGCGCGCTGGCAGGCGCACTTGCGTACGGGTTTTTACCATTCTGTACAGCCCTGGTACGTCACCCAGGATCACATTTTTGTCTTGAAAATTAATATGATAATGTTATTAATAGTGAATTTGTCAATCAGTTTATATAAAAATTAACTTTGAAATAGATGCATTTGAGAATATGTTCAATACTATTAGTATTATTATTATTATTATTATTATTATCGTAGCTGAAAAGTACTTAGTAAACGCCATGATCAAAATCGTGACCATGCCACTCTTCCGTGGTCAGAGAATCCCCATAACGCAAAGCGCACAGTGTTGCATGCACGGATGTCTAGAAGTAGCCTCTTATCAAAGTCCTTAATAGGTGGGAACAGCGCAGGAAAAACCGACGAAGGACGAGTAGAAGAAGTGCACAGACACAGCGCTGACTAACAACTGAATGTTTATTTTCAAGCGAACCAGAAAGTAAACACTGGGTGTGGAGAGGAAAAAACACAGAAGCCAAAAAAAGGAGGGAACCCGATAAAACAAGACACTACCACGCCATATCACTATCACACACGTCTGCCACAGTTCTTGATAAAAAACACTTCGTCAGCCCCCAAGTTAACCGACGGAGCACTGACGCATTCTTCCTCCCCCCTTGATAAAATATAAAAGGCCTCATCAATCTCCTTTGCCGGATAAAGAGGGGGGGTTTGTTGTGGTGCCTGAAGGTATGTTTCAGGAAAGAGCGAGACAGGCGGTGCTTAAGAATTTCAGAAGTGTGTCGGGAGTGGAGCTGAAGAGGGTAAAGGCCAGGGCAGTGAGGCTTTGCGGTCAGCTTGGGTTGGAGGGCCTCGGGAAGTCTGTGTCGGGGGCCAAGGGCCTCAATCTCGAGGTGTTCTTCTCCGTGAAGACCCATAAGGAGCTCAGGCCTTTTAGAGCTATCGTTACCCAGAGAGACTCCTGGCAGCTTCATGTATCTTCTTTTCTTCAGCGCCACCTGTGTGTGCTCACGTTGGATGACCCTTTTCGTATTTGCAATTCTGAGGCCCTTGTGGATTACCTCCGAGAAGACAATCCGGGAGGGTGTGATTTAGTGTCTCTGGATGTCGAGGATATGTTCTACTCAATACCCCATGGTGAATTGATGAAAGCGGTGGAAGAGTGCATTCAGTCCAGTGGGTCGGTGGCTTTTATGAACTCGACGGGTTTGGCGGTGGAATCCTTTTTGGAGTTGTTGACTTTTTACTTGAGTTCCACCTATATCACGTTTGAAGGCGAAATTTTCCTGCAAAAAAGTGGGATTTGTATTGGGTCGAGTGTGGCGCCTATCCTTAGTGATTTATATCTGGCGAGGTGTGATAGAGCCATAGCGGAGTCGTTGGATGGTCGGGTTTTGAGAGTTTTTCGGTATGTTGACGACTACCTTGTTGTGTTTAAAGAGAGCCTGGGCCCCAACCGGGATAGTGTGTGTGTGGAAGTCATGGCTTCCTTTAAGGAATGCTCCCCCGGGTTATCGTTTAAAGGGCAACTCCGGCCAAAACTCAAAATGAATTAAATTACTGGTATCGCTTTAGTGACACAAAATATGACCCCAGCCAAAATATTACGTGCGTGGGACGCCGCATTCTCAACTAATACCCATAATAAAAATGCGACCCGCCGCGAGCCGCTGCTCCTTAGCGGGCGGCCAGCGGGTTGCCGATCGCTAAAGCAACATTGGGCCGTGATGTCAACATCGTTCTCTTTTTTTCCTCCGTTCCGCACGGGCGCAGGGCGCAGCCGTCGCGCGCGCTTCTTTGTGCCGCTATTACCGCTACTTCGGCTTGTGAATGCGTGTTTAGCCGTTGCTTTTACCTGTAGCCCGTGCAGCTTGGTATAGCCTTTTGTTTATTTGCTTGTGAGGACTCCTAGACTTGTTTTAGCGAGCAACTCGGTGCGCCCAAGACTGCCCAGCTGTTCCTCGAAAGATGCCGAGTACAACTTAAAGCGCTGTGGGCTGCTCAAACAACCCGCTGCGCAACCCAGGGGTGCTTTTTCACAAGTTTCCAGCGGATCGGAAATTGGAGAAGGTGTGGGTGAACGCTGTTCGACGAGTGGACTTTGGAAAGCCTTGGACGCCGACCCCCAGATCGAAGCTCTGCTCCGATCATTTTTCGCCGGAGAGTTACGAACGAAACCCACAGGTGTTGGTTGCTTGTGGCTTGTCAGCGAAATGGTCGAGGCTTAAAAAGGATGCCGTGCCGTCGCTCTTTGCCCATCAGACATGTACAGAAAAGGTAAATATGATGAAAGTATCCTGATCAATAAATAAAACAGTCATTGTCAAGTGCAGTGTTGAAGATTGAGCTTTCACGCTCCATTGAATGTCTGTTGAATGAAAAATGGTGGGCATGTAGAGTACAACCACTAACTAGCTCCAAACACTTAAGTTTGTAATGAAAAGGAAAACATTGTTCTGCTTTGCGTCACTGCTTGTTTACTACGCAATCTCGTGCGTAGTATTCAGGTCCGTAACGACTACTAGCGAACAGCCGGCGCGTGAAGCTCATGCGATATAAACATTCGCCTCCCAATCGTTCGAACCCGTTACGCAGCAGTATTAATTAACATTGCGCTTGTGAATACCACAAGGGACTTTAAAGAAATCGCGAAAGTTAGGATTTGTAAGTTACAACTCTCTGATTTACCCGAGTTAGGCTGGAGGTAAATATAATATTTAAAAATGCGAAAAAACAAAGAAAAACACTTGCCTTAGTCAAAAGTTACGAAGGAAAACTTAAAATCCTATGTATTCCAATTAAAAAAAAATTGTTGTGGGTGGGGGTCGGAATGCGGAAGGGAAAGAAAGTGTTCTCACCTTGCTAACGTTCTCTGTTTTCCTTTATCACCTACAAAAACTTTTGCTAGTCTTGAGAAGAAAATGACTGCCCAAAGAACTTTTCTTTTTTATTTTTTAGTGCAGCAAGATTTTTTTTATTTGTACAAAGATTCACTACCTGGACGAACGTATGTGATGAATTAGTGTCGTAGCTTACAAATTCGGCTTTTACGCGGCTGAGGAAAAAATAACGAAAAAACAGACGTCTACAGCTTAGCACACGTCTGTTCGGGCGTCGCGGCCCGTGCCGGAGAGCCTCAAAGCTTTCTGTCTGGGACTGACCCGCAGCGCGAAAGCGAGAGGGCCCCCAGTCCTTTACGTCACCGGCAGCGCGGCGTAGAGCAACGCCGCTCCATCCACGGAGCCCCGATGACAATTTAGGCCTAGCGAAGAGTGCGGGAGACCGCACGCACGCCGACAGCTGCCGAGTACGGCACCGAACGAGTTCACTCGTTTTCCAGTCGCTAGCTTTTGTGTATACAAGCAACGAGTACGGCACGGCATAGCGCACGCGCGGCGGCGGCCGCCGTGTACGGCACGGAACGAGTTGACGGGTTTTCCAGTCGCTAGCTTTTGGGTATACGCACTAACTCTTGCTACATATGCTCGATAACTACCACGTATACAAAATTAAAACAAAATCAGCTTACCTTCTATCTTTAGATGGCTAGCGCAACAGAGGTAGGTGCCGCTTGGACTGCGTACTCGTTGAACGAGAACGATCTTGACGTCACGTTCACATTGCGGCTGATTTCCAGTGTTGCCGGAACCTCGAGCGGCTAGTCTCGGTTTTGTCGGCCGCGCCCCAAAGAAAACTTTGAGACGTCGATATCTTTTAAACTACGCACAATAACGAGAAAAAAATTACACCTTGAAATTCAGGGGCGCTAACTGCACTAAAAACAGCCATAATCCCAAAATCGAAAGTATGGACCGGAGTTGCCCTTTAAGTACGAGACACCTACGGGAGAGGGGTTGCAGTTTTTGGACCTGAGGCTCACTCTTCAGCCGTCACACACCTGTTGGGCCTATGAGCCACGCTCTAAGAAGAGGCTTTTGCCATACGGCTCCGCGCACTCAAAGCTTGTGAAGCGTGCGATCACTACGTCGGGTATGCGCGCCCCTTTGCTCAAGTCATGCCACCATAGGTGTGAGGACAGCCTGCTTTCACAGGTGTCTAGGCTGACCTCTGCGGGATACCCGGTGGCGATGATTGTGGGAGTGGCTGAGTCCCTTATTAAGGTGTTCGGAGGTAGAACCAGTCCTAAGGCGAGGCAAAAACCGACAACCAGACCAGTGGTGGTGCCCTACATTCACGCCCTCTCACATCAAGTCAAGCGCGTGGTTAACAAGTATAAGGTGCCTGTGGTGTTTTCGGCGCCCCGGTAGTTATCTCGACTATGCTCCGCCGTTAACTGAGGGTTGAACAGGGATAACCACTGTGATGTTAACCACCGCGATCCGTTTGTCTCATGCGCAGTAGGGGTTGTATACCAGATCCCCTTCACATGTGGTCGGGTTTACATTGGACAGACAGGGAGGTGTGTGAACGTGAGGGCGAGGGAGCATTCCCTTGCTCTCCGTTCCTCACCCTCTGGCCACCTTGCGGTACATTGTAGTAGGTGCGGCTGCGTCCCCCTGTTCAATGAGTTGACGATCTTGGCGCGCAACAAAAACAAGACTGCCCGGGAGATTGATGAGGCCTTTTATATTTTATCAAGGGGGGAGGAAGAATGCGTCAGTGCTCCGTCGGTTAACCTGAGGGCTGACGAAGTGTTTTTTATCAAGAACTGTGGCAGACGTGTGTGATAGTGATATGGCGTGGTAGTGTCTTGTTTTATCGGGTTCCCTCCTTTTTTTTGCTTCTGTGTTTTTTCCTCTCCACACCCAGTGTTTACTTTTCTGGTTCGCTTGAAAATAAACATTCAGTTGTTAGTCAGCGCTGTGTCTGTGCACTTCTTCTACTCGTCCTTCGTCGGTTTTTCCTGCGCTGTTCCCACCTATTAAGATGCTTAACCAACTCGCCCAACCCTCTGCCGTGTTGAATCATCAAAGTCCGCCATGTCTTTTTTCTTCTTTATTTTTTTTTTTTTTTGGGGGGGGGGGGGGGGGTACAGGGGACTTGCTCTGATTATGCATTGAACACGACGTCTGCGTCGTCATTCGGTCAGGATTTGGATACAATCACACGATTCTTGCCCAAAATATGGACACGGATAATGTTCCTTCTGGGGGTTTGAAAAGGGTCCATTGCGGCAGGATTTCTAATTGCTGTGAATGCACTTCTAGTCAGCTGACTTCTTGTAGTAGGCTAATATCTACTAAAATAACGGCCGGGGTCGTTATCACCTACTTATAGTAAGTTTTGAGAGGGTCAACCTTTACGAATTTCTTCAATTGTGTTCGTAGAACTAAACATAAAAACGCAAAATAATATTCGCAATTTTCAGTGCAACTAAAGCAATATTCCGATAATCGTCATTACTTTTCAGAGATTGCACAAGTCCATGAAAGGCGACGAGTTCGACTCACACAATGCACTTTCCATGGGCGTATCAAGCTGGGCATTGTCTCCGATGAAAGATGTGTGAAATCTCAACAAGTGCTCCCTGCACGAAATCTCACTCGTGACAAAGAGCTTTAAATAACTGCTAGAACTTGGCGAAACAATTCTGCGAAAACAGCTATTAATAATTGCATGAGGGTAGAAAACCTACTGTGCTTTATCAGATCTCTCGATTGGATCGCGCACTGAAGGTGCTGGGGCAAAGTTTCCATAAAAGTAGGCCTAGCAAGATACCGCTCTTGCTTCGCTCGACATCATACTGAACCCAAGATGAGTCGCCCGAAGGTAGGCCTCGTTTGCTTCGACGCCGTTTCGCTCTCCTCGGCCTTTCCCGGGATCTGGAAAAGACACCACCCGGACGTAGACCACCGCTGCAGGGAGTGGGCACACTTCGCCATCTCCTCCCAAGCCGAGGGCAGGACCAACTACGACGCGCTCGTCACGCTCTTCTGCGTCGAGTCTCGAGTAACCGCTGCGTTTATTTTTTTTTAATTTCAGTTTACTCTCATTCCCTCAGGAGGCATGATAGGATCAAGGCTCTGTTTAGACGCAAATGAGCATTTGACCAGATCGGGCACTGCGCATGCGTAGAAACCACACTCGTGGGAAACGCGTGTGCATGGTCCTTGCAGCGCCACCGCCAGGCCGTGACGTCAGGGACGAGTGCTGATGTACAGCACGAGCAACAAAAATAAAAGAACACAAATTTGAATGAGAGAAATACAATACGATTTTATAACATTATTCTGAAATGGGTCGGTGAAGCTGATACGAAAATTGTACAACACAGCAAGCATAACGATTTTCAGCAAAAGGCTGCAATGACAAAAACGCAGGAAAAAAAAAGAAACGTACAAGAATCAAACTTAAAAGGAAATAAAAATGACATTTTGTTTTGATGTTTAGTCAGTTAACATGGAAAAGAAAGCTGACACATGAATGTTGTAATAATTCGTTAGCATTAGTACTGAAATGACAGGGAAAAGCTGATGGTGTCCGTTTTTGGACAAAGCAGTGGAAAGGTTAAGGCCCAATAAGTAGAGAGGAGGAGAGGAGTGAAGGGCAAAGGCGACATGGAGGCGGCGTCACGGGGCAGGACCCAATGCGCGCGCATGCTGGGGCGAGTAATAATAATAATAATAAGAAGAAGAAGAATAAGACTATTAGACTAATAATAATCTTTATATGCGCGAACAGGTGTTTTTCTGGGGCAGTGCGAGGCAAAACTGAAAGGCGGAACCCCGTACGCTGGTGCGTCTGTTGGCCCAACCCCCAGGAAACGAAAACGAAGCTAAACGTAACAAGAGGCTCGTGACATACTACAAAGACTACGCACTCGATCGCATTCGGGAGTCCTTAGCACGGCCCGAATGTCCTCAAAGGGCGCCCAAACCGAAATCGCGAAAAAGCGCGCGACTCCGGCTGCCGCGACAGGAGGCCCCGCTTGAAGGGAAACACCGAGGAAGGCACAGCAACCTGGGTGTCTCCCAGGTTGCTGTGCCGATCTCCCGCCGCCCCCCTCCCCCCTTGCATGTGTCCGGTGCGCATATGCCACGGGTTGGGCTACAAAATGGAGTATGATCCAAGTACTAGCACTGGTTTGAGTAGGCGAAAAAAAATTGAAGAAAGATCCATTCGTGGATTCTTAGAAAATGCGTGATCATAGCCCTCGGGAAACGCCACACACGTCCCTCTTTGGGAAACGCTAACACTGACCCCGTTAACGAAGCCATAAAATGGCAGCAACAAGTAGAGGAGGCAAAATAGAAAGCCAAAACAGAAAAGTGAAGGGGTGAACATTACCATTCTTCAAAGTAGGGCCTGTGTGGTGTTTTTCAAAGGTCATGCTAACCCATTCCCTAAGGATACACCAATTGATATTCTTTTTTTGCAGGTCCCTGACTGCCTCCTGAGGGTTAAAAAATAACAAAACAATTCCAGCGAACGGCATGAGACATCATATTCTTAGAGTTGGTTCGAGTGGCTGATATTTGCAGGAAATGTTGCATATTTAAAAGCAAGTAATGACCTGAGTTGCGACGTGATTGCAGGTGGTTGTGGGCGTCGACTACAGGCTCAACATGAAGGTGGCCGAATTCACCTGCGTATTCGGGAAGGACTTGTACAGCAGAACACGTTGCCACTCCAAGATGAACGCTGTGAGTAGGCTTGCGCGCTTGCAGTCTTTGAAAGTCAACAGCAAGCGCGTGGTTATCGCTTCCGAAGCCGCGCGAAGCTAGCGCCTGCCGGCTTGAGCTCGCAGGTTTCACATGTGCTACGCTGGCCTTATACCGCTGATTTCTCGTATATGGCAAGGGAGTGTTTCAAAACGCGTATTTTGCGCACCAGAAGGCAAGGAGGAACATTCCAATCAAAGGGCGACATAGAGAACGCGTAGGAACCGCGGGATAACGAGGCATCCAAGTAGCCGCCGTCATTCTTTGAGGTCCGGGGGAAACAAAAGCACATGGCACATTAGGGGCTAAACAAACGCACGATGTTCGCGAAGGGCAGACGAACTTGCAGGCCGTATAGTACTTGTCACAAAGTACTGTCGGCATCGCGGGCACCTCGAAGAGATTCTCCTATCAATTAAAAAAAGTGTTAAAGTAATCGCTTCCTTTTTATGCGAATTCATCGCCAATAACCATTTTTAGAATTAAAACGAACAAACCTTTAATTTGTTTTTATGAAAGCGAGGGTGGAGGGTGGGGAGGGTAGCGGCGTAGCCAGGGCTTTATTTCGGGAGGGGCACAAAGACATTATCCTCCCCCCCCCCCCCCCCCCCCCCCCCAATGACGAGGCAGGGTGAACTCGCCGCTACGGACGCTCACGCAAAGATTAGGGAGGTGCTGTTAAGATAAAACGAGTGAAGCTGCATTATTATTTTTTTTTTTAACGGAGCAGGCTTCATTTGGGCTCTCTGTTCTACTGTCGTCGTAGTTGCGGCCCACTAACTTTAAAAGCTTCCTCACAGCGCACAACTTCCTCCGCTTTTTGAGGTAGCACTGCATTACCAACGCGTGCAGGCCAGGCAAAACAAAAGGATAGCTATACTGTCACAAAACATTAAACGGCAACACACAAAAAATCTCGACGCTGAAAAATCAGAGCAAACGTCCACCCACAAGCACTAAACCATATTCCAACCGCCATTGAAATGGCCGAGACAGCGGAAGTTGAAATTCAGTTGATTCAGATGCCACAAGGCACAAGTCAGCAACGTCATCGCTGTAACATTCCCACTAGAAGCACGGAAGAGCATTTTTAGCGCTCCTTGTTCTTTTTGTGTTTTTTTTCCTTTCAGGCTTACCTGATCACACAGTTAGATGGTAGATTTAAAAAGCACCGGCGTACGTTGCAATTACTTTCGTCGCTTCTGCCTACAAGTATTTCGGAGAGCGGGACAGCTCCCGGCGCTGAAGAGTTTTCGGAGCTCTATTCAGGCCTGGTTTCAGTTCCTGAACTCCAATGCGAGCTGCTAGATTGGCTCCCAAATGCAAGACGGAGAAACGTGAAACGCCCGTCACATCCGCGCTACAGGTGGTCGCCCTCTCTCCGGAGGCCCTATTGGTGACGAGATGTTTTTGGTTGCGCCAGCTCGCGGGCGCCCTCCAGTGACGCAGCTGGTAGGATCCGAGCAGACGACTCGCTATGTGAAAGCACGGAGTGGCTATGTTAGCTCGCAACTATGCAGATTAAGATGGTTTATTTATTAAAGAAACACGTATCAATGTTTAGGGTCTAGCATTGTCCGTCCGTCCGTCCGGCCGACCGGTGACCGTGCTCACATAAAAAATAAAAAAATGTTTGCGCAGTCGACAGGATTCTAACCTTGTCCGGGGAAACCCCAATGGATTTCTAGTCCATCGCCTTAACCACTCGGCCACAACTGTGGGACGAGTAGGGGGCTCTGAGTTGTGGTAGTAACTCAAAAGCTGAGGTTTCTGTCATGGACGAAACGTTGCATGTAGCCGCTCAACCTCTATACAGGAGAGGGCGCTGCGGTCAAATGCGTATATAATCGCGTTAAACTTTGCATGCATTGGCTCAACGTTTATCGACGAGAGGGCGCTGCGGTCAAATGCTCAAATGCGTATATAACCACGTTCCATACCACACATTCTCTTTCTGGCATGGACCGTTGACTTGAGCGGTGGAGATGCGTTCCCACGGCGTCTATCGGATCCCAGCTGATCCGCTAGAAGAACCACTGGCTCTGCATTTCACCGACCATAAAGCAGTAAATAATGAAGTCGAAACGCAACCCGGAACTCAGCACTCAGCACTCAGCGATAAAAAAAAAAAAAGTCAGCACCATCAGCACTACCTATGAACAATAAAATCAGTATCATCAGCACCACCAGAGCTTCGCTCAAATCAACATCATTCACCACGTGGAGATGCGGTCCTTTTTTGTGAGTGGTCCTTCTAATAACAGACAGCGCCTCGAAGTTGCTTTTTTATTAGAAAAACTTTAAAATGTTCAAAAACAAGCCTGGAGCATTACACTGCAGCCTGCACGGCGTGCGTCAGGGCTATTCAAAGCCTCACTGACTCTTGTTTGTTTTTTTGTGTGTGTGTGTGTGTGTTTTTTTTTTATCTTTGGAGGCCGCTTTAAAAGGTTTTGCATTCACCAGAGTAACTGACGTAGTGTCTTCTTGGCCCTGCACGTGCGCACAGTTGCGTTAATTGCAAAATGCCGCACACTTGTTTTAGCTGCATTGAGCTTGCTGATACCGACGTTACTATCCAAGTGTGACTCGAGAGTTGCTGCTGAGCAAATGCTCGTCAGCAAATCACGTTTAACTCCTCCCAAGTCGAAAACGCGGCAAAGAAGTTTGTCATAACCCGAATTCTGCTCGAAAGAAAATAATAAACGTTCATGAATTCTTAAATTGTCGGCCATGGCCTTGCAAATTCGGGCGATTGATTGATTTGTTCTATCCTATTTTTACCGAGAATTGTTTACAAATTTAAAATCGCTCGGCTGAGGAGCGCCTCACGTATTATGCGCGTTTGGGTTCGCAAAAACGAAACATACAAACGCTGGTAATTTATAGCAGGTATATTCCTCATTTTCTAGGACGCTGAAGTGTCACCGCCTATAGATTACTTCGATCGCAAGGGGGTCTCGCACGTTTCGGGTCGGCCGGGTGAATAAGCAGGGATTTAGACGAAACTACTCCGGAAGCCAGCCTCCACTTCTTCCTGCCAGTCACGTTGAGGAAATGTTTGTTTACTGGTTTACAAAATTAAAAGAAAAGGAATCAGCCCGGAATTAATAAGATACCAACACTCACAGGACACATTGGAACCAAGAGGATACACGGAGTTGCCTTCACTGAAGTGTTCACTACACACGCGAGAGGTTCTCGCATTTCGCTTTCCTTTTTTTAATTTAATGAGATTTTCCTTTCTTAGATTTATTTTGTCCGAATCATAATAAAAAAGACACCCTATTCGTCGTGGTAGACGCTGTAACGCGATAGAGCGCTAGGTATTCTATTTTCCTCGTTTAGCTTTTTGTACGGGATAGAGAACAGCACACCAACCTCCGACCACTTCGACACCTCAGCTCCAAAAGTGTCTGTTGGCACGACAACGCGTGGCACATGCGGTCTAAAGCTTTGGTAAAATGTCCCACTACAAATATAACTTCATCAAATAGACGCAACGCGTGAAACAGGCTTTGCTGCGCGTTACCCGAACAGCGCATGAAGCGAGCTGACGAGCCGAGGAATCCAAGATCTACGCGGTCTGTCCCAGTCTGTCCTATCCATGACGTCACAAACGATGACTATGATAGCTAGAGAAGCGCCCCCTGTAGTTCGCGCACGCTGCCGATTCCCAAACGTCTATCGTCTGTTCGAGATCTTATCTCTGCGCGTAACAACGGCGCGAGCTGAGCGCTTGTTCTCTTCGCTACGACGGTTATAAACATACCTGAGAGCGTCCACTTCGAATGAGCGACTGCTCGGTCTAGCGCATTTGAATGTTCACCGCAACATTGAAGTTCAAGCGGAGGACGTCCTGGATATTCTTTATCGTGAACGCAGGCGGCTGCATTTTGATGTGTAGGCGCTTGGCATATATAAGATGATCAAGAGAGCCTGTAAATTTCTTTCTGAAATAACTAGTCACACTTACTTTTTTATTCGTGGCATTTTCTAGTCGAAAGCACGTAATTCTGAGCAGTACTCAAGGTGTGCGTGACCGCAGCGCCACCCGTTGCTTACAGTGCAGTTGATTTTACAAATCATTTAACACATCACTGACATTGTTTTATATTATAACCATGTGTCCGTTTTATTATGTTCGCTTTGGTTTAATTTAACTGTGTATTTTAGTAAGGATAGTTTGTAATACATAGCGTTGAAATTGCCATCCTTCACCCAAAATGTTTCGAAATATTCGGTTTCTCTATATATCTGATATCGAGTTCCGCAACCCATCAAATAAACAGGAATAAAGAAATATTGCCTATTTTATTTATTTTATCATTTTCTACCCCACAAACACTTTTCCGGAAAGCATATAAAGACCCATTCGCACTGTTGCGACCGAGAGAGACCAGACCGGTTTTTAAGCCTCCTGCGACTTCTCAGGACCAGCTCCGCTGCAACGCATCCGGTCCTATAAGACGCCGCAAGAGGTTTGAAAACCGGTCTGGTCTCTCTCGGTCTTACTCGGTTGCATATATGTGAACGGCGCTTAAGTTGGACATAGTCCGCACTCGCCCTTACTCCATGCCCCGTGCAAAACCGACTGCGTGAGCAGGGGAGCAAGCGGGCCCGCGGGGGGAGGGGGGTTCGACGCCCCAAACCCCCCCTCTGCCTGCGCCACTTGGGGAGGGTGATACACGCCTCGGTTGTGATGTCCTTCAGGGAGAGACACCTTTCGGACGCTTCTCTCATGCAGCCGAAAGAGGTCCCACGCTTCACACCTCAGAGCCACTATATGACCATCGTACAATCTCTAGGCTGGCAGCAGCGCCACAACCGCAAAGGGCGGTTAATTCGAAGTAAATTTTGACTCCGAATAAAATGAAGGGGCAAGAGTTATTTTAAAAAATTATCAAGGCTCCCATTTACGAATTAGCAATACCTTGACAGTTTGTAATAGACCTCTTTCCAAAGTTAGCCCTCTGTTGGAGGCTAGGAAATCCCTGCACAACGGCGGACACAGATGCCACAACAGAAGCAACGACGAAACAATGAATGTAAGCGGGGAGCGCCAAAAGCGCAACGTCACGATGCTCGTGGTCTGCCAGTGTGTGTGTTATCATCGGCTGAAACAATCACGAGCAGGCATCAACGTGACCTTACGGTTTGAGTTTGTGCGTTTGTGCTTGTGTTTCTAATAGTTTTACATTTGCAGGTCCAGCGGTATCGATTGCTCCGCCTGTGTGCAGTTGATCCGACCTTCTAACGACCGGCACGTGACTTTCGAAAGGGTCTATACAACGCTAATTAAGCCCATACTCTGTTAGCTTAGTCTTCTCTTCTAGCCCTATGTTCAAGGTGGCGCCGATAATGCTGCGCTCTAGGTTTCAAATGAGGGACAGCTCTAGCCCACGCGACCGTTAAACGCCTCCTTAAGGCTCTGTTAAACTAGGACATTGAGCGTAGCGGACTGGCGTAGCGTACACAGATGCTGATTGGTCTCAGATATCGAATTCCTGCTCGCTGGCCGCTGAAAGCCGCACATTCTGCGCAACACTGCGTTCGCTGAGCCCAAAGTCGGAGTATCACGGTGCATTTAGTGTTAAGGGGTTCGTTCAAACATATAAAGATTCATTGAAAAGCCTACTTTCAAGCGAATGTGCTGCGAAAAAACGACGAATATCGTCCGGTATTGTTCTATCAGGGAATGGCGTCTGGAAAGACGAATTTGCACCGCGCGGAAGGCCGTATATTCTCTCCGTTCTGCCTTTCCGAATCGAGAGAAATCTTGATATAATGTGATGGCTACATACCTTACAACTTTTTTTTTTAGATTGCATTGTGAAAAATTTAACAATTATTGTTTCTGCTCCGGAAACAAGTGCTCTTAAATGCGTCCTGCATAAGGCCGGATACACGACTTATTTCGTTTTAAAGTCTCGGGTCACCGCTTAAGATAGGTCCTCAGCGTTGTCACAAACAGAAGTTTTGTTCTAATCACTAACCGTCAGTGAGTGCATGCCTGCACGTTCAACATTGCAGCTGATAACAGCGCGCATCGATCAGAGTGCCAAAACTTACAGTTACATCGAACTTGTCGAATAATGCGCTGCCTTCAAAAAACGGGCTATGAATCTCCTCGTGTGTTTTGGGCTGATTTTTTTTTTCCTCACTGTTGTTTATTATTGAAGTGAAGAACCGTGTCGGTTCAGAGGATATCAAAGTAGAAAGCCTGTTCATTTCTTATGGCAACTTTGGGGTCCTTATTCTCAGCAACTACTGAACCCATTCGGGTCGGAACGGTTGTATTTTGGGATAAAAGAAAGCTTAATAGCTTAGCAGAATTACATTTTTTTTATTTTCCGTTCAATATTTTCTTACAAAGCCTTAAATTCCAAAAAAGGCCTTTTTTTGCTTTTATGTTTAAGTGTTTTAGAAACTAATTTTAAGTTTAATTAACAATTTTCTAACCTTCATGCAGACCCCTCCATACGTCTTGTGGGAGTAGAAGTTTATTGATTTTTTTACTTAGCGAAAACGCCTTTTGTGCTATAATACATCAACTTATATAAACACAAACCAAGCAGCCTCCAACCATTTTCTTTTTCTTTTTTCATCCCTTCTCTCGAAAGGTTTCAGCCGAATGATTTCTGCCAGTTATCTTCACATCTTGCCACTGAGGACATTGCCTGTGCAGAGTGCTCCAGGAAAAATATGAGCAGTTTCTTTGCCGCAACAGAAGTGCAAAACAACAAAATAACGCCTTCGGCGATGAATTGTGACATCCGAAATGCAACGAAAAGCAAAACGCCTCTTAGATTTTTTTTTTTTTAACATTAGGTGTGCAAGTCAGTTGTTTCATAAAACAGGTGGAGACAAAACGGCTATACTAACGAATGTAAGATCATTGTGACAGTTGATGATTTGGTGATCTGAATTTGCGTGTATGTGCGTGGCTGTTTTGCTGCTTTACGGGATGAAGGAACATCTGAAGGGTGCACTGTTTTTGTCCGACGACGAGGTTCCCGGTGCAGTGCGCCGTTGGTGTCGTCTACAAAAGCCTTCATTCTTCTACAACGGCATGCAGAGAGTAGTGCACCGGTGGCGGAAGTGAATCGCTGTTGGTGTGGACTATTTGAAAATGTCGTCTGCTCCTTGAAAAGAGGAGGTTCGAACCTCTCAATTTAGTGTAACATATTTTAGCTTCATCACTGAACAAAAATGTTACAACCTAGAAAGAAAAAATTATTGCACCCCCCCCCCCCCCCGTATACGGCCGCAGTTATACGTGCAATCAGACCTTAACTTCTTTATTTTATTTATTTTTTATTTTTATTTTTTTTTTTTGCGGGGGGGGGGGGGGGGTTTGCGGAAAGTCCTCCACTCGTGCATGAACGATTTTTTCTCAGGCACCACAATTACCTCGAGGTCGCTTTTAGATGGGGAAAGAGTACACATGTCATCGATAACGTTAACGTATGTCATTACGCGGCTGTTTGAGAAAACGTGATCGCTAACAGGACATCTAGTCCTTCCGGGAAGACGGCGGGCAACGCGAATTATTACCTCAACTCCCGGATTGAAACTGCCGCAAGAATATTTTGCCGCAGCCCTTCCGTCGTCACTGCTCCGCCTTCTGCTGCTACCGAAGTAACGTTTGCGAGAACCACGTTGCCTTTGGGCCCCTGCGTACGGCAGACGACAATCTTTGAAGCACCCTGCGGTGGGCTGCGTTGCCCACACGAGGGGAGAAACTACCTATCATAGCACGTCCGTCCACTGCTCTTGTTTGATAGGCCATCGTTCTGGACGGGTCACCGTTCATTCTTTTTTTTAATAGGCCGTCGTGCGTCCACGCGCCAAAAGAGCGAGGAATCACTCACGCGACCAACGTGCGACAAAAAAAAAAAAAAAAAAAGAAACTCGACGTCGTAGTTGGTGACGCTAGAAAAGCAAAAAGATGGAAAAAACTTAACTTAAAACGCCAATGTCAAACCTGAATATTCGATGGAGTTGAGACTACCGCCGTACCAACTCGCCCGGTTATTCTTTCTGTCAAAGACTAATAGCCAATAGTAATAAATAAATAAATGGCAGCTATTAATTGTTTACAAATTCGTAATTGATGCAGTACAGCCCTACCCTGCTCTACTGTTTTTATGATATCAGGTAATGTGTAAACGTAAACGACAGTTCAAAGCGGCCATTTATGTCCGACCCATTATATTGAATCATTTCTCAAAAAGCTCGAAGTTATATAAAAAAAAAGTGCTCTTCATAAATTAAGCCGCACCATTGAACGTGCAATAGTGTGTGACTTGTATGCATGTTCTCAGCGAAAGAAAAGAATGCATTCAATCATATTATTCCTCTCTGTTAGAGCCTCTTTCAGGTACACGCAAAACGTGTGTGTCTACGTTTAAAAGAGTGGAATTGACATTTCCTGCAAGGCTGGCAGGCCTGACTCAGTTTGGCTAGCAGCTTGAAACCTATGGGAACCTGGGGAAATGCACCACAAGAGTGAAAATGACACCCTCCTTTCACTTCCTCAACGATGGCAACACGGGGAAGGGGGAGCTGCCCTTAAAGGGGGACCAGCAGAAATATTCTTCCCCCTGGCGGAAAGTCCTCCTCGCCCTCTTTCTTTCTTGTATTGTAGCACGGCGAGGCGAGGGGAAAGGTCCCCTTTTGCGCCGGCTTCTTCTGAGAGGATAAGCCGAGAAAATCCCCATTCTGAGCGAAGGGCGATGGGTGCGGCAGCAGCGACCTCGTGACTTACAGGTAGCTTCAGCTCCTATCGCGTAATCTGCCCCATTTTTTGGCGCTCACCAAGCCTAGCCCCTCGGGTGTAGGTTTTACGGAGCTGCAAGGCTGCGCCCGCGCAGTCACCGAGTTTCAGCTGTCGAAGGTCTTTGGTTTAGCCAGTGGCAAAGCAAACGCATACTTGAGAGCTGCGATGCATCCTCGCACCCATCGAAGGAACGTTTCATAGATATTTTTGGTTTATCAAGGAGCTCGAAACACATGCGCGAGAAGTGGTGACTTGAGTATGTAAGGATGACTTACATCTTCACAAAACATTCCATCTTAAAAAAAAAAAAAAAAAAAAAAAAACGACTTATCGCGCTCGATGGAAAAGAAAACGATGTACCAGGCGCGGACATCTTCTAGAAGGTCTCTGTTTTCGAGCAGCGAGCACAAATTATTAAAGCACTTTAGCAGGTTATGTTTTGAGGCCACGCTATATTTAGCGGGAGCTCGAGCTGCCACTTGGATGCATTCTCTGAAGCGCGCGCCTGAAGTTGCAGCGGGCCTTTGAAAACGATTTGCTAAAATACCCTGTTGTGTGCCTAACTCGCAGAACATGATGGCCAGCAAAATGTATGAAATTAATATTTACACATTCCCAACAACCACCCGAGGTGAGAGGGCATCAAGGGTGGATGTCAATTTTAGAAAGTTTTAGTGTGTCGCTTTTAGCCACTTAGATAATCGTACGGTCCGTACCCCACAACGAAATGTAAGCTAGACTCGCTGTTTACATTCTTTATCGAGTGCGGCTATGGAGCGGAAAAGACAATATTAAAACCCTTTTTGGCGAGTCTAGCGTGTCGTCTTATGGTTCAACGTTGCTTGTATCGGTACCATAGCACGGGCCGCCACTTCGAAGTATTTTTGTTGTCTCAAAGAAACTAAAGCAAAAGCAGACAATTCTTTTTAACGTGACACAGAATTGTATTTAACATTGTAAAAAAACTTTTTAGGTACCCTGCGCCACGCAGTTAGCACAAACAAACTATCGCCGCTGTTTACAACTTTTTTTTTCTTGTTAGAAGTGAATGATGTTTAGGAAACTGTTAATGCGAGTATCCCAGCTAAGCGGTAGATTTTAGTGCGAGTTGATACATTGCTGGGGAAAACAGCACAAAGCGCCGATGTCGTGTTTGCGCTAACAGTGTCGCGTAATGTACGCATACCGCTGCACAATCAACGTTAACGGAGTGAATCAGTAAATTTAGTGGCCCCCAAAAAAGTGGCGTCATTTTGTTTTATTTTTATGTTTGAAAAGTTGTAATTTTTAAACAAGCAATTCGGTAAAGAGTGCTTCCGTTGGGCACCAACTTACGAGGCATCGATTTGTTCTTATATACTAAATTCTGCATGGCCCTTGCTTAAAAATGTCAATATTGTGTTCGTGCTAGCTGCGTCACGCACAGTAAGAAAACCAGTTCGTTGCTCGAACATTTAAACAAGGCCTTTCTTACGCTTTCTTACGCTAAATAGACGTTTTGCGAGTACGCTCTATTACTGGTGGTTCATAAAATAATCTACGTTGTTTATTTAGAGGAAGGAAGTGGTGGTGAGGGAAGGGGGAATTGAATACAAAAGACGACTCAGGGAACCTCGAACTTTGTAAATATTTCGCTAAACCTATAATCCTGAGCTAATTAAATCACTTTTGCTTTGTCTGTTTTAGAACTTGTTAATAGTCGCGCTAAAGGCCAAGATGAGCGAAAAGTCAGATGCCCCTGTTTATTTGAGCAAGAAGCTTATTTATGCGAGATAGAACTGAAAGAGCGTACGAGTGTAACCGTAGCGATCTCCGACCAAGCCTGAACCTCACTTTTTCGCCATTTCATCGAAAGCCGTTTCATAGAATGAACAGACACTTCATCGAACGCCGTTTCATCGTACGCCGTTTCATCGAACGCCGTCTCATCGAGCGCCGTTTCATCGAGCGCCGTTTAATCGAATCGCCAAGGGCCGTTTTATCGAATTTCTCTGTTATGGCTCTGTACAGAGTTTTGGGGGCATAACAGTGCTTTATAGATGTTTCACCTTTCATTTGTTAAGACTAAGGTAGTCACTTGTGAAATTGTTTTGAAGGTGGTGTCAAATTACTAAAAATAAACGCAATTGGCATAAAAAGAAATAAAAATAATTCGGTATGAGACTGACTGAAAAGCTTTACTCGTGTACATACACGACTGAAACCAGGACGCTGCAAATAAAGGACAGAGACTTAAAACACTTTTAAGCGTCTGTGCTTTCTGTTTTTGTCTCATTTTTAATTGTTTCATGTGACATGAAGAGGGGTCATTGTTTCATGGAAGCTTTCTTCTCGAAGCAGGATATGTTCACGATGGAACTTATCTCGCCACTGCACCCAGTGATATAAAAGCAGAAACAAAAGAGAGAATTAGATGAAGTTGTGTATAAAACTTGAAGTAAATTCCAAAATATTACAGACTGTAACGTTGTTCGATGAAACGGCGTTCAATGACAAGGCTTTCGATGAAACGGCTTCTATGAAACGGCTTCTATGAAACGGCGTTCGAGGAAACGGCGTTCGATGAAACGGTGTTCGATGAAACGGCATCCGATGAAACGGCGTTCGATGAAATGTCCGGACGCACTTGTAGCGGTACGCGTGCATTACGTGGCACTTTTAGCCCGAACGCGACATCGGCGCTTTTTACTATTTCTGCCCAGCAACATGTATTGCCTAGCACTGAGCTCTGTCACTTAGGTTAGCTAGTTGCATTGACAGTTTTTTAAATATCATTTATTTCTAAAAAACAAAATCAGAAAGACCGGCAATCGTTTGTCCGTGCTAACTGTGTGGTAGTATACCTAAAATGTGTTTGCAAAGACAAATTACAAACGGGTATCATGTTAAAAAATCGGCTACATTTTATTTTTTTTTATTTTGAATGCCTCAAAAATACTTTAAAGTGGCAGCACGTGCTATAGCACCGATTTAAGCAACGTTGAACTATAACACCAGACGCTTCGATAGCCGCACTTGATCAAGAAGGCTCACAGAAAGGTTATGGCTTATATATTGTTGTAGGGTGCGGTTATCCAAGAGCTAAAGACGATCCACTAAAACTTTTAGTATCGACACACACCATTGCTGCCTTCTCCCCTCATGTGGTTGTTGGGATGCGTAAATATAAATGTCGCCTACATTCGTCGGCCATCATATAGTGTAAGTTACGCACACAATATTTGTGCTCGCTGCTAGAAAACAGATACCTTCTAGAAGATGCGCGCGCCTGGTACATCGTCTTCTTTTCCAACGATCCCAATTTGAGGCAGGTTCGAGCGTGATAAGCCGTTTTTTTTGTTTTTTTTTTAATGTGGAATGTTTTGTGAAGATGTAAGTCATCCTTACATATTCAAGTCACCACTTCTCGCGCATGTGCTTCGAGCTCCTTGATCAACCGAAAATATCTATGAAACGTTCCTTCAATGGGTGCGGGGATGCATCGCAGCTCTCAAGTATGCGTTTACTTTGCCACGGGCTAAACCAAAGACCTTCGACAGCTGAAATTCGGTGACTGCGCGGGCGCAGCCTTGCAGCTCCGTTAAACCTACAACCGAGGGGCCAGGCTTGGTGAGCGCCGAAAAATGGGGCAGATTACGCGATAGGAGCTGAAGCTACCTGTAAGTCACGAGGTCGCTGCTGCCGCACCCATCGCCCGTCGCTCAGAATGGGGATTTTCTCGGCTTATCCTCTCAGAAGAAGCCGGCGCAAAAGGGGACCTTTCCCCTTGCCTTTCCGTGCTACAATACAAGAAAGAAAGAGGGCGAGGAGGACTTTCCGCCAGGCGGAAGAATATTTCTGCTTGTCCCGCTTTAAGTGAATGCAAGAGCAGGTGGGTCGTTCCAGTGAACCCTTATACAGATGATACCAAGCAGAAAATATTAAAAAAATATATTATTAAAAACACGGAGTGTGAATCGCACGGACGAGCAGGAGACCAACACAGCGCTGTTTTGAATTCGTATCCTCTGTTCCCATATTCTTCATGATTTACTTTTAATAATTGGCTATCAACTGGTCCAATCATCAGCACTACTCAACAAAAGTATGCTGCTATTTATTTGTATGCATTAACACTAAGCTCACAGTAATTCTACAGTCATTTATTAATGAACAAAAACGATGGTGCAAGCTAGCTATACAGGCTAAACACTAATAATTTATTCAAGACTGGTTCTCTGAATGATGACACAAACGCAGAGAAGTCTCAAACACAGCTGAGTTTTAAGAGTCAAAAAATAGGGGAAGACATGAGGTCACTCTTCGCAATTTCTCTTTTACTTACTGCCCCTCTACAAAGATAATTTCTTTCTGGACCTTACAGCGTTATACTGTTCACAACCCCTATATACCTAAGGACAGTAAACGCAAAGAAGCAACCTACTAGCATCTGGGTAAACGTGATTTAACAAACAACAGGGAATGCCCTTGAGCTTTCAACCTAGGAAATAAAAAATACCGTGCAAAACATCAAGATTTAAAAAAAAAAAAAACGATAGACATCACGCCTGTTTCTAAAATATAGGCCAAGAAACCTCTTCCACTCGATGGCGAAACACGGGGAAGGCATTCAACAGATTTCTAGGTTTTTTCGTTATTACTGATTCTTTCAGTATATACTTATGGTCGTTCTCTTTAGTTCAAATTATTTAAGTAGTGTTCTATAAAAACACACAATTATTTCATTAGATCATGTGTTTTGACACAGCTGAATACGGATCTTTATATTTCTGCAACATTCATACTAAGTTCAGTCGGTCGTTAATGCAGGGTTTTGTTGCATGAAGTGTTCTATGAGGTGAGCGAGAATTTCTAGCGGCCCTCGGGATATGTCGTGCTGTAGGCTTATGTATTACTGACTTTCTTTTTGTTACTTTGTGGTATATGGCAAGCTGTATTAAATTTATTGCAGGTCCCAGCTGAATCAATCGGGTAGACCCACCGTCAAAGACCGCAAGTCTCTTCAAGCCGCACAGAGTGTTCTACGAGGTGAGCGATCATTTCTAGCGGTCCTTGGTGCATGCCGTGCTGGGGGTTTATGTAAAACTGGCTTTGTTCAGTTTCATTCAGTTTTATGTAAATAAAAAGTGGACCTCTAGTAGGATGGTACTCGGCTGCATGCACATGCACCGGGTATATATATGTACATTTATACAAAATTTTCTATATTGATTCGAACGAAAGTTTAAAAAAAAAAACGGCCTGAGTGTTACTTGGATGTCGCCTTCACTGTGTGTTTGTGGGGCTCGGAGGTCATTATATAAGGCGATAACCATCGCAGAATGTTAATCAGAACTAATCCACCAAAATGTTTTAGTAATATTTTTAATTAATGATTTTATGGGGCATGTTTCAATTCTAGTTTCAAAAGCGGTGAATATTAAAGACTCACCCAATTGACACAATGTGGGAATAGTGACAAGTTTCGAGACATTTAATGCTAAAAATCTACCTTTTCGTCACCCAATTCCAAAATCTTGCGCTCAAAAGACCTCAGGATGTGCAGACGGGGGTGGCTTCGAACGCGCCTTCACTATCTTGGAAGTATGACGCCGATGCATCCACCAAGGGCACACTGTGGAGATAGTGACGACGTGTCTGGTAGGACTATGTCACTCTACTAGCCACTATTAACGGCACGAATTCTAGAGCTCAAACTGAGCGCGGTTTTTGAATCCGAAATTAAAAACGCAAAAGTTGGACAATGAATATCTTGTAGCCGCTTGGTTTTTCGTGAATTGTTTAAATCGGGATAGGCTTTAATATTGACTGACTTTTACCACTGCAGTTGCAACGTGGCCCATAAAGCCGTTAATTACAAAGCTAACAGATTTTTGTCAATCAGTCAACATACTGTGACGGTTATACCCTTTACTAATCTCTGCCGAGTCCCATGAACACGCAGTGAAGATGACATTGACATAACTCTCACGGCCTTTTTTAAAAACTTTGTTAGCTTTCAAATAGAATGCTGTGTCTACATGTAAAACGACTTGTAGAATGTATTCATGCACATAATTGTTACAAAGTTTTGCTTTTCACCCAATTAAATATTGCATCTTTTATCGCAATCTTTCAAACATAAGCATAGCATCCAATTTGATATTCAAAATGTATTCTATTCGGCAATAAATTAAACGGACTACTACTTGGTTTGGCTTTGGCTTCATACTAAAAATAATAGGCATGTGCGAATCATAAAATTTGGGCTTAAATTGAATAATAATTTGAAAATATTAACTTTTCAGTTTAATATCACATAGTTTCTGCACCTCTCTCCAACCCTGTGAATTCTGGGTCTGTTTACATCAAGCCATCCAGCAGCCGCAGGTAACATTTTGAAAAAACCGAGATTTCTCTTCTCTTGAAGCAGAGAGCTTATTGTATGTTTGCGGGTGAAACAGCGCGAACAAGGACACAGGACAGAGAACATTACACAGACGGAGTGCTGACTGTCGACTGTTTATTTTGAAAGAAACGCCCAACTGCGTGGTCACACCAAACAACAATTACATCACGACACATGACTGTCCCATGATCGTCACAAGTTGAAGCCCCTCAAAAATGCCAATTCACAAGCATAAAGATCTATCGAAGGCGCACTGACACATTTGTCTTTGAACTTGTAAATGTAAAAGTTTCAGTTATCTCCCTAGTTCGTTGATGACTGTGTCTTCCTAGGACCTTGGTATTTTCCCAAACCATAGAACAATCACATCTATCGCAGTGAACCGCCAGATTCCCTGACGGAGATGCCCTGATTGAACACGCGTGTTCATCATTAATGCAGCGACCGGTCTGGCCGATGTAACGTTTTTTACAAGTTGGGAGTACTGTAGACCACCCCACCCCCACGCAAGGGACAAACTTGTTTTTATGCTTCTTATCGCATGCGGCCTGAAGTACTCGGCCACACCTACCAGGAGATTTCGGAACTCCAGCGACCTATAGGGGGCGCCACCACCAAAAAAACATGGCGGCTGAGTCCAGGTCGCGTCGGCTCGGCCGGGCCGCCTGAAAAGGTGGCGCGCTCAATTTAACAGATTTTCTTTTGTTTATTGCCCAATTTTCTAGGTATTTGAACTGAGATGGTTAAGTGTAGCCGGTGCACATAAACTTGCAGAGCATTGTTTTGTTTTCCAAGTGTTTTTTTTTGTTCTTTTCGTGTCAAACTTTCGTTACGGAGATTTCGTTCGAAACCGAAACTACGGGCTCTGGAGAGACGGTAATATACTAATCAGTTTTGATCATCTAAGGAAAGCGGCAATGACTGCAGAATTCTCCCACCAACAGTAATTTTCAGCCAATTCGCATGCCTCGACCATGCGACTTATCTGTCCGCGAAATCGAGCTTCTGTGCGTATCCGCGTTTAAGAAACAGCTTCAGTCGTCTGCTCGGTCAACACCACAGGCTGCGGAAAAATTACGAAAATTAAGCAAGCGCTTCTCGAGCCAAGGAGCATGTTAACCCGCCGGCACCCCACTAAGCAGGTGATACTCGTATTTCAATTTAGGTTTTATTAGCATTCGAGAAGTCATTTTGACGAGCGGGTTATGTATTATGTTACGTAATATGTCCCACCAAAGCGATATTGGCATATTCTTTGGTTTGAAATATGAGCTTAGTTAACTAGCTATTAGGTGAAGTGCTGAATAAAAGTATATTTGACAAACAGAGAGATACTAAGTTAAACTTAGCCAAATGTTTCTAGCTGGTAGCACGGAGACGAATGCGGACAAACTGAAGGGAGTCTTCATTGGAGATTCACGCAGAACCTCTCTGCATTGAACTTGACTTCGAATCCTGAACGGAAAAAATCAGTATTTTTGTGGCCGGTCAGCCTGAGCAATGTAGACGTATATTGCTGCTGGCTTAATTTGATGGGGGTATAATATAAATATTGGAAGCGCGATAGATCATAATGCCGTGACAGCATCTATTGTTGCGAGACGCGTGCCCCACCTTTTGAAAACAAATAATTTTCCTCATTCATCATTTGCAGCGAGCAGGTTTTCCTGAATCAAGTAATTGCGAAATCACCCAACTCCTTCAGAGTGGTCCAGAGGATTTTTCGGTGAAAAGCAGCCAAGATGAATAGCCAACGTACCGACCGGCGTGGGTGGCTCAAACTTGAAGCTAATTGAACACAACCAAACTCAAGAAAAGCAGCTATCGAACCTTCCCATTCACTTGACTGCAGCATTGGTGTTTTCTCCAGTGAAATGCCTCGTCCGTCGTCCTCCCACTGTTCTACATCCTTATAAAGAAACCCTTTATCAGTTACCAAGTAGTCGTCACTTTGAACGCGATTTTAGACAGACAAGAAATCAAAACGTTTTTTCGCGAATCCTCCCCATCCAAGAAATCCAAAACACGTGATGGAAGGAAACAATCTACTGAGGCTTCGCCACACTAATGAACACTCAGGCAAACTTAAGAATTTTTCGGACCTTCGTGAAATTACACGGTTCGCCATCGCACCGACAACATGTGTCCGCGAAAGCCACCAGAGACGCGGAGGGGCGCGGAGCGACCTGGACCGGCTGCTTCCTGGTTTTCCCGCTTGGTGGCGTCCGTTTTGCTGGAGTCGCGAATAGCCACCCTCCAGAAGTTTTTTTTTTGGCCTGGCTTCGAAAACTAGTCGTCATTTGGTGAGGACACTACCTAATGAGTGACCCCCAAAGACTACTGGATATGATTCCCCTTTTAACTATCTTTGAGTGACTCAAGTGAGTCATTCAAAGATTCAAGGGAGTGAGCACGGGATCAGCCGAACCATGCGGACCACTCATTTTGTCATCTTGCTCGTACAGATTTCGGCCCTCCAGTTTCCGGTGCCTGAGTCCCTGCCCAGCCGTGACGCCGCCGTTTTCGTGAGCGGTTCCTCGGATCATCGTGCTGGATCGCCTCGACATCGGCAGGCTGCCACCTATCTGTGGGATAATCTGCAAGCAATCTCTCCTTGTTCCCTCGACATCAACCGAGCATCGTCAATGACACTCTCATCTACGCCGCCTACAAACGCCCATATAAGCAGCTTGGAACGTCTTCAGCCCTTGAGTGAGCACGGGATCAGCCGAACCATGCGGACCACTCATTTTGTCATCTTGCTCGTACAGGTTGGTCCACCTCCCTCGTTATACGCTAAAAAAACTAGCGATATATGGTTATTGCTGTTTCCGTACTTACAAGTGCTTCAAAAAACTGTTTGTGACTCAGTTGATGTGGTGTACCTTCTACTAAAAACTTCCGGAGACGTGGAATCTAATCCCGGACCGATGAACGAGGCCCAACTTAAGCTGTTTAACGAGATGCACTCAATGCTGACGGCCGTTAACGAGCGCTCCCTTAGGATGGATCAGGCTCAATCGGGTATAATTGCTACACTTAACGAAGTTAAACAAAGTCAAGAATCAATCAAGGGGGCCATAACGAAAATAAAAACGAGACTGAACGAGGTTGAATATAAAACTGCTGCAGTTCCTAATCTTCAGCTTGAAGTAACCATAGCGCGAAGCTTGGCGGAAGAAGTGCTGAAAGAGAACATAGTCCTAAGAACACGCCTAGATGATGCTGACGATTGTTCACGCCGTGATAATTTGGTTTTTTTCGGGATGGCCGACACAATATCAGAAACATGGGCGCAGACAGAACCAACAATTCTGAACATATTTCGACAGTCGCTTAATCTACAAGTATCGGACGAAGCTATTGTTCGGGCCCATAGAATCGGCACGTTTTGTCAGAACAAATGACACCCAGTCATCGTCAAATTCGCGTCCTACAAATTGAAAGACAACGTTCTTCTCTCAAGGGCCCCCCTGAAAGCAAAACGCATAACAGTAAGCGAAGACTACTCAATTGGGACACGTATCGCACGAAAAAAACTAATCGATTTCGCGAAAGAAAAAGGCGGCACTTTTAAGCTTCGACATAACAGAATTCACATTAACAATAAATGCTATGCTTTTGATCTCACCACCAAAAATGTGTACGAGGTTGGTCCCTCTACTACGCCGGTTGTTACTGTCACACAGAATTCCCTACCCGCTAATGACTCATCTCAGCCATCTACATCGCAATAGCAGGCCGCGAGGGGTAGAGTGTCTCTTTCACCTGTCTCTGATGTATCTGTACTTTATACAAATATTAGAAGCCTCATTAAAAAACGAGACGACTTGTGTTCTATTGTGGATTCAACAGCTGCTGATGTTGTTGTTTTAACGGAAACTTGGCTCACTGGGAGGGTGCGTGATTGCGAACTTTTATGGACCTAAAAGGTACAATATTTACAGGAACGATCGGCAAGATAGGTGCGGTGGGGGCGTTTTAGTTGCCATTGCAAGTCATATTGATTCTTTTTGTTTAAACATAGCTAGTGATTTAGAAATAGTTTGGGTATGTCTTGGTACTAATCACATGAAGTGGATCATGGGAGTTTGCTATAGGCCGCCCTCGTGCTCATCATCTTTCATTAAAGCTTTGCAGGACTCCATAAATCTGGTCGTCATTCGCTTTCCCAGTTCGCCAATTTTTCTGTTGGGAGATTTTAATCATCCTGATATTGTGTGGACAGGTAATAACCCACCCACAGGCACACTCTCATCTGCCTCATCTGAATGCAATGATTTTGTTAGCCTCTGTTTAGATTTTTGTTTCACGCAATTAGTTACTCAACCAACCAGAGTGACCCCATTGACGGCGAACGTATTAGACCTTGTTCTCGCTACTCATCCTGAACTCGGTTCACCTATCTCCTATCTTCCAGGGCTTAGTGATCATTCCATATTGCATTTTAATTTAAAAGCAGCAGTACCAAAACCATCAACTAATGTAAAGCAAATTCGAGATTACGCCAAAGCTAACTTTGATAAAATTAATCTTGACCTTGCAACTTTCCTTGATGAATATTTATCACTCTTCTTAAGTCGCTCAGTAGAAGAAAACTGGAACTTTTTCAAAACCGAAGTTAATAAACTAACAAATCAGTACATTCCCTTAAGGAGAGTTATCGAAAACTCTCAGTCCCCCTGGTTCACCAGAGCCTTAAAACGCTTATCAAACAAAAAAAAGCGTCTATTTCGCGCCGCAAAATTATCCACGTGCGAGCACCGTTGGTTGCGTTATCGTACTGCTGCTGAAGTGTACAAAAAAGCAATTGAAACCGCCAAACTAGAATTCATGAGTCATAGCCTGCCCGCAATGTTGATCAACAATCCTAGACAATTCTGGAACACAATAAACAAAAAGACGCAGTCATCTATCACACTAAAAACCGCAAATAGTGATTGTATAGCCAGCGATAAGTGTTTAAATTTATTAAATAGTACTTTTGCAAATTCATTCTCTACTGATAACATGCACGGTTTCCCTTCGCTAGAGAGTGCCGATTACTTGCCCATGGATCCTCTTTTTCTTGATTACGTTGGTGTCGGTCGTATCATTGATAAACTCAAACTGTCATCTTCAGCAGGAGTGGACGGCATTAATTCCAAGTTTTTACAAAACACTAAACAATACTCCTCAATTATTTTAACAAAATTATTTGAACAATCTATACAAGACGCTGTTCTCCCATCAGACTGGAAGGTAGGGAAGGTGGTACCCATTCACGAGGCTGGAGATAAACATTCCCCTCTTAATTATCGTCCGATCTCAATAACCAGCATTCCTTGCAAACTTCTTGAACATATAATTTTTTCTCACCTCGTCAACTTCTTAGAATCTAAAAACTTCTTCAACAATGCCCAACACGGTTTTCGAAAAACATTTTCATGTGAGACCCAACTACTATCTTTAACGAATGACCTACATCACATTCTGGACCGAGGATCCCAGGCGGACTGCATTTTCCTGGATTTCGCCAAAGCATTTGACAACGTTTTTCACAATCTTCTGCTTCTAAAACTTTCCAAACTTAACATAGGCAACAACGTTCTCGCATGGGTACAGTCTTTTTTAACTCAACGGTCTCAATTTGTCACTCTGAATAACAATAACTCCTCTTTTGTCAAAGTTGCGTCAGGGGTTCCGCAAGGGACAGTCTTAGGGCCGTTGCTATTCTTAATTTATATTAACGACCTACCCACTAGTGTCTCTTCGTCCGTGTCTCTGTTCGCTGACGACTGTGTACTTTACCGTGAGATTCTCAATCATAATGACACCTGTACACTCCAATCAGACATTAATGCTAGTTACCGTTGGTCTGACTCGTGGTCTTTGAAGCTTAACACTAACAAATGCAAGGTCATGCGTGTGTCTCGCCAGTCTCAGGACTGTCCTAACTATTTCCTTAATAATGCTCATCTAGAACCGGTATCTTCGTACAAATATTTAGGCGTACATATAGCTTCTAACCTTTCATGGAAAACACATATTCAGCATATTTCAGCTAACGCTAACCGCATGTTAGGTTACACCAAGCGAAATTTTTCATTAGCCCCTGTCTCACTGATATTAACTCTTTACAAAGTTTTAATTCGTCCCAAGTTAGAATATGCAGCTTCTGTCTGGGATCCCGGACTAGCCACTCTCGTATCTACATTGGAAGCCGTTCAGAACAGATCCGCTCGTTTCATCCTCACAAACTATCACCGCACCGCTAGCGTCACCTCTATGAAAACAACTCTCTCATTACCACCTTTATCCCTACGTCGTAAAATTTCTCGTCTTTCCCTATTCCATAAAATGTATCACCATAATTCTTTCCTGCGCGACAAAATAATTGCTCGGCCTGTCTATGTTTCCTCCCGTCTTGATCATCAACATAAGGTGGGCATTCCTAACTCTATCACAACCACGTTTTATTCATCTTTCGTTCCCCGTACATCCCAGGAGTGGAACCACCTTCCCCGGTCGGTCGCCATTATCACGGACTCTGAGCTCTTTAAAAGTACAATAACTAATTACTTTATTACTGAGTGTGTCTAAATATGTATTATGTTATTTGCATTAACCTTCTTGTTGCTCTCCCCCTCTGTAATGCCTTCGGGCCCTGAGGGTATAATAAATGAAATGAAATGAAATGAAGTCGACCGGGAGCACACCTTTCTTCGACCTAGGACAGTAGCACCAACAGACGTGGGAGTCCGGGAAAGCCAGCTTAAGGCCACAGTCCCACGGAATGTGGCACTTTAGGTACTTTTTGGCAGGTCATTATTCACCTGCTTTTGAACACTGTTTTGTGGGAGTGATGTCGTTCGAAAGGCAAAGTAATCCTCTTTCATTTGATATTATGTATGTATTGGTTTATATTGCTCATGCGCATTTGTAGCGTTGCGAATATGATGGCGCGGACCCTCACTGGCTCCGCTGGTTCATGTTTCATAAAGAATCTATTAAAGATAACACGGTTCCAATAGAGCAGTTTTGTTAAGATGATGTCGGAGCAGAATGTAACGATATACTTTTTTTGGTATTTGCACTACTTTGTTTTGTTCATCTCTCCAAATATTGCCCTAAAATTGTAATTTTCCAGCACAAATATGTTTTGAATGACATGCTAGGGCAATGAAATTAGCTACAGATGTAGTGCTTATAATTGGTAACATGCAGAAAAAAATTTTATGTTGTGTACATTTTTTTGTGTTGATTTCCTATATCAAACGCAGCACTTTTTTGTGTTTTGAGTGACGGTGCTTCAAATGCCGCTGAGGAACTATTTTAACTATGATAAAATCTTTTATACCATTTAGAACTACAATGGTTGCCCAAGAAGTGGACGATGGCTTTTTTTTTCATTTTCAAAGTCATAACGCCCCAGGAGCCCTTCAAACTTACTTGTTTTTGACGCATATCTTTTATGGACATCAAACAAATTTATTGGCATCTAATAACATTTATTGTATGGAATAGATACACATTGCAATGTATTCAATTTTCACAATTATCTTGCTTTGGTTTCTTGATAAGTGTAGAGCTTAGTTAATTTTAAAATCAATTAAAAACCGTTGGGGTGTATTGTTGCACTACCTGCCGGATGGCAGACAAAACTGCTTATTTCTAATGTTCAAGAAATTTTCGAGGGCGGGGTCGGCGTCTGTATGATCATCAATGTCCGTGTTTTTTTACTCTCACATTTCGAAAATATGTTAGAAGATTGACTATCGACAAATGAATGGTTTAAGTACTGGGACAGGTTAATAAATCTAAGATAAATAATTACACAAGCGTAGTGTGATATAATGTGTTCATTATTCGATATGATTGAAATCGATAAACAATAAAGATGAAAAGGAAAATAATACACTCGAGTTCACTTCGTGCCTAGAGCCACTAGATGAGCTGCGCTTAGAGTATTGGCACTCCGTTCCCCAACGTTGTTGTAGGCGCCGCCATTTTGGGTCTTGTGCAGAGCAAACGCAACTGCCGATCGTCATGATTCAGACGTGCGACTTCCTCAGCATTAGATGGGGTGCTAGGAAGCTGATGCAATATTGCTTTGCTCTGTCGCAGACTGTTCAAACACTTGTGGAGGACGAAAAAGCGTTTCCTGTGATTTTAGGTAAAGCTTCAAATAATTGGCAACCATGATTTTAAGCCACAATATGCCCAAGTGTCTTACTCTGAAGTGTAGCTTATTTAATGACACTATTCATGCCCTTGTTCAAGAAACTTCTAATACCTGAAAAGGCCATGACGTAAGCCCCGTGGGTTCCACAAGCCACTACCTTTTGACGCCTGCCTCTTCCTCATTGTTTCCGCTAGTGCCACTAAATTAGCTACGCTTCAGAGTAGCGGCACTTGGCCATATCATGGTTGCCAGTTATCTGAAGCTTTATCTGAAATCACAAGAAACGTTTTTTTTGTCCTCCACAAATGTTTAAACAGTTCGCAATAAAGAAAAGCAATATTACATAAGCCTTCTAACACCGAATCTAATGCTGAGGAAGTCGCACTTTTGAATCATGACGATCGGCAGTTGCGCCTGCTCTGCATAAGCACCAAAATGGCGGCGTCCACAACACTGTCGGGGAAGAGAGTGCCGATACTCTAAGCGCAGCTCATTTATTGGCTCCAGCTCCCCTCGAAGCTCCTTTCCCCTGACTGAAACTGAAACTAAGTATGAATAATACACCATTATTATAGCTTATTTAGTTTTAACCAACTACACATAATGAGAAAAGGGAGCGGCCGGGTAGGAGAAACGCGGGTTTTATGAGTGACCGTTCTAACCATCTCAGAAGAGAGAACGCCAGCTCGCGCTGGTTTCAAAAGGATCCAAAGAAAAGAGGCGGCACGCTGTGTTCTTTGTGATTGTAAGTCTAATTTATATAGAGGTACATTTGAAGATCGACGATGGACCTCGATTGTCTCAAGGTAATGTAACGTAATAACATTATATAAATAATAAACATAATGAAGGACTGAACAACTCAATTATTCAATTCATGGACTGTAATATGGCGGTAGCCTATTGTACTTACTGTTGATGCAAAGCAATATGAGGTGACGAGGTAATGATTAAATGATGAGGCTCTATAAGGACGACGACATTATTGGGTATCGAACCACAACGCACAGGACCAGACTTCTTTCAAGTATCATGTACAAAAACACTTTTCTTCACCCGCAACAGATAATGGCAGAATCAATGAGGATGCTGCTTTACAACTGTACGTGGAACATGAAAACTGCACTGTACGAAAGCGCGGCTTATTCATTAATATGAAGGACAGATTTCTAGCAGTGTCCCCTGATGGACTCCTTGGAACAAATGGCCTCGTTTAGGTAAAGGATCTGCGTTCCAAAAGATTCTTATAGCCCGCCGAAACCGCAAAAAATATGAGGTGAAAAAAAAAGGAGCCTGGTGCGAAAGGTCCACATCACCACCATAGCTTCTGCTACCATATACAAGGGCAGTTACACAATACACGAAGAGAGTTTTGTGATTTTCTTATATTTACACTCAAAGGCATTGATATCCAACATATTCAGAGGGACAACACCTTCTGGTCAAACAACATAGAGCCTTTTCTACTCAAGTTTCACATGCAAGGCCGTATTTCCGCTGAAATTCCTCACGTAGACTAGTTGTCCGATCGAATAAACTGCCATTACTCCCGATCTGGGAATCTCTAGATCTTTGTTCGTAGGCCATAATGTCATGAGATCGAGGGGTGTGGCTCTTCGCTGTCGAACATTGCTTCGGCGGGTGTTCTTCTCGTGGAAGATGAGACCGCCGCGTGCTGCCGGAAAAGAACCTGGCGATTCTTCACTGAACGGCTTCTTCCGTAAGCTTCAAGAGGGCTTCCTTTGTTTCACCACGGCCACTCGATCCCCCCTGTTGGTGCGGCCAGCCGATGTCTTTCCGAAAACAAAAGAGCGCGCGTGAGAGGAGAACTTCTCCCATTTTCCGTGGGGGCGCTGCACATCGGTGAGCGGTAGAGTGCCTTCATACACACGCGCGCTTTTGCTTGAGTGGTGACATCTCAGCCATTTTTCCGCCCAATAGTTTTTTTATGCATTTTGAAGTGCGAGCAATCCTGTGCACTCAGCTCGAGCGCGTAGCTTTGGCTAATGCATAGACGCCATTTTACCGCCTAAGTCATACACCGAGTGCGCGAGAGCGTCACGCGCTGGCCAATTCAGGGCAACAATAGATGTCTTCACCCTGAGACAGACAGACATGTAGGCACCCTAGTGAGCGGTCCTATGAGCTGAAAGCTATACTCTGTTTCACCCAGTGTACTGCAGGAAAGACTGTAAGCGCGAGCTCCTTGCTCTGGGGCAGATCTCGGCGGCACAAGCTCTCGTGCAGTAAGGGCAGCTGTCAACGCTATGAGCTCGCGCTTCCAGCCTTCGCTGCGGTACAACATAAGGTGAAACGGAGTATAGAGAAGGCGCCCAACGCGCTCTTGCTACGCTACCCAGATGAAATATCTGCCTGTCATTGGCTTCGCCGATACCGAGGCGCTGCCGCGGTTGCAGAAGGCAGCAAAACTTGCTTTCCCCCCACCTATGCACCGCTGTGCTCGGCGAAAATATCGTAGTGTCACTTTGCGCTCGCCTATGTGGTTTGTGTTGGCATATTGGAAGCTGCCGGAAATGCAAATGCGCGTTCTAGTTCTGAGTGCCAGACGGCGATGAAATGTGCCAACTCCACTCGTGAAACAGGAAATCCTGCAGTTGATCAAGTATAATGAAGTCTCTTTCGAACTTGAGTTTGCACCGCTGACTTACATGGCTGGCTACTTGGCCCTTGTTTGCGACCAAAAGGTGACCATTTTTATTTGTAGAAATGGTCGTAATTTCAAAGTAATTAGCTGAACCATTCAACCTAGCAAAGAAATACGAATTTCTCAGTGAAAGCAAGGAAGGCTAATGTGTACAACCCGCTAAACTTTGCAGGTGACGTGTCCTGAATGCAAGCGCAACTTAAGAGAAATGCATCACATGACGGAGCATATCAGTCCATGTTTAGCCTTGACCAAGGAGGACTCGGCTATCCACGACCTGAAGCTGTCTGGCTGTGCAAGCTCGTCTGCACCTTTGTCGAGAGGGCTCTACAGTCGGCAGAAATTCGTCGTCGTGGACGGATTTGCAAGGTCCTCTCGAGCGCTGTGCTTTCACACCTTATGGACTGCCCGCTGATGTGGTGTGTTAACTGCCGAGACCCCTCTGAGAAAGAGCTCTGCGAGCTCTTTCTCAGAAAACTCCTCAGACCTTTTTTGCCAAACTGGGCTGGTGACCTAAACAGCCCACTAGAGAATATATTGAGGCTTTCGCGGAAGCCTTCCCGAAAGGTACTCCGTTTGTGAACTATATGACTCCCTTGGTCTGTTTTTTGTGAACAATGAAGTTTATATTGCTGAAGTTATGCACGCGGAATCCGATTTTATATTGTCCTTTACAGATGAATATATAGCACAGCTCGCGCGTGCTCGAGCGTCGGTTAAAACCGAAAATCATACGGCCTAGCTATATCCAACTATAACTCCTATATTACAGTGGTAATAGAAACGGCGCAACAGTTACGGGAACAAGAAAACGACAATTCGCTCATACTGCCAGCAGAATGGAGCTTTAACACGCAGCCTGCAGCTGAGTGAGCTTTTCGCAGAAAGAATCATGTGCTTTTATTCTACACAGATTTGTCACATCATTCAAGCAATCTGGCACTCGTTTGAATTCAGACTTGCGGGTTCACGAAAAAAAACTCTAAATAGCCACACCCGGCCGGGCCGGGCGTACTGCTCCTCTCTCACTATATTTCGTCTTACCTTAGCATGGACTAACCGCGAACGCTGTGCTAGCGCGAGCGACTAGCCTTCACTGTCTTGACTGGAGCACTCGCTGCACGAGCGCTCATGCAGCCGCCGAGACTTCCTTCAAAGCAACTATCTCGCGCTTTTAGCACGCGCGGCTAACAAGTATATACTAACGTGAAACGAAGTATAGAGTTCTTCGATATGCTCCCCCGAAAGGAACTCTATCTCTCACCGATAACGAGCGCCACGGCTGGCGCTGTGGGGTAAAGTAGAACTATCGCTCTCACCGGCGGTACCGGCGGAGTGAGGCATACGGCAGGCCGCTCCGAAGGGGAGTCCTAACCGAATGGCCGTGGTTTCACACACCATCTGTTCTCCTTTCCCGCTAGTCGCAGGATGGTATGGTGCACTAATGTGGTGCCTGATGCCGTTTTTATTTTTCTCAAAAACTTCTATATTTTATTTGAAAGAAGATTTGGCGCGTTATCAGAGAAAAGTATTTTCGGTAGGCCAAAAGTAGCAAAAAGAGAGCGTAGAACGTCAGTGATGTGCTTGGACGTCGTGGCATGCATCGCGTAAACTTCCAATCACTTACAGTACGCATCGACCATGACTCCGCAGATGCGGATACGTTTCGCCACCCACCGACTGAGTAGTGGATCGTTTTCAGTTACTGCTCATAATGGCGCTGAACTCGAGGAAGACTTCGAGTCTTTCCGCAACGTTAGCCAGGTGCCAACACTTTTGTCGAAAGCGGTAAGTGCTCGAGACGTCCCCAACGCCGGTAGCGACGTGCTGCCATTACTCCTGATCTGGACGCTTACACTGGACGCTTACCATTCGCAGAGAAGAAATTTTCTTGTTCGTCTGCCACGTGTCGTCCGATATCAGGTCATCACCGCAACTCCATCTCCCGACAAAACAGGTCTTCTTTGTTCGTATGTCCATAGTTAGCAATCATGTGAACTTATAAATTCCCGAACGCTCATCACTTGCCGTCGCTAAACGCCGCTCAGTCATGGCGTCTTCATCGCAAATAGTCTTCCTATTTATACTGATGCTTTTCATCATATTCCTCCTAAACTCTACTTACAACGTTATATGTGTCGGTACTTCCGAAAATATTGCAATGGTCGTTTGTTTTCTGGGAACTATAATGTTCCCAGAAACCTTTACAACATTTTCCGGATCCCGTGAAACACAATATTTCGTGATGTCACTTTTTAGTCGTCATTATAATGGCGAGGTAAATACCGTAAATCGCGAAGCAGTTTACTAGACGTCCGCTTCCACTGGTGTCTTGGAAGATTCAGTCTACCGAGCGTGAAATCGTGCAGAAGAATTTTTCATTGACAGAATAATGACACGTTAATCAACAATTGATTCCTTCTTGATAATATTTATTGCAAAAGCCCGTGGCAACCGCCGAACCGCATGTCCCTATATCAGCCTGACATTCTCGCATACATGAGTTTGCTGGGCCACGCTATTAGCGATGTGCGCGGCCAAAAGCGTCGCTGTGGTCAGCTTTCCACAATTGGCCAAACCATGGGCATATGAGCACTGTCAGATTGTCAACTTTGACGGTGTTAGTTTCGGACTGTGATGGCTCCTAGCTTCCACTGTGCTTTTTAAACACACCATCGAACTCGTCGTCGCACCCGATGGTCAGTAGCCAGAATAACCAACTGGTTACGTCACGGCGAAGCAAATCCCAGTCGTGACGTCACGGAGGAAAACCATAAGAGGGCGCCACCGAAACATCTCGGCGGTAATTGAGCCAGCTGAGCACAGCTGGCAGCGGCGCAAGCAAGGCCACGGTGGGAACGTGATGGTGCTTGAGCCATCCCACCATGAACCAATATTTCGGCCACCCCACTAGAGTGCCTTCATGCACACGCGCGCTTTTGCTTGAGTGGTGACATCTCAGCCATTTTTCCGCCCAATCTTTTTCTTTATGCATTTCGAAGTGCGCGCATACCAGTGTCACTCCGCTCGAGCGCGTAGCTTTGGCTAATGCATAGACGCCATTTTACCGCCCAAGTCACGCACCGAGTGCGCGAGAGCGTCAGGCGCTGGCAGATTCAGGACAACAATGAATGTCTTCACCCTGAGACAGACAAACATGTAGGCACCCTACACCCCACGGGTGCGTGTCGCCATCTATTGGTTGAACTAACGCCTTGTTCAAAATGGCTGCCGTAGGACCGTAGCCTTAATGTCTAAAAATTGCACACCCCCCAACAGGGACCTCGTTAAGTGACGTATTCCTGTCCAGGTGTGACAGAGGCATAGCCGGAAAATTAGCGAGTGACGTCATCGTGCATTTAGGTACGCAGATGACTATTTGGTGTTGTTCCGAACTGGTTATGGCCAGAACAGAGAGGGTGTGGTTGCAGACATGTTGGACGTGTTGAACTTCAGCAGGGAAGACCCTGAGCTAACTTTCTCGGACTCCGACGTGTGTTGGTGCTATTGTCCTAGGTCGAAGAAAGGTGTGCTTCCGTTCGACTCGAGTCCTTCAAACATACGGTCTGTTCGATTTGGCCAGAAAGTTCTGAACCAGTTCTGTCCGAGTTCAGAGGAGTGCAGGAGTCGTGCAGCGGCGGCGCAGAACCAGTGCAGCCGCCGCGCTAGGTCACGCGCTGTGATCGGCTTTCCGAGCGGAAGCGCAGTGTCGTCTCCATCTGTTGGCTCTTGTTTCTAAACGCCAAGTAGTATGGTATATTTATTTGTTCGTGGGTTGATGAGACAATTCGTGTTTCCTTATTTTTGAAGTATAATAACGGACGGAACCTTTTCTGTGATTATTTTTATTCGCGTGTACTAAAAACGTTTTGTGCACGAAATGTGTTTCTGTCTGCATTTTTAACGGCCGTTCGGTTCCTCTCGTTTCCATAACCGTTCGTGTCCTTCACATTCATTTAGCAATAGTAGATTCATTCCTAGTCTCTCGAGTCTCGCATTTCTACGATATGTTCGCGGCATCGGGATGATTTTGCGTCGGGAGTCACTGTCGGCAGCGCGCGGTCGATAGCGGTCACCTCGAAGACGAAGGCCTGACGATAGCGTTTTGGCCAATACAGTTATCGACCGTAACTTTGGCGTCAAGCTAAAGCGTTTATGCTGATTCTCAAGAAAGAACTGCATGGAATTACCAAGCCAATGCTGATTCTCGGCGTCGTTTCTCCCAGGCACGTTAGTGGGCGTCCAGATAACAGCGGACAAAGCACGTAGTAATGTGCTCCGCTACGGGGCATGCGAGGGCCAATGTACTAAATCCCAGACCTCTACAATGTATCGGAGTCGTCAGTAGGCGAGCAACTGAAGGCGGGGACTATCAAGAGTGCAATACCTTTGCCGTGTTGGTAAGGAAGAATATCAACACTGTGCATCCCCACATAGCATCAAAAACAATACGTGATCCAGTATTTCAACACTTACCACAGAGAGCCAAACCTACACGAGCAGGTGCCTAAAACGCTTTCAGAATATCATAATCAATCAAATTCCTTATGATCTCAATTCCGCGTCCACCGCGGGTACGTTATTACCATAATTGGGAGGAAATTCAACGTCCGTATCGGCGTTATTGTTAAACATCGCAGACATTTGAGCAATAGCTGCGAAAAATGGCACCGCGAGCAGAGACGAACGAGGAGTTTCGTCTGCTATCGCCGTCTGCTCTTTTCGTCTGCTTCTGCACGGACGCTGAACTGACTCTGGAGCTGGTGCAACATTTTGAGGAACTGGGTTTGAACTCGTTCAGAACTGACATGAATCGAACGCGCCAGTGCAGCGGCCGGGCAACTTCCGGTTGAATCGAATGCACCAGTTCCTGCTCTGCTGAACTAGTTCAGCCAGTTCAGGCGAATCGAACAGACCTATAGTTAAAAGGGGAATGATATCCAGTAGTCTTTTGGGGGTCACCCATCAGGTAATGTCCTCACCAAATGACGACAAGTTTTCGAAGCCAGGCCAACAAACCTTTGGAGGGTGGCTATTGTGGCAATCTCCTGGTAGTTCTGGCCGAGTGCCTCTTGAGGAGAGTGAAAAATTCGGAGGTAGTTATGGGTAGGAAGTCTACGCAGAAACCGGTGGTGGTGCCCCATATCCATAAGGTGGCGCATAGGATAAATAATAGCGAGTTCGTTTCACACGCGCTGGCACCGTTCGAGTTCTCTCCCAGGATGCATCGCACTCGCAGGGTGTTGCACGGAGAACTGGACTCAAACGAACTCGCCAACCGCACCGAGTACAGAAGACTGGTGCTGCCGCCATCTATGTTGTTGGAAAGGTACCAAACTCAAACCGAAACTAGCGCCTTTTTGTTCGGAATGATGGGTGGGAATGCGAGAGTGCAGTCGCTACCAACATTTATCTATAATTGTTGGTCGCTGCAACCTGTAGTTTATGGTTGCGATGACTTCAGGGAACTCGGCTGTCGTAGAAATATTTACAGACGGCGTAAATTTCCGCAACCAGCTGTCTACAAAGCAGCTGATTGCGATCTTTCAATTTGTGTAACCGTTTACACTGAAGAAAACTGATGATGCTGTCCGAGCAGAAGCTTGATCCGTTTGAGCATGGTATTTTACGTGAACCACTGAAAGGGTACGGCTTAAAACTAGACTGTTGGAATATCCAGCAAAACTTTTCGTGTGACTTTAGATTTTGGTCGTCGTTAAAGGTTCTCGGCGCCCTTACCAAAGCCTTGGTGAGGGCGCCGAGAACCAGAGCTTTCTCGGACAAAGTACGGCGGGGCAAGTTAGCTGACGTAGGTAAATGTTAAACATTATGATGTTGCCCAAGCCTCGGGTAAAGTCACTATGTTTAGCTTTCTCTGATGCTTACTGGGCAGTCAGAGGTTTCTGCTGGGGGAGTTTTGTCGACAAATGTTTAATTTTCCCACCGCACACGGATGGTGATAAACATCTCGGGGGCCGCTGATGCGTCTGTTCTGAGTATTTCTTTACACACTGGTATATTTCAGCGTTTGTACGGCAACAGAGCGACTTAAAACCTCCAAATAAAGCACGGTTCGTCAATTTCTTTCTTCATGAAATAGCAGACGCTGTTGCAATTGGCAACGGCAGCGCGGATGGCTGTTGCAATCGGCACGTCGGCCCGCCGATGGACGTCGGCGGCCTTGGTTCGTCGTCTCATGTTTCGCTCACGGGCGAGGCCCGTCGTCACGTAATTCACCGCCGAAATAACGTGTCTTCGAGGCGTTGAGCCGGCCGAATGTCTGCTCTTCTTGAAACCCAAGTGAGATACCTGGGCAAGGTCAACCCAGCGGACCCCGGACCCGAACATTACGTCAAGCTCTCGCCCTGCCTGCCCCAAGACACCTGCAAGGACGACGCCTTCAAAAGAGGCTGGTGCGCTGATGCATGGCGCCATCGAGTAAGACGACCTCTTCGGTGTGGTGTGCGCGGACGTGTGTCGTAACTTGGACAGAGGGTCTTTCCGAGAATGCGTGGGTGACGAAACTGGTGCACCTACGCGATTGGTTTCCGCCCGACTGCATGGCAACCGAAATACTTTAAAAGCACTGAGCTCACCTAACTCGGGGAGCTCACCAAGATCAAGACTCATAGCTGCGGCTAGCTGCTGTATAGCCAGAGCTCATTGCTCCCCTAACATGTAAATAAAGGATAGTTTTAACCATCGTCGCCTGCTGAGATTTCTGCCAGGAGCTCCGTCCGGATCTGGACCCCAGCCGAGCCTGGTCCATCCTGGTGACTCACGTCGGCCGCGACAACGCTCACAATTCAAGCTCGCGGTTGATTCCGTTGCCCGCGGTAAAGATTTCTATAAAAAAAATATCTACTTTTTTTGTCGTTTAGGTTCCGCGACACATTGTAGCAGACGAACCCTCGTCGTCTGCTCCCGCTGCTCGCCGGCCTCGCCGGAGCGAGGCATGATGGGATTGCATTTTGGCGCACTCCCGATTTTCTCGGTGCAGCGAGTGCATGCACGCGTGGGGTGCCGCCCCTGAAACGAACTCGGAAAGTGCAACCACTCGAGGAGTAACGGCCGAAACGAACTCGCCTTACGCCGCGAGTGGGCACGCGTGGACACGAGTGCCGTGAAACGAACTCGCTATAAATTAGCGCAACGCCACGATGTTCCTGTCGTTTTCTCAGCACCGGCCAATCTGGGACGTTTACCTGCGAGGCTGGAGAGGAGATTGATTGTCAGGGCTGCATGTGATAAGAAGCATTCTTGTCCAGCTCGCTTGCACCTTTGCATTTAATTGCATTATAATTATAACCTTAAATTGCAAGCTTCACCCTTGTTGGTGTTAGACTAGTGGCGGCTGATAAAACCCGGTTGCTCTACTGTCGTCTAACCCCTGTTAGCTCAGTTGGCAGAGCGCTCCACCTGCAATGGAGAGGTCCCGGGTTCGACACCCGAACCAGGTGGACGTTTTCGGTCGCGCACCAGTCACCTAGCTGTGTTTGGAGATTTGTGTTTCTCCTTTGACCCTCTTGTTCCCCTTCTCCAGGAATTATTTTCGTCATAAAAACAAGTTTGTCCCTTGCGTGGGGGTGGGGTGGTCTACAATATTCCCGACTTGTAAAAAAGTTTACATCGGCCAGACCGGTCGCTGCATTAATGATAGATTACGTGAACTCGCGTGTTAAATTAGGGCATCTCCGTCGGTGAATCTGGCGGTTCACTGCAACAGATGTGGTTGTTCTGCGGTTTTAGAAGATACCACGGTCCACGGACGACACAGTCACCAACGAACTATAGGAGATAACTGAGGCCTTTTACATTTCCAAGTTCAAAGACAACTGTGTCAGTGCGCCTTCGATAGATCTTTATGACTTTGAGTTGGCATTTTTTAAGAAGCTTTAACTTTTGGCGATCATGTGACGGTCATGTGCCGTGATGTAATTTTTGTTTGGTGTGACCACGCCGTTGGGTGTTTTTGTTTTAAATAAACAGTTGACAGTCAGCGCTCAGTCTGCGTACATCTTCTCTGTCTTGTGTCCTTGTTCGCGCTGTTTTACCCGTAAACATGCTTCACCAACTAGCCCAAATTTAAACAGTATTACAGCTCATTATAGAATTTGTCACAACACCTTTGTCTGTCACGAATTCGAGGGGTGCAGTCAGGTGGAAACACAACAATGTCTCATAGTTAGCTGTATAAATATATTATCGCGAGCACCTCTTTCTGTGCAACCACCCACACCAACGTTCAAAAACCACAGCCCTCAATCTTGCGAAGCTCGACGCGCTGCATGCTGGATTTTTGCTGCTCTACTTAATGTTCGAACGGGGGAACTGATATGGCCTGTGATTGTACATAAAATGCAACTTGCGAAAATTAATTTTTGCAGTTACATACGGCACATTATTATGTTTGCTGTTGTCTGTAACCCTCATCTTTGGGCTTTTCAATGTAGAGGAGGACGCAAAAAAAAAAGAAATTAACATTGGCCAAGGGACAAATATCAGCATGTACCGTTATGGTCAGTCGGCAGCCTTATACGGTTCATAATGCAGGGTGGCGAGGGAAGAAGGCTGCGTCCATGGCCGACATAGATTGTAGCTCCTGAGCTCTCCACCTTCTGTTCGTGTTTGTCCCTTTTTCTTGTTTAAACTTGCCTCCCCTTGGCTATGTTCGCTGATACCGATAAGAACCCATTGTCGTACCCAATGAACGCTGGCGACCGATGACACCGCCTGACAAAGCGTGTCTGCCCAAACGCCCTGCTTTTTTTCTTCTGACCCTTTTGGACATGTTGTTTCTCATCTGTGCATTTGTTGCCGTCCTCTTATCCAAACCATAACCTCAAATGGCCACAAGAATGCCGCTGTCTGCAGCAAGAAAACTGGCCACTGTAAAAGCGAAATGTGATAGCAAAGCAAAAAAATCGCTCGTTGCGAAAAATGAATCAGTATTGCTTCGGATTTGTAGCGTGGCTTCTTCTTTTTATCTCCAAACCTGTCAGCTGATTTCCAACAATAAATGTAGCACGATAGACAAGTTTAGCAGTGTATCATAATATCCATTCCAAAAGTACTTCACTACTGAAATACAAATAGATTTCGCAAATGCATATCGGTAAAAGAAGTAGAGATACTCAAAAGTGCCCCTAGATTATATCGCAATACTTTTATGTGGGGATGTTGTCTTAATTGTAACTCCTCCTTCGTTTTACATTGCTGCAGACGCCGGTTACTTGTTCACACATAAGCACTGTATGCCTGTGTGGAGGCTGATGCTCATGGCCTTAACTGCAGCGAATAATAACAGTTGACAAGAGCAAACATGTTTTGGCCTTCTACATTAAAATATGTTTTGCTTTATCCTTTCACCTAACGTAGGACGAGAACACCCCACTGGCACCATGTGTCCTCTATAACAAGCAAGAGCTGGACGATGCAGACTTTCTTCGCCCTGTTGTGGATCGTGAGCGCTTGTTTTCTGTTTTTAATGCAGAAGACGGACTGCGCATGTTATTGACAGCGTTTTGGCTGTTCAGCATCCAGTTCGAATGCAAGGCCTCAAACACGCTGGTTGCTCTGGAGGGGCTTTTCCTTGTCTTGAGCGACAGAACTCCAAAAGCAGTCGTGATTCAATTTTTGAACAAAGTTTGCAGACAGGTATGTGGTTGAAGAGATGTTTTGTGAGCCGTTTTAAAAGTGTGTAATGCACTTTTCTTGCCAGTATTATCAGGTTCATTTTTATTTTGCTTACAGAACGTATGGCAGAAGGTTTTATGGAGGTATGTTTTCTTTTTCTTTCTTTAACCGTTGGGCACTTTCTGTGATAACTTATGCTGACATCCTGTAGGCGAGGTACTTAGAATTTAGCTGTACAAGTTCCTCGTCGATAGTCGTCTTCCAGAACTTTATAATTTTCCTTGTGTATGAGCAAGAGGATAGCGTCTTCTACTCAAACATTTGCTTCTTTTGCCGTAGAGTGCAAGTTCGTTTTGTGATATTTTTCATTACATGTTAGCACTTAAAATATTTTATGTCATGAAATGGCATACATTGTATTTTTCATTTGTCTCTTAGGATTCAATAAATGTTCAATTTATCACATTGTAATCAATGTCGTAATGAGCTTCGCTTTCTGAAATACTGATGTGGTTTAGTCAAGAGCTAGACCACTTCCCTCTACCCTGCTTCCAATTAGTAATCAGATGCACATAAGGAGACAAGTGATAAGCGAAGCTTGTTTCCTGCAATCCTCTGAGACAAACAAACAGGAAGGCTCCATATGGTGTGGCAACCCATGATGCTTAGAATGGTTCAGCCGTGCAGTACGGTGCTTGGGGCCACTGGTTGCTCACTTAGAGTTCGAGAAAGGGGGGCGCCGTAGCACTACCCAATTGCACTGAGGGTTATGATGTGACTTGCAAGGAGCTCTTCTGTATTACTTCATGAAGGGAGTTGTGATGAGTGTGACTTATTATTTCTTTATTACGTGTCGCGTGTGTGGTGATTTGGCAATCCTCCTAAGTGAAAAAAGTGTAAATGTGTTAAGTAAGCATATGCGGTAAATCATATAATAATAATATAAGGATATCCAATACCTCATATGATTTTTGTACAATTTACAAGTTATGATATGTGTATTGGACACATTACTATAAAGTTTTCACTGGGACCTATACTTCATTTTACCCTTCGTCCGAGAGCGGCGGATGCTACCAGACAATCCAGCGTCGAGAGAGTGTCATATGACCTTGAACCCCACAAAACCAAAACACCCTTCGCCAAGGGTGTTTAGCAAGCGCCCACTACGAAGGGTGCTTGCCTGAGCACCCTAAGGGTGTTGGCCCTCGGCCAAACTGATTCACACCCTTAAGGGTGTAAAAACTTTTACTGTGTAGGGTTTACCCGGAGGGGCACAAATGTTAATACACAAGGCCCGCACCGCAGCTGCGCTCACCGAAGACATACTCGCTCGGTGACGTAGCTACAGACCACGGAGGGGCCGCCCACCCGACCAAGCGCCATCTAAAGAGTCCGAGCCCGCTGTACTTGTCGTCTGCACTACGTGCACCGCCGGCGTAAGCCCGACGATCCGACACCTCCTCTGGGATTGTACCGGCTTGTGAAGCAAAAAAGCCCAACACCTGGGGCCTCACATCCACGCTTTAGAGGCCTGGATCACACCCGTTAACGAGGCACGGGCCAGGGAGACGCTACTCTCCCTATGGGAGTTCACGCACTCGACAGGAGTGCACCGCCGAATGTAAACTTTTTTCTACCTATGTTACCCTTCCCCCATGAGGCCATGGAGCCACCATGGCCTCATTGAAAAAGAAGTTAATCATCATCATCATAATCAAGGGGCTTTACCTGATACGAGAGTGGCGGCCGAGCGCGCTGTCGTAGAAGATGCCGCCAATGGCTATTTAGGAGCCGTTTTCCTCAGCCAATAAGGAAATAAACATTTCTTTCGCGTTTCCTTTTCTTCTTTTTTTTTTGCGTTTGCAGACGCCGTTGGCTTCGCTCCATGGGATAGAGTTAATAGGGAGTTTTAGAATAACGCACACAGTTTTAACGCATGCTAGCGCTAAAGTTAGCGCTTGCGTTAGCGCACGCTACGCGAGAGAGTTTCAGAATAGCGTTTCTCCGCCGCGACGCAAAAGCCCAAGCCTATCGCGCTTGCAACCCCACCATGATACAAAACAATTTTTGTTTCCCGATCTAAACGCTGTACCTTGAAAAAAAACTTTTTTTTTTTTTTGGGGGGGGGGGGGGTTTAAAGGAACAATTTACATTTGCTTAAACATGAGAATGCGACAGGAGCGGTCGACCGGTCGTGGCCACTTGCGTCGGCTCGGCGAGAGAGGTCTCGTGTACTGACCTTCGCACGCCGAACCTTCACCGCAAAATCTTCCCGCGTCGCAAGCATCAAGCTGCCGGTGATCGTTGCCCACCTTACTGTTTTTTTTTTTTTTTTTTTTTTTTTTTTTTTTTTTTTTTTTTTTAATTGAGTGCAATGTCGTCTCGTATTGAAAATCGCAGTCGCGAGGATTCCGCCGACGTCGCCCTCACGACGCCGCCAAGTGGCCGCAGCCATGGTCCTGGGGGCCACCATTTTTTAACTGTGCGCGTCTTGGCTGTACTCAACGTCTCATCACGAATCCTCTTTGTAGGAGCAGAAAGACTCTTTGCGTACGCACGCAATTTCCGAAGAATACCGTCCGCTAAAATAGTGCACGCAAAGTGCAAAACATGGTTAGCATTCGGCGCATGTGGAATGGCGACGACGCTATTTTTTGCGTACGCAAAGCTTTAACGTGCGCTATTCTAAAACTCTCTAATGTATTTCGCTTTGAAAGAATCCAGTCGCGTTGTGACGGTTAACGAAAATTCACGGCTCTCGTATTCCGCAGGGTAACCCGATTCAGGAAAACCGATAGAACTAACTTCTCGGCAATTTCCTGCCACACGAGAGAGCGGAGGTGAGCTTTCAATTAAGCGTTGTAGAGTACGAAGTTGAGTGAATCTTACTACTACAAAATCTCATCATTACGATAAATTAAGTTACGAAAAGTTACAAGCTGAAACAGCAACGCTCACGAAAGAACTTACACGCACCTTGCCGAGCGCGTACTTCATGTTCATCGACGGTACAGCGTTAAGTTCTGTGGGCGCTCCATTCACAAAATGTTCCGAGCAGACTCGAAAAGATGGCATTGGAGAAAAGTATTTTCGATTTACGGACGCAACCAACTGACGCCGGAGGTCTTGGTCATTTAGAAAGCGATTAAGTTTGAAGGCATTACAGCCGCAGTTGCATTGCCGGGTCCCGTGCGCGATGCGGATGCCCTCCAATAATATTTTTCACTCTCTGTTGTTATTCGTGCAGTTTATTCCCAAACAATGGTTTCACCATGACTAGGGGATTGTCGTTATTGGATGCGATAGTTCTAATTAAACATGGAAATAAAGAAATGGAGGAAACCACTAAGAAAACAAGCGAACTTGGAGCAACGCATGCGCCGAAGGCGTTCATCCGGGTCTTCCACTCGTCCCTAACTATACCTGTTTTCACCTTAAGAACCGTAGTAAAACAAGTCCGGCCTCCTCGCGGAACATTACTAATTTCACCCTTTATGTGGAGAATTAAGATATGTGTAGGTGAATTTTAGGTTAGACAGATGTTATCTTATCAAGACGTACGCGTTCCAAACGCCGAAACCATCGCTTTTTCCTCCGACAACCAAATCTCGTAAGAACTACTTCGTGCCGCGTATGAACAATGCGCAAAACTTGCTTGTTTCTTGAGGTGAAAACGGGTATAACTAGCAAGGAAAAAATACCGGTAGCCCGTTCCCCTTTTCTTCCTTGACGTCGTTCAGTAAAACCGCCCCCCCCCCCCCTCCCTTTCCCCTTTATACTCTTTGCCACCTCTTTCGATGCCACTAAAAGTCAGAGGGGGTGTGTAAGTAGCATACTCCTCCTCGTCCCCTTGTTTTGAGGTTCCTGCTTAGAGGCTTTCCATGTCCAACTGAGCATCGAGGAAAAAACAGCAGAGGGTGCAATTTTCGAAATAATGGTTCCAGAGGTTCTAGAATTAAAACGGTTCGCGTTCCATGTACTCACAAGCGGCAGTGACGGACTTCCAAGAAAGAGGCTCGTGCCAGGATCGTAGTGTGCAGGCGCGTTCTGTAACGTCCTAAAGGGGGTATTCACTGGCGGCCATATCCGTGTGCGGTGCTGCTGAGCGCGTGCTGACGGCGAGCTTCCGCAGTACTTTTGGAGCGTGCATTTAGCACCATCAAGGTTGCAGGTCTTAGCAGGCTATTAATGTGAGCTCGTTCTGAGCATGCGCTCTAAACAGCACCCACAAATATGGCGTCCAGTGAATACCTCCTATAGGGAGTATTCACTGACGGCCATAGCTGTGTGCGCGAATGCTGAGCGCGTGTTGATGGCGAGCTTCCACAGATCTTTTGCAACGTGCATTCCGCACCATAAAATGTGCCGGTCTTAGCAGCCTATTGATGTGAGCTCGTTCTGAACATGCGCTCTTAACAGCACCCACAAATATGGCGTCTAGTGAATACTCCCTATTCTGTATCTACCCTTGATGTCAGGGTCATTATTACCACATGGGAACGACAAATTCAATGATTCTTGTTCGAATTGACGGTGACAAGTTTGATTCTGCACGATGGAAGCATGGGGTCTTCACGTTCTTCAAACATAACCCTCGATATTCACAACCTGACGTTACTGTTTTTGTTGTTTTTTTTTGTTTTTTTTTTTTTTGCTGAAAGCAGAAATAATCTCAGTTTGGCTCATCTTGGCAAGCCGACCTCACCGACGCTTTTGGCAATCTACTTAGAAAAGAGCACTAAAATTATTTTATCCCACCGATGGGGCGACAGCTGCAACAAAGCAAAATCTGCCCGTAAGCGAACAAATATACTCGACCGGTTCTGACCTTCTTTCGTCGGGATACACTTTGATCATATTCAAAAGGCCGAGATAAATTAAAGAAAGCCTTTTTAGTAAGTTCTGGTTGTTTGGCGAAAATAAGAACGATATCAGAAAAAAAAAGACATTGGGGTGTGTGTATGTTTATACAGCGTAGAGCTCAGTCAGCCTCAACGGGCGACTTGTCTCCCAGCTGTAGATGAAAAATTCAGCCAGTGCAGTGCAACCGCTATCCTGAGCTCTTTAACGTGCACCACGCAGCGGTGATACACAACCGCACTCCGGTACGATGCTCATTCATATCGAAATAGGTATGGGGCGGGGGCTGAACCCAGGATCTCTGGGTTCTGCAGCGCGAGCTTTCGCTCCACGTGCTCCCAGCCGGTGTGCGCTTTAGCGTGCGCTTCCACTCGGCCACCGATCCCCCCGACGATATCAGACTGTCAACTTCAACGATGTTGACTTTAGAATGAAATCACACCCGTGTTTTTTGGAGGCCATCAAACATGTTTGTTCCAGCTGGTAATCTTTGTCGTGGCGTCAATCGTATGAACCAAGGTCGTCTCGGTGGGCTCTCTGGTGCCTCTCTTGTTCGGCGCCGCCTAGGCAGTGGTAGGAGTGAGTGAGAAAACGTATTTATTAAAGAAATCGTGATTTATTAAATCACGATTTCTTGATAAAGTCATCCAATCGGAATTTCGAGCCCCTTCGATGAAAAACGTAACAAAGGTAAACGGATCTAAGGGTTTGTGAACAAAGAAACTTCGCGGCAATCCTTCGGCTCTTCCGCTCATGCGCTATGTTCAAACCACGGTGTAAGATAATACTCTTCAGGTAAGGACAGCGCGCTCCTCGCGACGTGCCCGATAAAGTTCGCTCTTCACTCCCTCTCACTATGGTTTCAAGCGGCGCAGGCGGGTGGCTCGTCGACCCGTGGGCACGTACAAGACGGCTCGTGCCCACGGGTCGACGAGCCACCCGCCTGCGCCGCTTGAAACCATAGTGAGAGGGAGTGAAGAGCGAACTTTATCGGGCACGTCGCGAGGAGCGCGCTGTCCTTACCTGAAGAGTATTATCTTACACCGTGGTGCCTTAAGGCGTGGGCACGTACAAGACGGCTCGTGCCGCCTCATGTACCACACACGCAGAGCTCCAGCGAGGTTGTCGCACGTGCAGAAAGACCGCGGTGTACCGGGGTGTCATGGCAACGAGATATTTTTTTCCGCTCTCACACAGTTTCGCCGTTTGGCCGCCGGTGACACTGTCAGCTGCGGGCACTGTGGCAGCGGAATGATGCAGCCTTTCGGATGCCCGTTGAACGAACACTATCTGATTCCTCGCGCCGCTCGTTCAGCCCCACCGTGTCCTCATGTAAAGAGTGTATCTTACACCGTGGTTCAAACTCAAAGAGTCCTTGTGTTTGACGAGTTTAGCGACCCTGATGAGCTGTAGCCCATTCGGCCACCGATCCTCCCTTAAGTGCAGCACAAAAGATTGCAAGCCTGCCAAAGATACCTCCGCATACGTGCTGCACGTGCTTGAGAATGCTTGGTGCCGGTTGTTATGGTCTGTTACTCGAGTGGCACTAGAGCTGTAGCAGATTATTTTCAAGGACCAGATAACGCTACGGGCGCGCGCCTTAAGGCGTGATTCGAAGGAAAAATGATTTACAAGCCGCAAGAGCTTCTTTGGCGTTGCTTCGTATAGACCCGTTGCTCTGGGGCAGGGGGCGCGAGCGCGTCCGGAAGACTTACGCAAGACGTGACCACGTTAAGCAGCTTGCACCATCCGTGTGGCGCTGCAACGTTCGATTTTATTTTGCACGCGCCACGTTCGAATAAAAGCATCTCTCAGCATCTGTAGATGCGCAATAAGAAAACGTCTAAAAAAAAATTTGCAGCTCGCGGCCGCAGCGTTTTATTAAACATTCTTTTCATCTTTGCTTTCTTTCATAGCTTCCGCGAGCACGTATGTTTCACTTTACGTTATAGCGAAGCCGAAGCTACTCGCAAAAGCACGTTCCCCCAACGATGCACGCACTGGACAAGCACGCGTGCTTGGCAGGGACACTGAAAGCACTGTACTGAAAGCTCGCAGCTCGCTCTTGTAGACTGCTACGCTGGCACTTCGAATGGAACGGAGTAGAAAAAACTATAGTGGGGAAGCGTATTGACGCATGTTCGAAACGCGAGCCAAATATTCTACTTTGCTCGCTTGGAGCGCTGCTCAGAGCTTGGGAGCTACGGGCCTATATACTGCGCTCGTTGGTAGGCGCCGCCGTCGCGGGGAGATCGTCGCCTCGTAGAGTGCCACGCTTTCAAAGCTGCTATGTAGTCACTGGCAGGATAAGAACGGCAGGTAAGTCCTTCAAGGCCGGAAACCTTGCGTCCGAACTCCGCACACGGGGGTTCGAACGCAAGATTCTCTACTCGAGGTGCCGACAACGCTCTTGTTCGCTCTGCTTGGATAGAAACAGTGGGAAGTGACAAGGGCAGCTAGACCTGGCGTCTACCCACTATCCTTCCAATCAGAGCTCGGCGCTCTGACCTCGCCCCACGCACTCATCTCCTCCTTTCATTCTGACTTTCTCTCCGTACAGGACATGTCTTGATTTTGCGTTTGATCTGCACGCTCTCTCGTGTGGGTATTCCCTGGTGGACACAGCTAAGTCCCTTACCGATGGGCTCTTATACTTCGTTCCATTTTAGCACGGACTAACTGGGAAGGCTGTGCAGCCGCTGAGGCTTCATTCAAAGCATATATAGCTCGCGCTTTTAGCATGCGCGGCTAACGATACTTTATGTTAAGGTGAGACGGCCAGTTTCTACAGTATTTTTGCAACATCACAAGATCAAAATTGCCGACTGTTGTGTGTTGGCAACCGAGGATATCCAGGGATGCCGGTGAACTGGCGCACGCGCGCATGCACGAGACGTTCGACTGCTCTGGCCCCAACCCGGTCGGTTGTGCCCGCTGTATGCTGTAATGTATATATTATGTAAAGATTAAATACACAACATTGGCGACGAAGTGGAGTCAGCCTGCGGCGGAAGACCTTCTAGAGCGCCGTTCACGGCGCCATGGCAGAAGCAAAGGCATCAGCGGCGCCGGCATTCGGCGGCATCGAAGAGTTCGCACCGAGCACCGGTGCAACATGGCCACTGTACCACGAAAGACTTGAGTTCTACCTTATCGCAAATGAGATCAAGTCAGCCGAGAAGAAGCGTGCAATCCTGTGCACGGTCTGCGGGGCGGCAACGTACGCCATCATTCGTTCACTCTGCTCACCGGCTCTACCTTCCGAGACGAGCTACGACGACATCGTCTCGCGACTGGCGGCCCACTTCAACCCGAGGCCGTCCGCCATTGTTCAGCGTTTCCACTTCGGGAAGCGCGACCAGCGTCAAGGAGAAAGTATCGCCGACTACATCGCCGAGCTTCGTCGGCTGTCGGAGCACTGCGCTTTCGGGCCAACGTTGGACGACATGCTCCGAGACAGGTTAGTCTGCGGCCTCCGGGAAGAGTCCCTTCAGCGACGGCTTCTCTCCGAGCCGGAACTAACCTTCGCGGTGGCCAAAGAGAAGGCGATAGCAGCAGAGTACGCCCACCACCAGACAGAAAAGATCAGGGGGGCGTCCGCAGAGAGCAGCGATGTGTGTCGTGTTGGTAAGCAAATGGCTCCGAGAGCTAAGCCTAATGCCGAGGCAGCAAGAGAAAGGACTGCGTCGAAGTCACAGCAAGACGCTGGCAAGTGTTTTCGCTGTGGAGGGTCACACGCACCAGACGAGTGTCGTTTTCGACACGCACAGTGCCACTTTTGCAAGCAGCGGGGCCATATCGTGAAAGTTTGTCGACGAAAAGCGAAACAGTCCTCACCGACGCCTAGGCCTACAGGTGGCAGCCGCCAGAACGGCCGGCGGCGCGACAGTGAAACAGCGGATGTTTTCGGCATCTTCCAAATGACTGCCGAGGAACCTGCTATCCGCGTGGTCGTAGAAGTGAACGGGAACCCTCTCGAGATGGAAGTCGACTCAGGAGCGGTGTGCTCCGTGATCAACGAGAGAACTATGCGTCAGCTGCGGTTGTCCAAGCACAAGCTGCGACCGTGTGAACTACGTCTTCGCACGTACAACCAGCAGGAATTGAAGGTGCTAGGCTCCGTGATGGTCCAAGTCACCTATAAAGGGCGGCAAAAACGACTGCGTCTCGTCGTGATCAAGGGAGCAGGCGTAGGCTTGCTTGGCCGAGACTGGTTCAAGGCTCTTGGGATTGAGCTGAGAGTCAATCTGCTGGAAGAAGCAACGAACAATCAGAGCCCGTCCAGCGCAGCAGTGCTGAGTCGTCACGCCGACGTTTTCCAACCAGGTCTAGGCAAGAGCAAGGGACCACCAGTTCGAGTCGAAGTGGAACCGACTGCCCAGCCCAAGTTTTTCAAACCGCGTCCAGTTCCGTTTGCCTTACTACCAAAAGTGGATGAAGCCTTGGACAAGCTCATCAGGCAAGGCATTTTGGAACCGGTCCGACATTCCAGTTGGGCGACTCCAATAGTACCTGTGGTAAAAAAGGATGGCACAGTGCGAATCTGTGGCGACTACAAGAGTGCGGTAAACCCTGTGGTCCGTTGGGAAAGCTACCCCCTACCCACACCTGAGGAACTTTTCGCGAAGCTGGCAGGCTGTGCAAGGTTTTCCAAGCTTGATTTAGACCAAGCGTACCTGCAGCTGACAGTTGACACTGAGACAGCTGACCTTCTCACCATCACCACACACCGTGGACTTTTCCGTGTCACGCGCCTACAGTTCGGAGTAGCTGTTGCAGTCGCTATTTTTCAGAGGTACATGGAAGAGCTGCTGCAAGGGCTGGAAGGGGTGCAAGTTTTTCTCGATGACATCCTGGTAGGCGGTAAAGATGAAGCCGAGCACAACACCCGTCTGCAAGCTGTGCTTCAAAGAATTCAAGACGACGGTGTCCGGCTAAAAAGGGACAAGTGCGTTTTTGGAGTGGATGAAGTTGTATTCCTAGGATACAAGGTCAGAAAGGCAGGAATACAGCCGACAGGCGACAAGGTCAAGGCTATCCATGGGGCACCCGAGCCAAAATGCAAGAAGGAGTTGCAAGCGTTCCTAGGGGCACTCAACTTCTACAACAGGTTCCTACGGGGAGCGGCACACACTTTGGAGCCCTTGTACAGGCTGCTCGACAACGGCCATAAGTGGAGATGGACTACGCAGGAAGCAGAGGCTTTTCTGCGGGCCAAGCAGCTACTGCAGTCTTCGGACGCCCTTGCCCATTACAGTGTCCACCAGCCACTAGTCATGGCATGTGATGCCTCTCCGTACGGACTTGGGGTGGTACTCAGCCACGTTGATAGCGAAGGCCGGGAGGTACCGGTAGCCTATGGCTCTCGAACTATGACAGCTGCCGAAAGGAACTACGCACAGACAGACCGGGAAGCTCTGGCGATAGGTTTTGGAATACGAAATTTCCACAAGTTCATCTACGGTCGGCATTTTCGGATCGTGACCGATCACAAACCTCTACTGGGACTCGTGCATCACGCAAAACCGATGCCTCAAGTGCTGTCGCCGAGGATGTTGCGATGGTCGTTAATGTTGTCGGCTTACGACTACGAGCTGGAGTACAGGCCTGCTCATCAGCTCAGGAACGCGGATGCACTGAGTCGACTGCCTCTAACTGTGGAAGACAGCTCAACTGACGAGAAACTTTTTGAAGTCCGGATGCTGGAGACTGCGCCGGAGATTCCGTGGGATGCCCAGAAGATTGCCCGATGCACCCGGAACGACCCAACCTTGTCCAGAGTTCGACATTGGACGGGGGTTGGATGGCCTCAAGGCAGGCTGCCGGACGAGTTCAAGCCATTTGTTCGACGGCAGCACGAGTTGTCGGAGTATCGGGGATGCCTGCTGTGGGGATGTAGAGTCATCATTCCAGAGCAAGCGAGAGACCAGGTTTTGGAGCTGCTGCATACCACGCATGCCGGGATCGTCCGCATGAAGGCGCTTGCCAGAAGCACAGTTTGGTGGCCGGGTATCGACCAAGATATCGAAAGGAAGGTCCGAACCTGCCTGCCCTGCCAGGAGACAAGGCCGCAACCTGCACGTGCAAGACTGCATCCATGGGAATTTGCCAGAAACCCATGGTCCCGAATCCACATCGATTTTGCAGGACCCTTCCAAGGAAAGGTTTTTCTTCTGGTGGTGGATGCGCATTCGAAATGGCTGGAAGTCATCCAGATAGCATCCATGTCGTCAGCTGTCAAAGGCTGCGAGTGCTGTTCGCAACACACGGTGTTCCCGACACTATAGTCTCGGACAATGGGACAGCGTTCGTCTCACAAGAATTTGAAGACTTTTTGCAGAGAAACCAGATCCGGCACGTTAAGGTGGCGCCATATCATCCATCGTCAAATGGCCAAGTGGAGCGCATGGTCCAAGAAACTAAACAAGTCCTCAGGCGCATGGAAGGAGGCGACATGGCCACCAAGTTGGCCCGATTTCTTTTGAGTCAGCATATTCTCCCGCACTCAACGACCGTAAAGAGTCCGGCGGAATTGTTGATGGGTCGGAGACTCCGTACTGCACTGGACCGGCTTCACCCAGACCTACAAGCAGAGATGGTGGACAAGCACGAGGAACAAGCGCTGCGGGGAAGACAAGGTGTACGCGAATTCGAGCCGCGAGAACCAGTCTTCATCCGCAATTATTTAGCAGGCCCCAAGTGGCTACCCGGTATCGTCACTGAGATCACCGGTCCGGTGTCTTACAAGGTTCGCACCATCGACGGTCGTTTCTGGAAGCGGCACGTGGACCAAATCCGGAGACGGGAGTGGAGCACATACCTGGACGAGGAGGAGCCTACGACAGAGCTGTCACCTCAGCAGCTCTCCTTACCAAGCGAGCCATCGCTTAGGAATGAATCGGTGGAATAGTGCCCACCATCTACGAGTCAAGCGGACTTCCCTGAGGAGTCAAACCCAGTGGCAACACCTCCAGCTTCCCCACAACGTTCACCTGCTTCACCCCATGAACCGAGGCACCAAACAGTGTTGCCAACTTCAGCGCCTGCGCAAGAACAGTCAAATCGTCCCCAGCGACAACGGCGACGTCCCGACTACCTAAAGGACTATGTGACCTAGGGGGGAGGGATGTTGTGTGTTGGCAACCGAGGATATCCAGGGATGCCGGTGAACTGGTGCACGCGCGCATGCACGAGACGTTCGACTGCTCTGGCCCCAACCCGGTCGGTTGTGCCCGCTGTATGCTGTAATGTATATATTATGTAAAGATTAAATACACAACACCGACCTTGGAAGCCTATAAGTGCGAGCTCATTCTGAGCACGCGCATTGAACAGCGCACTCAAATATGGCGTACAAAATACTCCCTAGAGACGCATTCAGGCACCGTGCATGGGCGCTGCCATAACTTGCCTTCAGTTTTTGTTTCGCCTTATTCCGTTCGCAATTCACTTCACCATTGACAAAGCAGGACAGGTTATTCCCGCTTACTGTGTCCTTCTCCCCGGCATAGGCCTTTGTGGAGGCTCGTCAACGCCCGCTTCGGTGGCTCGGCATCTCGGTGAGAATTGAGATGGTCGGCAGTGGCGGCTCAATTTGACTCGTATTTGAAGCCTCTATATACCATTCCAATATTTAGGAGTCTTCAGCCCAGCGTATGATCTAGTCAGCAGAGCACGCGCGTGTTCGTAGCTTCAGAAAGCGAGCAGATCACGCACCATGCGCGGGAACACTGAAAATAAAACCGGCTTATTTTTTTATTTTTTGAAAGGTCTATACTTGGTGTTGCGAATAGCGGCCAGGTTCTTTAAATCGACAGCAAAAATCGGTTTCGGAACCTTTTTTATAGAACATATTTCTAGAAAAAATGCACCACCTGTGGGCAACGCTGTACAAAGTCGTAATGCGAGGTTAAGAAATTGATTTTTGCCGTCGATTTAAAGAGCCTAGCCGCTATTTGAGACACTTGGTAGATTCACCAATGTGTTATGAAGTACGCCAAAAAGGCGAGCTCCAATAGCTTGGCATGAACCACCGTTCGCGCGGTGTCAGAGTATAAACATCCGTCTCTGGCTGCGCGGTAATGCGAGCACCTAGTTCCCTCGTACCCGAGGCGTCGTTCCTTTATTCATGTGTTAGCATTAGTACGTACATGACAGCGAAGAGACGACGCTGTCCGTCTGCGAACAAAACAGTAGAAAGAGAGGCGCGCAGCGTAGAGGGGAGGGGAGTATTGAAGGACAAAGGCGAGAGGGAGGCGACGTCACGGGGCGCAAGCCAATGCTCGCGAGGGAAACCGGGAAACAACAAAAGCAGCGTCAGGCAGAGCCGTGCATACAGAGATTTTGGTCAATGGGAGGCGCTTGTAGAGCCGGGGCGTGCACCAGACTGGGAAAGAGGGCTTGGCATGCTCTCTCGGCCAACCAGAAGCCTAAAAGAATCCCCTAGTGGTGGTAGCGAGAAACAGTTTTGGTCGTGTTAATAAGTGCGTGAGAGTGAAATGTAGTAACCCTTCATGGTTGCAGATAGGCTGCACGTGATGTTTCGATCATGATTATACAGAAAGATGCAAGAAACGAACGCGCCGCTCGAACTCTGTTTTGCTCCGACAGTGTGTGACCGCTTGGTCGGCAGATCCTCGGCGCTTGGCGTACGTATTATTTCGATTGTTCCGCTAGTCTGACTTTTCCACCATTATATTGAATGACCGAGATTTAAACATCACGTGCACAATATTTTCAGTCACCGAGAGTTACCCCGACGCACTTACCAACTTTGTCTCTCGCGACCACCGCCAGGGTATTATTTCCGGCTTCTGGTTGGCCACATTCGAATTTCTGAAGACGCGCTGGAACACGCCCAGCCCGCTTTCGGCCAATGGTGCCTTTTCATTTGTCTTCTATACTTCCCAACGAATGGCAAAACTCTCTACATATACGGCTCTAGCGTCAGGCAGCAGATGCCGCTGCTAGTGTCCAAGGCGCTAGCAAGGTGGGCGAACGAGGCAGAGGAGCTGAAGCAGCCCCTATAGACGCTTTACACACGCGCCAAATTACAGCCGCCATTGCTGACCTTCTCTTGTCTTACCGAGATGCCGAGCAACTGAAACGGTAGTTGACGATTCTCTACAAAGGCCGCTGCTTTAGAAATGGACCCAGTTGAATCTAATGTAGCAATAATCTGACCTGTTATGGTATTGATGAAGTGAAATAAACGAAATAAGAGTAAACAAAAACTGAAGGTCACTTATGGCGGCGTCCATGCACAGCTGCTGCAAAGCGTCTATAGACCTATTTCACAAGGGCGCCGCCATTTCGAAATATCGTCACGTCCAGTATGGGCGAAAACATTGTTTTTCCGTCGCCACACCAATACAATACATTTAGGATATAAGCGTAGCCGTTACCCACTCGCGTTTTGTCCCCCTTGTTTTACTTATTTTTTTTTAGTATTATGTCACCCACTCTCGTTTTGTCCCCCCTTTATTTATTTATTTTTTCTTAGTATTTGGAGGTTGAAACGTTTTATTATTTTTCGGTCGCCCATAACGGATACCCGTAGCAGGTGGCTGGGGACGAGAGTAAGCGAAGGTCAATAGGTGCTTTACAGCAGCTGTGGATGGGCGCCGCCATAACCGACCTTCGATTTTTATTTCCACTCGTTACGTTTGCTTCGCTTCATCATGACCACAGCTGGGCAGGTCATTGCAATTTTAGACTCTGCTGTGTCCATTGGCTTTCTGGAAGCTTCGCTGGCTCGGAATCTGGGCAAGGACAAGGTCACCAATGGCGGCTGTAATCGGGCACGTGTGCATAGCGTCTATTGGCGACGTGAACGATCGAAAGCGTCGCTGTGATCGGTCTTCCACGATACGCCGAAAGCTGACTATGACGTCAGCAAAGAATTTCCCATCGACGGAAGTAAGATGACTGGAAGAACTTCAATTTCGATGGTGTTGGCAGTGTTGGTTTCAGAGTGCTATGATTTCAAGCTTCCACCATGCTCTTTACAGACACCTTCAAACTTGTTGTTCACAAGGTAATGAAGTCACGAAAGGTAACCATAGGAGGGCGCCACCAGCACATCTCGCCGCCAATATTACGGCAGCGAAGGCTAGAAGTGCGAGCTCATAGAGTTGGCAGCTGCCCTTAATGCACAAGAGCTTGTGCCGCCGAGGTGTGCCCTAGAGCAAATAGCTCGCGCTTGTAGTCATTCCTGCGGTGCATCATAAGGTGAAATGGAGGGTAGCTCGGCTGGCCGAAATGGGGTGCAAGAAGCGGCAAGCCTGCGCGGGTCTGCGTGCGTCAGAAGCTGGGACAAAGCGAGGTCGGCGAGCCTACTTCGCCGTAAAAAAATGAAAGGAAGGTCTACTGGTAGATTCTTAGGAAATGCGATACCATAACCCCTTGGAAACGCCACACACGCCCTCCTAAGGGAAACGCTAATACTGTGAAGACAAAAAAAAAAACGGCAGCAAAAGATAGAGGAAGCAAAAGAGAAAGGCAAAACAGAAAGTTATTGTTGGTTTCTTTGTACTAACGGCAAGGACAGGGGAAAGAGACATAGCGATGGGAGATGAAAAAAAAAAACCGTGTGCTCAGCTCAAGTGGGTTTGTTAATATAATTACGTCAGCTACTAGGATCACCCAGACCACATCTAATGCAATTGATCTTTTCATCACGAATTGCATTACAAAACTACACGCTTCTGGAACCATGTGTGCTGATATTAGCGATCATCTTCCGGTTTTTTTGTCGCTGTTTAATCATGACCTGGAAAGAAAGGTTGCAAAGGCTACGGTCACCTTCAGCAACATGCCAGATAGTTGCCTGCTGGCCTCCAGAAATGCAGTTTTGGACCATAATTGGAGCTCAGTTCATCCTAAGCTGGATGTGGATGATGCGTACATCGAGTTTTTAAATGGTTTTCAAAGACTTTACAATTTACATTTTCCATTTAAAACTATAACTGTGACCAACAAAATAAGAAAACCTTGGGCGACACCCATACACATCAAAATGATGCAAAAGAAAGCCCGCCTATACAAATCGTGTCTCACATCGAGAGATAACGACAAGCTGTTAACTTTTAAAAAATTTCGGAACGTCCTAACGTCTGAACTCCGGAAAGCGAAGACGTTGTACTATAAGCGTATGTTCGAGGATGCTACTAAAAAACGCTCTGATATTTACAGAAAATGATAAACGAAGTTCTGAATCGTAGTAAGATTCCTCCTCGCATAGGCGAATTAAAAATTGATGGCCAAGTTATGTCTGGTGTGTCTTTGGCGGAATATTTCAACACGGGTTTTCTAAATCTGCAGCCCAAACCTTATAATGACGATGCCCTTTTGAAGCTCACGCGTAGTAGCCATACCTTTTTTTTAGCCCCAACTGACGACCAAGAGATATTTAACATTTTTCTAGGACTTAAGAACAGTAAAAGCACAGATATTGATGAACTACAATCGAAACCTGTCACATTCGTGATGGATATCATCGTACCCTGCCTAACACACATATATAACCTGTCCTTATCGTCAGGTAAATTTCCCACTAATACGAAATTGGCTAAAGTTTCAGTAATACATAAAGGTGGTGACTCAAACGTTGTCACCAACTACAGGCATATATCAGTGCTACCTGTGTTTTCTAAGGCACCTGAGAAAATTATCTTTGTGCGCCTCAATTACTTTTTTCTTAAACAGTCTGTATTAACAGAATTTCAATTTGGATTTAGGAAAGGTAAATCCACCGAGACAGCTTTACTGCTGGAAAAAGAAATTATATTACATGGTATAGAAAAAAGGTGCTTACATTAGGCGTGTTCATCGACTTTTCTAAAGCTTTCGACGTGTAAAATCATAAAACATTGCTGGCAAAACTAAACTACTATGGTGTTCGTGGCGTACCCCATAAGCTAATTGAGTCATACTTAAAAGATCGTAAACAATCTGTTGTCATTAATAACCATGCTTCCTCTTTTCAAGATGTTCCTTGTGGGTACTTCAAGGAAGTATATTAGGGCCCTTTCTGTTTACAATATAAGCGTTGATAACCAAGCACAGTTCATTATTTATGCCGATGATACAAGCCTTTTTTTTTTTCTGCGGATAGTGCCGACGAATTGATATGTCGCGCAAATTCTGTTCTTCAGAACTTCTTTTTATGGTCGGAGGCTAACGCGCTCAAGATTAATGCGAAGAAATGCAAAGCAATTATTTTTAGATCCGTAAATAATTCTATCTTAACTCATAGCCCAATTCTACTTGGCAATTCGCAAATAGAAATCTTTAACCAGCACATAATATTAGGTGTATGCTTTTCGGAGCATGTGACCTGGGACGCTCATGTAAACTTTTTGATCTCTAAACTGTCTCGTATTGTCGGTGTATTTGCTCGTTGTCGTGGTATTCTGCCACTTCATCTTAAAAATATTTCACGCATTATTTCAGTCCCATGTGAATCACTGTAATCTCATCTGGGCTACTACAACTAAAACAAATAAAAATAAATTATTTTTGCTCCAGAAAAAGGTCTTATGACACATTGCGGAAGTACATTATTTTGATCACACTGAACCTCTGTTTACTAAGTATAATACGCTCCCTATTAAGCATTTGTATGAATACCGCCTGATCTGTTCCATTCGTTTTGCACCGGCATCAGTTATTGAATTCTTATATCGTATTTCGCAATTAACTGAAAGCCTCAGCATCGTCAGCACACGTCGTACAAAGTTTTGGGCTATCCCTCGTTCACGTACAAAGTATAATCTGCAATCCCCGCGCCATATCCTTCCATCTTTGTTAAATACATGTCTTACCAAGAACATAGATATATATTCGGTTAGCAAGAAAGACATCTTGTCGTATCCTATTTAGTTGGTTTTTGTTGTATTTTCAATTTTTTAAATGAATTGTAGTATCTATTTTCATGTATCTATATGTGTGCGTACTTGTGTATTCATTTTTTTTTCTATTGAATGCTGCTGCCTGTAAACGGGGGAGCCTGAGCCCAGTCAAGCTGTTCTTGAACAGCTTTTTGCCTAGGCTCCCCTCCAGAATTTCTGGAGAATAAAAAGATTTAATGATTAATTGATTGATTGATTGAAGGAGCTGGCACCTCCCGAAACCGTTGTGGGGTACACTGGGTTGTACGCGAGACAACAGTCTGAACTCAAAAGATTCTTCACCCGTAGGAATGCAGCCGCCTGCTCAGGACCCCAGGCCCATACGTCGCGCTTCGACAAAAGTGCTCGAAGAGGAGCGGTGATTTCCGAGATGTGCGGCACGAAACGCTCAACATTGTTTACCATGCCAAGTAGCCTTCGGACCCCTGCAACATCCCCAGGCCTTTCCATCGCCTGGACAGCCTGAATCATGCTAGGATGCGGCTTCACACTTTCTGCTGATACGACGACTCCAAGGAAGCTGACTTCGGACACTCCGAACACGCACTTGTCTTTGTTGAGGGTGATGCCAGCCTTCGATAGTTGGGAAAGCACCTGGTTGAGCCGCGCGTCATGTTCCTCACGCGTCCGTCCAAAGACAAGAATGTCGTTAATCATATTGACGCACCCGACCTGTCCTTCCAGTATGCGCGCCATCTGCTTCTTAAAGTATTCTGGTGCCGACGTTAGTCCAAAAGGCAAACGACAGAAGCGGAAGCGGCCAAAGAGGGTAATGAAAGTGGTGTACTCCTGACTTTCCTTGCCAAGTTTCACCTGGTGAAATCCGGAATTTTCGTCCAACTTGGAGTACACAGTCGCTTCTCCCAGACGTCCGAGGACTTGGTCCACCGTAGGGAGCTTGTGCCGTCCTCGAAGGACGACCTTGTTGAGCTTCGTAAGGTCAACGCAGAGACGTTGACCACCAGAAGCTTTTGGAACGACGACTGTTCCTGCACACCACCGAGTGGGGCCTTCAACCCGACGAATGACGCCCTGTCGCTCGAGCGTCTCCAGTTCCGTCCTCACGACCTCTCGTAAGGGAATGGGTATACGACGAGGTACACTCAATGAGAAAGGAGTGGCTTTGGATTCTAGCTGGATCGTGTACTCGTCGGGTAGCATACCCAGACCTGTGAAGAGCTCAGTGAAGCCTGGGTTGACTGCAGGCTTGGCTGCAGTATCGAGGAACTTGATGACCTGAAGGTCCTGTATGGCAGAGAAGCCCAGCAAAGGAGTACTGAAACACCGGATGACATACACCTGCTGCTTGGAAGATCCGCCGTTCCACCACAGCGTCGATGAGAAAGAACCCAGCACTTTAAGCGGCTGGTTGCCCGGTCCATGAATGGCGTTTCCCACCTTTGACAAACGCTGGGGAATCCGAGGGAAATAATCTGGAACAGCCGTCACCTCGGCCCCCGAATCCACTTTCAAGGACGCTGTATAGTTGTTCACGGTGACGTCAATTTACTTAGCCTAGCTCTCTCCGGCGTCGACTACAGAAAGCTGCAGAGTGCCTACTTTTGCTTGCTTTTTCATGCGGGAGAGACAGACCTCTGCGAAGTGCCACTGTTTCAGCCTCTAGGGAAGTACTCAGTTTCTGCAGCTTGCATGTTTATTCGATGATGCCAAGAATACAACAAACCCATAGGCACACTCATGGCTGCTTTTATACTGATAGCAGCCGCGTTATCTATAGGTTAAAGAGTGACGTTACAGTTAACCGACACATGACATTCGATTCGGACATGATGACACAACAGTATGGTGAAGAGAGTGAGGAGCACTAGGAATATCAGCGGTCTTCGCGACGGTGGTCTTCGCGAGGCCGCCATATTCGCTGCCGACTGCCATATTTGCTGCTGACCGAGCTGCTGACTTCTAGCGGGTCGGTCTCGAGCACCTGAAGCCTGACCAACCTGCTAGAAGGGCTACGTGCCCAGCTTGTAGGCGAGCTGGCCGAATTTCTGGCGACGCAGGAAGTCCAGCGCCCCCGTGGTGGGGCTCCAGGGGTTGGCGCCGGTATGGGCCTGGTGGCGGTCTTCGTGAAAGTGGGCCTGAAAGTCTCCCAGCTTGCGGTCGAGCTTGTAGCCTAGCAGCGTGAGTGCTCTGTCGGTCGAAAGAATGGCGTGGGTCACTGGTCTGGCTGGCTCTTTGACGATGAAAAAGAACACGTCTTACGCCCTGTTAGTTTCCTCCTCCTTTCTGCAGCGCGAGCTTTCGCTCAACGCGTGCAATATGCAATCTAAACATAATAATGATATTTATGCTAATTCACTATAATGCACTATTTCGATACTGTACTCGGAAAAAAAAAGGTCGGATAAAAGGAGTTAAGGAAAAAAAATAGTATGTTCCTGTACCTGCGATGAAAGGAGGAAGAAGGCACGCGCACTGGCGGTTTTTTAAGAAGCGCCGAGGACAAACGGGCAGGCACAGTGCCGAGGTGAGCGGGCAAGACTTAATATTCAGCATTAATTATATAGACACTCACGATTCCTGAGAACCTATAGATCCTGCGTCACGATTTTATTTGGTGTTTTTAAATGCCCACCAGGAAAGAACAAAATAGATTAAGCTATGCAAGTATTGCCTAACACGGTGTTTCCCAAGCTGTGGTTCTCAGTGGGGGTCGTGAAGCGGTTACGGATTTCGAAAAAAATACAACCATGTCACTTCTCAGGGAGGGCTCCGATGAAACAAAGTAGAGGCCGTAACTTAAGATTAAATTGAAACCGAGTTGTGTCCAAATTCCGCCCTCGTTCTGAGAAACTGTGCTCTAACAAACGGGTTCACTTTAGTCTTCTCTCTATTACCGAAGACTAATAAAGTGAAGACTAATAAACAAGCTCGCATGAGTCATTAGGAACAATCATGCAAACTAGCATGCGTTTCCAACTTTCATACAACCGTCCATTTTATCGTCCATTTTATGGCTTACTCTTCATGCATCGAAATTGAAGAAAAGACTCACGCTTTATGAAATGGCGGGGGCGGGGGGTGGGGGGGGGGGGGGTCTATATTTTATTTGTGATGGGTCGCATTGTCGTAGTTTGAAAAGCACCGACCTAACGCTGCAAGAGCCTCGTGAACCTCAAGTACGAAGTGTGTCGTCGACACAAATATAGAGTCTCGCAGGTTTCTTTATTGTTTTCGGTATATTTATTTATTTATTTATTTATTATACCCTCAGGGCCGAAGCATCACAGAGGGGGTGGGCAGCGGAAGTACAAAAAACGCTGAAAATGGTTAGTCCGGCACAGATCATGAATAGTAACTTGTTAAAGCTTCTTTAAAGAGGACAAAATCGCCAATGGACGCAATGGGTGAGGGAAGGCCGTTCCAATCACTAGATGTTTTTGGGATGAAAGATTTGAAAAAAGAATTTGAAATGGAAGTGGGTATACCAACTTTGCAGCAGTGATCGAGGCGAGAGGATACGTAGATGGGAGCACTGATTAGTTGTTCTTTCAAGAGTGAATTGGCATAGTAAATTTTATGGAATAAACAGAGACGGGAGATAGTGCGACGAGTGGAAAGAGGGGGCAGTGAGAAACTAGCTTTCATGGATGTGACGCTTGATGTACGATGGTAGTTTGATAATATAAAACGTGCTGACCGGTTTTGGATGGCTTCAAGCGCTGATATGAGGCTTTCTGTACCGGGATCCCAGACCGAGCATGCATATTCAAGTTTTGGTCGCACCAGTGTTTTATAAAGTAGTAATTTTAATGATGATGGAGCTAGAGAAAAGTTACGTCTTAAATATCCAAGCATGCGGTTACTGTTATTAACAATATATTCGATGTGAGTTTTCCATGATAGGTCAGGAGAGATATGAACACCTAGATATTTGTAAGTTGATACGTTTTCAAGGATGTTATTTGATAGGAAGTAGTTAGGACAGAGTGCTGCTTTGCGAGAAATCCTCATTGTCTTACACTTCATAGTGTTTAGTTTCATGTGCCAAGCATCACACCAGGAAGAAATTGCATTTAAATCAGATTGAATTATGTGTACGTCAGAGTCATTAGTAATTTCACGGTAAACAACGCAATCATCCGCAAATACGCTTATGGAGGAGGAAATGCTAGTAGGTAGGTCATTTATATATACTAAGAATAAGAGGGGGCCTAGGACAGAGCCCTGTGGTACACCGGACTTAACGAGGGACGATGACGAGTTTTTGTTATTGACAGTTACAAATTGCGATCTGTTAGTGAGGAAACACTCTAACCAAGATAAGATATATGGATCAATACCGAGTAGGCTAAGCTTGTATAGTAGTAGTTTATGTGTTACCTTATCGAAAGCCTTTGCAAAGTCCAGAAAGATGCAGTCAGTCTGAGATCCACGGTCCAGAGCCGAGTGGAGGTTGTGGGTGAAAACTAAAAGCTGAGTATCGCACGAGAAAGATTTGCGGAATCCATGTTGAAAAGGGCTAAAGAAGGAGTTGCACTCCAGGAAACGCGAGAGCTGTGAAGAAATTATGTGCTCCATGATTTTGCAGGGTACGCTAGTAAGAGATATTGGCCTGTAATTGAAAGGGGAGAAACGGTCACCAGCTTTGTGAATTGGAACAACCTTCCCTACCTTCCAGTCCTCGGGTAAGACGCCATGATCAAGTGATTGTTGAAACAAAGATGACAAGATGATTGAGGAGTACATTTTGGTATTTTTTAGAAATTTCGCGTTTATCTCGTCGACACCTGATGCCGACGACAGCTTGAGGTTTTCAATAATTTTAACAATACCGGGTGGATCAAACACAATTGGTAACATGGGCAAAAAATCAGAAGATGGTAGTACGGGATGGTTGGCACCTAAGAAATCACTAAAGACACTGATGAAACTTTCGTTGAAAGTCATAGCGCAATCTTCACCAGAAATCACCTCTCCGCCTGAATTTTTAAGTTGTATTAAATGTTTGTCGGCAGGGTTGACTAAGTTCCAAAACTGTTTTGGATTGTTAGTGAGCATTGAGGGTAATTTTATGCTGAAGAAGTTATATTTAGTTTCATCGACGGCCAATTTGTATACTTCAGCTGCCGAATGGTACGCGGCCCAGCGATCGGGAGACATTGATGATTTAGCTGCTCGAAACAAGCGCTTTTTCTTATTAGACAGCCTTTTTAAAGTCGTATTATACCAAGGTGATTTCGAGTTTGATTTGACAACACGACAGGGAATGTAGTTGGTGATCAATGAAGTAATTTTATCTTTGAACAGACACCAATTGCCTTCAACCGATCGTTCTGAAAAATTCTGCATATAAGAGCCCATGAATGTACATAGCTCGCGGTTTATGGATTCAAAGTCGGCTCTGGCGTAATCACGGATGTGTTTGACACAATCAGCAGGATTGTTCTTAGGACTTTTCAGGAAAAAATGCAAGGCTAAATGGTCGCTAAGACCTGGAAGATAAGAGATCGGCTCTACGAGGTCCTTAGACGTAGTTAAAATAAGATGAAGAACGTTGGATGCTGAGGACGTAATTCTCGTGAGCTCGGTTACTAATTGCGAAAGATTAAAATCTGCACAGAGATTTAGGAAATCGTTGCTTTCAGAAGAATAAGGCACGCAAATAGGAATATCTTGTGACCAGTTAATATTTGGGTAGTTAAAATCGCCAAAAATAAATAGCTGCGAGTTAGGAAACCTTGAAACAATCCCGCTAAGTGTGTCATGTAATAACTCCACAAAATTCTTAGCAAAGGTAGGTGGGCGGTAACATGCACAGACAACAATGTTTCTGTGACTTAGTTGGAAACGTACACACACAATTTCTAAGCTAGATGCTAAGTTAATATGGGATGACTCAATGTAATCAGCAACTGCAACCAGCACGCCTCCGCCCGTCCGCGAATCCCTATCATGCCGATAAACTTTGTACTGCTTATCACAAAAAAAAAGTTCATCGTTACGTATTTTGCTAGAGAGCCATGTCTCGGTCAACACAATGATGTCGGCAGAAGCAGAATCAAGAGCGGAGCACAATTCATCGCGTTTCTTTATTACGCTTCGGATATTTGTAAAGAAAACAGAAACATTTTCCACCGTCGAATCTTTGACTGGAAGAGTGCACGACTGTTATGACGTTGCTGATTGCACGTGTTGCGGTTGGAGTGACTCGGCACCTCTATCAGTAGCACTGGTAGCACTAGAAATTTCATAAACTTCGTCACTCGTACTGCAGTAGGCGTAACACTTCTTGTTTAGGTGAAGCCTGTTGTACCTTATCTTAAATATACTATTGGGACTCTGAGATTTTGCGAAGTCAAACAACTTCTTGCGCGCATAACGTGTGGCTGGTGCGAAGTCTTCATTGACTGAGACGTTCCATGTTTTTAGTTTAGCTTTTGCTGAAAGGATGCTCTCTTTAGTTTTGGTTGACACAAGTTTTACCATTACTGGTCGACACTTGTTTCGAGAAAACGTACCAAGCCGGTGCGCACGAGTGATTCCCTCTTCAGAAATGCTCAGCTCAGGGACGTTAGAAAGCAGCGAGTGTACTTTTTGCTCAGATTGGGCCCAGGTCTCTGAGGGCGAGTCATCTATACCATGAAAGATTAGATTGTCTCGCCGAGACCGATCTTCGAGGTCGTCAAGTCTAGCACGCAAGAATGCATTTTCTTTTTTAACTTCTTCTAGAACCTGATGTGTAGTGCGTACTTCACAATCCAGTCTATCAAGAACATTAGTCTTAGTTTCCACATTCTGGAGCCGGTTAGAGATGTCAGTGATTTTGTCTTCCAACTGCTGTTGATTTGTTTTGATTTCATTTACAACCATTAGTAGTTTAGACTGACCATCTTGAAGCAGTTTGCACATGTCGTCAAGCTGTTTGTTACGCGTTTCAGGACCGGGGTTTACCTCAACGTCGCCGCATAGCATCAGCAATTTTACAACATCTATACTCTGACCGACGATCGAGAACAACTCCCGTGGGCATGGGAACACCAAAAGAAAAACGTCGCTTGATTTTTTAGTGTACAAAGAATCGATATTACTAACCTGCGTACAGAAGAAGCGAAAAACGTTAGCCGTCCGCATCGTATGGCTGTTCCCATGCCCAGTGAAAGCATAGGCGATCGGCCGGTCCCTCTTATCCTGTGGCGCCGCTGATGTCGCTGATGATGAGGCTGGCCTCTCGAACATTTTTGGCAGGATGGTGGGCGTGTCCGGTGGGAGACGAAGTGGCGTGTTCTTGTTGATGACTGGCAGTTTACCCGCCCCGTATATACTAGGGCCAATAAATAAGCTGCGCTTTGGAGTAACCACATCACTTAAGCCATCGTGTTGCTAAAAATAATTGCTCAAAGCTAACCAAGGCTTTCATTTTCTTTTTTTTTCGAAATCGCCGCGGAAACCTTTTTTCGTCCTCCAGAGACGTTAAAAACAGTGGGACCGTCTGAAACGACGTGGTCCGAGCTTCCTGGTACCGCATCTAAAACTCGGAGATACTTTTATAGACCAACTCAACTGGCTGACGTAACGCCACTGCCGTGTCGCTGCGGTCGCTCCCGCGCTTGCGCAGAGGCTTCACTCCTCCCGCATTTGGTTTCTGCGCATGCGCAGTGCCCACGCCTGTTGTGGGCGGAGCCGGCTTGTTTGTAAACACAGTGTTGGTGCATACTCTGTTTCACCTTCAAGCCCGACTGCAGTCGACGCTCCGAAACAATGGCGCCAATCAGGCAGCGTCAAACGGGCATCGTGGTGGCGCTCATCGTCTCTCTGGGTCTCCTCTTACCGGCTATGACAGTCACGCGCGGTGAATGCACCACGAACCTCCATCTTTTCCTGTGCGTGATTACTCGTACAAAGAAAACGACTGCCGTGACAATGCACTTGTCGCGCCAGATGGCAGTCGAGAAATCGAGTGTTAATTCTCTACGCCTAGCTTGTGTAGTGACTTCAGCTAGGACGATATCGCAGTTTAGAATAAACATTCTGCTTTAGGAAAGCAAGATCCCGAAGTCGCGTGGAGCCTTCAGAGTGACTGCGCATATATTCGCTTGGTTGCGTATCGCGCTACGATTTACCACGCAGAGGTGCCTGAAAGTGGTGGAAGCATCGCATCAAAATATCAACAAAAAAAACGATAACTGTTTTTTCTTTACTTACGGCGCCCGTCCACAAGCCCACGCACCCTCTGTCCGGCCGTATGGAAATATTACATCTGGGCCATATCTGGCCATATCAAACATTATATGATTATATACGGCATATATACCGCCTTATCTGGCGTATATATAGTCTAATCTGGCGTATAAAGAGTCTGATATGGCGTATATAAAGGCTGATATGGCGTATATACAGACTTATCTGGCATGTATACAGCCTGATATGGCGTATATACAGATTTATCTGGCGTATATACTGACTTATCTGGCGGCCAATTTTCAAAATACTAAAAAGCTAAAAAAAAAGTAAAAAAACTCTTTGTTATCAAAATCTGAATGACTCATGTGTTCGCGAGCTAAATATTAGCACGAATAATCCCAAACTTCAGCTTTGACAAGCTTAAGTTTGAGATTATTCGTGCTAGTTTTCACGAGGATTTCAATGTACCTTAATTATTTCAAAATGTTAACATTACGCCCCAATAGACAATTTGCTAAATCCCCCAAGCGCCTCGGCGCGTACTCGAGGAATCATGGGGCGGTGTTTCTTCAGCTGCCTAGCGATCGAAAATTTCGAGCAATTCTATGGCTACACAGATTTGAGTGTAATTCGGAGTCACCCTGAACATGTGCCGTTCACCTGCCATACCACTTTTAAAATGACCCGCCAATAGGGAGTTTTAGAATAACGTACGCAATTTTAGCGCACGCTAGCGCTAAATTTAGCGCTTGTATTAGCGCACGCGACGCGAGAGAGTTTTAGAATAGCGTTTCCCTGTCGCGACGCAAAAGCTCAAGCATCTTGCGCTTCCGACGCCACCAAGACACAGTCGCAATTTTTATTTCACCCACGAAATGCTGTAACTTAAGAAAAAAAAAAGTGTTTTGGTCCAGAGTATTATTTTAGATTTGTTTAAACGTGAGAATGCTACGCGAGCGGTTGACCGGTCGTGTCCGCTTGCGTCGCCTCGACAAAAGAGGTCTCGTGTACTGACCTTCGCACATCGTACCTTCGCAGAGAAATGTTCGCGCATCACAAGCATCAAGTTGCCGGTGATCGTTGACAAACCGAGTACAATGTCGTCCTGTATTGAAAATCGCAGTCGCGAGGATGCCGCCGACGTTGCCTCACGACGCCGCCAAAGCAGCCGCCGACATAATCCTGGAAGCCGCCATTTTTTGAAGTCTGCTCGAATTGGCTTTAGCAAACTTCTCATCACGAATCCTCCTTGGAGAAGCGCAAGGACTCTTTGCGCACGCACGCTATTTCCGAGAAATAGCGTGCGTACGCAAAGATTCTTTGCGCTTCTCCAAGGAGGATTCGTGATGAGAAGTTGGCTAAAGCCAAGACGAGCACAGTTAAAAAAACATGGCGGCTTCCAGGATTATGTCGGCGGCTGCTTTGGCGGCGTCGTGAGTGCGACGTCGGCGGTATCCTCGCGACTGCAATTTTCAATACGGGACGACATTGTACTCGGTTTGGCAGCGATTACCGACAACTTGATGCTTGCGACGCGCGAACATTTCACGGCGAAGGTATGATGTGCGAAGGTCAGTACACGAGACCTCTCTTGCCGAGGCGACGCAAGCGGACACGACCGCTCAACCGCTGACGTCGCGTTCTCATATTTAAACAAATTAAAATGCTACTCTGGACAAAAAAAACTCGTTTTTTTTTTTAAAGTTACAGCATTTCGTGTGTAAAATAAAAAAAATTACTGTATCTTGGTGGCGTCGCAAGCGCGAGATGCTTGGGCTTTTGCGTCGCAGCGGAGAAACGCTATTCTAAAACTCCCTTGCGTCGCGTGCGCTCATACAAGCGCTAAATTTAGCGCTAGCGTGCGCTAAAATTGCGTACGTTATTCTAAAACTCCCTAATGTCAGTACTGTGCGTTCCGTCCAACCTTCAACCTGGATGAGTTGCAGACATATCTCTTACATTAGAGAGTTTTAGTAGACCGTTTTCGGTTTCCCGCTCCGCTCTATGGAAAGCAGAGTCGCCATCGCGCATGCGCGACCCGCTCTGGGATTTGAGCGTGTAGCGTCAGCTCCGCTATCGTCGCCATTTTAAGAAGTACGTTCCACTCTCAGTAAAGGTTCAGTAGATGGTGCTGGGGGATCGGTGGCCGAGACATTCCATTTTCGAACGCGCGAGCGCACGGAGGTGAAATCATGAGCTCCGAAGCAGCGGCGATAACGGCCCTCGCCGGCCGCGGTGATACTGTTTTTCCCGGCTCAAGTGAGTACAGGTTTTTGTTGCCCCAGCTTCCATCAGGTGATTCAATGAAGAAAGCGGTCGTCCTTCACTGCGACATGGCCGGGAGGCCATACAGGATTGAGGATTTCCGGCAACCGCTCGACGAACTGGGGGTCCTCAGGGAGGTAGCCGGAATTGGGGCGTACCAGATGTCCCATGTCTGGCTGCTTGACCTGAGGACCGACGCGGCCAAGCTCAAGCTGGTGAACGCAGGGCGGCTCGCTGTCAAAGGACGCACCTGCATCGTCGTGGACCCCTCCAGGCAAGAGGTGCGCATCAAGCTGCACTGGGTGGCGTTCGACGTGTCGAACGACACCATTCGCAAGGCTTTCTCGGAGTACGGCGAGGTGAAGGACGTCGCGTCCGATCGCTGGAAGGTGCCGGGCTTCGAGGGAGCCGAGTCTACCACCCGGATAGTGCGGCTGGTACTCCGGGAGGGTGTCAACCTTGACCGCCTCCCCCATCAGCTGCGCTTAGGAGGCGGCTTGGTACTGGTCGTAGTGCCTGGGAGGGCCCCAGTATGCCTCCGGTGCCGTAGGACGGGGCATATACGTCGAGACTGCCGGGCTCCCAGGTGCTCCGAGTGCCGCGCCTATGGCCCCGAGCGTGACGACTGTGTCCGCTCCTACGCCCGAGCCGTGGGACGAGGAGTCAACGAAGACCACGTCGACTACATGATGGACGAGGAAGAGGCGGAGAGAGTGGCCGCGCCCGTGAAAACCCAGGCCGAACAAACCAAGAGCGACGACGCTTCCGGCACCTCCCCCGAAGTGAACAACACCGTGCTGCCGGACAAGCCGTCGACTACGGCTCATGCAGATCCACCTGCAGTCGAGCGCTCGACGGTACCTCCAACAGGGAGCGCCGGCGGGGCAGCTGGTGCTTCGCCATTGCCAGACGAGGTCTCCATCACGCCAGAGATGGACGTCGAGCTGGGCTCTGCGAAGCGTAGGCTCGAAGACGTCACGGACACGACTGGTCAGGAACTTCGGCTGCGTCAGCTCGAGCGCAGGTGGAGAATGGTGTCGGGCGGGAGCGGAGTGGATGGCCACCAACGGTCCGGCGCAGACCGAGGAGGACCACGCGACAAACTGTCGCAGTGAACGGCAGTGTAGGCGGGTTGGTCCTCACTAACCCATGGTCTCCTTACAAAGTCCTGTCCGAGTAGCGACCCTTAATGTCCGAGGCCTCTCAGATCGCAGGAGGCAGAGGCAACTCTGCCGTCTAGCAGTCGAACAGGACCTCGACATCATCGCTGTGCAGGAGACCAAGGTCGAGAGAGGACCAGACCAACTTCATGGTTAGACCTTTTTTGGCGCGTTACGAAGTGTGTGTTAGTCACGCGGTTGGGTCGTCAGCGGGCTGTTTGTTGTTAGTGCGCCAGAGTTTGGGTGCAACAGTCGAGGCGGTGACGACAAGTGATTCAGGGCGCTTTGTTGTATGTGATTTTTCTCTTTCATCGTATGATTGGAGGGTCATTTGTGTGTACCCCTCCAATAGGGTTGATGAGCGGCGGGAGCTTTTTGATTTCATGCATCAGTATTGCAAAAGTGATCGCCTTATTATTTTTCTTGGCGATTTCAATTGCGTCTGCTCTGCTGGGGACAAGTCCAGCTCAACGCCCTATCGCGATTTAAGCACCGAGAGCCTTCTGAGGTTAATCAACGAGTTCGGCTTTGATGACGTCGGGTAATGTTTGAGGAATGGCCGCGAAATCCAGTACACCCATTTCCAAGGGTCGAGTCACGCCCGTCTAGATCGAGCGTACGTTTCTTTAGATTTGATACCATTATGTTTTGAATATCGCGTGCACCCTGTTTCCTTTAGTGATCACAGTCTAGTTTCCTTTTGTATGCGTAGTAAATCCCAAGCCAGGAAAGTCTTCAGCTGGGAATTATGGAAATTGAACGCGAAACTGTTGGAGGATGACGTTTTCACTGCCGAAGTGCAGGCCGCAGTTGAAACACTGGAGAGCCAGAAAAAATTAGGGTATGGTGTGAGATGGGAGCTTTTTAAGCAGGAAATAAAAATGAAAGCGTTAGAGCGGGCAGGCGTACTTAAAAGCACTGAAAGGAGCAACGAAATGTTATTGCGTAATAATTTGCGGATACTGCCAAAGGAAGAGACTAAAATGCCTGGGGCATACAAAGATGATATTTCTTGTGTGAAAGATAAACTCGAGATTCTAGATCGGGAACGATATTGTGGGGCGATTGTTAGAGCCAGAGCCGAAAGATGGTCAACAGGCGAAGCGCCAACTAAGCGTGCGCTGAGCCTCGAGAAAAGATATGCTCGGCGTAACGAGATAACGCGGGTAGAGAGGAACGGATCACTTACGACCGATAAGGAAGAAATCGAACTCGCATTTTTCGAGTATTACAGTAGATTATTTGCGTCCTGTCCAGTAGATGTCCAGCTTTTTAAAGATGAATTTTTGGGTTTCATGCCGCGCATAGATGACGAAACGAAAGAATTACTAGAATCGACCATCAGCGTAGAGGAAGTGGTCTTTGCAATAGAAGCCCTAAACCCGGGAAAGTCCCCTGGCCCAGACGGCCTAAGTGCAGTTTTTTATAAGACTCAGAAGCACGAGATTGCCGCAGTCCTAGCCAAGGTGTTCAATGAAGCATATGATTTGAATGTGTTGCCTCCATCTTTTATGTCGTCGCACACAGTGTTAATTTCCAAAACAGATGACGCAGTTAAGTTGCAGTACGTCACAGCGTATCGGCCGATCAGTCTGACTAATGTCGACTACAAAATTTTAATGAAGATCTTAGCAAGGAGATTGCAATCTGTAATATCGGAAATAGTGGGGCCCCATCAGACTTGCGGCATTAAAGGAAGGACTATTTGCACCAACATCCACAAAGCACGCAGTGTTCTGGAGTGTTGCGACGCAATGCGTACTTGCGTTGCGATGCTCCAGGTAGATTTGGAAAAGGCTTTTGATCGCGTGCCTCACGACCTGCTTTTAACCATTCTCGATCATGTAAACGTCGGCGCTGTTATCCGTGAAGGTGTCAGCATGGCGTACAACGGTTGCTCGACGAGACTTATGGTGAACAAGTCGGTTGGAAAACGTATAAAAGTGAATCGATCCGTCCGCCAAGGGTGTCCTTTGTCACCACTTCTTTTTTGCATTTACATAGAATCCCTTTGCATTAGTATTTTTAAAAACAGTACTATCAGTGGTTTTCAGCTTCATGCGACCGAAGTTAAAGTGTTAGCGTATGCTGATGATATTGCAGTGTTTTGTTCCAACCGCGAGAGTATTGTTCAAGTCGCTCACACGCTTAAACGTTATTGCGAAGTCAGTGGCAGCTCTGTTAACTGGGCCAAGTGCCTGGGATTTTGGCATGGAGAGTGGAGCTCTACTCCTAGTTCGTTTGCCAACATGCAGTGGGTGACCACCCCCGTAAAATATTTGGGAGTGCCTCTAGAAAATTATCGCGATAGCGAACCCTATTGGCGACGGCAGGTAATGGAGCTTCGCGAAAGAGTAGAAAAAAGTCGGAGGTATGATCTGTCTATTTTTGCACGGGCCACAGCTTGCAATTTGTTTTTTGTCAGCAAACTGTGGTACGTTCTACAAGTTTTGCATTGTTCGCGGGTAAATGTGCAGAAATTGCACCGGGTATTTGCAGTGTTTATTTGGGGTTCCACGTGGGAGCGATCGAGTAGGACGAATCTTTTCCGGCGCGTACGCAATGGGGGGCTTAGTTTGACGCATTTGTTTTTACGTCAGGTTGTTAATCGGTTCATGTATTTTCGGGACATAAGTGACCCCTTTTTGCGCACCGTTTGTCAAGTGAGAGTTGCAAGCAGGTTGCCTGAGTTGATTGTTTCCACGTCATCGATGTCGGGTGGTATTCACGGATATTTAAAGGAAGTCGTTGCCTCATGTAAATTTCTGTTATCTCGTTTTTCAGTTGAGTATTTGAGTGAGGTTCCTCGGAAAAGATTGTATGAGGCTGTGTGCGATACTGTGTTTCCTGTACCTCTATACAGAGCCTTATACTGTGCAGGCCCAGGGCAAGATGTCTTGAAGCGCGTTAAGCGTATGGTGGTGCCCGCAGGCACCAAGACTTTCTTCTTTACATTACATCCAGGTACACTGCCGGTCAAGACATGGCTAAACGAGAGGGGACTTTTTGTACCGTGGGGGGATCACTGCTTTTTATGCAAGAAGCCAGAGACGGTCGAACACGTGTTTCTTGAGTGCTGGGATGGGGTCTTCTTCTGGGACGTCCTCCAACGTACCATGAAGAAGGACCTCCCCCTGGATGCGCATGGAATCCGTTATCTATCGGTTAAAAACGAGGAAGGTTTTCCCCTTGACCTGGTTATGCTGTTGGGTCTGCACAGTATTTGGAAGTCCCGAATGGCTCTACACAACGGTGACAATAATGTACGGGAGGCGCGGGAATATTTTCGTGAAAGTGTATCTTTGTTAGTTGAAGTCAACAGAGCACAGAAGTGCGAGCCTGAGTGGCTTCCGCGCATTGAGGCACTTGTGTCCATGAAACAATTTTAGCCTCCGACGCCAGTCACTTCGGACTGGTTTAGTTTAGCCTTGCCCTGCTTCCTATGGTTTGAGCGATATGCCTGCCTATTTGACAATGTAAAAAACCCGGCAATAAAGAAAAAAAAAAAGGATCGGCGGCCGAGTGGTCTAGCGCACACCAGCTCGGAGCACGTGGAGCGAAAGCTCGCGCTTCAGAACCCAGGGATCCTGGGTTCGAGCCCCACCCGTGCCCGTTTCGATCTGGATGAGCATCGTACCGGCGTGCGGTCGTGTATCACTACTGCGTGATGCACGTTAAAGACCCCAGGCTAGCGGCTGTACCGCACTGGCTAAATTTCTCATCTACAGCTGGGAGACTCGTCGCCCCTGTGAGGCAGACCAAGTTCTAGGCTGCATAAACACACACACAACCCAAGTTTTTTTTAGATGGTGCTTTTCTGAAAAGGTGGATGCTCGCTATTTGAAATCATGCTTGGGAGCGCGCTTGACCCCGTTATGAACCTCGTTGCACTAAGATGGCTGCGCAGACTTTGTTTGAGAAGGCGTCCCTCAGAAAACGTTTCACGGTGGTCAAGAACCTCTGGCTGCTTCGAGAAATCGCTGGCCGCAATCCTTTCACGGCCCCTGAACGGTGGGAACAGGTGCTGCCTTGTCTAAGCCAGCGGGCTCGATTTTCCTATGCGAGATGACGACGACGACGTTGAGAGGATGACACACCGGGCGACGGCGGTGTCTCAATCTGAGCCCTGGGCCTCGGTTCCTCGGAGGCGGCAGCTTCTACTTCGGCTGGACTACCTCCTTGGAGCATGATTCTTTGACCCCAGTGGACCCCAGTGAGCAATAGCGCCATTATGTTCCTGGTGCTCCTTCATGCACTGATCGAACGGCGTGCAAGATCTTCATAGCTCGCTGCTCACCCGCCCAACCCGCCTCCACGAAGTCTGGACTTCTGCGAATCGGACTGCCACCCTCCCCAATACCAACAATCCATGTCGTCGTCATCTTGCATGTATATACTCATCACATTACCATGTTCTCTAGACGCGGCACCGCGAGCCTCGGTGGTACGGGCTGCTGCTTTCCGCGGTGCCGCGGCTCTCCAGAGCCAAAAATTAAAAGCAGTCGGCAAACGGACAGATATTTTGTTTGGTTACTTCAGGCAGCAAGACAGTGAAAATTAGCAAAATCGAGTGCTCCTTTTATATCTCTACTTTTTTTTCCAATGAAATGAGTCTTTCCTTCTTCGTATGCTTCGGTTTGTGATATGATGCCTTGGTGTTTATGTACACTGCGCGACACTGTTAGCGGCAGCTTTCAATATCCTGTTTTCATTTTTCACCTTAAATTCGAGGGGCTGACATTTGCCTATTGGTGTGGAATAAAGCTCTCGTTTGGGGCACTAATCTGAGCGACTAATTTTCAGCTTTTTCAATAGCTGTCAAAGAAATAAACTGCAAATAAAAGCGATTTTTCTCGTGTTCGTATTAACAGTGGAGCGCAGTGTACGTATCTGCCTTGGGGGGTGACATGAAACCACTTTGCTTGACTATACACTTCTTTTTATTTCTTTTGTGTGTTTATGAAAGTGCGTTTTTCAGCTTAAGCTCCTGCCCAGTTTCTGCCTCACTTGTGCTACGGTCTTTTCTTGAAATAGAAGGCCACGCAACATAGTCTACTCTTACAATGCTGAATTCAACAGTAACACTGTACTTTGGTTAGATGCGATATTCACACGCACATCTGAGAAGTAAAATGGGAGTCGTTAGTAAACGTTTTTTATTAAAATATTTCTAGATGCCTTTCAGCCAAGTTGGACAGGTATTTCGCTCAGTACAAAAGCTTGAACATGATTTACTGTGATAAGTTTATGTATTCTAATATTAAACAAACAAAAAAATGCCCATGGTCCTTGTAGGTTCCGTCCAGCCGTCAAATTATGCCGTCTGCGCACATCACTGCCTGGTGCTTCACGACGAGCACCCTCTTGTGGTCTTCTTCTAATTTTTTTTATGGACGGCATATGGGCATGCTGTGCGGTCAACAAAACCCCAAGAGTTGTTAAGGGGTGTTCCCTTGTCCTTGACGGCCTAATAAAAAAGACAAAGAAAAACACTCTTACAAAACGGCAATATTTAAACACTACCAAAACATGTGATATGGGACTTGTTACTCCTCTAAGGTAAAGCGTATTTCCATTGTAGGGTTGTAAAAAACTGGGTATCGTAAATTAATATATGTATATATACAGTTGTTCCTTAATTCTGCTAAGGTTTGAGGCCGTCAAACTGTGCATGCGAGGCCCGCTACGCCGGAATTCAAAACGAAACTTCTGAAAACTGTTCTAATCTACCACTATTGCTTAGAAGTCCAGGGTTGTGTTTGCTAAATTTTGCATTGTTTATGCCTGTCTGGTTTTCACCAGACAAAAAATTGACGTGGAATATTCCTTCGACCGTTATTGGTAACTCTTTTCAACACACCACCGGGTAACATATTCGGCCACCATATTTTGAGCATCGCTTTTAGTGCGAGACTTGTGACTAGAACCCATTTCATATTCAGTATTGACGCAGCATTCGTGTCTAATACATTTAGACTCGCATCCGCGACAATGACGTAGCTTTCTTGCTCCCTAGACACTTGGCCAAAATAAGGCGGCCCCGAAGACTAGCGGCACCATGGGTTGCACTTTTAAAAAGGCTGCATTCAAGTTTCTATTATTTTCTAAATCTACCAAGGAAATCCAATGCAAACATTTCTTGAAGAAAGTTAAACAATTCAAAAGTTGCGAGCGAATGTGAATAAATAAAGCTGAGAGGGGGGGAATGTTTTTTTTGGTGCAGCTTGCGAGCGCTATGCTCGTGGTCAGCTTTCAGTGGCATTTTCGACAGGAGGGTGCATGCACAGATATAATCGGCGTTCAAGCACACGCACCCGTACATCTGACTGCATAGCCATAGGACGTCCACAAAACGTGACGACTTTGCCGACGCCGTGCTGGTTGCAAAGTGATACTCGTTCACTTCGTTTGATTATGCTGTTTTGTGTTAGAACTCAAATCGAATGGTTTACTTTTTACGCGCGCGGCGTACGCTTTACTTCTTGATTCGACCTCTTTCAAGCTGAGGTCACGGTGAAAAATATTGACGCGTATTGAGTAAGTGCAGCCATCTTGAGATCTAAGCGATCACGCTAAGGACGCTGAGGGCAGTCCGCTCTACAACTTGTGAAGCGGATCGCACGCTCACTCCGCTAACTATACGCCCCAACTCAGAGCGGGCCACGCATGCGCGGTGGGGACGATGCTTCTCGCAGAGCGTAAAGTAGAGCAAAGAGGGCTCATAAAAGTGGCCTACTAATACTCATAGATTACGAACGCGCTCGTCGTGACTTGTCCTGACACTGCCCATGTACACCTTTGGCGTATAGAAAAAAGTAACTTTTCACCAGACAGAGTAGCTGTGCTAGAAACAATGGAAACGCGAAATTTACACAAACCATGCAGGGTCTCACCTGTGAGCACAGGGGGGCTATGTTGCGCTTTTTGCACTTCCAGGGGACTAGGGAGAGGGAAGTGACGTCAACGACACAGCAAATGCAGATTGGATATTGACAGAAGAAAACGAAATCGACACCCAATCTGCGTTTGCTGTGTGGTTAACGTCACTTCCCTCTCCCTAGTCTCCTGGGAGTGCAAAAAGCGCAACATAGCCCCCCAGCTCTCGTTTCGCCAGGGTCAACCACCTATGTTTGTTTATGTCAGCGAGCAGGTCGCCGAACCTCTCGTTGATGTGACCCACGATGAGGTTCACAGAACTGAAGAACACCGACAAGTTCCGTCCAAACGCTCATCCAAGTACGAACAGACGGGTTGGGATAGGCCAGTCGAGTAAGAACCATGCAAAGAGTATCGCCAGATTGGCAACACCCTGCGCCGATCTGTCGGGTGCTGGTATTTGGAGGCCCGCATGCAGAACAGCCAGGTCCTTCTTTAAGCAGGATAGATTCCTAAAGGGTTTGTTTTCTACGTTGGAAATATCCAGCAAACCGCGTTCGGAAAGGAAGCTTCGGCGCTTGATGGCACGAGGGATACGAATCATAGATTCGATGTCTCGCCAGCTTAATCTCGTTAGTAGAAGTCTCCTTCCTTAAAAACAGCGGGGATTCATCGTGCAGATGCCTTGCTAGCCTTGAGCAACACTGTACTCGTACTACGCAAAAGGATGTACTCGCAATGCGCCAAACTTCTTCCTTTTCTCTTATTTTTCTACTTCGAATAAGTAAATCTGTTTCAGTTTTAATTCGAGTGGAGCAGAAGCTACAAGAGCGAGTGCTGGCCTTTCAGCGTCCTTGACCAGCACGCGCGCTCGTGCAGTGCAAGTACCGTGTAGAGCAACATGCTCATGCTTATACTCGCACACAAGGTGGAACGATTATATTTATATTTTATAGCTCAATATTTCTTCAGGTGTGTGCCTACTCTTTTGTGTTCATTATTGTCGCCTTGGTTTTACTACCTCTACAATCACGCTCCCTTTTACTCTCTTGGTGTTAACGCTTAGGTTTTTTTGTCTTACTAGTACTATAAACGTCCACTTGTGGGGCTACGCAAGCACATTTTTCGAACCCGCTCAAAAAAAAAAAAAAAAAATTGGTTTGTGTGTATGTTTATACAGCCTAGAACTTGGTCTGCCTCACAGGGGCGACGAGTCTCCCAGCTGTAGATGAGCAATTTAGCCAGTGCGGTACAAACCGCTAGCCTGGGGTCTTTAACGTGCAACACGCAGTAGTGATACACGACCGCACGCCGGTACGATGCTCATCCAGATCGAAACGGGCAGGGGTGGGGCTCGAACCCAGGATCCCTGGGTTCTGCAGCGCGAGCTTTCGCTCCACGTGCTCCGAGCTGGTGTGCGCTAGACCACTCGGCCACCGATCCCCCCCGAACCCGCTCAAAACGCTCTTAGGGCTCATTCACACTGGAAGCGGATCCGCGTTCGCAAAGCGGTTGCGAACGCGGTTGTATAAGGATTCAGTACAATTTCACGCGCACACGATGACATCAAATGCGCGTGCAATTGCACTGGATCTTTATACAACCGCTTTCGCAACCGCTTCGCGAACGCGGATCCGCTTCCAGTGTGAATGGGGGGTTACGCTGAAGAAAGACGCTCTACTAAAACGCGTTTTTGAACCTCCGCTTTCCATTCCGGCGAAGCGGGCCGCGTATGCGCAGTTTGGCACCCTCAGAGCGGAGCGGAAGATGAAAACAGTCTACTAAAACTCTCTATTATAAAGGCCTGTTCACACATACAGCGGAGCGCTAAGTTAGCGCTACGTGAGCGCTCCAAGGAGCGCTCATGTGGCGCTTCCTGGCGCGTGACTTAGTTCTACAAAGCGCGCGATCAGCGCTTCTGTAGCGCTTTGTTAGCGCTCCAGTAGCGCCTTGTTAGCGCTCCAGTAGCGCCTTGTTAACGCTCCAGTAGCGCCTTGTTAGCGCTTCAGTAGCGCCGTGTTAACGCTTTAGTAGCGCTTCTTGTACCGCGGTGCTGCGGATTAGCGCGTGCACTGCGGTTCCGGTTCCTGTGCTTGGGTGTGAATCAGCAGCACCATGGCGGACATGTGGGATGCTGAAATAGAAATGGGACCAATGCTCTTAGATACGCAATTAGTGCATATGTGTGTGGACGGCTTAACGCCCAGAAGAGCCTTCTGGTTGCGCGACATCTTTCGCCACCGAGATACCGACAGGTACCTAGTGAACTTTGTTCCTAGGCTGAGGGACCGAGACACAGAGCTCTTTCGAAGGCGGTTATTTTTAACTGCGTGTCTTTGAAACCAGGGTCACGCATATCGAATAAAAAGCGATGAGGTCGTACCCAATCAATTAGTCGCTCAAAGTCCATGACTCTGGGTCGCCTGCCCGACCCTTTGCTTGGAGAGCGGCTGTTTTACTTCCTCTTCTTTCAATGCCAAAGGAAAAACAACAACAAAGGAATCGCCGTGCACGCGCTGTTCCGCAGCAGCAAGCACGGCACAAGGAGCGTGCATGAGAGCGCTAACAGAGCGCTTCTGTAGCGCTAACAGAGCGCTAACAAAGCGCTTCTGAAGCGCTAACAGAGCGCTACTGAAGCGCTAACCGAGCACTACATCACGCGCTAGGAAGCGCCACATGAGCGCTCCTTGGAGCGCTCACGTAGCGCTAACTTAGCGCTCCGCTGCATGTGTGAACCGGCCTTAAAGGAGCGATGCAACAATTTTTGTACTTTGCGCAAATACCGCTTAAAACGGATCCCTAACGTTAATAACCTATGAAACACGCGTTCGTTTTTCACCTCACGCAATAGAAGTCCCAGAAAACAATTTAAGAAAAACGAGCAGCGTTCACCCCCTCAACTCGCAGCCAGAACAAGCGGCCACGTGATCTGGAGCCGATTATATGCCGCCTGTGTTGATCATAGCCACGCGCTGGGGTTGGCAAAGCGCAGGACACGCGCTGAGTTCCAGACATTGTTATGGCTCGGCTATTATCGTCGTTGCAGCGATTGGACACGGGTCACAACCCGAATACTTCTCGAGCTAGCAATTGTCACGAGCCCAAGTCGAGTGCCCACGCAATGCTCGGGTCCAATCTATGAACCGCATTCAAATATCGTCACTTGGGTGTACTGCGATCCCCGAGTTACGTCATCAAATTTTGCAAAGGAGAGATTGAATGAAAATGATCGCTTTTGTCCTTGAAATTACACCGCAACAAAGAAGTTTCTTGGCCAATGGCGTTGCGTGCGAGTATCCTTGAGTCCCAGGTGTGCCAGTAAGCTCGTGTAGAGAGAAAAACATTCCAATTGAATTTCGTTGCACAGCTCCTTTAATCATTCTCGTACAGCTTCAAAGACGCTGAAATTAAGTTAGAAACGCCAAAAATGTCCTATACAGCTCCGCTGAATCCGAGCTAAGTCCCGGTTTTGGTTGTTGTGATTTCTCGACTTTTAAGTAATTGCTGCTAAAACAACAATCACGAGAATGATAATAGAGTAAGTCTGCTCAGTTTGGTTGAGGGTTGGACAGAATGCACAGTATCATAAACGCTGCCATTGACGACAGGTACTTGAGCCCTATAAGACGCTTGTTCAGGGTGACTACGAATTGCACTCGAAACTGTGTAACCATGGAATCGGTCAAAACTAGCGATCATTAGGGAGCTGAAGGATCACCGTTTCCATAGCTCCTTGAGTGCGGGCCGGAGCATTTGGGAGAATTGTAGACAATAAAACGATATAAAGTGCTGATTTCAGGCTTCTGTCCTTTTGAAATGCCTGGCCAGATCTGGAATTTCCTTACTTAGCCAGGTCTGGAATTTCCATACGTACCAGGGGTATCAGGCTATATCTGGCATTATGAGGCTATATCTGGCAGATATACCATATCAGATTATATGTGGCCAATTTTTTATATGGCCATATCTGAAATCTTCAGATCTGGCCAGATATAAATTTTTTGTAAGGGGCGCAACAATCGACAGATGGCGGCAGCGCGATCCAGGTGTCTTTGGGTCACCTGTATTACGGAGAGTTCCCAAATGCTCGATCGGAATCCCGTGGTTCCTGAGGCACATTTGCAATGCGAGCTGCGAGGAGGTGCCGAAAGCGTTGATCGCCTCCAAACGTCTCCACGGGGTGTCGAAACGTAACCGGTGCAGAGCCCGAACTCGAACCGGAGCAGAAGACGAACCGAAATGGTTGTCGCCATCATGGAGCTAAATCTGAATCAGAGGGGAAAACAACAACAAAAAAAAAAAAGAAAGTTCCAAATAAACTCGCGATAAGTTTTTGTTTCTTTTTACTTATTTTTTGTATTGCGAATTCCCGAAGAGGTCTAAGCAGGAGAGGAAGAACCTGCAAACACAACAAAAGCCCATACAACAACAAAAATGTGAAAATATGAAAATATGGCATCGCAACAATCCACTCTGTCGTTCACTGTGGCAGAAGTATAACTGTGAACATAACGGGATTGCAGTTATTGATACGAGCATGTAGCTTCCAACCACAAACGGCCCGCCGTTACGCTTCATGGTCGACACCGGGTATCGACAAATAATTGATCCCAGCACCTCACCGTAATTGCCGAAAGCGTTCGGTTGAAAATGGCATAAAAAGACAAGATTTTTTGGAAGGAGGTAGTGGAATTCTTTGATGATGTGGCTGCGGTCATTGAAGACTGACTCTGCTACGCATTTGGAACGATCGGTTAATGTCCAATACGCTGAACAAAGCAAGCTTCACCTGCAAGCACTCGCTATTATATAAATGTTCGACCGACCTACTGTGGAGAACTTAAAGAGTGAAGTTCTTGAGGTACTCACAAGGTGCGAAGTCGACCCGGGCAAATCTAGAGCGACAGACAACAGAGTGAACATGACTAAAGCAGTTCCACTTGTAGCAGAACTTGAAATTCTCTCCACTACAAAATCGGATCAATACGATTCAGAGGGTGAAGATATCAACCCGCACAGCGGCTTCTCAATAGACCCACGTGGATGAGCTCGAAGGAGTCGTTGTCTTTTCAGACGCTGGCCTCTGCTTGAAGGCATGCTCTGTGTTGCTCACACGCTGCAGCTCGCCGTTTACGACGCACTAGTCCGAAGCAGCTGACGAGGTTGTAAAGAAAGTGCAAAACACAGTCAGAAAAATGAATTCACAGACTGCACTGCCAATGCTTCAGAACCTCAAACTAAAAAGAAAAAAAAAATCATCGATTTTTTTTACAAGGTGGATGTCGACGGCTGCTATGATGCGACGACTGTTAGAACTAAAGGGATACTGCAACAATTTCCTCCTGATAACCACACTCTCTATCTCAGCGAACACGGCTGGTAGTCGGTTCGCAATCCAGTTCACTCCTTGCAGCCAGCCGAGAAAGCGACTCTGCAGCTTCAAAACGAGCAACTGACAATGGGAGACTTCTACGGAGCATGGCTGGCGTGTCGAATCGAAAGCATCAAGATTGACACCCCTCTCGCGAACCTACTTGCTGCCGCGATGAAGCAGCGAGAAAAGCTCTTCCTTGGGAACGACACATTCTGTGTGGCCCTCTTCTTGGACCCTCGCTTCTATGTAGCCCTAACGAGCGACGAACATTACAGAATGCGGCACCTTTGCTGTTCATCATTTATTTCATGCGTTTTATATAGACAAAGGAGCTAAATCTCCTCTCATCAAATTCGCAGTTGATAGGACGACATTTGCTGTCGGAAAATGTGTACATCTTGCACAGCCACGGCGCAGACGGTAATATGATCTTTTTTTTTTCTTTTTTTTTCGGTGCGGAACCGCTGTTGTTCGTTCGTACCGGTCGAAAAACATCAAGGAGGCAGTGTTTGCATCCCCACCATTTTATTTAACATCCTTATAATTTCGTAGTTATACACTAACCAAAAAGAAAATTTGAACTATTCAAACAACTCCTGAAACCCCGCAAAAGCAGCCAAATGCAAAGCGCAATCTTACAAAGACGCACTCGTACTGTAGTGGAGGCCGTACAAAGGTGTCAAACTCTCAGTGTTTCGTAGTGTACGCACTTGCATTCGTTATGTGCAGCCAAGACAGATGGATATATCCAGCTCGCCTTTGTTGTCGACTCAAAACTTTGCGTGGCGAAAAGACGTGCGAGAGCTTAGAACACCGCCGCCGGCCGTGTTGTGTGGGAAAGAACATAGCCTCTTCTATACTGACAGAGCCTGGCAGATCGCGACGAGACGCGGCCGCCGAAATTAGAAAGGTAGAGCGGCAGATAACGGATGAGAGGAGAGCCAGGGGACGGGCGCCCCGCTGCGGCGAGACGCCAAAACACACTTCTCCCGGGTAATAAAATGTCCGCTCGTGCTCCTCGCGTTCCTCCCGCTACCGCATCTTTTCTCGTCGGGTTTGAAAACCGTGTTTCGTGTTTTCGCCGCTGCAAAAGCTGTGCGTTGACGACCAGGTTCCCCGAGAAATGCTCTGTGCTACCAGATCCTCGCGCTTTAAATCAGTGACCGAGCACTCCTCCGTCGTCGAACTGCCAGGCTTTGTGAGTATAGAGGAGGCTATGGAAAAGGGTCAAATGTCGAATCGGTGTAGCACACCCACACGCTGAATAAGACATTTCCAGTGACAAAAAGGACCGAAACTTCTTAGTCACGCGATATTGTAGCCCGTGGCTCCGTCAACATGTCAACACAACACCGTCAACACCACTAGAAACTGAACAGAACGAAACCATGAAACGGCTACACTGAATGGCTACCACTGCGACGGCTGCATTGGCGGGGGGACGTCGAAAAACACAGCCACTATTTTGGCGGTTCGCGGTACTGACGTCAGATGTAAAGATAATGTTGGTGATCTTTTGACGGTGGACGTCAAAATAGTCATCAAATGAACATTATATCGTCATCGGCTCCTCGAAAATTGTCAATTCGTGGCACTTTCATCGCTTTTACACTCGGTTCTCCGGTGAAGTTCTTATATTACAAATCGGAGATTTATTTTAGCCACCCCAAATATGCACCTTATCTTTCTGCACCCGGTATATACACGTTTGCAAGTTTGGCGTCAGGGGGCCCCCATCTTGCTCATTTGGGTTTCACTTGGGCACGTCGTAATCCGATTACGACGCCTTGCCAGAGACTGCCAGAGACTGAAGGAAACTTGACCCTCCCCCCATGGGACGCTATCACCCACTTGCAAACTTCCGTGTAAGTCGCCCTTGGCATCCGTCCAGTTTTAGTGTACGTGAGAGCTCCTTGTTGCATCCACGCTTCCCAATGCTTCCGGACATCGCTCTTAAACGCGCGAGTCACGGAAATGTCTGCAGGCTAGAGGTGCTGAGTCATGCCACCTGGAATTATGGCAAGATCGATCGCCATCTTTTTCAACCACCCCTTGCGCTTCCGCTGCACCTCATGAGTTCACCTTGTGCATCACATGTTCTCTGATCCACCCTTTTTCGCTGCATAACATGTGACGACCCCTAGGAAAATCATCTTTAGGAATTGTTTTGCACTTGAAGATGACTATACTCCGTTTCACCTCATCATGGACCGCATCGAACGATGCAATCCCTCCCAACCAATTCAGCGCTGCGAGCGTACACCACGCAACTACGCGTCTCCGTGTCTTTCCGAAAAGCCACGTGACACTCACGTGGCATTGGATTGGTTCAGACGGCTCGTAGCGTCACCTGCGGTCCTTCGTAAGCTTATCGCCTGTCATGCTGTCATGCAAGAAGAGTAAAGCACGTTCGCTAGTATCCATTTGTTTTGGCGTTGGTCGTTTTTGTTCCCACTTTTTTATTGGTGTGATTTGGCGGCGTATCACACGACATTGGCACTTCATCCATGTTGTGCACCTGTTAAAAAAAGTTACGGCAAGCGCGTCAATTACAAGATAACCATCACTGCATACAGGGTTTTTGAAATACCATGAATGTATATGCTTGCGATTTATAAAAATATTTTACCTGGCTTTCTGGTATTCCATTTTCCTCCATGGCCCGTAGTACGAACTCATGAAAAGCCTTCTTTTTTCTCTATCCAATTTTCTGGCTCACTTTGACCAACCGTTGTGCTCTACCAAACACTCAGACGATTTCTCTTCATAAACCTGGCACACGAAGACACACAACTTGAAAAGTCCTGGAGACCTCCATCTGCAGTCATGGTACGAGCTACCAGCCTGACTCTCAAGTCGACACTGGCAATCCTGCTTCACGCTGTTGTCGCACCCAAGCTTTAAGTTTGTCCTCGGGCTCCGGCCAAGCTGCTGCCTTGTGTCGTCGCACTTTCTTGCATACAGGCATTTCTTTCAGAAGTTCTTGCGAAGCGGCCCACATCCTTACGCTTGTCTCGTCGATGTCTAGTTTTTTCGCAGCTGCCTGGTTCGATTTCAGCTCGTTGGCGCGCTCAACGACACGAAGTTTAAAGGACGCGGCGAAACCTCTTCTTCGCCTAGGAGGCATCACCACGGTGGCTTCAGGTAAACTGCACAAACACCCATTTTTCTATATGATATATATATTTTTTTTTTGCAACCGAAGGAAGGGGCTGTTTGTTCCTCTTTTTTTTTTCAATCACAGAGCTTCTGTTCAAGACCACGCGCCATTACCTGGGGGCAACGTGTGCGTCACCGGTCACCTGTGAGGGCATTCAGCGCGGGAAAAAAACAGTGCCAGTATGACCTTGTTTCATTGTTCCATTGAAACAAACGAACGGACGAAGAAGAGCACCAACAAAACGGCTCAAAAGTATACTCTAAACCCTTTATTTTCAACGCCTCTATTTTTCATGAATCACTCACAGACGATAAAATTTCTCGAATTCCAATGCTTTCAATTCACGGAATTCGCAAAAAAATCAGGGCTCGTGAACATTAAGGGTTTCACAGTATGTGTAACATGAACCAATCAAATATGTGTTACATATATGATGGTTGTACGTGTAACATCAAATATGTGTGACATCAACCATCTGGTCTGCTTACTTACTCTTTCTTTACTCACCTTATGCATGATCCACATGGCATAAAACTCAGCGTTTAGAGAAAACACTTGGTGTATAATCCGCACAGCGTCCAATATAAAACTTTAGAAGAAACAAAAAGTTAAAAAAAAAAGAATTGTCTGTGGTCAGCTCAGTACAAAGTGTTAACTTTTAAACATATATCCTCCGCGGACCATACACCGGAAAATACGGTACATTTTCTTAATACCTGGGCTTTATTTACTCTTCCCGGCATGCTATTTGATATCTCTAAACTAAGTAAAGCAATTGAGAAAACGTCAAATCAGTGTCATGTCAAAACCACCGTACATACTTTCCCACAATTTACAGTGTGTGACGTCACATGCGGGTACACTTCAATGATGGTAAACTTGCAGATCGACCAGGCAGCCTTGGAGGCAGAGTATATATCAGGCATTTATTTTCTGCTGTTGAGGAAGTGCAAGAGCGAACCTCCACGCCATTAATTTCGCACCATCAAACTTTCGCAATCTGCTCGGAACAAGTTCTACCGGATTAATGTGGGGATACAGGCGTGTTGGTTTATGATTACAACTGGTAGCAGCGCGCAAAAATTCTTCCCTTTGTCCTTGTGTTTTTTTGCGCGCTGCTACCAGCTGCAAGTTCTACCGCCCGAATAGTAAACCTGTACCCACAACTGCTACCACGTTTTCAGTGTTGCGTGTAGAGAATTTCAGTTCGGAAAAGCGGTGAGGGCCAATCTTAAAACTTCTTCCTAGTATAGCAACTCCGAAAGTGTATATCTTTGACTAATGTACCTATATGTATAATATATATAATAATGTAAACAATTTATTTCAATTAAACGAAATTCGAAAGAATCAGCCAACAGCTGTGCAATTTTAAGATCGAATAAAAAAACGCTCCCCATTTGCAGTCTGATGAGGCAAGATAAGATTACGTGGTTCTGTCACTCCGTGTTACAATACTTGGCGGGAGCCTCTTGGTTAGGTTACACGAATGAACGGAAAGTGACAAAGAGAACGATGAAAGGGCATCGTTCCACCCTCCCATCTTTGTCGTTTCGATACTTTCCTTCTGATCATTGACCACCATCGAAGTCGAACATTGTGTGCCAAGGAACAGGGATGTATTCAGCAACTCATTCAATAAATACACTTAAAAATAAATTTATAGTTAAGGTCGCTACTTTTGCAGTTTCACATTCAGTTCTGTCGAAAGCGTGAGTCAATTTGATTTTTAGGCCCTATCACTAAAGCGACGGACACCTACGTTTTTTTCGTAGGCGTTCGATGACGTTAGGTTAGAAAGTTGTTTTGTCTTGCGTATCAGACAAACAGTGTGCGTATGTCGCACACTTTATCTGGCGAAATTTGATGAATGACCATAACAACAGCACTGAAATAAAACACCTGTTCAGTTGATTCGCCTAAAGTCTCTTGACAGTTCTTTTTACAAGTCACGACAACCAATACAAACGACAAAGCACACTCCGCTGTTAACAAAATAGGCTGATTCAGATTGATCGTGGTGCCACGATCAACAATGAAATTAATAACCGTCCGATGTCACAAGCACTAATTATTCGCTACGAAGAAAAAAGCACACAAATATATTATTTTTGAGAACTGTGAGCAGAATACACGCCGTTCTGACGCTCATCACACTGTCAAAAACTGTCGAGTCACTGGGCTGCATGCGTGGGGTCTAGGACATTTCGGTGTAGGAAGTTTCGGTGTAGGACTTTTCGGTGCACGGACATTTCGGTGCAAGGACTTTTCGGTGCACGGAGTTTTCGGTGTACGGACTTTTCGGTGTACGGACTTTTCGGTGCACGGACGTTTCGGTGCACGGACTTTTCGGTGCACGGTCTTTTCTGAAACATATTTTTTATAACACCTAAACGAAGCGTGTACACCTTTTCGAAGGCACCAACAGTGAATTGGTCAAAATCCTTTCAAGCCATTAGCAACTTTAAACCCTTACACGGGGGGTCACAGAAGGGCAAAACCCTTTCAAGTCACTGGAAAGTTCCAAGAATTAAACTAGGAAACAAAAAAGAAGGGCAACGGGGACACACAAAGGACAATGAGGATCATATTTCTAAACTACCCGAGACTAGTGTAAAATAGAGTGGGTTGAAATTAAAGCCGAGAAGATAAGGTACGAAAACAGTAAAACAGTGACGTGTCGAACACAGCTACCTCGTTTGTTTTTCCGAACATTATGCAGTTACAGAAACAGTGTGATAAGCACGAATCTTTTGCTCACTTCTAAGTACCTCAAACCAACCCCAAACCACAGACTTTGGTATCTACAACGTCCGCTTAGAACCAAAACCTACCGGTGCCCCAGGAACGTTGGTACAGCGCTAACTGCTGTCCAAAAACGAGGATAAAAGCGCGGCATCTGCATGTCATCGTCCTATTTCGCTTGATGTTGGTTGAGTCGAGGTGGTAGCTTTAGGATGACGGTCTATTTGCGGAGTAATCGTGGAGGGTCCAAACTTCTGCACGAAGGGTTCGAATACGACAAGGAGCGCTGCTTCAAAGAGAAGGTGAGTACTGTTTGCCTAAAGCATTAGATAGCGATATGTTTTTAAATCTGTAAGAAAGACCGCGAAGTCAATCAATTTGTTTAGCTTATTTTTAGCGTATTTTGTGGCCTAATCGTATATGGAATAAAATATCACTATAATGGAACATGACTCTTAGTCAATTATTATCGAAGAAAACTGAAGCGGTTTTGTATTTGAGGGAAAACACCTAAATCGTCTTCATTTGTTCTCCAGGATCACAAATATCGAGATTATTTTTCAATATTGTTCATGGAGCCTGCAGAAATTAATTTTTAAAGTACGACTGAAGCCCCCCTTCCCGGGGCGGGTCGTCATATTAGGAGTTTTCGGAACCTCCACTCTCACGTATCTACAACGCCTGTGATCAAAACTATGTACGCGCACTCTTGTTTTTTTTTTGTTTCTTTTTTAAGTCAGAAAGAGACGTTACGACTGGTGTCAGTACGGGGGAATATACCTGGCAAGCTTGCAATTGCACGTGCTGCCCACACGCGCGACAGGCGTTTGGCTGCCAAAAGATTCTAGTATGACGTCACGACTGGTCGGAGGTTCTTTGTGTTTTCTCGTGTTTAGTTACATCTTCAGAAACAAACGAACCTGATATTCAGATTCAAGGGATAAAAATACGCCAAACTTCACCTCTCACTCCTTTTTTTTTTCTTAGGAAGTGTTTCAGCTTCCCTTTAATACCAGACAAAAGACTGATTCACACTGCCCCATTTTTTTACGTTAAGTTACGACCGAAACATTCCTGCCTCGAATGTCGCGTGTCATGCTTTTCCCTTGAACTGGTAGCCTCACTTAATATGGGGCACAGAAGTCCCGGTGACTTCAACGTAATATTTCATAACGTAACTTAACGTAAGAAAATGGGGCAGTGTGGACAGTCCTTAATGGTCAAGCTCTAAACGACTTAGATTTAATTCACCTTTTGTTCCTCGCACACATATTGGACATGCAGCAGGAAGCTCGAATGCAAGGCAAGGGCACATACCATTGATGGGGAAGTCGTGCAGCTCATCAACGAACATACTCATGCCACCTGCCAAATGGAACAAGAAGCCAAGCTGGCCTACTCCTCGATGAAGGAGAAAGCCAAAACAACGGAAGAATGCAACCAAGCCGGTGTCGGACGCCTCATCACCGAGATGACGCCGGAAGCGTGTAGCTACCTGCCACCTCAAGATGCCATCAAGAGAACATTGAGGTAAGCATTTAGAGGCTACTATAATTGCTACCCAGTTTGCAAATATAGAGCTTAATAATATATTTTGGGAGGACAAAGTTTAGAAGCGGTATGAAAAATGGCTGTGGGAAAATACTTACTATACTTTCGTTATTTTTACTGTTAAAAAAAAAAGTGTTTAAACGCGTACCTCTGATGGGCTAGTCGGTTAAACATCTAGACTGTCAAATAAAAAAAAGAAAAGTGCAAACGACTAGGAAAATAAGAGGGGAACAGGACAGGCCGCTTAAATGCATGGCTCTCCGCATAAAAACAGAATAAATAACAAGGCGCGCGCTACAGTTCACGACTATGAGCAGTCTTGTCCCCCTCTTACTTCTTTAGTCGTTTGCTGTTTTTATTTCACAGTCTAGAGGTGTTTAGGGCGTAGCCCCACGTAGTGTTTAAAATCGTACATTGCATGCATTTCTTATTCACATGTGTCACTGTTTTGAAGCGTGATGCCAACTATATCCCAACTTCTTTACGTGCAGGAGAGTTCGTGCAAAGAAGCAAAGGCCCATACCCCTACCCTTGAGGTTAGAAGACGTTGCCATTCCAGCTAACTACGCGCTGAAGAAAGACGGCTCGAGGTTTCTTGTATTCGACTCCGGTGTGCAAGATCAGGACCGCTTCCTTATTTTCTGGAGTCCGCAGATGATTGCAGTTCTTCAAACATCCAAGAAATGGTTTGCCGACGGTACAGTTAAGGTTGCACCGGAACTGTTCTTCCAAGTCTACAGCCTACATTGTGAAGTTAGCGGATCTGTTCTGCGCCCGCGGCTTATATGCTGCTAACCCGCAAAAACTGTCGTACGGACACGCGAGCTCTGAGCGCCCTTATTGGCGAGTGTGGACGGGTCTGCGAGCCAAGCACCATAATAGTGGACTACGAACTTGCAGCCATTAACGCTTTCAAGACCGTCTTGCCAACATCCGACGTGCGTGGGTGCTTCTTTCATATATGGCAGTGCGTTTATCGCAAGGTTCAATCTGAAGGGCTGCAAGAACTATATGCCTGTGATCCTGAAATCAACTTGGAGGCCCTCATGATACCTGCTCTCTCCATGGTACCCCGGAGTGATGTGGAGGATATCTTAACCGAACTGGCATCCAGCGTACACTCAGCTCTGCAACCAGTGATGGATTACTTTGAAGATACCTTCATAGGACTGCCAACGGCTGGGGGAAGGCGAGTCGCACAGTTTCCAGTGGAACTCTGGAATCACCACGACACCGTGCTCCAGTGCGACTCCAAGACCACCAACTCGGTGGAAGCATGGCACAGGGGCTTCCAGGCTCATGTGCAGTGCTCGCACCCGTCCCTTTAGAGGTTCCCGGAGGTTCTGCGAAGAGAGGACTGCATGGAGCTTCACCGGCTCACGCAACTTGAGATGGGGCAGCGATTCAAGCAGGCAACAAAATATGTGAAGGTTTCCGAGCACCTGCAGACACTCGCTAGAGAGTAAGACCGCAACCATGCTCTTCGATTTCTCAGAGGCGTTGCTCGTAACGTATCCTTCTAAATTTTTGATTGCATTTGTTTTGTGAATAAACGATGTTTCAAGTTAAAATCTTAGGTCTGGCCTCAGATGTTATGCTTGCTTCCTACACCGAAACGCCAGTGCACCGAAAAGTCCGTGCACCGAAAAGTCCGTACACCAAAAAGTCCGTGCACCGAAAAGTCCGCACCGAAAAGTCCTACACCGAAACGTCCTGCACCGAAATATCCGGATCCCGCATGCGGGCTGTCTGATATTCCGCATAGTCAGCACTACTATACGCATGCTGAGACAAAAATGTCAGCGCGCAAAAGAAGTGGAAGCTTCTCCCAGCTCTTTCCAGCTTAGCGAAGCGAACGCTGGAAAAAGGCGACGCAACCTCCTCTCCAGCATTCGCTCTGCTAAAGGGGAAAGAGGTGGGAGAAGCTTCCACGTGGTTTTTGACCTGAGGCTGTTACCGACCATGCAGAGAGCAAGTCGTCTGCTTCTTGCGTATTAGTTGTGGTGACGTCAGAAAGACGCCGAGCTCTGATTGGCTCTGAATGAGGTGTAGTGGGTAGACCGCAAATCGGAGCTCGGCATCCTTCTGACGTCACCGTAACCCCTGCGAAGGAAGCAGACGAACTTGCCCTCCGCATTTGTCTGTATCAGCGTCGCCGCTATATAAGTCTCACAACGAGCTCGGAAAGCCAAGACGGACGCATCTGCTTCGTTGAGGCAACCCATGGCGAGCTTCAGCGTGACTTCGGGTGGACTGTTAATAACGATGACGTCTTGCTGAGGCCTTGTTTTCTAGGTGGGGTAGAAGTTTCATCTGTCTCGATTGCTTCTATGCGTGCTCCGGGATGATGCGTGACATCATCGAGACAGTCTTTACACGCGATTTCATCATCGTCTACGCGTATGTCTGTCTTCCGGATTTCCTTCCAGTGGTGACGGAAGAAGGTGCAAAAATAATTTCTGCGAAAAAAACACTGACGTCTCGGATTCTGGTGGGTGACGTCACTTTCTAAGGTATATTTGAGATAGGATTATCACCGTTTTCGTCCAAATTTTCGTCGACGTGATTGAAACTCACCCAGACTTTCTCGGCATCAAACATCCAATGACAGGCTTTTTTTCCCACTTGTTGCCTTTTAGTAATGGTTTTTAGCTGTTGCAAAGAGAGCTCATGGCTGAACAGTAAGATATTTTTGAGTGTCTGTATCTCTGTATCGAGATACGTTTGAAAAATGTATTTGTATCTCAGTAGTGAAATACATTTACAATGTATCGCTCGTATCGCGATACTTTGGCAGACTTAGTTATCTCGTTATATTGTTTGGCCTTTTTAAAGATAAATTTAAAAGATAAAAATATCGGTTTTGTGCAAGTTGCTTCGGATTTTAATATTGTCACGAATGACAATTGATGAGGCGACGAAAACTGAAGCAAACAAAACGTTCAAAGGGGCGAACTGGCGCCCAAAACAGAATAGAGTGCTCCTGGAACAATCGGCATAGAAGGTTCGGCGCGTAGAACATTCTAACCTCGAATAAGCAACCCGGTTCTCGAATTTTCCCGAGCGCGACGGTTGCAGAAATAACAAAAGGGTACTACCGCTGCCAGGAATCGAACCGTGGCCCTTTTCGTGGGAGCCAAGGATGAAAACCGTTCGGCCACGGACGCTTTTTCTTTTTTTTTCTTTCTTCGGCCACGGATTTTTTTGCTCGGAGACGCGCATGGCAATGTAAACCCGCCCTGTAAAATAATTCGTCTCAGTCACCAACATAAAATAAACTGGTTTAAACAAGGTTATTTGCAAGAATAACCAAATTCAGCTCCTCTCATAATCACAAAGCCCTCGCTCTTTCCAATTTAGCAGAGTGAACGCTGTAAAGGCGTTGAGCGGAGAAAAAGTACAGCCCTGTTTTCCGATCTCCCCACACAATGGGTGACTCAGTAGCAAATAAGCCGACAGTTTGAAATGGGCCCTCACGGCAAAACAGGGTTCATTTCGGCCAGACGCCTTTTGTCAAGCGGTACACAGTTTTTACCTTTCGGTAATTATGTGGTTCAACGGGGGTGACATGTTTTTTTAGCGGCATTAATGATAAATAAAGCGTTCTAGGTAAGGGGCACAAGATTAAATTATTATTCTCATTCGCCACGAACTGCACGCTCCCCGCGTAGCAAACAAATGTATTTCAATCCTTTTTCGCCGTGTTTGCAGAAGTAGCAGCGATATCCCGTTGCATGAAAGACAAATGTACCTCAGCACCTTATTTCGGGCTTTAAAAAGCATGTATCTCGGTATGTATTCACGAATGCTTTTGGAGTATCGCTGCCCAGCCCTGAGAGAGCTGCAGCATTCATGGCTGAAAATAGGTAACCATAACTGCCATAAGCAGCTTTTTTAAATGTTTCTCTCCGTGGTATTCACACAGCCCAAATGATCACGCAGGAGCATAAGGAGTAAATGGCAAGTTTTTAAAGAAAAAAAAAAAAAAGATAAAAAAAAAAGAAGGAAGGGGTTGTGTGTCGCCTTATAGCGTTCGTTACTGATTGGTAGACACCAAGGAGGATATAAATCCTCCTTGGTAGACACTCGCAGTACCTTGCTGCCACATGATTTCTAATGATTGTCGCGAGATGCCCCCCTTTCTCCTTTGTCATTGCTGTCATAAAATGTCATCGAACCTGGAAACTACCCCCATTAGAGCAGACATTTGGTCTGCCGCTAGTGTAAGGTCTACTAATTTATGATCTTGAATTGCTAACCCCCTAACAATCAGCGTAACGAGCTCTAGCTTTGTTTACAGCGTAGACAAAGGATGATACAGAATCACATGAGCTGTTGGAAAACAAAGTGCGTCGTTAATTAACACTCACGTTTAATTACTAATATGTCCAATAAAATAGTTTCCGCCTATTTTAACGACTAAATTCAACATAAATTCACCGCAAAGACGAAATATCGAGCGAATCGGCTGAAAAAATGTGGATCCGTTTCCGGGGAGGGAGCGCGGTTTCCGGAACAGCGGACCGAGCCTATAAAAGGGCTCGTCCCCCGTCCGCGGCCATGTTTTGGTCGGTGTTTTGCTTCAACAGTGATTGAACGAGCATCGCCAAACGGTTCGCCTTCCTCCCTCGCTAACCTCTCTATTATTGCAGCAGAAAACAGCCCTTGAGCTCGTGCCGAGAACCATTCAGCGAAGATGGCCGCCACTCAGCCCCGCCAGAACTACCACGTCGACTGCGAAGCTCGCATCAACAAGCAGATCAACATGGAATTCTACGCCAGCTATGTCTACGCCTCCATGGTAAGGAAGAAAAAAAACATACCGTGGCTTGATTAGCTCAGCGTCGAAAAACGAACTATCCTGGCTTCAGTGCACGGCGCGTAAATGCTTGAGCCGTACATGTATGCGGCTTTCTCGGTAAGTGCGCCATTGCGCACTTGGGTGTCTCCTCCCCTATCCGCAGTGGATTAGTCTAAAAATCTGAGATCAGTGCGCTGGGGCTAGGGATTAAAATATCCGCGTGTCTGCCGTTCTTTTCTCTACAAGCTGGTTCTAATCGAATGTTGGGCTGTCTGGGTACTATGATAGAGGATCACGTGCCTCCATCGATCCATCATGGCGCTCCCGCAGTTTTTTTTTTTTTTTTTTTAGGTTGTTTAGCGAATAATTGTAAAAAATTATTTTAGATCGAAGTTTCGTGCGAGTCGCATGTGTTTGGTTGATCGCATCCTGTCTCGAACCTTTCCGCCGTTCCATAGCAGGCGGCGGTTACCTTTTCGTGCCGTCGAAACCGCATACACAAAAATAGAACAAAAAAAAAAAAACGGACGAGAGAGTGGATTTTCGGACTTTAGGTTAGGGTATCTGGCTCGTACGCGTTACGGCTTCGGCAACGATCTCGGTTGCGTGTTGCCAACGGTTGCGCTAGAGAAAGCAGTGATTGGCGACGCGAGCGAAATTTCCGGCCCCTCGAGGCAAACCACTCGCTAACAGACGGACGTCCTTGCGCCTTTCACCCTTGGCGACAAACCAGTAAGATCGTCCAAACAGGCGTCCTTGTGTGTCCGACGTCTTCGGCGCCAGCGTTCTGGCCTAGCGAGCGTGCAACGCCTGACTGCAGGTGGATAGTAACATGTGGCACGGCTGCTATCACTGTGACGTCTTTATTCGACGTGGCAGCTTTTGATTAAAAGAAATTAAAATTTTGTTAGAAAAAGATGTATCTGAGATACAGTCTTCTTTAACCCAGATTCAGGAATCTTTTTTTGCCCTTTGCAGTCTTTGGAAGTGCAGCTCCCTCTGGTCTTATGAAACCTACTTGCTCGCACAATTCTCTGTGCACTGCCCACTTCCTGCAAATTTCGGAGAGGGTTACCGATTGTCACTTCTTAACACTTGTATGAGCTTAAAATAGCAATGGTGTATGGTGCCGTCGGACTCTGACAAGTGCAGAAGTTGACACTTTATAGTGAGCAGTGCAAGGCAGTTGAGTTGGTGCTTTGTCACTTTAGGGTGCGTAAAACTTTTGCGGGCTTCGAGCACGAGGAGCACCGTTTGGCGCTGCAGTTTTCTGTTGGCATTCAAAGGAAGGTGCCGAGTGCGATGTCGAAGTTTGGGTAGAGCTCATAAAGCTTCCTGGTACTTTCAAATGCTCATTCTTTGCGTGTTAGAAACCTCGTTTTTCTGCGGAGAGGTATAGGAGGAGAGCTTGTATTTGGTGGCATTCAGAGGGAAACATACCATCGAGGTCTTCGGCGTAGTTATAGCAAAGAATATTTCTGCGAAGCTCTATGGCGAGTTCAGTTTTGTCATTTCTGCAACTTCTTTAAGATTTTTGCAGAACTCAATAAACTGAGATCGACAGTTTGAGTTCATCTAAAGGCTGAACTGGCACGAAATACCGTTAAAGGGGCACTGACACCCCAAAGGTCGTATTTTTTTTTTTTTGTCTAAAACGATGCACATTGTAGTCATAAACACACAAAAAAGAAAACTCATTGCAAAAAAAATTTTCCTTGCGCGCGCCTTTTTATATTTGGCGTTTTTCTCTCCCGCTGTTCACCTCCTCGCTTTTGATCGGCGACGTCAAAAATTATGAGCTATAACGTTTAATAACGGCAATCATAAAACATGTTTTTAACGAAATTACGAACGCACTACTTTTTTGAAATACCAATATTCAGAGTTTAGTGTGATGTCGCTTCCTGGATTTGTATGCTCCCTCGGAAAACTTGGTGGTGCTAGAGCGGGGGAGGATCGGTGAGTCGGGGGAAGAAACTGGTTTCTTCCTGGTCGGTCCGCCGACGCTTCGGGTCGCGGTGACAACGGCGCTTTGCTTTGTAGCGTGGAGCGGAGGTTCGAGAGAAAGTAGACGCGCAGGAGACCGCAAAACTTGTATTCAGTGCACTGGCGTGGATTGTGCTGGAACTTCAAATTCGGCATTTGGAAATTGTTTTTTTTACCTCACAAATACTGAATTCCCAAGTTTCGAATTTTGAGGGTAATGTGCCGGCATAGTTTTCAATCGTTTCGGATATTAAAAAAAAGATTTTGATGTGTCATTGCCCTTTTGCACACCGACAGCGCGTGGCCATGTCACGGTAAGCGCCCACTTGTTACTTTTGAAACATTGCAGAAATCATCCAATGACATAAGTGCCCACTCCCCTGTTCTAAGCAAGTTAGAAAATATGCGAAAAACACATAAGCGCCCCGTCGCTGTAGGCATCCATTATATCTGCGATTGGCAGACAGCATTTGCATAGCACGGGTGAAGCGGCTTCAGTGTCTAAGACTAGATGGTGCGTAATTTATCACTTGAATTTTTCTCCATAAGCTATTCACGGTATTTACTTGCACAACAAATGCACTTTCCAAGCCAGTTAAGCTGACATGCAGCCAAGCCAAACCAACCATGGCAGCACATGCACACGAGTTATGGCTACAAGTGGGAATCTGCTGAAGCAATCGGCAGCTTCACCGCGTGGTGCGCACGGCCAACATATTTCGTCCATTGGATATCCTGATATCGGCAAATGTGGCGTGGCCTGTGGTTAGGCTGAAGGACGGTCGCGTCGCCTTTTGTGCTGAGCATTGCCGACGTGAAAACTGCGTCCAGCGTCATAGGGCTCCTCTTCGGTGGTGAAAAGAATGCCGAAGTTCTGTTTTCATGCTCTGGTGCATTGTGGCTATAGTCGGGTGCACCATAAGAAAGACAGTGCAAGGGAAAAACCATGCACGAGAAAAGCTGTTGTGGTAAGGAGGTCGCTCCTCTCCACTTTAGATTACCTAGTTTCTCCTTTTTCCCAGAAAAGGAAGAAACTAGGAAGGAAGAATGTGGTCTGCAAGCTGTAGGGCATTATACTTTCGGCCGTATCTCAATACACATACCGGATGTACATGGCCCTACAGTTACCTGCATGGTGTGGCACGCAGGTTGCGCATAACTTCTCGAGGGTGGGTGGCATAGCGGAGATGTAGACGTTGCAAACATATCTCCTGAGAGGCGATGTGACTGTCGTAGATCAGGTCTTTTCTGACCGACACAAATCGGTGACCCGGAGGCGACATCAACGGCCAGTTTGTGTCGGTCATGTAAGACGTGCGTCGATGCAAAGCAACAAACTCGTCATTTTAACTGTTAAAGTTCATAAAGGTGGCACTCTGCTGAGACCTCCCTGCTGCACCGTTGATCGCTGCTAGGCTCGTGCTGTTCTGTGTCCTAGCTCCGAGCTCTGTGCCATCAGTGCAGCTTGTGGTGCGCGTTCATAATGTAATTAGCCCCTGACATGGCACATGGTGGGAGCCACTGCTCTAAATCTTGCGCCTTGGCGCTACATTTTTAATAAGCAGCCGCTGAAGGCTGCTGTTGCTAAGTGGCATGACTTGGTGGGTCGGGTAAGTAAACACGCACCCCAGTGATACATGTGCGGCTGAGTGACCGTTCCCCACTGCACCGTGGAAGTGGCACATTGTTATCTTGAACAAGAGAGAGCACACTGGAGGTCACTACCGTGCGGCAATTTTACGGATTATTATAGGGCAGTATTTGCTTTAAAATTTGAGGACAAAAATTTTATTTTTTGGCTTTGAAAAAGTGACGACCAGTTGGGCTCTTCGACTTTCCCTTCGCATTGCCCTGTGACGAATTGGCCTATTCGACAAACAGGCCAATTCGTCAAATAGGCCAATGAGTGGACTTTCAACAAAATAGCCTAGTCACCCCCCCCCCCTCTTTAAGCATAAACAAAAGGAATGTCTTTAAGAACAAAAAAAAGGCAGCTTGTGATTTGTCATTTCTGTGCCAGCCTGCACGTAAAACAAAATTGTTTTACAAATGGGGACTTTCAGTAAACATATTGGGCAATCGCTTCACGAGTGGACTTCGCCGTGGCTACCGACTGAGAAGGAAAAATAAAAATGTGCAGTGCCCCTTTTTTAGTGCTGCTCTTCACTTAAAATGGTTCCCTTTTATGGCACTTTGGTAGCATCAGTGTGGCCACCCCTGGCGCACATGTGCCTGTCAACCCCAAAAGAGAGCCTCCCCCCCCCCCCTCAAAAAAAAAAACCTGCTTTATCAGGAAAAAAAAAAAAAAAACAAAAAAACTAGTTTGACCTTGAGCAAGAAAAACTTTGGGAAACTCCGCCCCCCATCGAACCGTCTGCGAGGCCGCTTCTTTGTGCATGAATCTCGCCCCTTATCTCTTATCTTTCTCTCGTCTGTACCTGGCGTCCTCTATGTCTTCTGCATTCAGGTCACGCGCTTCTGGCCTGTAGATTGGGAAATCTTGTGACCGGTTGTTTTCAGCATAGACTCAGATAGATGTAATTGTTTGATCATCATGAAAAATGAATCCCATAAAACACTAACAACCACTAAAAAAAGTTTTTTTTTTTTTTTTTTTTTGAGCAGTCTGGTTGGGTAATGTGTGTCCAAAAATGAATTTTATGTGGAAAAAAAAAAATAATAATTTGAAGAGCAATATTGGAGTCACAAGATTTAGTTTAAATTCTCCCCACAAAAGTCGATGACGTCACAGAATCATCATACACACTCCACCTCAACGTGATAACCAATCTGATCTACCTCTTTTCCGTGCGCCCGAAATGCTGAGAGATATAGAGTGGAAAGAAGGCAATTATCGACTATAAATTGCGACTGAATCGCGTCTTGAGCCGTCAATGTTGCTCTAAACATTTTTTTTTATTTGAATGTCTCAATTAGACTGAAGATTTTTTTTTTTTTCTTTTCAGAGGGTTATTAGTGCTTTCTTAAATTCAAAGAGAAACAAACATCGAAAACAACAAACCCCATAGATTGCTCCAGCAGCAGTCTTGGTCAGTAGTTCATATAATCTGGAGAAAAAGGCCCCATGCGTTGGGGCCGCTTGGGAACGCAGGGCATGGACACCCGGACATTGGCAGTCCCAGTTGGCAGTCCCGATGGGCCCATATTGTCACGAATGACAAGTGATGATGCGATGATAACTGAAGAAACTAAATGTTTAATGGGGGCGAACTTGTGCCCAAAAATAAAAAAGGAAACGGAAGATAACAGTAAAGCGTCGCGGATGTCGAAGTCGGCGAAAGAGCAGAGTCGAACGCTGGGGCGAAACTGACTGTTGCTCGAAAGTTCGACGCGTAGAACATTCGGACCTCGAGCAAGCAACAGGATTCTCGAATTTACCAGAATACTAGTCTGCAGGAATAAACAAAAAGATGCGTCGCTCCCAGGAATCGAACCCTGATTTTTCGCGTGGGAGCCAGGTACGATAACAGTTAGGCCATGCGCCCGCTGCCTACTTGGCCAGCTGCGCGCGCGGCAATATCGCTGGCGATGACTTAATGTGCACAAAGCAGCAAAATATCCCCCGTAAGGTCTATATCTTGTTCTTTTCTAGCTTACTTTGGAGAAAAGCTCTGGAATCGCCCGTCATACAAGTAAAGTTGACAAGCGCTCCAGCAATTTCATCTGGTTGCGGCAAGACTAGCGTGCCTAGTGTTTCGCCTGCTTTCTTTTTCCGCTCTTCTGTTGCTCTCTGTCTCGTTCCTTCTCCTGGGACCTCCAATGTCGGCGGCCAGGATTTTGCCGCATTCTGCTCCAGTCTTTACCCCCCCATCCTTGTCTTGAACCAGGGGATAAGCATGCGCTCCTGGTGTCGGTGTTAGCCGACAGCTCTGAGCTCTGGGTTTTCTTATAGGTGGACTGCGAAAGCCTAGTAGCTGCAATTTCCAACACTGGTGTCAACTAAATGGCCACATTTTAATATTTTTCGTGCGTATTATGGCAAATGGCATTTCTTGGCGTTTTGACGGCATTCTACCATCTTTGTGATCACATACAAATAATTTTTAGGAAGTCCGTGTGCGACAATGTATGCACCTGAAATGTTTGTTTCATTTTACGCTGATACTTTTGCGCCACCATACGCTCGGCAAAATATTTGATCACGTAAGATAGCTAAAAGACTCGGGTTATCTTCGCTTGCAACACAGTCTAACGGGTCTCGTCAATCGAACAACATTTTGTATGTACCCCCGCTGTGCCGCGTTATCCAAACGGTTTATTTCAGATCTCCAATAACGCAGCGTATTTAATCTACAATGTCTGGGGAAGTTGTTTTACGACGATTTAACGGAATCTGAACTGGTTTTAGGCCGTGTTTTGAAGAGAGCTGGTTTTTTGCGCACCACCGAAGCAATGGAAGGAACGGACATGTCTGAGGTGTCCCCTACCCGCACCCCATTGGCTAATTTTCGCAAAGGCCGCGAAGGCTTTCTGGAGATTATCTTTGCAGAGATAATCCTCCAAAACGTTGAATGGCCAGCGTCGCGGGCGGCGTTCAACGTTTGATATTTGAAATTTCTGGCTGATGGGGGTAAGTCGCAAAATGGTGCCAGCTGGTGAGCTCTTGGAAAGGTTATGGTGACGAACAGCGCGAGAAACGTAGGGTGTGCACGGAGTCCAAGAGTCTGCCAATGGGCTGCAATATTAGCCGATCAGAATGCCGAAGAACAAATCGCGAGGCACCCCACATTTAAGCTGTCGGCGAGTAAAGTTGTAAAATGCAGAACCAGGAACATTTTTGCGTGCATTGGCTAGCCTTTATTGCAAGGATTGAGATGGATCAGACTATGAGGTGCTGCTCAACTCTTGCATAGTCTTCCGATTTAAGTGTGTAGTGGGTGGCACCCGGCTTTGGATTGTCTCCAGCACACAGGCTAGTCGTCTCGCCACAGTGAGAGGCCCTCTCACTGTTGTCTTTTTTTTTTGCAGGGCCTTCTTTAATCTTAGAAAGCCCCAGAACCGAAATTTTTTTTTAAACAATCTAAATAAAACTGGCGTGAAAAAAAAAAACAAAAAGAAATGCTAAACAGTTTGTTGTTTTTTTTTTTAAAGTAATATTGACAGCGAGAGATCTATTTGAAATTCTGCAAGTGAAGTCCGTGCTGTCACAGGCAGACGTCGTGGGTCATTCTGGAATTACCATCTCAGTCATGAAGGCGAAGCCGATACACTTCTCCTCCACGATCCCGCTAATGCCAAGAGAGAAAACAAGTGGAAAGGAGGTGACTGCCGACTAAATTGCGTCTCGCACCGTCAAGATTGCTAAAAAAAAAAAATATTTCTCGCGTAAAATATTTTGACTCGTGTGTCTCAACCAAACTCTTAAAAGTTTTTTTTTTTTCTTTTCAGGGTCCCTTTAGGTTAAAGGGATAGGTTAGTGGGTTCAGGCAGAGGACATGGTTTTGTTGCCTGTAGGTGCCACTGAACCCATTGTCTAAGAAAACCTTGCTGATAACAGCTGTTGATCTGTTTTATTTTATGTCCAAACGACAGGGTTTCTAAAGCTCTGCTTCTGAGTGAGTACCTAATTATATAATTTGCTAGTTAACCACAATATATCCTTCAATGTGTCACTTAGTTTTTTTTGGGTTTTTTTGCTTTTATGTGCAGTGGTGGACTCCATGCTGAGATTTATTACAGTTCATGGTTTTTGGGCTGGCAGGTATTTCAGCGCTGCCAGTGGAGACTTTCATTTTAAAAATAATCTGCGAGGACCCAACTTTAAACTTTGATAACTTCACTAAAAGAAGCTTGTGTTACCTAATACATTTGTGACAAGTACAGCTTTGTCTGCAATGCGTTCGCCAATTTTGAGGCAAATCGGCAACCAGGGACGAAAGAATAGTGGATTATCGCTTTAAAAGGTGGTCTTTCTCCGTCTGCGCCTGCTACAGAAACTTTAATCTGTCGACACGTTAGATTTTTCTCTCTTAGCTGAGGCGATCTAAGCAGAGCTTAGAAGTTTCGGCAATGTGTGGTCAGCATTTGGCGTCTGACACCTACGACTCGCTTTTCTTTGACAAGTCCCTATTCCACTACCTTAAGAAGGTAGTGGAATGATTTTAGTGTTGAAAGAATTGGCAGTTTGTATTTTTGGTATTGTTTATTCAAGCACAAATGACCAAAAACGGGTCTCCATGCCCCGAAAAAATGCTATTCCGGTGCAAAGTTGCAAAGAAGAAAACCAAATATTTGCCGATCTGCAGCCGCTTGTGTTGGTTAAATGGGCCCTCCAAAGCTTTCTGCGATCATCTGTTTATGTTGTTATATTGCATAGTAGGTGCAAGTTAATATGTATACAAAGTTTTAGATTACAAAACCGTTTATTAAGCAGATGGCAGAAATATATCTGGACTATTTTCTCTTGGAAGACAATCCCCCATTCCCTGCCCCTCGCTAAAACTTGACCAATGGAAATGCTGCATCTCGCAGTGAATGCAAACATTATTATTGCAACACTTTCTAAGCTTGTTGTAAATTAGAGTTTGAGAAAAACTTAAACTGATTGTGGTGTGGGAAACATAGTCCGCAATTATCGCTCCAAAACCAGCGAACCATGTTTTCTCCCCGCAAGCTTGTTGCTAGGGGGTGATGCGTCGGCTCGTCTGCAGGCGTGAGTTTGCAGGACGCATGTTCCTTCTTCCCGTGGATCCCGACTCCAAAGCCAGCTTTGCGATCCTTCCACGTCAACGAGTCAAACTTTTCCTTGCCATCTGTGGGATGCGACTGCGTATTGCAGTAGCAGCGCGACGGTGCGGTGCGACGAACGATGACTGCCGAGCACAAAGTCCGGGTTCCTTGACGACGGTCCGCGCGTGTTCGAGAGATTCCTCCGCGGGTCGGCGGTCGACCGTGGGCCGTGTTGGTGACGCATAGTGACGCCGGAATTCTTTGCTTGCTATTGGCTGACGCGTAAAGAGATGCCCCTCCCATTTTCCGGGGTCATCTCAAAAAGGGGGGGGCGTGCCGGGGACTCTGATAGCAATTTTAATAGGAAAATCCGCCGCGCATGACCGTAATTTTATGATTTTTAGGATCCTTAGGGCCTGTAGATTGAGTTACCGCCATAAATAGACCATTGCAGAACGCTCCAAAGGGCCCCTTTAATGGAACTGTTGTGTGATGTACTTTGGGGGATGTGCGGAAGTGAACAAAACCTGTCTCACTCCTCTGCTACACTTGCCGTCAGCCCCGTGGCAAACAGTCTTTTGTGTCAATCACTCGCTGCGACCTTCGACGATTCTAATCCTTGAAAAGTCTAATTGTGGAGGAGTAGGCTTGGGTCTCTGAAGAAAGAACTCGAGGGGAACCACGTGATTCCCCAGAGGCGAAGCGAAAGGTGGCGGGAATAGCTGAGAGGCACTTTGACCTTCGATTTGTTGTTTTTTACATGAAAGCTAACGCTTGCAAGGAAGTGTGATTTTCTGTTCTGTTCCATGGGTGATAAAGATTAATTTTTGCAGTTAATTGGCTAAAGTCGAAAATCGTTGCACTCATCCTTTATGTGCATTGATCCACTGGACAGCCTTTTTTCTTCGTCTTTCTTTTTCTGGTTTCTGGCAGTTGGCCTTAACTTGCATTACTGAGCTTTCCTCTCTTTTCTGGGCTGAAATTTGTGAACAACTATGCTTTTGAAGGGCAACTCTGCCACATTGTTTTTATCGAAAAAAAAACAACAAAAAACAGTCTTGTTCAGTACAAGCAAAAAAACAGTCTTGTTCAGTACAAGCCAAATGTTATTTCATAGTTCTGTCTAAATGTTTCTTCCGGCAAATTTTGGAACTTGCCAGGTTGCCTAAATCGGACGACTCTAGTGGGCGAATTGAGGTGCAGTCAAGGCTACGGCGTTGGCATAGCCAACATCGAGCTAAACGTCATCACCATTTCCTCTTTTTGTTTGTTTTTACTTCTCGGACAAGCATAATGGGTGAGGTCAGCAATGTTTCCTACCGGCATCCACACGATTGACTTTATGCACCTGCACAGTGCGCTTCTTGGGAGCCGTCCCGCCATTACTGCCTTCTTTCATGTCGGAATTGCCACTGTCGTCTCGTTGTTCATGATTACTATCTTGCGAGTTTTCGCTCACACCACGTGCGCAGACTGATGCTGCAACTGTGCAGACGTTGGATACCGTACACACCATAACATGGTGAAGAGTGCGGTGCAGACGGCACTTGCACCTGGCACATGCCCACCCCAATGGTGGCCTGCCGCGGTCCTACCCGCCGTTGCATAGAGGATCACGTAACATCTTGTATCATGTGGTAGCCATGTTTTTGGTGGCCCGAGGCCAGTGTTTTCCGACGGAGCCGAATTTTCGGTTTCTGCTCATGTTTAAAGTAGGACTTAACAAAATATATCGCATTTTTCGCGAAGCAAATGACGTGGCGCCTTTTATTAGTGTTTCTTAATGTGAAATCGCTCATTATCCCGAAGTTTTCTGAATTGAGCGAAGTTGCCCTTTAAATGTGCAAGAAAAATATGTTTTCCTTTGTCTTATGCACGGTTATTTGCATCTCTTGCAATGCACATTACTCGGTAACCTAATCGTGTACCATTTTTATCAACGAGTGGCTGCCGTCCTTAGTCATACAGTCGTCGTGCACATTTTTATGACACTATTAGGAACAACTCGTTTTATGACCAATAGTTTTGAGAAACTGAGGTCCACGTTAGCGAGTCATCCCTGTACAAGAGCACAGCATGGCTGTCGTCCGTTCACCTTTGGATCATTGTCGGATCCGTAGCCCGCTACAAAAGTGCCAGAAAATACGCGAGGACAAAAAAGTGGACGACACTGGGCGCATTTGTAGTTGATCTCGAGCCAACCGGCCCAAACTGCCGTTTCTTCTCCGCCGACGTAGGGTCGGCGGCGAGACGGTGCAGGAGACTCTTGGGTGTATCTGCTGTTCACGCTCCTCTTGGCTCTTTCAGGCCTGCTACTTCGACCGTGACGATGTGGCCCTGCCCGGGTTCCACAAGTTCTTCAAGAAGTGCTCGCACGAGGAGACCGAGCATGCCGAGAAGCTGATGGCGTACCAGAACAAGCGCGGGGGCCGGGTGGTGCTGCAGCCCATCGCCAAGCCCGCCCAGGACGAGTGGGGCTCCGGCCTGGAGGCCATGCAGGCCGCCCTGGAGCTCGAGAAGACCGTCAACCAGTCCCTGCTGGAGCTGCACAAGCTGGCCACCGAGAGGGACGACGGGCAGGTGCGTATGCCTCTCCTGACGCCCCCCAGGGGGCGTCTGTGTTTTACGTATGGGATGCGACGACAGCCCCTCGAGTCCGTGCTCCTTTACTCCCGCTTCGACTCTCAGAGTCGAAGCGGCCATGTATGCCAGCATTTGTATTTCCAAATACTTTAGAGAGTATTTCTGCCTAACCCTGACTGCAAGTAGAGTGAAATGAAACTGCTACAGCACTGCCTGCAAGCTACAAGTAGCTGTAGCGCGCTGTGCACACGTGACTGCCTAACTGTTCCCGATCAGCAGAGTCATAGTTTCATTGTATGCCCATATCTCTATTGTTTGCTAACCGACCTAGAAAATCTAAGCATCAATTGATCCGTCTCATCAAAATTAATTTGGTTCAATAAAAAGGTTTAATATATTTTTCTGTCGAGTAGTAACATTTTGTGCCACTAAGTGATGGCGAGCACATCCCAGAAGTGTAACTGCATTCAGAACGGAGTAAGGAAGTTTTGAGGCCCCCCAATGTGTTCACATCCCTCCAAAAAAACCTGCATGTCCCTTTTTTTTTTCTTTTTTTTTTTGTGAGATTACAAAGAAGGGTTAGAAGGGTTCTAGCTGCTTTGTCTAGGGATATAGCAAACCTGCTCAGATTCGAGTTCTACTGGGTTTGACCTTTCCTAACTTGTGGAACAAGCTTTACTAAAGTTTGACCTCTAAGCGATATTAACATCAGAGTGCACATCACGTGACTGAAGTTTCGCACTTTTGCAGCGTGGCACATTGAACCGCCTCTGTGGTGAAGGGAGTGCCGAGGCGGCACGAAAAATCCCCGTTTGGTGGCAGATCAGTTTGGTTATAACAGAACTTTGTAATCAAAATGGGGACACAGATTTGACATAAAAAAAAAAAAAAAACACACAATTTCATTCAACATTTTTCCTCGTGCGGGAAGTATCTTTATTTAGCAAGTATAACAGCAATGTAAGGATCTTGCCTCGACACCGTCGTTTTTTATTGGAAAGTTGCGTTTACGCTGCGGGGAGAGGGCTGCAGGTTCTGTTGCGTGATGACGTGTCCCTTCCAAAGAACCGCACTTACAGTAGTTTCTGGTGGCCCCATTGCTCCTCCCTCGCCAAGATGGTTGCGGATGCCCAAGTATGATCCACAAGTTTAGTTTTGAGGAGAGTTGCGTGCGATGCATAGGTGACGTCACGCTTGTGTTCTTCCAGTCGAGTTCCTCTCCTGCGTCCGGTTTTGCCAATGTATGAAGCACTACAGTCGATATACGGGATCTTGTAGACGACGCCTCTCTGGACGTCTGTTGGGGTGAGCTGTCTTTCGGCTTGGACACAGCATTCGCAATCATTCGGTAGGGCGTGAACACAGTACAAATACCAAGGGGATGCAAAACACGTCCTAAGCGGTTCAGAGATACATACGGAATACAGAACACACTTGTTACTATCTTTTTCACGCATTTAGACTTTTTGTTTTATTTGGTTGCAGACATCATCGACAAGCCGCTTTGTGTAGTGTCGTTTCTTCGGGGATTCATGCACATGTGCTTGTTCGTTTGAGCCATAGTTTGTTAAATGAAATGGTGTTTAAACTGTGCAAAAATGATTTTACTACAGTGCAATGCACTTAAAACAATAATGAGAAAGCCCGGAAATTCAGTTATAACCAGATTGTTGTATCTGGACTAGAAACTGATTGCTTCTGGTCTGGAAACTCTATAAATTGATCGTTATAAGCAGTACATTGTTATATGTGGTATCATTAAAAGTGGATTGCATTGTATTGCTTGTCTTGCATTGGGTGGTGAGATCGAAAATCTATAAAACTTCCTGTTTCGCACGGCTTACAATAATTCCATTGTTCGGCTCAACCGATCGCATTACACATACGTCCAAAAAGGCCAACATACCGTCGTGTTCTGCCTTGGAAGTAAAATGTATTGTAAGGTGAACATACTTTAAATCTCGGTGAAAATCGTTAACATGTTTCTTATGCAAAATGAGAAAAGTGTCAACATATCTACCATAAAATTCGACAGGGAAAGTGAAGTTACTCTGCATCTTTTTCTCGTTGCGCTCCATGATGAGATTTGCAGCACTGACAGATACTGGGCTTCCCATTGGACAGCCATTCACTTAGTGGTACACCTTTCCACGGGAGTTGAAAAGACATTAAGGCAAAATCCTGGAGCCCAAGATATCTATGTGAAGCGGCTTGTGCGTCGCCAGCGTTTCGTCGTTAAGGAAGCATTCGCATGCAAGATCATTGGCAAGGTCGTTTGGAACATTAGTAAAAGGAGACACTATGTCCAGAGGGAACATACCCTCGTGCGGAAGAGGCGTGAGGGTGTGTTTTCTCTGGATGTAGGGTCTCTTTTTTGCTAATGTTCCGAACGATCTTGCCATTGATGTTGCATGTGAACCCTTAGTTAACGACAAAACGCTCGTGACATGCATGTTGCTTAAAGTAGATTATATAACTTTTTTTTCCTAAGATCTTGCCCTCATCAAATGTTTTTTCGCCTTCCGTGAAGAGGCATACCACCAACTGAATGATTTTCCGATGGGGAGGCAAGTATCCGTCGGTGTTGAAAATTCATTATGGTGCATACAAGGAAGGGGGTTGAGTAACATCATTTTTCTTATTAAATTTTACGGCCGCTATGTTGACGACTCTTCGTCATTTTAGGTAAGGATGTTAATGATTTGCACCCTAGGGTTTGAACAATGTTCACCCCGCAACGCAGTTTATTGGCAAGGCAGAACAAGATGGTATGTTGTGCTTTTTGAACATACCTGTAATGCTATGGGTTCAGCCAAACCATGGGATCAATACTAAACTGTTATTGTAAGCCGCGTACCGGAAATTTTATGGATTTTTGATTGCACCATCCAAATCAACTCACAATAGTACAATCATTTTTATGCAGGTCAAACACCATTTCATTACAAAAGTTCATGGCGCAAATGAATTAGCACAGGTGCATAAATCCTTGAAAAATCGACACAACCCAAAGTGATTTGTTGATAATGTCGGCAAACAAATCAAACAAAAACTTGAAATGCATGAAAAAAATGGTAATAAAAGTGTTTTGTATTCCGTAAGTAAAGGGTGTGTCTGAACCGCTTAGCCGTGTTTCGCATCCCCTTCATATTCATTCTGAGTTCAAGCCTTACCGAACAGTTGCAAATACTACATCGGAGCCGAATGACCCGACCCTGACCCGACAGATGTCCAAGGAAGCGTCGCCTACAAGATCCCGTGTATTCTCTGTAGTGCTTCATGCATTGGTAGAAGCAGACGCAAAAGAGGTGCTTGAGGAGAGAACACAAGCGTGAAGTTGCCTATATATCGCACGCGACTTGCCTGAAAACTGAACTTGTGGGCTGTACCGTCGCGACCATTTATAGCCAAGTAGGTTATAATGAAATAGCGGCTACAGCGAAGCGATCACAATTTTTCATTGCCAGGCACTTGCCAGGCAAGGTATTTGCCTGCACATTGCCAGGCAAGGTATTTGCATCTGTTTTTAGTGAAGGAAATTGAGTGCCTCCCCCGAATACAGTGAAGAGAAAGTTTGCAATAATTTAAAAAAAATGATAAAATTTTGGAAGTTTACCCAGTGGCAGACCGCCGCACTCTGCTGCCGCGGCCAAGCAGCCACCCAGAACTGGCCGCAGACATGGTACTAAGCCCGCCGGCGGCAGCCTCTGCATCGTCGTCTGCTTGCCGCTGCTTATCCAAGTGTCCTTTCCGCATTGCACACGGAGAAGCCGTTGTGGCGGACGGCGATGGCGAAGGGAGCCTAGATAAAAGGGAAGGCGCAACTCCAACCATGGAGAGCATGTTCAGTTTAATGGTGGTTTCCTCCTGGGCAGATTCAGATTGGCGCAGCCTTTGGTTGTCTCGTGGCCGGCGTGGCAAGGAAACTGGGCGGAGAGGTGAACACGTTTGCAGGCGGCGAATGCTTTTGACTCCTCGCAGTCTGCAACTCGTTGGAGCAGTTGCCGCTTTTCTCAAATCTAGGTTCTCTATACCAACAAAACTGAAATTTACCTGAAGCTGCGCGTGCTTCTTTTTTTGCTTCATGTCGGCGTCGCTGGTTAGCATTGTCGCTGTCTGCATGAAAACCTAGCTTTGCTCGAGCACCGTTTCGGGAACTTGTCGCCACTGGACTACGGCGAGTCCAAAGACCACCGGTGGCACCTCGACGAGGAGGGCAAAAGCAATTTGTTTGAAACAAAGGCATCCTCGACGGAGTGCGCATTAACGTAAAGAATTCCATCAGTGTCCTCTGCGGGAGCCGTCGCGTCTGTCGACACAGTGCGAGGGACGAGAAATTGGTTCACCAAAAACTGCTAGAATCGTGGTTCATCCGAAGAACACTTCGTGCAACAGAAACCGGGGCCCCCTCTTTGAAGCATAGCTGGAACCTCGTGATAAATGGAACGGTGTTGAGATAGGCCCTTCCATTGCTGCTGTACTTGGGAAGACACCTTCCTAACGGGACGCGAAACGGAACATGTTTTTCCGGTTATGTCAAGTCGGTGTCCTTATTTCAAATGACGTCTCCCGGCTTTTGGAGTGTTTTCGCTACAATATTTTGTGGGTAAAATACACGGTGCCAAGTGTAAAAGCCTCAGTTTATCTACAGTAGTATCGTGGAAAAAACAAAGCCACTGTATTGATTTGCTCATGCCGACATCCGTTTCCAAATCATCTGATCCGCATGAACGATGAACAGGGAGTAGCACTTGCCGATGCAATTGTATGTATCTCGCCAGATTTGTTGACCACAGAATTGCCACTTTATGCGAATGTGCCGAAATTGGAAGACCGGCTCGCGCCGCCTGGCAGAGCCAGGGTGCAGTGGGTCTATTGTTTCGCATTATTTTTTTATATCACTAAAATTTTGAAGAATTTGAAATGTTAGCAATAATTTGAAACATTAGCGTAGACGTCAAGCTACGCCTTCAACCTCGTAGAATTTTACCAAAAGTTCAAAAGGTTTGCCGAACCGGTCAAACCTTCATTTGGCATAAAGTTGCCGCATCCTTAGTTACTTTGACGACCGGCAGTGTCTTAATGTGCACCCCAAAGGTTGTTGACCTCCCTGCTCTCTGTGCAGCTGTGCGACTTCCTGGAGGGCAACTATCTGAACGAGCAGGTGGACGCCATCAAGGAGCTGTCCGACTACGTGACCAACCTGAAGCGTGTGGGACCCGGCCTGGGAGAGTACATGTTCGACAAGGAGACCCTGTCCGACTGAGCCCCAGGCTGCGTGGCTCCATCCCAGCTGCCGGGGCAGCTGCTGGTTTCCAATAAATAGTTGCAGACGACCCTCGTGCCTGTCTCTAGCCAGGGACGGTGTGCTCGAAAAGGTCGCACACCACTCAAGCGAGAGGAAGACTTGTACAGTTGCTCATACCTAGGTCATTTCACGGACCCCTTGTGTATCGGGGGAGATGATAGTGGACCTCGTTTGTGGTGAGGGGAAGAGAAAGGTACAGTCTAAGCTCATTACAACACATTTGGATATAACATACCGATTTGTGAAGTTCGGTTGGTTTCCCTCTACATATCGTTGACTCGGGTTTACTACGGTTGATCGAGTGCCATTTCATCGAAGTATGTTTTAGAGCATGGGTTCTCAAACTGGGTTCTGTGGAACACGGGTTCCGCGGAGTGCTCGCTTGGGTTCCGCGAGCACCCAAGTCGGTCCCCCCCATCCTACACGCGCATACGGACGCGACGAGAAGACGCGGGGCTTTGAGCTCGAAACGCGATTTACTATTCATCGAAGTATGCGGGACTCGGTCACTCAGCCATGCGGCCGCACTGCTGAGTGCTTGTTGAGCCTTTTGTAGAGAGCTCTTTTCTCGTGAGACTAGCCTACCTGGTTGACATGTTTGAACACCTCAACATACTGAACCAAAGCCATCGGGGCAGACAGGTAACCCTAGTTAGTGCTGCTGACCAGATCGGGGCCTTCTGCAGCAAACTGCAGGGCTGGATGAGCCGCCTGAGCAGGGGAGACCAAAGCCCTTTCAAGAGGCTCTGCACCTGTGAGGCTCAACTTGCTCCGTCTGCTTCTGACAGAGCGGTAATCATGGCTCACATCAGTACGCTCGGGGCTCATTTAGCCAATTACTTTCCGGAGGCGGCCAGTGCTCAGTGGCTTGTGTCCCCTTTCCATGTGGACATGACAGCATTCAACAATGAGGCTGTTGAGATTGAAAACGAGTTCCTTAAGCTCGCTGCACTCACTGCAGTGAGCTCACTACTTGAGTTCACTGCACTCAAAGAGAAGTTCAGCAGCCAAGATGGGGTTGCATTTTCGATGGAGACTGCCTCACTGTTTCCTCACCTCTTTCGCAGGGTAGTGGACATGGTTCTTCCTTTTGCAACTACATATGTTTGTGGGGAGGCATTTTTAGCACTAGGCTACGTGAAAAACAAGCACAGGAACCGACTGAACCGGGCAGCAGATATGAGGCTGGCCCTAAGCGTGACTGAGCCACGCATCGATTCGCTGATGCGAGCAAGGCAACCCCACCCTTCACACTAATATGTATACTGTCTTGCATTTTAATCCCACTCTTCAGTCTAATGTGTGTTCCGCTTTTTATTGTTTTATCAGTGCAACAAATATTTTGTGAACTCTTCTATTGAAAGTGTATCCAGTCAGCAAAACAGCGGGGAAGGGGGAGGGGTTTCTCGGCACTCTTTAAAGGTTGCTGGGGTTCCCTGAGGCCAAAAAGTTTGATAACCCCTGCATGGACACATTTTATTGAAGCACGGTTTAGAGAAAGCAGAACCTCAGTTTAGAGAAACGCCGTTTATCGAAAAGGGGACGCTTTTTAAAACGGCTTTCCTACTTCTCGCGTGTATCAGTGGTGCACGTGTTAAGCGATGGCCCCAGATGGCGCTCCCCCCGCTTCGCGGCGGCAGTTTGTGGCGGCTCATTACAAAAATGTTAACTCGCCCGATTTGTCCATACACGCCGCTTCGCGGCGGCAGAATTCGCTAAAAGGCGACTCGTCGCCATTTTCTCTAAACTGGGTTTTCTATAAAGGCATTCGATAAACCGGGGTTGGTAAAACGGCGTGCGCTAAAACGAGCTTCTCTAAACCGTATGTCTCCGCGTTTACTCAACTTCATATCTGCATACAACATACAAATACTCTTCTTGAAACAGACCGAAATCTTGGTCAAAATCAAGGTCTGTTATAACGAGCTTGCACTGTATATGCTAGTTATGATAATGTTTTAAAAAATGGATATAACTAAGGGCTCTCGTTGACATACAGATGAGAAAATATCACTGGAAAGGTGGAATGTTTGTTTCAATCTGAAAAGAGACAACATCTATGCCGTGCTCAAGTGATGAGGCAGGGTTTCGCAGACCCCTAAAACTCCTTTGTAGACCCCCATTTGAGAATCGCTGACCTAGGTAATGCCTTGGTGCTTCATTTTCAATTTTCTGCCGGGTGCCATTGTGGGGAATACTTCCCGGAATACTTTGCGGCGAGGGGAATTGTGGCGCTGTTTGGATGTTTGCTCGTGGAGGCTCAAACGCCTTGTACATCCCTGAGCTGTACGATTCATTCTCTCTTGGCTCGGAAATTGCAAAAAATAGGGAGAACGCAAAAAGAGGTCATTGCACACTGTTTTACTTTCTTTTTGCCTTCTCCGATACCTAAAATCGGAAAGTGTTAAACCAACTTTGTCTTTGATTCCTGGGTAACCGCAGTCGCCCTCAAGCTGGACGATATTTACCGCGTTTGCTTGCTAGTGGGCCTCGGGACTGGTGCAGTTAATTTGCAACAATTTTTAAGTTTAAAGTTTCGGACCATGTCCGAATGTGTCCGTGAAATTAGTCTGCATGTAATCTCGGCCTTGTTTCTTAAGGTTTCTTCTCTGCCCAAAGCCTCCGACGACGTCGATGAAAGAGGGCTGCAGTTAGTTCGGATGCGTCGTGGCACCAGGTGCTCGCTGCAGGTTCCGGAGTGGCGGCATGCCGACAGCATTTGGGCTGGCTCTTCATTTCCCGAGCAAGCAAAATATCTCCTCAAACATGTCGTATGCTTCCATCCATCGGCACACTACAGACTGCACGGAACAGATGGTTAGACGGACACTAGGCTGTGAAGAAAAGGGAAAGTTGCAATATCTAATTCTCACATGGTTTCGTGCCAATTAATATACAGTCGCCGACGGATTTTTCGGACACCCAATTATTTGGTTGTTTTCGCCGGACTGTCACTTACCCCATAGAGTTAATGTATAACACTGAGCGAAATTCCGGACGTTGTGAAGCTTATTGCTCGATATTTTTGACATAATTTGAGTGATTTCCTCAGCTTTTAGCCACAAAACGGCCGCTGTGATAGTGCTGCGGGGTTAGTCGCTGCCATTTTGGTGGTTTTGATTTTGCCCTGTAGCCTCGATACCACATCCTACACAATAAACAAGCTGGGTTGAGGCTATAGTCAGGTTTTCCGGTTCCGCTGTAGCTGGCATGGGTGCCGTCTGCAACGAGCTTGAGTAAACTTGGAGCGGTAAAGCGGTAAACCAGCTGCCAAAAATGGCACCCCCCCCCCCCCGAGTTGCCGCCATCTTGACTGTTTGCCGCATTAATGATCACGTCACTTTAAGATGGCAGCACTCGTAGGTGCACCAGATCATATTGGCCAGATTACGGTAAGCATGGCCGCAGTCCAAAATTTACTTAATCTACTAGGGTAAATGTTCTGTACCTTGGTGTTGGAAAGGAAAATCTACCCGCGTCCAGTTGCTCTGTCAGTCTTGTCATGTGACATGATCCGCGGGAGTAACTTTGATCCATTCGAGTAATATTGGAACGCAGCCCCAGAGGGCCCCCTGCTTGCCGTGATCTGGCCCAACTCTGGGTGCGGCCATCTTGATGTCACGTGATCACTAATGTGGCAAACGGGCAAGATGGTGGCAACCGGGGGCGGGGGCCATTTGTGCTGCAGGCTTTGGGTTGAGGTTGATCGCTCCAAGTTGATACTTAAGCTCGTTGGCCGTCTGCCCATTCTTTTGGTTCTTCCAGTTCTCGTGGTCAGTGTTTTACGGGTGCGACTGCGAGAAGAGTGGCCATTTTCCGTTCTTGAGCACAAAGGGTTTTTACCGATAGGCTTAGGATTGAAGTGAGCTTGGTGGACTAAATGCCGTCTCCAAATGGTACCAACTTCAACTTCGCTTTTTGTGCCAACGAAGGCACCGACAAAGTGCAGCACCGTAATCAAGAAACATTAAAAAATTAACAATATAAAGTGGAAATTGCACGAGAACTTAAAACTTGACATCAAGCAGGTGGAAAGTGGCCAGTATGCGGCGTAATATGCATGGGAATTTCATAATTTGGCTGAAATCGATTTTTCGGACCACTCGATTCTTCGGACAATTTTGGGGTCCCCTCAGTCCGAAAAATCTGTCGGCGACTCCTATCATCACTGCCAATGAGAAAGTGGCAGGAAGGTGCTTCAGTCGTCCCGTCTCCAGCACGAGCTTCCTATTTTCGACCGCGCTTCGGCGTCTTGTGCTCCCCGAGCACAAGCGGCCGAAGCGCAAAGAGTGTGCCGAAGGCTCAGGCATTTGAAAGACGTGCACTGGTGTTCTCGTTCCCTCTGCAACTATAATGACTTTCACATTCCATACAGTGGCCTGTACGTTGAATGGGGTGGATAACAGCAGCCTTTAGAATGTTTTTTCTTTAATCAGGTGGAACGGCTGTGCCATTTGTGCCATTTTGTGCCAGACGCATTTGTCTGTGCCATCCTGCGCTATAGCCAATACATCACGCCATACTGCAACAAATTGCAGAAACGTGCACCAAAAAAGATTATGTTTCTTGATTTTTGGTTTTATTGACTCGATTGGCAACATTGAGCGCATTTAGCGAGCGGCCTTGCAATCCTTTGTTCTGTTTATTCTCCCTGTGTATCTTGAGTCGGAAGCGTGCGAAAAAATTTGGGGGTTGGATTCCAGGCGCTACACCGCTTGCGACTGGATTGTTATTCTTCAACCATAAAGCACGAAACACATGTACGACGAAACCGTCTAGGCAATACGACGGTTGAAGGCAAGGGTTTTCAGCGCTCTCCAGTGCTACGAAAACCTTCGCCCCCCAAAGGTCATTCCGGTAGTTTGCACGTCGGATCGGATGGTTTTGTCGTACATGTGATTCGCGCTTAAGCGGTTAAGCAAGTCGGCAGAGGTGAGGTCGAGTCGTTAAACGTCAGATTGCCTGAGGCTCTGTGGCCCAGGATCCGAATGTCAACCAGTTGAAAATGAAGGAGTAAAAGATTCTTTTTAGTACTTCATCGTTAGAAGTTGGAACCGCATTCCCGCAAAATAAATCGTGATTTCATAGAAATGAAACGCGGTCCGATCCGAAACTGTGCCGTCCAGCAGCTTTTACGCGAGTGGTAGATCTGCGGTAGATCTGCTCGGCGTATTTAATCTTGCTCCAGCTTCGGATACGGTAACTCCGTTAATCGTAGTCTGCTGCTTCAATATTGAGTTGCACAATGGAATAAACTCTAAATTTGTTGCCCTGTTTCTCCACAGAACTGCATGTCCGTTGTTTACGCACGTCACGTGGTTCGCACATATAATTACTATGTCGAGCACATGTGGGTTGTGCGATAATCAGTGCTGGGTTGCATTTTGAGCAGCTGAAAGCCACTCAAAAAATATAAAGACCGACACGCTGTTTACAAACAAGCCCGCCTTTGCCCACACCAGGTGTGGGCACTGCGCATGCGCAGAAACCAAATTTGGGAGGAGTGAAGTGTCTGCGCATGCGCTGTGCCGCCGACAGCGCCACCGCAGCTGCATGACGTCGGGGCCGCGTGTTGGTCTAAAGGATACTATCTTCAGAAAATTATGGTACTTGCCTTTTGATTATCATTAAGGCTCACAAAGTTTGAAGTTTTCTCATCTGTTACACTGTTATATCCCATCTACCTAGATCCCTAACCACTCATGTTCATCTGTACTGCTAAGCACAATTGAAATTGCTTCCGTGCTTGTCTAAGACACAAGCTGAAGTGCAGTGAAAACTTATCTGGACTGCTCCAGAATGTAGTTTGAGCTGCTCCCAACCTGCTCCAAAACAGCTGTTTCAGCTGCTCCCTTGGCTGCTCCCAAGTACATGTCATGAGTTCCACCCCTGTTTAGCTCATTTAGCAAGTTTGGTAGGAATTCTCATAAATGCGCGGTTCGCTTTTAGCATCTCGATACAGGATGACGAGATATCGGCAATGCTGGAGCCCCTGTCCCGTGTGAACGTGGCATTATTGGGCATTCGCGGCGGGCCTCTAAAATATTTCAACGTCCAAATTATCTTTTCCAGATTAATGATCCTTTGTAAACCCTTGATCTCTCTTTGCCTGTGTAGACTGCCAGCAAGTAAGGACTTTGGGTCCCAATGTTAACTTCGATTTGAATGGAACGTGTGGAAAGGCGCTCCACTCGATTATCTGGGGCACCCCATATTTGTGTGGAATTCTTTATGGCATGTTGTTGCAAGCAAGCACGCGCAATGTCAAGCCTGCCAAAGGTGTGCCTGATGCACGTGCTTGGGTACGAAGAAGTTAAGCAACTGAAACTGGTTTGCGGGTGCTTTTAGTTTAATTACAAAAAGTTGTCATTACTACTCTTGCAGGTTAAGAAAATCGAGGCAAGCTGCTCTCGCAAAGCCCTCCCCACATTCCACTTTAGCGAGTGAACCCTGGAGAGGAGGTGAGTAGTCTCCTCCTCCTGTTTAGCATTTGCTGGCTAAAGTAAAGAGTGTAGGGCTTTGATAAGCTTTTCCTGCTTAACCTGCATAAGGGTACAATATATTCGGCAAAAAATAGCATGTGACGTGTAATGTCCGTATGTGTCGGTTTTTTAATTTGTTATATATGTATATATTTTTTTATTTGAATACTTGCATTACCTAAAGAGGCATCATAGTAGGGGGGGCACAGACAGAAAATGGAACAATAAGTAACACGCAACGATAATTCGATGCATCCTTGAACCTTCTTAACATGCAGTTCTGGCAACACTGTTTTAACAATGTCACTTGGCAGGTCATTTCAATTGTCGATAAACTGAGAAAAAAAAAAAAAAAAAACTTTCGAAACAGCAGTTTTCCAATGAAATGGACAAGTTTGTTTTTTAATTACCTCTACTTCCTTACACATAGTCAGGCTCAAAATATACTTTAACCTACAAATAGTGGTATCGTTTAACACTACGTAAAAGTTTGAGAGGGAGAAATTTGTGCCATCGACTGGGAGGTGTCCAATTTAGAGACTAAGTGTAATTATGCTAAATCTGAAATCATACTTGCCCGTAAGAAATCTTGCAGCATGATTCTGTATCTTTTCAACCTGATCTACCAAGTTCTGCCTGAACGGATCCCAAATCTCACTGGCATAGTTGAAGATTACATGAGAAAATATAGTGTGCTGGGGAGCCAACCAAACATTATGTTTAATAAATCCCAGTGACCGGTTTGCTTTCGCTGTAATATAGTCGACATGTTTCGGACGAAGAAATGACCCAAATATTTAAACTCCGACGCCTGTTCAAGTGAAACGATAGCAATACTGTAGGACAAAGAAACACTTAGTTTTTCTAGTGAATCTGGCGTTAATACATTTAAGCATATTTAGAGGCATGCACTGTTTGATGCACCAGGCAGCAATGTTACCTAAATTGCTTTGGACTGATTAGAAAGGTTAGATTGGTTGGAGAGGTTAGATAAATTTATTGTTTTAAAGTTACGTCACGTGATGTTACAAATTTTTAGATAATTTTTCACTGTTTCCTAACACTAATAGCAGATATCATGCCTCATAAAAATAGTATCGATAGATATCTTTATAGTTATGTTGTCCAGGAGTTGCACATGTGTGAGTGGCGTGCGTGCCATTCATCCGTGCATGTGGGAGTGCGGGCTTGGTTGGGTTGGTGCGGGTTCGGCCTCCGGGGCCTTCGCCCACTTGTGCATCACTGCCTAAGCGAAGCGGTGAGGCTTCGTCGTGATGGTTGGCTTGGTTCCAGGAGTTTTAGTGTTAGCTTATGTGCATCGAAGGGGACAAGTGCAAGCCCAGCGCTCCGTATATCCTTGACTTGCGCGCACGCATGTGCAGTCTGGGTTTCTGTAGACTACCCGCTTGCGCTTGTAGCTTTTCCTTTGCTCGCAGATAAGCTGAAACGGGTGAAACGAAGTATGGCTACTGTGCGAGAGTTAGTGCAACTGAGGTGCGCCCTTTCATAAAGCTCGTGCTTCTTACCTTTGCTCTGCATTGTCGCACGACGCACTAAAAGCCATATATTCAGGAGGGACGATCGGAAATTGAAACGGAGTGTACAATCGTGACACATTCGATGCTTCATGAAGCGAAAAAGGGTCGAAGGAGTTATATGCTGCAAGTGCGGGGAGTTGGCACGCAAGATCCATGTGGGATCCAGATTTCGAAGCTCAACGCCACAGTTTGATGTACTGCCAAAAGGAAAAGGAAAGTGAAGTGTTCTTTGACAGCGACAGTGAAGGTTCAGTAACCTGCGATACAAATAAATGAAACAATGATTCTGATTACAATGATATCAGCAAGCCAGTACCAGAATTCCGGTGTGCGAGATCGAAGTGATATTATGCAACCAACAAATTTCGAATACATGGTACCCTAACTAAACATTCAGTGAACCATATTGCTTGACTGGCGATCTGTACCAGCTTCTGGAAGCTGACGGCTGGATGGTCATGGAAGGAGAGTTTACGGACACTTGAACAGGTGTTTGAATGTCTATGAAACCATTGAAAACACCTCTTGGGCCTTCAGTAAAATCCGACTACAGCCGTGATGATTGCAGTGACCAATGGCATACCTTTATAGGTTCTCGAGGCTAGAAGCCATCGGTCCCGGAAACTTGGGGGTAAACGGCATGCAACTTGCTTGGATGCCGAGTTAAGTCTCAAGAAAGCGGATACTGTGAACAATTCATAACTCTCCCAACAACCTAATTTTTGTGAAATCCATGATTTGATTGATTCGTCTCATGGACATGCAATGCACATATCGAAATATTCAGAAAGCCGACACTTGGCAAACTATAGTGCCCATAAAAAATAAGTTGTCTACAGTTACGCTGTATGCACAGTAATGGAACTTTCGAAAGTCGCCCGCTTGCTCCCTTCCCACCACTACACACAACTTGTAAAATTTAGCTTGTCTCCTGGGAGGAGGGCTTCTCCCTACATGGCTCATGGTGAAGGAAAGCGCTAGGCAGACTGTTGGCTAGGCTGAGAAACCTGCAAGTGTGCTTCTCCGTACACTACGAGTGTTGCGGTAAAACAAGATGCTTGGATGTGTTTGTCCCCTGGGGTTGGGCTCACGATGATGAGTGTTTCAACTTTTAGTGATATTAAATTCACTGAATTCTATAAAGTGCACAAAATAATATTGTCATATCTTATTACAGTAATAAAAAAAAAGTTCCGCTTTGTTTATATTATTTTGGATGTTTGTCGAGAACGGTAGTCAGACATCACGGGAAAATTGGTTTTGGTTCCGGATTACGACCCAAATAGGCATGCTTGGTGCACGCACGTGGAAATACATTATACAAACGCATGTTTTCATTGCCGTAAGAGATCGATGCCTGTCACGTTCAACCGAGACGGACCCCGAAATCAGAGGACCCGGACGAACAGGTTACGAAATTTCACCGTATGTACATGTATTTACATAAATAAACAAAAGCGAAAGGCATCAGAAACCGTACGGTACAGTATTGTCTTAGTCCCCTAGACCCAAGTCTCCACCCCTAGCACTCACAACCTTGAAGTGTCCCGGCTCTGGTGCGCTCTCAGGTCTCTTTCCTTGGGGAAGAACATCATCTTGCCGCTCTGACGGCGGACGCCTCGTTGGTTGATCTCGGTCGATTCCCGGGAGCGGGCCTCGGGTGGGGCTTCCTCCGGAGCGTAGCCGAAGCCGCCCCGTTGGTTAACGGTGGACTCCCGGGAGCGGGCCACGGGTGGGCTTCCTCCGGAGCGTAGCCGAAGTCGCCGTGCTGTTCACCGGACCAGTGCTGTCTCGTTCCTCTTGATGCTCGTTCCAAACCTCTTCTTTTCTTTCTTTTTCCCCACACCACGCCTCGGTCGCCTTCTCGTCTTCTTCTATTTCCTCCTCCGGTTCACGATCGTGACAATGCCCCCAATGTTCGAAAAATTCATCTTGTGAATTTTCTTCCTCTTCGTTTACACTTGCGTGTCCTTTCCCTGGGTGTCTTTTCTCGGCTGTCAGGGCGCGTGCCGCAGAACCCTTCGGGTATCGTTTTACTCACAGCACACGGCCTGTCGTTGAAGCATCCGCATGCACAACACATTACCACACTCTTGGCACTGTACTAACCCCACCCTGTTTATCAACAGAAACCGGCACGTGTATAGCGCCACGAGATTTCCATGCCTCCCCACGAACCTCAAAACACAGCTACTCCATCGATATACGATCGCCCTACTCAATTAACCCTGCAGGGACATTGTGACTCGTCCTCAGCAAAAAGAAAGAAAACTAATCTAACTGAAACACTGAGAAATGCTGTTTTCCTACCATTACCTACCCTCTGTTAATTACACATTTATATCCGGCTCAAGTAATCGGCACCGACGTTATCTTTTCCTTTTATGTACTCTATGTGGAAGCTGTAGTCCTGCAGCTTCAAACTCCACCTCATGATGCGACTGTTGTTGTGTTTAGCCTTGTTGATGAACTCAAGCGGCTGGTGGTCTGTCTGTACCCGAAAATGTTGGCCGTACAAATAAATCTTGAACCTCTCCACCGCCCACACCAGTGCTAAGCATTCTCTTTCTACGGTCGCAAAGTTCTTCTCCGCCTCGCTGAGTCTACGACTCGCGTAAGCTACGGGATGCCATACTCCGTCTCGGTCTTGCAGTAATACCGCCCCTATGCTCGTGTCAGAAGCATCAGTGCGCAAAGTGAATCCCTTCTCTACATTCGGAGCCAGCAAAATGGGTGGCTCGGCTAACGACTGCTTCAGGAGCGTGAAGGCTGCTTCATGCTGCTCACCCCACTCGACCTCGTTACTTGCTCCCTTCTTCGTCAGGTTTGTCAAAGGAGCCGCTACTCCCGCGTAGTTTGGTATAAATTCTCGGTAAAATCCTGTCAGCCCCAAAAATGACCTAACCTGACGTTTCGTCGTTGGTCTGGGTGCGTCTTGTATCCGCGTAAGGATCTCTTGCCTTGGTGCGATAAGCCCCAATCCTATTCGGTGCCCCAAAAAGCTTATCTGTCGGAATCCAATTTCACACTTCTTCGGCTTTATTGTAATGCCGGCGGCGCGCAACCTGTCAAATATTTCTCTCAGCGTGTCGAGGTGTTGCTTCCACGAGTCTGTTGCTACCAGTACATCGTCGATGTAATGATGTGCGTCGGGGATACCCTCCAGCAGCTTTCGCATCAACTTAGTGAAAGTGGCTGCTGCCGTTTTCAGCCCGAACGGCATGAACTTAAATTGATACAATCCGGTTAATGACGAAAACGCGGTCTTGGCTTTTGACCCTTCCTCCATGGGTATTTGCCAATAGCCTCTGGTCAAATCAAGTTTTGAGAAGAATTTTTTGCATCCCACATTCGCAAACGTTACGTCTAGCCTTGGTATGGGTTCCGCATCGGACACCAACACCTGGTTTAGACGCCTGAAATCTATGCAGAACCGGTTCGAACCGTCTGGCTTTCTCACCATTACCATAGGAGCATTATACGGTGACGTCGATCTTTCGATAACCCCCATCTTCAGCATCGCGGTGATCTCTTCCTCCACTAGCTTATGTACTTTCAATGGTAGCGGATACTGTTTGATGTGTACCGGCGTTTGGGTGGTCAACTGGAGGTCGCACGTCATCAAGTTCGTCCTTCCCGGTAGATCTGAAAAGATCTCTTCGTATTCGCTGATCAAGTCAAACACTTGTTGTCTTTTCTCTCTGTTTAAATCGGTATGGACTACCACGTCTCGTTTGTCTTGCTGTTTTGTCAGGGAGAGCATTGGAACTTCGTCCTCACCTGCTTCGGTGATGATGTCGCTATCCTCGTCGACTTTTACGGCCACCCCACAGCGTAAGCCGACTTGTTCGCTCCCTTCCCGCTCCTCGTACTTCTTAAGCATGTTCACGTGGAATATTTTGCTTCTTCCTCCAATCTCAAGCTCATAATCTACTTCGTTTTTTCGGGCCGTGACCTCAAACAAGCCCTTCCATTGCATAAGCATCTTGTTGTTATCACTTGGAAGAAGTATTAGCGCCCTATCTCCAGCCTTCATTTCACGTTTGACCCGCTTATGGTCGTAATTTCCCTTATATTTTTCTTTCGCTACCTCCAGACATCGATGGGCCAGCTCACATGTTTCTTCGAGCTTCTCCCTCAACTCTAAAACGTACCCATACGAACTCTTTGTTTCTTTCTTCATTGCTTCGTTGGACCAGACTTCTCTTAGGATGGCTAACGGTCCTCGTACTCTTCTCCCATACAAGAGTTCGAATGGAGAGAATTTTAAGCTGGACTGGGGTACTTCTCGGTACGCAAAAAGCAGAGCGGGCAAGTACCGGTCCCAGTCTTTAGGTCTCTCCTGGCACATTCGTCTGAGCATTTGTTTTAATGTGCCATTGAACCTCTCCACAAGGCCGTTGCACATAGGATGGTAGGGGGTCGTTAGGAGGTGTCTCATTGACAACAGTCGGCCCACCTCCTTCATAAGGTCCGATGTAAAATTTGATCCTCGATCACTGAGGATCTCTTCCGGTACGCCATATCTGGCGAACATGTCCATCAACGCCTCCGCCACCTCTGGGGTACCAGTGCTTTGCAAAGCTACCGCGTCCGGGTAGCGAGTGGCTACGTCCACCATGGTCAGGATGTATCTCTTTCCCGAATCCGACTTCGGCGTAATGGGGCCAATGATGTCTATGGCAATTTTTTGGAAGGGCGTCGCTATGGTTGGCATGGTCCCCAAGGGTGCCTTACCCACTCTTCCTTTAGGCACGGTGCGCTGGCAAACGTCGCAAGATCGCACGTATCTTCGTATCTCACTCTGCATTCCGGGCCAGAAAAATTCTTCTGCGACCAGCCCTATCGTGTTGTTTATCCCCTGGTGACCCGACATTATGCTATCGTGGGCCAGGGCTACCACGGTTCGTCTGAACTTCTCGGGAAGCACCAGCTGATCCGTTTTTCTTCCGGAGCTGTAGATGACACTCCTATACAACAACTTGTTCTTTATAAAGAACTTTCGCTTAGTTCTTCCTCCGTGCTTAGGAAAGGTCTTACCGATGTTGTGGAAACATTTCTCGAGGCTCTTGTCGTTTTCTTGCTCCTTGAGCATCTCTTCGGCTGTCGCTTCCAGTGGCGAAACCTGCGGCACCCTCAGTTCGGCTCGCGGCTCTTTGGATTGATCTTTGTCCTTTCCTGTCTCTGTCGCGTTCGCGATGAGCATGGGCTCGTCCTCGCGTTGTCCCGAGCTTGGGGAGTTCTCCGGCAATGATTCGGAAGAGCCCTTGCCAGCTCGTTCTGCACTTTTTTCTTGGCTTGTCTCCTGGTTTTGTTTTATGGACGTCTGCCTGTCCAATTTTCCAGCTGGACTCGCCTCCTCCATTTCGTTCCACTTCGGGTCCGGATCATTAACGCCTCGCACCATCGGCACGTTACCGAGCACAAGATCGTACAGCGGGTTACTAACACACTTCGCCCTTACCCTTCCGGTGAAGTATGGTGTCCTCACCCTGATCTCCGCTTCCGGCACATACCTCACGGTCCTATCCAACAGATAGACTGGACTGGACTGCCCGGTAAATTCCTCAGGTTGAACCATCTCCTTTCGTACAACGACCGTATTACAACCGGTGTCCCTCAAAACCGTTATTTTGCGGTCACCTAGCCGTCCCTCCACTACCGGCATGTTTTCCACTAGAAACTTTGGAGCTCGTCCTACGGCCGCGTTGATCACTGGGATCTTGGCGCCGTTCTGAAGCGTGACATAGGCTTCATCAAACTCGGCCGCACTGCCGTCGCTTTGCTCAGCTAATACGCAGGACGCTTGAGATCGATCGTTTTGTCTCGTCCCACAATTCTCGGCTCGATGCCCGGGTCTTCCACAATTCCAGCACGTCAGCTTTTTGAACGTAGGCGGGCGGTTCTTGCAATTTTCTGCCTTGTGGCCGACCTTATTACAGAGGAAGCATCGGATGGTTTTTCTGCTTGCACCGCTCGTCGCTTTGTCTGTCTCTCCAGCACTCGACTTCTTGGTGCAGTCCTCCATCTTCGGCCTGCTCGCCCCTGTTTGCAACTGGGCCTCTAGATATAGATCTGCTTTGGATGCTACCTCATCTAAGGTTTTGCAGTCTCGTTCACGTAGAAATACCGACAACCGGCCAGAGCAACTGAGTAAGAACTGCTCCACTAATACGCTGTCTCGGAGGGCCTCGAATGTCCGCTCCACTCCAGCGACCTCGATCCACCTGTCGAAATACCCTGCAAGCCGGGCGGCGAACTGCCTCCTCGTTTCTCCGTTTTCCGGTTTAGCTTCGCGAAACCTTTCCCTGTAGCCTTCTTTAGTGTACCTGAATCTTTGCATGAGTGCAAGCTTGACTTTCGCGTAATCTAGCGCGTCTGCTGGGGACAGGCGGCCAACTACCGTCAGTGCTTCCCCGGACAAGCAAAGACTCAACGTCGTGGCCCACTTTTGCTGGGGCCAGTCGAGACCCGTCGCGGTGCGTTCGAAACGCTGTAGATACGCATCTAAATCATCTCGGTCTTCATTAAATTGGGGAATCAACTTGTGAGGACTAAATTGGTGTCCGTGTCCTGGCGGCGCACCTTCCCCTTCGCCTCGGATCCTTTCGCGACCCGACGCCGCTCCTTCCTGTAGCGCTAGTCTAAGTTGTAGAACCTCTCGTTCTTTTTCCAACAGTGCTCCCTCCAACTCCCGTTCCTGTCTTGCCCTTGCCCTTTCTTCTCGAGCACTAGCCTTTTCATCCTCAACCCATTTCTTCAATTCTTCCCCTACATAACCTAACTTTTCCCCGGCCGCGATCAATCTGTCGTTTTCCATACTGTTGCGTCCGGTTTCACAGATCCCTAGGTGTCCCGGTCGACGTGATTCAAGCAAAAATTTGATGGAAAAAAAGGGATCCTGGCAGGCTCGCCAATTTGTCACGTTCAACCGAGACGGACCCCGAAATCAGAGGACCCGGACGAACAGGTTACGAAATTTCACCGTATGTACATGTATTTACATAAATAAACAAAAGCGAAAGGCATCAGAAACCGTACGGTACAGTATTGTCTTAGTCCCCTAGACCCAAGTCTCCACCCCTAGCACTCACAACCTTGAAGTGTCCCGGCTCTGGTGCGCTCTCAGGTCTCTTTCCTTGGGGAAGAACATCATCTTGCTGCTCTGACGGCGGACGCCTCGTTGGTTGATCTCGGTCGATTCCCGGGAGCGGGCCTCGGGTGGGGCTTCCTCCGGAGCGTAGCCGAAGCCGCCCCGTTGGTTAACGGTGGACTCCCGGGAGCGGGCCACGGGTGGGCTTCCTCCGGAGCGTAGCCGAAGTCGCTGTGCTGTTCACCGGACCAGTGCTGTCTCGTTCCTCTTGATGCTCGTTCCAAACCTCTTCTTTTCTTTCTTTTTCCCCACACCACGCCTCGGTCGCCTTCTCGTCTTCTTCTATTTCCTCCTCCGGTTCACGATCGTGACAATGCCGTACGTGCTGTTCGCTACAGACACATTTTGTGTCCATAATTACTGTCATAGTGGTGCACACCACACAAATGAGTATGTTCGATTCGATAATCTCCAACGAGTGTCCACTGAGGTATTGCTATCAGAACACGGGAAACAATATCTGAAACTCCTTGTTAATTCTATGCTGTCCGATTTAGTTAGTGTTTGTTTCCGAACAATGAAGTTGCGTTGCACACCCCTGTGTTGTGTCTCTTTTTCATCAAATAAAGTTAACGTATACAAAACTTGCTGCCGGCAACGAGCTTGGATGCCGAGAACGGAGAAACTGCAGTGCGACGTTTTTCTTCGCCACCGGTGCCGGTACGCAATCGGAGTTGTGACGAGCAACATTCATCTCGCTCTCGCGCCTTAAAGGTACAGACATACGCAGCTCTAGAGAAGGAGACGAGTCATTTCCTTGCCTGAATATATATTTATTGTGCGTTGTGCCACATTATGTATAATACACATCGTTTCGCTACATTTTACCAATCACCGCGAAACCGCACAGATAGCGAGACCGTGCATTGGTTAGGCCTACGTCAACCACACCGATCAGCTCAGCTGGACCTGGGCGCGTGCCAAGGTTCAGATTAACAGTACAGTACATACCATATGTTGAAATAAACAAGACAAAATCTGGTTATATGCAGTAACAGTACCTAAGAAAAGCACAACTGACCGCATTGGTGAGGTTTACAAGGTTCATGCTGTCGCCTGCAACCAGCGACGAATCTGACGAATCTCCGAATCTGCCGAATATTCGTCACGGGAAGTTTGCAAATTTCCGAATTCGAACCTCCGGTGATTCGTCCCATCACTAGTTAACACCACACTTTGACGCCACAGAGCCGACATTTTGTGAGATGGCATGATGAAAGGGAACATACACCCTATTTTTTAACACCGTCTTCTCCGGAGGGGCAAAGGAAATCTGGTCCAACAGCTTTCTCCATTGTGTAATTGTTCATTTGTGTCCGTAATCTCCTGGTCAAAATGGACGGCGCCATCGCCGTGAGTACTTTCGGTTATCACAGACGTGCTTCCAGTGCGCGAACATTCGAATGAATCGGTCACACACTCGTATTTATCGTGCATGTGCTGCTCATAGTTTTTCTATACTCTGTTTCACCTTATGATGTACTGCAGGGAAAGGCCACAAACACGTGCTCCTTGCTCAGGGCACAACTTGGCGGCGCAAGCTCTCGTGCAGTAAGGGCAGCTGCCAATGCTATGAGCTCGCGCTTCTAGCCTTCGCTGCGGTACGACATAAGGTGAGACGTGGTATACCAATTCACTATTTACCTTGTGACTCACTTTTGTGTGGAGTTTTTTTCTATCTGCACATGCTTTCTACGAGCCCCCGATCGATGTCTGGTTGTAGTAAACCGTGCTTCCTTGTTGATGCTCTGGAATCACAGCTTTAAAATGTTTTGCTTTGGCACCAGTTCATATAAGCTTGAGGTACTGTACCTGGTGCCCACCTAACTTTGCAGCAAGTTTGTGTTTCCTGTCCTCATCTGCCTACGCTCATGAAACTTGTGTTTGCCTTTTCTGTTTTTTTCTGTCTTTTACATTTTATCTCAGTGCGTATCGGCGTTAATGACTTATTGGAACCAGGATAGAAAAAGAATAACAATTAAAAAAGAAAAATCAGATTTATGTAATTGAAATCAAATTTTTGATGATTTAAATTGCTGATAAGCTGCTCTAACCTCTGTCCCTTGCAGCATTAGGTGCATAGATACACATCAAGCTCCTCTGTACTCCTGACAATATGAAATGGCGAAAAATGAAATGCCTGCACTCCTCAATGACTACTTGCAGGTTTTCATATCTTAGGCATTTTTAGAAAAAGAAAACAGTCCACCGCATGACTCACGTGTACCTCGTATCCCTCCAGTTGAGGGCTCGGCACTCTGGTGATATTATCCTCTGCTTCCATGTTCGTCTCTTGTACCGCAAGAGAATCCGGCTGCTTGTCTGCCAACAGACGTTGCAGTTGGTATTGCTTCTTTCTTGAGGACAACCCTTGAACGTTCAAAGTAACGAAACTAAGTGCCATTCAGATCTCATTGAAGTAGGCCAAGTCAAGCAACGGAGAGAGGTTGGTATGCAGTGAGAGTAAGCCATTGCCAGAACACGCTACGTAGTGTATACACCAGCACAAAGTATGACATTCTTACTTGTGGTTTTTTTCCTAACTGACAAAGTCCGGGCACCCTGCAATCACATTTCTGGTTCCTTTCACGTCGTGTCCTTTCTTGCCGGACTTCCACCTGTACCGCCAGGGCTTGCATAGTGCCGAGCCGTTTTGGTTATCTACTGAAACCTCTGGACCATTCTTCCCTGAAGCCAGTCCATCTGTTCAGGCTCCTGGGTTTGTGCCGTTTCTAGTGATCTTTTTGCAGTGCCACTCATGGCCTCCATGTCTTGCTTATCATCCTTCTGGGCTTCTTCCCCACCACTGACGTTCGGGCCCTGTTCGCGCCGCGCCGCGAGTTTTCTTGGTCTTGCCCTTGATCTTGAGACGGTGAACCTCGTGCTTGCTCTCTGACCGCGGGTTTAGTGACACGCGCTGTATCTGGGGCAGGCTCCTATGCAGACGGGGCCTTGGGAGGGGCACCTGCAGCTTCTTCGGCTTCTTCCTGGTCCATGACTAGCTCTGAGGTCTCGTCCGCCGTCCTTACGTTAGCGACGTTGGCGTACATCCTCCTACAGTCCTCTGTTGTGTGCTGGAAGCGCCAACAGCTGTTACAACGGCGCACACTGCACTCTCTCCTGATGTGGCCAGTTCTTCGATAACTGAGGCAAGGCGGAGCCCTTCCTGGAGCCAGGATGAGTGCCATGCAGCCAGGCTTCCGGAGTTGGTGTGGCAGCTGCTCTACTGTGACCCCCTCCTTCAAAGTTAGCCTCGCAATTCTCGCGGTAAACAGGACACCTCCGGAGCCACTGAAGCGCCAGGTCTCTCTTGTGACCACTGTCGCTTTCCCGCATGACTCCAGAGCCCTCCTGGCATTGTCGTCTGGGAGGTGGAAGGCAGTCCAGTGAAGTTTGAGCGTCTTCTTTTGGCTTCGATGGTTCCTGCGGCCACCAGCTTCTGCTTGGCAGATGGAGACTTGAGTGTCACCATCCACACATGGCTCATTTGAAATGGGCCACATAGGCAATGTCACCTAGGACCCCTGCTTTTGCCCAGGCCAATCCTGAAATCTTCGATGTGGTAGGGCCATGCGTCGATTTTGCCATGAAGAAACATAGTATTTAGGGCATGAATGTCTGTTGCCAGCGGGAGCAACATTACCTTATATCTTTCGTTACTCGGCTCAGCAGAAAAACTGTGGTTATCAGTAGCCGTTGATGCCGCTTCGACGGAGCTCATTCCGATACATCCTTCCACTTCGAAAGCCGGAAGTCAAATCCTTGCCTTCACTCTCGGTTAAAATGATCCATTTGCTATTCACAGCAGGAAAACTACATGCTCACTTCATATCTTATCGCAACAGCACAAAGGACTAGCCTAGCACACAAGAAACACACCATCGGAACAAGCCAATTGTGCCAAATATCCAAAGAAACAGATTCTTTGCTGTCAATGTTACCCTGCAGACTATACAGAGGGTGAGGAGTATATTACAAAAAAGTGTATTTTCTTATATCGCTATGTTGTTCTGCCACCTTTTGAATGGCAGGCCAACATTGTGCTATCTAAATATTCATACAAACCAATTTTTTTTGGAAACCCCCGCAAGTGTGCTTCCCCCAGAATAACATGCACTGCAGGAAAGCGACCTGGGACAAAAGTTTGCTTGCTGTATCTCCTGTAGGACAAAATATCTACCGTAAACCAGTTTGCCTGTACGCTCTCTTGTCTATTTTCTATTCATTGTGGGAAATCTACATGTCCATTACATCCTCAAATGAGCATTTGCGTTGGTTGGGCCAAAAAGGAAACTTTTCAAATTCAAGATCTTTATTCAAGTCTACATAGAGCAGTAGTACAGATACCAGGGGCCAGACAAAATGTCGTCGGTGCGACAAAATCTAGTCTTTTATGCACCACAGTTGAGAAGAGAGAGTGAGGACCAAGGGTCACAATACACACCACAAATATCAATATCCAAATAGGCACCACTGTGCTGACAGCAGTGAAGACATCATAGTGCCTGGTATAAAGGAACTCAGCTAAAAGGCAAAAAACATTAGATATACAAGATATACATGCACACTAGTAAACGTGCAAGAAAATGTACAAAAAAGACGCTTCAGGGAAAGTCAAACTCGCTTGCGGAAAACCAGGCAGGAACACAAGGAGCAATGGCCGCCGAACACATGGCAAAACAATGGGAGGAAAGATTGGAAGTTGATTCCTGCGTGGTCAGAGAGAAGACTGAACGAGAACTGGCTCCGTCCACGCAGGAAGTGACGTAGTGCATAGATGAAGCCGTTTCTCCTCTGGCTTGGCTACGTCCCCCCGCAGGGATCTAGACACTGTCATTGCTTTGAAAAGTAAACACATCAGCATCACAAGTGACGTCATTTTATAAAATGCAATCTGCGTATAATAGAATATGTGAAGAGATGCTATCAACTACCGTAAAATACCAAGGCAAGTGCCAACTCAAAATTTAGAAGTAATCGCGAAAAAATGGGGGATGGGCGCTTGTACAGTCGTCAGTTTTACATCTAAATTTATTGTGCATATTTTCTCGGACGTTAGAAATTTGGGAATGGGCGCTTAGTGTGGAATGGGCGGATGCGCGATATGGTGCGGTATATCATTATTACATATTAAAAACTGGAGAGGGCCAAGTACCGAAACCAGCGGGACTTTCGATGCTATTTTTATAAAAGTAAAACAAATCTTTCTGGAATGAGGCTTTTAAGGCATTCATAATTGTTGTACACGTAACACACGTCAACATTTCATCGCAACCCGCACTCTCAATAGACTTGTTTGCATTCACCTACTATTTATTTTTTTTTTACATTTTTCTACTTTAAAATTTGGGAAAGGATGGGCTTCAGAGTATTTCTGCCTCTCAGAATACTGCGGTCGGCTTTTAAAAGAAGTATAAAAATGCAGCGATAAAAGTGCTGTGCTATTTGCACCAAACTGTACCATGAAGGAAAGTCCGCAACCTTGCACCAAAGTGCCATTTTTTGCTAAGAATTGCGCCACACCTGCGCCAATGCGGTCTTGGGCAAACCAAACATAAAGATATTTTATTATTGGTTGATACTAATGTTCACAGAAGTAGTAGGAGGAAAGGAAACTGGTACAAATATGTGTTTCACAGCACCTCTACTCACCGTATAGTTTGTTTTACCTTCGGTCGGAACACAATCGAAGGCTCGAACAGATATAACCAGGAACACCTGTACTATAAGTGCAAGTCGCTGGACATTCGCTGTACTTTATTGGTTTAGTTGATAAAAGAACATGTATGGGAAGACGGACTATTGCCGTATGTCGTGTCGACCACACTGGCCGGTTGTTGCTATGGCAGGTTGATCGCCGACATTGTCTAAATTTGCAGATGATGTCGGCTATGTCGGGAGCTGAAAGTGAAGAAAAAACAGTGCAAATTAGTAGGATGGTGGCTACTGCGATAAAACAAGGATCTTGTACTCCAGATGGGATCACTGAATTACCTATCGTGTCTGCTGGATTCCTCTGTTCCGCCTCTCATCAGCGTACGTGCAACGAGCTTTGCCCTTTTGCACCGGACTGCTTAGGAGCAGTGGCTGGCTCGGGCGAGCACCTGAGTTAACGCGCCAGACTCGGAAATTATGCTCGGTATTATTAGTGGTCTACCTTCCTTGGTCTTGATTGTAGGGTGATCTGTAATTTTAAAAGCTGTACCAAGAAATAGAAAAAAAAGGTTCGATGTACACCTAAGCACTTCTTATGAGTTGTGAATGTGAAAGCTTGCAAGCCACTCATTTGCTGCCTCATTTCGTGTGCCGTCTACCTTTCGTCGCCGGTCAATGCGTGCACTCTGAACTTGGACGCTCCGTGGTAATGGCGCGCCGACGGACATGCAGCGCCATGGGGTTAGCGGTCGTTGAAACTGACGCGCAGCGACCAATGAGAGTTCCGTCGACGCGTGCCAGCCAATGGGACTGAAGCCGAAAGTCCATCAGCTTTACTCCGCTTCTTTGGGATCAAGGAATTAAGGTGCCGTTGGCTAGGTTTTTGCATGGTTTCATAGCTGGGAGCTGGCATCACTTGGAGAAAGGATTTAAGGTACCCTTTGTCGCGGCTCAATCCATGAGTCCAGTTAATGCTTTCTCATTAAAATAACTTAGGGTCTATATTTGAATACATACAGTAGTCAAGGTAGTCCCCGTGCAGCTGTCGACCAGAAGGCCAGCGAACTTTGACTTCACTTTAGTTTCAATGTCAATAAAGAGCAGTGTCACTTTTAATGCACGAGTGCAGGGTTTCATAATATTTGTGGGTAGTTATTTTTGCAGTATAAAATCAATTATCATCATCATTGAGTCTTCATGCTCAACGTTTACCAACTTGCCCAGCTTACCACTTTGCTTGGAGTCTTGAGTTTGGCAGGCTCATACAGCTTATGGGAAGCATTTTGTTATAGACGTGTTTTTCCAGGGATTGTACAGTAATTATATTCACAAACAAAATCAACTACCGGGTGTAAAAGTGGGAAGGGAGAGAAGCTTTATCTCAACTGAAATGTATTCATTTAAAAAAAAAAATTTTTGTTTAGAGCGCAATTTTTAAGCGCCTGTTCCCGGCTTGAGCTGCGTTGGCGTAACCGCAAGATGCATGATGGGTAAATTTCCCTGCTAAATTTAGCGGAAAATCTTTCCCGCTAGCGGAAAAATTTCTCCGCTATATTTAGCGGAAAGGTTTCCCCGCTAAATTTAGTGGAAAGATTTCCCCGCTAAATCTAGCGGAAAATTTTCCCCGCTAAATCTAGTGGAAAAACTTCCCCGCTAAATTTAGCAGGGAAAATTTTTCGCTAGATTTAGCAGGGGAATTTTTCCCGCTAAATTTAGCAAAACAGTTTCCCCGCTAAATTTAGCGGAAAAAGTTACCCCGCTAAATTTACTGGAGCCCGCCAAATTTAGCGGGAAATTTTCCCTGCCAAATTTAGCAGAAAAAATTCCCCGATAAATCTAGTGGAAAATTTTCCCCACTAAATTTAGTGGAGAATTTTTTCCGCTAAATTTAGCGGAAAATTTTCCCCTAGATGGGGGGCGAGCAGGAGAGGAAGAGGGGCATAGTCCTCTCTCCGCACCTTCCCCTCCTCCTCCTCAAGAGCTGCGCTCTAATTTGGCGTTACAGGAAGTAAACGGCTTTCATTTTTTTAGTAAGTATTGTAAATAAAATTTGCCTTATGTCAAAAAAATTATTTTATTTATATTTATTACAAAGATAATTAGGAATATTGTCACACACGTTGCCAAGCGTGCACGTGCGTGGCCGAGTAGTTACCGTGCTTAGCTTTTGTGCGGAGGTCCTGGGTTTGATTCCTGGATATGACGCGTCTTTTGTTTATTAATGCAAAAGCATTTAGCATCTCATGGAGCGAGCTGACGTCATCAGTCTGAAGTGCGAAAACGGCAGATAGTAGTTTCCATTGGTTCCATGGGCTGGTGCGCGTCGACAAGGCTCCCATTGGCCACTGCGCTCGTCAGTATCCACGACCGCTCACCCCGTGGCGCGGGTTGGCCACCAGCGTCCCATAAACACGGAGCACCCAAGGTCAGCGTGCCTAGGGGAGCACACACGCTGACCGGTGACTAGAAGCATGCAGCAGACGAAGAAGGGAGCGGACGAGCGGCTCGCATGCTTTCGCATTCACAACTCATAAGGAATTGTTAGGTGTACCTCAATCTTTTATTCTTTCAATTTAGCATTCTCGTAAGTTTAAGAATCTTGTCGTCTCATTGAGGTACGAATGGTCTACGCTGAATATTCCACAAACCCACGCGGGTACGTAAAGGACTCCGCATGGCGAGTGGAGTCAGTCTCGCCTCAGCGTTCGATCCTGCTGTTTCGTCACCATCGACGCTAACCTTTCTCTACTTTGTTTTCGGCACAAGTTCGCCCCATTAAACGTTTAATTTGCTTCAGTTTTCATCGCCTCATCAAATGTCATTCGGGACAATATGCTCCAGCAAAAGCAGACCTGGATGAATGAGGCCGTAGGGCTAGATTTTCTACATCACCTGTCTGAGGCCAGCATGGATTTGACAAAAGTGCTGTATCATCGTTAGGCTGGCACTCGTGTTCGATAGGGGAAGACTTGAGTTCCGCCTGAATGCTGACGCACCTTGCATTCAATCTGCGATTCTGCTAGCCTCCGGTAGGTGATGTGGAAAACCCAGCACTTTGGCCTTGTTACGAGTTACACCGGTAGGGGAGAATTCGGCACTGTAGGCACGCAAATGTAGGCACTTCGTTCCACCTCAAGTCTAGATGGAGCCGACGCTATGAACTGTTGGTACCAATTGACAGCCTCAAAAGTGCACCATTGCGGTTTTTTTCATGCTTCTGTACGCATTCTATCATCGCTGAGCCAATGAAACAGAAAAGACCCAGTGATTTTCACTTTTGACGTTGTCGGCACCTGGACCTCAGATGCGTTCGAGGCACCATAGTGAAGCTGCTTCTGTATCGGAACCAACAATATTGCTGGACTGGTCAGGGGTATGTTTTTTCGCTGGATTCAAATGCGTAGTGTAGCTTGAACTGTAATTTACTTGCAACTTTGGCATTGTATTCCTGGTTAGTGAATCTTCCGGGCATAAAAGCCTACCTCTTGATCTCAAAAAAAGAATTAAAGGGCAACTCCTATCCATACTTTCGCTTTTGGGATTATGACTGTTTTTAGCGCAGTCAGCGTCCCTGAATTGCAAGGTGTAATTTTTTTTTCGTTATTGCGCATAGTTTTAAAGATATCGACGCCTCAAAGTTTTGTTTGGGGCGTGGTCAACAAAACCGAAACTAGCCACTCGAGGCCCCGGCAACACTGGAAATCGGAAGCTATGTGAACGTGACGTCAAAATCGTTTTCGTTCAACAAGTACGCAGGCCGAGCGGCACCTACCTCTGTTACGCTAGCCATCTAAAGATAGGAGGTAAGCTAATTTTGTTTTAATTCTGTATACGTGGTAGTTATCCAGCATATATGTAGCAAGAGTTAGTGCGTATATACCCAAAAGCTAGCAACTGGAAAACCCGTGAACTCGTTCAGTGCCGTACTCGGCGGCCGCCGCCGTGCTTGTGCTATGCCGTACTCGGCGCTTGTATACACAAAAGCTAGCGACTGGAAAACGAGTGAACTCGTTCGGTGCTGTACTCGGCGGCTGTCGCCATGCATGCGGTCTTTCGTAGTCGTCGCAAGGCCTAAATTGTCATCGGGGCTCCGTGGATGGAGCGGCGTTGCTCTACGCCGCGCTGCTGCAGTGACATACAGTACTGGGGGCCCTCTCAGTTTCGCGCTGCGGGTCAGTCCCAGACACAAAGCTTTGAGGTTCCGGCGTGTGCCGCGGCGCCCGAACACACGAGGACTGGGCTGTACACGCCTGTTTTTTCATTCTTTTTTACTCGGGCGCGTAAAAGCCGAAGTCCAAAGTCCACTCGTCGAACAGCGTTCACCCACACCTTCTTGAATTTCTGGTCTGTTGGAAACTTGTGAAAAATCACCTCCGGGTTGCGCAGCGGGCTGTTTGAGCAGCCCACAGCGCTACAAGTTGTACTCGGCATCTTTCGAGGAACAACTGGGCAGTCTTGGGCGCACCAAATTGCTTGCTAAAACAAGTCTTGGAGTACTCGCAAGCAAATTAACAAAAGGCTATACCGAAGCTACACGGGCTACAAATAAAAGCAAAGGCTAAACACGCCAATCACAAGCCGAAGTAGCGGTGGTAGCGGCTCAAAGAAGCGCGCAATGCCCGGACCGGAGGAAAAAAAGAACGATACTGACGTCATGGCCCAATGTTGCTTTAGCAATCGGCAACGCGCTGGCCGCCCGCTAAAGAGCAGCGGCTCGCGGTGGGTCGCATTTTTATTATCGGCATTGGTTGAGAATGTGGCGTCCCCCGGACGTAATATTTTGGTTGGAGTCGTATTTTGTGTCACTACAACGATACCAATAATTTATTTCATTTTGGAGTTTTGGCCGGAGTTGCCCTTTAGTGTATAGTTACTTGTTCGGAGTTTAGGAGCATACTTCAGGGAAGAAAGTTTACGATGGCATCTTCGGAAGAATGGTCTGGTCATTAACCTTCACTGAGGTAAGTTAGCGGCTGGCTAAGCTCACTTCAACCCTCTTTGTTTTATCGATGTATGCGCTATAGAGGTCTGTGCAGATATAAAATATTTTATAGAGAATTGAATATTAATATCGGACCGTGAATTGAATTTCTTTTCGAACACAAATATTTTACATTTATATGCATTGAGCCCAAAGAATTTGAGAAATCGTGGCTAGATTTCTTTTTTAAGGAGCATATTCTTATGAGATGGAACAGTTTTATTACACAAGAAACATTTCACATATCTGTATTAATGCAACAAAAAGTCCCAATGAAATAATCAGTTGTGTAAAATCTAAGAAAAGTTATGACTATCTTAATTCTTTAAATATGGCTCAAGGATTCCTCTCTTGGAGCTAGCCTCTAAGGCTGCGGTCTCACGGCAGCCATCTTGAACAAGGCGTTCGCCGCAAGCGCCTCCTAGACGCAACGACGTGTTTCTCCGTTTCGGGAATAGCGTCCAGAAAGTCATCGCTCTGCGTCACCCAGATTCCAGAGAACGGTACCTGCCGTTTTTCTAACATCCTCAAAGAGTTCCCCGACCTCACCCGTCCCTGCAACACCGAGGTTCCCGTGCGACACTACGTCACACACCATATTGAAACATCAGGACCTCCCGTGCACGCAAGACCACGGCGACTCCCCCCCGACAAACTGCGGATCGCTTGTCAACAGTTCGAGCATATGCTTGACCTCGGAATTATCCGCCCGTCCGACAGTCCATGGTCATCACCGTTGCACATGGTCCCAAAAGTATCACCTGGAGACTGGCGGACATGTGGGGACTATCGAGCTCTCAACCGGATCAAGACAGCCGACCGCTATCCAGTGCCTCACATTCACGATTTCACAGCGACTCTTGACGGCACCACTATCTTTTCCAAAATTGATCTGGTCCGGGCCTACTACCAAATCCCAGTTGAACCGGCTGACATCGAAAACACCGCGGTCACAACACCATTCGGTCTCTTTGAATTCGTCATAATGCCATTCGGACTCAAAAATGCTGCACAAACTTTTCAGCGTTTCGTGGACCAGGTGCTGCGAGGTTTGCCGTTTTCCTACGCCTAGATCAACGACATCCTCGTTGCAAGCGGCTCCGCCGAAGATCACGCACAACATCTGCGTACGCTCTTCGCTCGCCTGGCGGACTACGACATCGTCGTCAATGTCAGCAAGTGTGTGTTCGGCAAAAATGAACTGGAGTTCCTTGGACACAAAGTCGACGCATCGGGTATTCGCCCTCTTCACAGCAAAGTGCAGGCAATCCGAGAATTCCCCCAGCCCGTCAACAAAAAACAACTATGTGAGTCTTTGGGAATGCTTAATTTCTACCGCTGCTTTTTACCTAACTGCGCCGAAAAACTTCAACCACTCACAGACTTGTTGAAAGAACAGCACAACCCAACGACAGAACTTCAGTGGGACGACCCTGCCCGCCAGGCATTTCACCGCGCCACGGAGCTCCTCGTAGAGTGCACAATGTTGGCACACCCGAGAGAAAACGCATCGCTTGCCCTGGTGACGAACGCCTCCGCCACTGCGGTGCGTGCGGTATTGCAGCAGGTGGTTGAAAAGTACCCTCAGCCGTTGTCGTTCTTCTCACGCAAGCTCTCACCAACCGAGCAACGTTACAGTGCCTTCGGTCGTGAACTGCTGGTAGTGTACTTGGGTGTAAGGCATTTCCGCCATTTTGTGGAAGGTCGCAACTTCGTCATAATGACCGACCACAAACCACTTGTGCACGCCTTCTGCAACTTGCGGCCAGATGGTGGAACCCATTCCCAACGGGAGCTGCGTCAGATGTCCTGCGTTGCAGAGTTTACATCTGACATCCGCCACATCCAAGGTCGCGACAACGTCGTTGCTGACGCGCTCTCCAGTGCAAACATTTGCCATCTAGAATCCTCCGCAGTGGTCGACTTCAAGGAAATGGCGAGCGCTCAGCAGACGGACAGCGAGCTGCAGAACCTGTGTAACGCACCAGGTGGACTCGAGTTCCGGATAATCGGACTACCGATGTGCGACACGGAGCTCCTGTGCGACATCTCCACCGGAACGCCGCGACCTTACGTACCTGAACCTTATCGACACAAGGTGTTCGACACCCTTCGCAAGCTCTCCCATCCGGGAATCAAGGCAACTCAGCACCTGCTGACCACAAAATTCGTCTGGCCCTCCATCAGCCGGGATGTCCGGCACTGGACAAAGGCCTGCCTTCAGTGCCAACGCTCCAAGGTTCACCGGCACACAGTCACGCCCCTAGCAAACTTCCCACTGCCGGACAACCGATTCGAGCATGTGCACCTAGATATCGTAGGACCTCTTCCACCATCCGAAGGTTACACGTATCTCCTCACTATGGTGGATCGATTTACACGCTGGCCAGCAGCCGTCCCAATCATAGATGCCACAGCGCCAACCGTCGCTCACTGTTTCATCTCTACATGGATCTCCCGCTTCGGAGTGCCGTCCCGGGTAACAACTGACCGGGGTCGCCAGTTTGAGTGAAATCTGTTCCGGGAACTGACGCAACTCCTTGGCGCGACGCACCTGCACACCACGGCCTACCACCCTTCAGCCAACGGTCTCGTCAAACGACTCCATCGCCACTTGAAGTCCGCCCTCACGGCCCACGGTGACAGCATCCACTGGACAGAGACCCTATCCCTAGTTCTCCTTGGCATCCGCTCAGCATATAAGTCCGACCTCGGGTGCACTAGTGCGGAACTGGTGTACGGAACATCTCTCAGGCTACCTGGACAGTTTTTCGAGCACGTGCAAGACCGACTGCCAGATCCAATAAACTATGTCGACCGACTGCGTGCAGTGATGGACAGCCTTCGGCCAACGGCCACCAGGACATCAAAGAGCAACCGCCCTCATGTCAGCGAGAACCTGACACATTGTACACACGTTTCTGTCAGGCACGGTCCCATAAAGCGCCCTCTTCAAGCCCCCTACGACGGTCCTTTCCGCGTGTTAAAACGCGAACCAAAACACTTCACACTCCAAGTTAGAGGCCGAGAGGAGGTGATTTGTTTGGACCGTCTCAAGCCCGCCCACATCGAGACATCACCCCCCAGGCCTACGACGACGGAACCCGCCACGGACGTCAAAGGGGGCAATCACAGCAAAACACCCTCGCATTCCCCGCTCCTCGCTCCCAGAAAGGCAGGTGCTCCGGACCCCCGGGGCAAGCAGGGCTCTCCGGCGGCTTCAAGGAATCCCCATCCGGGACAAACGACACGTTACGGCCGCAGAGTTCGCTGGCCTGATCAGCTCGTTCTCAACGAAACACAGCGTTCGCCTGCTCACTGGGGAGGGAGTGCTGTGGCGGCCCGTGGCCCGTCTAGACATGCTCCAGACAGCGGACGGTCCTGCGACGAAGACGGCGCAGGCGGACAGCGGCCGTAGGGGTGAAACCCGGCACCACGCATTCCGGAGGGGGAGAGCTTGGTGGCGGAGCGTCCGGGGACCGTCAGCTCAAGAGCCAGACGGCTTAATGGGTCCTCCCTCGCCTACGTAAAGACAGCTCGACGAGAGGGAATCTTCGTCTGGGGCTCGAGAAGAAAACACGTCTATTAGTCCGCCTGTTAGCTTTGATTATTAAACCTATGTAGTCCTTGTTAAAACAGTTATCTTGTTTTACTTTACCTATACTGAAGTTCCTTCGCGACTACAATTCTATCAATGAAAATTTCTTCTGCAGGAATGCACGCTCAGTAGAATCAATCTTCCAAGACACCAGTGGAAGCGGACGTCAAGTAAACTGCTTCGTGATTTACGGCACTTACCTCACCATTTTAATGACGACTAAAATAACGTCACGAAATATTGTGTTTCACGGGGTCCGGAAGATGTTGTAAAGGTTGTTACATTACAGTTCCCAGAAAACAAACTCCGTTGCCATATTTTCGGAAGTACTGACACGCATAATGTTGTAGGTACAGCTTAGGAGGAATATGATGAAAACCATCAGAAGAAATAGGAAGACGTTTATTTGCAATGAGGACGCTATGAATGAACGGGGTTTAGCGACGGCAAGTTATGAGCGTTCGGGAATTTATAAGTTCACGTGATTGCTAACTACGGACATGCGTTTTTGTCGGGAGATGGTGTTGCGGTGATGACCTGATATTGGATGACTCGTGGCGGACGAACAAGCAAGTTTCTTCTCAGCGAATGGTAAGTGTCCAGTGTCAAGCACAACACGTGGCTACCGACGTTGTCGACGTTTCATACACTTACCGCTTTCGACAAAAGTCCTGGCACCTGGGCTAACTTTCTGGAAAGACTCGAAGTCTTCCTTGAGTCCAACGCCATCATGAACAGTAATTGAAAACGATCCACTATTCAATCTGTGGGTGGCGAAACGTATCTGCATCTGCAAAGTCATGGGCGATGCATACTCTAAGTGGCTGGAAGTTTACATGATGCCTGCCACGACGTCCAAACACGTCATTGACGTTCTTCAGTCTCTTTTACCTACTTTTGCCCTACCGAAAATACTTTTATCTGATAACGCACCAAATCTTGCTTCAAACAAAATAAACAAGTTTTTGAAGAAAAAAAGAAAAACCGGCATCGGGCATCACATTAGTGCACCATACCATCCTGCAACTAACGGGCAAGCAGAACAGATGGTGTGCGAAACGAAAAAAAAAAAAAGCCCTTTTGAAGCTTACGGAAGGAGCAGTTCAGTGAAGAATCGCCAGGTTGTTGTTCCAGCAGCACGCGACGGTCTCATCTTACACAGAAAAAAACCCTCCGAAGCAATATTCGGCGGAGGAAGAGCCACACCCCTCGATCTCATGATACTATGGCCTACAAACGAAGATCGAGAGATTCCCAGATCGGGAGTAATTGCAGTTTATTCGGTCGGACAACTCGTCTACGTAAGGAATTTCAGCGGAAGTCGGGCCTTCCATGTAAAACTTGAGTAGAAAAGGCGCTATGTTGGTTGACCCGAAGGTGTCATCTCTCTGAATACGTTGAATATCAATGCCCTTGAGTGTAAATATAACTAAATCACAAAACTCTCTTTGTGTATTGTGTAACTGCCCTTGTATTTCATAGTAGAAGCTATGGTGGTGATTTGGACCTTTCACACGAGGCTCCCTTTTCGCCTCATACTGTCACGAATGACAAGTGATGAGGCAATAACAACTGAAGAAACTAAACGTATAATGGGGGCGAACCTGTGCCCAAAAATAAAAAGGAAACAGAAGACAACAGCAGAGCTAAGCGGGCGTCAAAGTCAGCGAAAGAGCAGGGTCGAACGCTGGGGCGAAACTGACTGTGGCTCGCCTCGCGGAGCCCCTTATGTACATCCGTGGGCTTCTCGAATAATCAGCGTAGAAAGTTCGACGCATAGAACATTCGGACCTCGAACAAGCCCCAACAGGATTCTCGAATTTACCAGAATACTAGTCTGCAGGAATAAACAAAAAAATGCGTCGCTCCCAGGAATCGAACCCTGGCTTTTCGCGTGGGAGCCAGGTACGATAACCGTTAGGCCACGCGCGCGCTGCCTACTTGGGTAGTTGCGCGCGCGGCAATACTCCTTTGAGGTTGAAGTATGCTTCAAAAACCTTTTGGAACGGGGACACTTTACGTCAACGAGGCCATTTGTTCCAAGTAGTCAATCAGGGAATGCTGCTAGAAATCCGTCCCTCCTATTAACGGATAAGCCGCACTTCTGCACAGTGCAGTTTTCCTGTTCCACAAACAGTTATAAAGCAGCATCCTCATTGATTCTACCATATTCTGTTGCGGGTGAAGAAAGTCTTTGGGTACACGATACTTGAAACAAGTCTGGCACCGTACATTGTGGTTCGACACCCACTAATGCCGTCGTCCTTATAGAGCCTCATCATTTAATCATTACCTCGTCACCTCATATTGCTCTTCATCAACAGTAAGTACAATAGGCTACCACCATATTACAATCCAAGAATTAAAAAATTGAGTCGTTCAGTCCTTCAACAAGTTTATTATTTATATAATGTTATTACGTTACATTACCTCGAGATGATTGACATCCATAGTCGATCCTCAAATACTTATACCTGTATATAAATTGGATGCACAAGGGGAGGGGGGGGGGGGGGGGGGTGGGGTCGGTGGCCGAGTGCATGGTCTAGCGCAGCTCGCGCTGCAGAAGCCACCCCGCCCCGGCCCGTTTCGATTTGGAAGAGCATCATACCGGCGTGCGGTCGTGTATCACTACTGCATGGTGCACGTTAAAGACCCCAAGTTTGCGGTTGTACCGCACTGGCTAAATTGCTCATCTACAGCTGAGAGTCAGACGCCCACTAAGGCGGACTAACTTCCGGCTGTATAAACATACACATAACCATTTGCAATTAGACGCATAATACCAAAGAGCACAGCGTGCCGCCTCTTTTCTTTGGAGGCCTTTTTTTAAACCAGCGCAAGCTCGCGCGTTCTCTCTTTTGAGACGGTTAGAACGGTCGCGCATAAAACCCGCGTTTCTCCTACCCGGCCGCTTCCTCCTCTCATTATGTGTAGTTGGTTATAACTAAATAAGCTATAATAATGGTGTATTATTCATATTTACTTTCAGTTTCAGTCAAGGAAAAAGAGTTTCGCCGGAACTAGAGCAAATAAATTATCTGCGCCGACAGTGTTGTGAACGCCGCCATTCTGGTGCTTGTGCAGAGCAGGCGCAACTGCCGATCGTCATGATTCAAAAGTGCGACATCCTCAGCATTAGATTCGGTGTTAGGAAGCTCATGTAATGTTGCTTTGCTTTGTCGCACACTGTTTAAAGTGGAGGACGGAAAAGCGTTTCATGTGATTTCAGATAAAGTTTCAAATAACCGGCAACCATGATTTTAAGCCATAATATGGCCAAGTGTAGCTACTCTGACGCGTAGCTTATTTAATGACACTATTCATGCTCTTGTTCAAGAGGCTTGTAATACCTGGAGGGGTTATGACGTAAGCCCCGTGGATTCCACAAGCCACTACCTTTTGACATCTGCCTCTTCCTCATTGTTCCCGCTTGTGCCAGGAAGTTAGCTACGGTTCAGAGTAACGACACTTGGCCATATTGTGGCTTAAAATCATGGTTGGCAGTTACCTGAAGCTTTATCTAAAATCACAGGAAACGCTTTTCCGTCCCCCACAAATGTTTAAACAACCCGCGACAGAGCATTGCAATATTGCATCAGCTTCCTAGTACCGCACCTAATGCTGAGGAAGTCATACTTTTGATCATGACGATCGGCAGTTGTGTTTGCTCTGAACAAGACCCAAAATGGCGACGCCTAAAACAATTTTGGGGAACGGAGTGCCGATACTTTAGAGCCAATGAGGTAGAGGGGCTTAGAGTGATAAACGGGGGTTCCGGTCTGCACTCGAAAGTGACCCCCATAAGGGGGCTACCATTGTATGCAAATTTGACCACCCGTCACATGACCGAACCAAATACGTGGCGTCACGGGAAAGATGGCAGCGCCCATGCAGTGGCTGGCCCCAGCTGGGCCGGAGCTTTTCGGATGCTTTGTTGGTTGTCGTTCGTCTCGGCGAGTTGATTTCAGACGCGGAAGCCGTCATATGAGGCCGGTCGAAAGCGAGTTCAGAGTTCAACGTGGTGTTTGACGTAGGTATAACGTGAAAATACGGAGGACTGGTGTGCATTTTGCTGGTGACCGACCGGGATATTGCCACGGAAGAGACAATCTGACCTACGTTGCTCGGGCCTCGGATTGATTCGGATACCGCTTGGATAAAATTTAAGGCGACGTTTCTGTGCTCTCGTTGACCATCGGAATCTTCGAGGTTTGCAGTGAAGCGTGTGCAATATCATTTAGATACACAGTTTAGCGACGGAAATTGCGTGAGTCGTGCTTGGCGGTGTGCGATCGTGGTGCAGCCTCGGTCAAATGACCAAGGGCTCACTTTGGTTGTGCGGCGCACCGGAAGGCTGCCTTGAAGCTGGTAGTTCCCGTGCCGTGCTAAATGATGCTGTGCTGCTTCCCAAATTGTTCCGGCGTAGACGTGCACTTTCACGGAGCACAGGTGTGCGGCACACCGAAGAGCTGCCTTCAAGCTGGTAGTTCCTGTGCCATGCTTTAGGTGGTGCTGTGCTGCTTCCGAAATTGTTCCGGCGTAGACGCGCACTTTCACGGAGCATAGGTGTTGCAGTTGGTATTGATCCCGCTGGTCTGTCACACGTTTCGTCAACACAAACGTTTCATCCACACTCGTTATGCGACTTGCAAGCTTTACGGACATTTTATCGAGCGTGTTACCTACCCAGCTCATGCCGCTTTGTGGCAACAGTCTGCAGTGGCTCATTACCAGAAAAGTGGTCCGACATCCATTTCAGTTCAGTTCGTCCACGGCAGTTGCCAAACCCCAAAGGAGAGGATTTATTCGCACAGAATGCCACTAAAGCAATGCAGCTTCTTCAGTGGTCAGGATAGACTCTCTTCTGCGAGTTTTGTTATATTAATTGTCACGGATCCTTGTTTCACTCCTATCTTCTATCAATATTCACTATTCTGGAATACTGCAGGTAATGCTCGGCTGTCATCGTATGTTCTGGTGGAGGTGCTGGGTACTTTACCCCTAGCCCTTCACTCTGTGTGAACCCGGCGGCTCCTCAGCCGAGTTGCCCGATAATGAGACACAAGTGGCTGACTATCCTCCGTCTTATACCCCCGCGAGCCGCAAGCAAAGTCCTAACCCGAGCCTGGCAGAACAACCGCAAGGCAAGCGAGTACCACAAGGAGTAACCTCGGAAATACACCACGAAGCACCTGAAATCCGAGCCAGTTGCTGCTACCAGGAAAAACCACCGGAATTCGGTCTCCTGCCAGAAAAACCGAAGCTGACTAAGCCAACAATGACAAACCTGTAGCAGCAAACCGTGTCCCCTCCCACCATTGTTTGCATACCCGTCGCAAATCACACTCTGACGCTTTTTCACGCAAGGTGTATGAAGACGTCAAGGACTGGATTGAACAATATGACAGTGTCGCCCGCCACATTGGGTGGACAAACAAACAGCTCCTGCAGGACCTACACTTCTCAAGGATAAACTGCCGGCGCTGGTCTGAGAACCATGGATCCTCCTCAAGGGGCCCTGCAAGCACTTTTTTACTGGTTTTTAATTTGCACCAAACCTGAGCGTACTGATTATAGTAACGTAATGTAACTTTTCTTTTCTCGAATTTCGCTTTATTTTAAAAGTTATAGGCAAATTAAAATTACAAAAACAAGCAAAAAATAACCTCCCTCATGACGTCCTTGGTTGCTTGAGTGGCCGTGAACTAGAGGAGGGATAGTCAGCTCAGCGAGCGCTCACGGCTGCCGCACTGCGTGTCGACCGCGCGAGAGGGCGCCACTAAAGCGTGTTCTGGATAGGCTGTATACAGCGGGCAGCCAGAGGGGCTCTCATTGCATTTGCTGCGCGATTAAACATTAACTTGGCATGACACTTCATTGGCCACAAACGACAGCAAACACGGGGAAAAGACCAGTTCAGGATGGGAGCCACTTCACGCTGCCGTACCGCGAAATGGCCAAAACGCAAGACAAAGCTACTCGCTGAAGACCTTCGGAACGCTCGGAGCCGGTCGGATCCTCCAGTCCGTAAACGACCGCAGCGCCGCCGCGTACATCCGGGATCTTTCCGTGTCGGCGCCTGATCCCACTACTCTTTTCTAGTATGCGCCGCCTTTTCCATCGCTTGGTGGCAGGTATGTCGACGGGTCATTACTTATTTCCGTACTTTATAAACTGCATTTGTTTCTTTTCTGATCTAATATACTGAACAAAAACTACTTTTATAAATAATTGAAACGGTTCGCGCCACTTATGTTTTGTATTTCGACTAAAAAGAAGCTTCTAGCGGCTCTGACCAGTAGTAAGCCCAGGACCAAAGACGTCACATTTTGCGCGCTTTCAGTACCGCGGGTCGCCCCGGTCGGTGGAGGAGGTTTCCGCGTCGCCCGGTGAAAATATGATGCACTGATATTTAGTTACTCTCTCCGTGCCCGCTGGCTTGCCCGAACCCCAAGAGACGTGGAAACTGCGAAAAAGGTAGACGCTTAAATATGATTGCAGGGCCCCTTTAACGACATGGGAAGTTTGTAAGATCGAGCTGAAGCGCACATTCGTCAGCCAACATCAACGAGAGACAGACGCATTCTTGATTCTGTCCAGGACACTGCCCCAACGAGGGCGCCACCGCACTCGTGGAGGATGTTTTGCGCTTGATTGAGCGCCCACGCCCACGCCGACCTTGATGCTACAGAAGACAAGAACCTAAGAATCCCATGTCCCTCACGTGAGGGACAACAGCTTAGGCAGCATTGTTCGCAACCCCACAACAACAGTCGAAGTGTTCATATCACCGAGGCTTCCAACATTGAATGTGCACTGCATGCCCGAGCCTGTCACTATGAACAACTTCCCGGCGTCTCGACACTCGAGTTGTCCAGCTGCTATTTCGACGCCAGCCTCCCAGGCATCCGCGACATCATCCACGTGTTGTCTGGGAGGAGATCAGAAAGCTACTTCCTGCCATCAGTTGCCCGGCTTTTATTTTGATTGCCGAGATTGTTTCGGAACACGTTTGACAGGTATTTCAACCGAGACTTCTGCGAGCGAAGCAGCATCTGACAAATCAAGGGCAACTTACGCCGCAATGTCATGACGACCGCCACCGGCTGCCCCTTAGTATTCAATGCCAATTCAATGAGACACCCCAACGCCGAAGCATTCCCGACATCGTGTGTAGGTCTGTGCTCAACAAAGTACACCGAGGAAAACGTAGGTGATCCAAATGGCCGACCGAAAACCACTTTGCTACCACTGCATGAAGCCGACCATGTCTACCAAAGCTGCCTGTACCAATAAATTGGTCTGCGAGGGTTTGTGCCGAACGACCCTCAATCACGTCTCGAGGAGCGACCATGGGAGATTAAGGATTACCTTCGGCGACCTTTGCTCCTGATGCCGAGGTGCTCAATTGAAGATGCTGAATCCCTGATTACCCCGAAGCTCCTGATGTCCATCACCTCAACGAGAGGTAAGCACGACAAAGCAGGTGAGCGGCAATGCAGTGACAGTGGATTTGGTGTCGGTTGTTGTCCAAGGACAATACCTAAAAATTTGCTGACACCAATTATCTGTGTCCACTCCATGAAGCACACAATTTCCAACTTTGAGGGAGAATGCCGCTGAATGACTTGAAGGAATAGAATGGTTGGTTGCTCTCAAAAGTGAACTGCAAGCATCACCAGACTTGGATAGCAAACAAACATTGTTGCCAGCTATCAAGGCAACGGTACAGCAAAAGGCACAGCCACGTAAGCAACACATGCCCGAGCTTGCTGCATTGATGTGGAAAACTACAAGGAAAATTTTCGGATTAGAAGCCAGCCCTGGCAGCTTCAGTGCATCAGACGTCAGTGGCCGCACATGACGTATGATTACAAGACAGCATCAGTCGGTCAAAGTTGCCACTCGACCAAACTGAACACCGACGTGCCAGGAGCGTCATCCGACAACAAGGTCCACAGGTACTACGACTGAACGCCTGACACCAGACTGTCGCAGAAAGAACTCGTTATGGAATCATTTACTAAGAATCAATAATTATGTAATCAAGTGGAAATAAACATATTTGATACGCTAACCAGATAAACATATTTTCGCTTGCCTTCACGCCTCGAGAGTCTATACACCGAGAATTGTGTTCACTGCACGCTCTGGGCCTTACGAGGACACTCGCATCTCTGACACTTCAATATTAATTAATGGGACATACCAGACTGGCAGACTTGTTGCATGGGGCTGCACTCGTTCAACCTTTCCTGAACATGTGGTGCATCCGAAAACGAACTCCAGTGATGTGAAAATGTTATTTATTAATTTATTCCCTCCAAGGGCCTTCGTAGGCATTCCAGAGAGGATACTTAAAACTACACACATGATAATAACATTAAAGCACACTACTGTAACTTGTTAATTGGAAAAACAAACACACCTCTGAGCATATAGTTTAATAGTATGTGTTGATGCATTGTTATATAGCAGGACACTTCCTATACGTATGACACAATAGAACCTTTGCAGAACCCCATCAAGCAACATAACTGTCACCATTTTTTTCGGCGTAAAGCACACGAATGGGCCCCAGTTCACGTCGAACGGTATAGTCAGTTACAGGTTAAGAAGGTAGCGGCAAATTCCCCTCAAAGGGAATCAGATATTCCCCCGCCACCTCCGCATCCAATAGCGTCCCACCGTTTCCGTGACGTCGCGGCCAACGCGCGAGGAGGGTCTTGCCTCTCTGTACATATTTGCTTTAGCTTTCGACTTTGACTTAGCATTGTGGAAGCCACGAGAGGGAGATTAGAGTTCTCCCCCACCGACGGAAACAAATACGACTTTCGGGGATCAGCTTCCCCCCCGATGAATACAAAGGCTGCTTTCAGAGACAAGTGGGAATCCATTGAAACGGAACAAGGAGCGTTTCCAGTGAACTCTTCTTTCGACTGCGGAGAGATTTGAGACGGGCGCATCACACTTGTGGGAGGAGCTTCTCCTACCTTCTTGACTTGTAACTGACTATAATGCAGCATTCGGGTCCAGTAGGTACCGAGCCAAATTCACAGGGATGGTGGACATAACATTCTTGTCGAACAAATGCCCAAAGTATGAAAGCCTGGAGTAATTAGAGTAGTAGCTACTGTAATTTGTTTCATCAGAATTTGGTAGACGGCAAAGGCTAAAGTCTCGGTGAGTCAATACACACATTGGGGAGAGGCACATGACAACATATCATCAGAGTGCTCGTCTGCACAGATTTGTCACACACCTTTGCTCCGTCTCTGATTGGCTCGAGGGGGCTGTGGCGGCTGGCCTTTTCCAAGTTACGGTGATACGAAGTATAGGCAGCCCACACTTTTGAAAAGAGTCTATTGAAGAGGCCGAAAGGAATGGTAGTCAACATTTTTGAACAAGACTGCTCTCCAGGCAAGGGATGAACACAAATATGAATCATCTTATCCAGGTAATTAGAACAATTAAAATATTGACCGACTAATACAATGCACTCTTGATGGAAAAGAGTATTGCTGCAATAAGTCCTACGAAAGAGAAAAAATGTGCAGTTAATCTATGCATGCACCAAAACAGTTGTTCTTATAGCAAGTCGAATAGCTTTGAAGCAGGTGCCTGCAACGATTTATTCTTCCCCACACTCAATAAAGCGTCATCCTCGTTGCTGAAAATGAGTGTGCACTATGCACTCACAAAAAAAAAGGAAGAAAAGCGATCGAATGTAGAATCGTGGGTTAGCACAAAAGGTTAAAATCGCAGGAGCTTCCTCGCTAAAATTTGCTATGGTTGTTCGGTGACGCAGGGCTGAAACAACTTCCCCTAGGCCCTAACGCGACTGATACATTTCGCCTCGATTCTCGGATATTTCAACGTTCAAACAAAGCTAAGAGAATGCAAAAATTTCATGTTAAAAGCACTCAAAGTTCTATCGATCCTCGAACACATCCCGGAGTGGACCTTTACCGAGAAGCGTTCTGCGCACGCGCGAGCGCCCGATGCCAAGCGGCGGAAGTCGGAACGAAAAATCGAGGAAATTCGGAAGGAGGCTGCATATCAGCGAGTAGAACACGTAACTGCAGCATATATATAATTGGGTTACACAAAAAACGAACGTCGACGGAAAGGAAAACACGACGCTTGGGTGGACGCCACGGATGCCCTTTTAAAATCGCGTTGGGCAGGCGCCGCTGCTGAGAGAGCGAAGAAACTGGTAGCGTACGTAGCTCCCATTATCGATTGGTGGCGCAGGTAGGTCACTTCCTCGATTTTTAGTTCGTGCAGCCACCGCCTGGTGCCGTCGGTATGTGGAAAAGGTCCATTCGAGCACCGGTACGCCGATGCAGAGCTGCTTTCTCACAGGCGTTAGTATAAAGATGGAAAAAGACAAGCGCCGAAAGATCAGGACAAGGTAAGAAGACGACAACACAAGGCGCACTCGCAACTGAAGATGATCGAGAGCGATCTTGCGCAAAAACAGTATAAAGTCTCATTCCTTCATATTTTCACATTATACCTGCGTCAGCGAGCACGAAGAAGCCCGAAGTCGTCGGAAAGCAGCTGCACATCACGGCTACCTCGCACCAAACAAACTCGCATCCGCCAGCTCTGGGCGTTGCCATCTTACCTGTGACGTCACGGCTCTTGGGAGGTCACGTGACGAGTGGTCACATTTGCGTAAAACATGGCGGCAACCGGGGGGGGGTACCACTTCCGAACTTCCGGTTTATCACTCCAGAGCCGTATATGTAGAGAGTTTGGGATGCGCCATTGGCCGAAAGCGGGCTGGGCGTGTTCCAGGGCGTCTTCAGAAATTCGAATGTGACCAACCAGAAGCCGGAAATAATACCCTGGCGGTGGTCGCGAGAAACGAACCTGATAACTGCATTGAAGTAACTCTCGATGGCTGAAAATATGGTACACGTGATGTTTCAATCACGTTCATCCAAAATGATGGTGGAAGAGTGCGACTAGCGGAACGATCGACATAATCCGTACGCCAAGCGCCGAGGGCCGGGAATCTGCCGTCTGAGCGGTCACACTCTGTCCGCGCAAAACAGAGTTGAGCGGCGCATTCGTTTCTTACATTTTTCTGCATGATCATGATGAAAACAACACGTGCACCCTATTTTCAACCACAAGGAGTTACTACACTTCACTCTTAGGCGCCTATTAAAACCATATACGAACATAGACTTTTGATCAGAACTGTTTCTCGCTACCACCGCTAGGGGATTCTTTTTGGCTTCTGGTTGGTCAAGAGAGCATGCCAAGCCCTCTTTCCGAGTCTGCCGCTCACCCTGGCTCTGCCCGCTCCTCCCATTGCCCAAACTCTCTACATATACGGCTCTGTATCACTCTAAGCCCCTCTACCTCGTTGTTTAGAGCTCATTTAGTGACTCTAGGCATGAAGTGAACTCGGGTGTATTCGGTGTATTATTTTCCTCTTCGTCTTTATTGTTTATTGATTTCAATCATATCGAATAATGAACACAATATATCACGCTACGCGTGTGTAATTATTTGTCTTAGACTTATTAACATGACCCAGTACTTAAACCATTCATTTATCGATAGTAAATCTTTCAATAATAATAATTGGGTTGTGGGGATATTTATACGGCCTGTAGTTGGTCAGCCATTAACGTTGCGACGAGTCACACGCTGTAGATGATCAATTTAGCCAGTGCAGTACAACCGCTAGCCTGGGGTCTTTAACGTGCACCACGCAGTAGTGATACACGACCGCACGCCGGTACGATGCTCATCCAGATCGAAACGGGCAGGAGTGGGGCTCAAACCCAGGATCCCTGGGTTCTGCAGCGCGAGCTTTCGCTCCACTTTCAATATATTTATTAAATGTGAAGGTAAAAAGACTCGGGGATTGATGATGATACAGACGCCAACGCCGCCCTCGGAAATGTTTTGAACACTAGAGATCAGCAGTTAGTCTGCCATCCGCCAAGTAGCGCAACAGAACACCCAAAAAGTTTTAATTGTTTTTAAAATTAGCTAAGCTCTACACCCAATAAAAAAAACAAAGCAAGATCATTGTGAAAATTTAATGCATCGCAATGTATATCTATTCCAAACAATAAATGTTATTAGATGCCAATAAATCTGTTTGATGTCCAAAAAAGATATGCGTCAAAAACAGGTAAGTTCAAAGGGCTCCTGGAGCGTTATGACTTTGAAAATGAAAAAACAAAAGCCATTAACCTTTTGGGCAACCATTGTAGCTCTAAATGTTATAAACAATTTTATCATAGCTTAATTATTTCCTCAGCGGCATTTGAAGTACCATGACTCGAAGCACAAAAAAGTGCTACGTTTGATATAAAATATCTAAACAAAAAAAATTTACACAACATTAAATTTTTTTCTGCATATTACCAATTAGAAGCACTACATCTGTAGCTAATTTAATTTCCCTAGCGCTTGTCATTAAAAACATTTGTGCTGAAAAATGTCAATTTTAGGGTAATGTCTGGAGGGATGAAAAAAACAAAGTAGTGCAAATACCAAAAAGTGTATCGTTACATTCTGCTCCGACATATAATATATATAATAACTGTTTATTTCCATTACACCTAATGGTGGAGCCAGGAAAAAAAGCCGCGCTACGCGGCTTGACGAGTTCTTGGCCCCAGTACATTCTGCAGAAGCGTCGGAAATATCAATATACAAAAAAATCGTGCATAATCACAATGAATACGAAAAAAAACAACAAAGAAAACAACATGAAACTAGAAAACGCCACTGAGCACCATATAAGTTGACATTCGCAAATCAACACAAAACACTTTTAAACTAAGAAAAAAGAAATCGCATCAATCTATATATTGTCACGGATGGTGACTAATAAACAAGAAATAAACAGGAATAAATAAACGTTTAATGTGGCGAACTTGTGCCAAAAATAAAAGGGTACAAAAGAAAGATAACAACAGAGCGTCGCGGGCGTCGAAGGCGGCGAAGCAGCACGATCAAACGCTGAGGCGAGACTGACTCGACAAGGTCGCGGGCGGCCTCTTATCTAGAGTGAGTCACTATAGGAACCGTGCGCATCTAATTCAAGCCCCGACCAGGGCGCCCCTAGCGGCAAACGGGTCCATCGCATCGGGGAGCTTCTGCCAGTCGCTGCGTTGGTTGTGCGTTGTAGTGGGTTAGCCGGTTAGCGTTGTAATTTCTGAGATGGCTATTCCGCACCAAGAAAGCCGCAACAATTGCTGCGTGGTCGGCTGCAACAGTACGTCGAAGATCGCACACGGCAGGAAGTACTACATCGTCCCTTCGAAGCCGTACGGCCGTACGAGGCGGAGTACTGCGCGACCTGCAGGTGCGACTTGTGCGTCCATACAGGTTAGTGGCGTTTCTTACCTTTCTGTTCGCGCCTTGTTTAAGCTGCTGACGAATAATACAATTAACTTTTTTCTATTCTAGCGACGATGGAACCGCATCGACACCGACGGCAAACTCTAAAGTATGCGGCAAATACTTCACCGGAATCGAGAAGCGGAGTGCGGTCGCCCACCTAAGCCTACACTTGGATGTTTCCATCAGGCTACAAGAAGATAGTAGTGGGAATCGCGGAACGGCGCGAAAAAAATCGCCCAGTTATTGTCAAGCTGATTCAGAAATAAACGTACATAATTACCACGGTCCACTCAACGCCAACTACATTTTTTTGCGGGCACGCTTAATTTTGTTAGCGGTGTACGGCGCTCCGTGACATCCACTTGTCCGTCGAAACGGACCTCCTTCACGTCGTACACGCGGCCAGATTCACGAAGGAGTTTTCCCTTCTTCATACTGGTACCACGGAAGAAGCTTTCTAGATTCGTAACCGCCTTAGACCCCGTCGTAATCACCCCGGGAACACTGTCCACTGTGCTGCTCATCGCCATTGCTTCCCCCCGATGATTCTGCACCGGCTACCGAAGAAGTTTTCCGGATTCGTAATCGCCCTCTGTCCTCTGTGGTGTTCGTTGCTATTACTTCCCGATGATTCTGCGCCGACGGCACCGGCTACCGAAGGAACTTTCCGAATTCGTAACTGCCTTAAATTCCTTCGTAATCACGACGGGGACACTGTCTGACGTGCTGTTCGTCGCCATTGCCCCCCGATGCTCCTGCGGCGGCTACCGCTAGGTCGCGGCGAACAATAGGCGACCGCCGCGACACGGCCGGCATGCTCGCTTCCTATCTCGAAGATTCGGCGGAGAAGGTTCGAGCGTAGCGCGCTTGGGGCGAGAATGAACAAGCACTTTCTAGAACAACGAAAGCAGGGATAAACGATAGTTATGCCCGCAGCAAGAATAAACGAGAACATTCTACAAGTCTGTGACCCTGCGCGCGGCATTATCCCCCCCTTTAAAAGCGCATCGTCCCGATGCAGCACAAAACAAAAAAAAATAAAACCAAAACAAAACGACAGCAGAATCGCGAGCCGCAGTTCACAGTTCACAGTTCAGAGTTCAGAGTTCAGAGTTCACAGTTCACTCGTCGACAAGAGTAAAAAGTTCTATCGTTCGTAATACGGCTTCAGCCGGACGACGTGTACCACCTCGGGTCGCGGCTGACGTCTTGCAGATGGGCGCGTTCCGTCGGGAAGGACTTCGTAGTTCAGATCGCCGAGCCGTCGGATGATCTTGTAGGGTCCGAAATAGCGTTTCAGAAGCTTCTCGCTGAGACCGCGGCGCCGTATTGGTGTCCAGACCCACACCCGGTCTCCGGGTTGAAAGTGGGCGTCACGCCGGCGAAGATTGTAGCGGCCGGCGTCGACACGTTGCTGGTCTTGAATTCGTAGTCTGGCTAGCTGGCGGACCTCTTCTGCCCGTTGAGCAACCACCTGGGCGTCATCGCTCCTGTCGTCGACTGACTCGTGCGGCAACATAGAGTCCAGCATAGTCGTCACCGCCCGGCCGTACACCAGCTGGAAGGGTGTCACTCCTGTGGTCTCTTGCACTGCGGTGTTGTAGGCGAACGTGACGTAGGGCAGCACTTCGTCCCAGGTCTTGTGCTCCACGTCGACGTACATAGAGACCATGTCGGCGATTGTTTTGTTAAGCCGCTCCGTCAACCCATTGGTCTGCGGATGGTATGCCGTTGTTCGACGGTGTTCCGTGTGGCTTAGACGAAGGATCTCTTGGGTCAACTGTGCCATGAACGACGACCCTCGGTCTGTAATCAGTACTTCGGGGGCGCCATGCCGGAGGACGATGGACTCGATGAAGAACTTGGCGACTTCGACCGCAGTCCCCGACGGAAGGGCTTTCGTCTCGGCGTAACGAGTAAGATAATCGGTGGCGACGATTATCCAGCGGTTCCCCATCGTCGACGGTGGAAAAGGACCCAGCAAATCCATTCCAATTTGCTGGAAGGGCTTGGTTGGCGGGGTAATCGGCTGGAGGAGACCTGCTGGCTTTGACGGCGGTTTCTTGCGTCGCTGGCACTCATGGCACGATCGTGTGTAGAGATGGACGGTCTTCGGAAGCTTTGGCCAGTAGTACTTGTCACGAATCCGGGCAAGGGTCCTGCTGTAGCCGAGGTGTCCGGCTGTTGGGTCGTCGTGGCACGCTTGAAAAATTTCTTCTCGGAGGTTGGCGGGGACAACCAGTAGCCAAGGAGTTTCGCTGGTTCCGAAATTCTTTCTGAAGAGCACGCCTCCCCGTAGGACAAAGCTCGGTAGGTCCCGAGAAAAGACCCGTGGGACAGAGCTTCCTCGACCTTCGAGGTGGTCGATCACGGAGCTAAGTTCCGCGTCGTCGCGTTGCAGTGCCCTCATGTCGGTAGCGTTAACTGCGCCTAGAAAAAAGGAGTCGTCATCGTCGTCGGCGCCGGAGATTGGAGGTTCGACTGGAGCCCTAGACAAACAGTCAGCGTCATTATGCTTGCGGCCGGACTTATGCACAACGGTTACGTCGAATTCCTGCAGTCGAAGGCTCCAGCGGGCGAGGCGTCCGGACGGATCCTTGAGGTTTGCGAGCCAGCAGAGGGCGTGGTGGTCTGTGACCACGCGAAACGGGATCCCATACAAGTACGGGCGGAACTTGGTTATCGCCCAGACAACAGCAAGACATTCTTTGTCGGTCGTTGAATAATTTTGTTCTGCCTTAGACAGCGTCCGGCTTGCGTAAGCTATTACTCTCTCTGCCCCTTCTTGTCGCTGAACGAGTACCGCACCGAGACCGGTATTGCTGGCGTCCGTGTGGATTTCAGTCTCCGCCGACTGGTCAAAATGTCCGAGGATAGGGGGCGACTGGAGCCTTCGCTTGAGTTCGCCGAACGCTTGCTCTTGCTCCTCTCCCCACTGGAACTGCACGTCGTCTTTCGTCAGATGCGTCAGCGGTGCAGAAATTTGTGCAAAGTCACGAACGAAACGTCTGTAATAGGCGCACAGCCCAAGAAATCTTCGAACGGTCTTCTTGTCTGATGGCTTCGGGAACTCGGCGACAGCGGACGTTTTTGCGGGATCAGGGCTTACACCCTGCGCACTCACGACGTGGCCCAAGAATTTCAGCTCACCATAGGCGAACCGACACTTGGAAGGCTTGAGGGTCAGCCCAGCAGCCTTGAAGGCCTGTAGCACGGCTCGCAGTCGTCTCAGATGCTCGTCAAATTCGCTTGCGAACACCACAACATCGTCGAGGTAGACGAGACAGCTTTGCCATTTCAAGCCGGCAAGGACGGTGTCCATAACGCGCTGGAAGGTTGCCGGCGCTGTGCACAGCCCGAACGGCATTACTTTAAACTCATACAGTCCATCCGGCGTGACGAAGGCTGTCTTCTCACGATCTCGTTCGTCGACCTCAATCTGCCAGTACCCGCTCTTTAAGTCCATCGACGAAAAGTATCGGGCGTGGCGCAGCCGGTCCAGGGTGTCGTCGATCCGTGGCAGCGGGTAGACGTCCTTTTTTGTTACGGCGTTCAGTCGGCGATAGTCCACGCAGAACCGAAGAGTCCCGTCTTTCTTTTTCACCAGGACTACCGGTGAAGCCCACGGACTGCTTGAGGGCTGGACAATGTCGTCGTTGAGCATTTCTTGTACCTGCTGCTGGATGGCTTCCCTTTCTTTCACGGAGACCCTGTACGGCGGCCGATGCACAGGGAGCGCGTCGTCATCAGTAATTATCCGATGTTTCGCAACCGTCGTTTGGCGCACCTTCGACGACGCGGAGAAGCACTCACTGAACTCGGCGAGAAGGTCACGAAGTTGTCGTCGTTGTGGGGCTGGGAGGGACGGGTCGATGTCGAGCTCTGAGGACGTGATTGTCTTGTTCTGCGTCGGAGAGGCGTCTCCTGAGATCACGGCGATCGCGGCTGAGTCTTGAATTTCCTCGACGTAGCCCACGGCTGTACCCTTCGTAAGGTGCTGCGACTCTTGCCGGAAGTTGGTGACAAGGGCTACGGTACGCCCGTCCTGGAGCTCTGTTACGCCTCTTGCAATGCCAATCCCTCGTCCGAGGAGAAGTTGGACGCTTCCTTCCAGCAGTGCTACACCGCAGGTGGCTCCTTCGGTCCCGACGGGCACAAAGACACTCGACAGCGGCGGCAGGTTTACGTGGCTGACGAGGACTCGCGCTGCAGCTAACGTAGGTTTGGGATTTTCCACCGATGGCACAGGCTTCCGAAGCGTCAGCTTGTTCTCCGCAAGGTCGATGATGGCGCCGTATTCACACAGGAAGTCCATTCCGAGAATGACGTCCCTCGAGCAGTCTTGCAGAACGACGAACTTCACAGGGCATGTTTCGCCGTGAATCTCGACGCGAGCGGTGCATCTCCCGACTGGTGTAATCAGGTGTCCTCCGGCGGTTCTTATTTGTGGTCCATCCCACGGCGTTATGACTTTTCGAAGGCGGCGCGAGAGCCTCCCACTCAAGACTGAGTAGTCTGCTCCGGTGTCCACGAGTGCCGATTCGTCGAGGCCGTCGATCACAACGTTCAGGTTGTTGGACACCGATGCAGGAGCGTCGTTGTGATGCGTGGCGTCGGGAGAGTGGGAGCGCTCCGTCGTTCTTGGAGGCTCTTTACGTCGGTCGTCTTCGGCAACTCCACCTCCAGGGGTTGCCGCGCCTAGTTTCCCCGGCGAGGAGCAAGGGGTGATAGGCTTTCACGTCGGGGTCGGTGCATCGGCGAAGCCGGACGTCGTGGCGATGGCGACCGGAACTCTCGGCGGGAGGCAGGCTCGGGGGACTGAGGTCGTCGAAGGTACTCGTCGATCTCCCGAGGGCGTTCACCGTAACGGGGGCGTGGGTCATTTGGGTGGAACCCCCGCAGTCCGAGTCGCCGGTATGGGCATTGGCGGTAGGTGTGGTTCGCTTCCCCGCAGTGGAAACACAAAGGACGTCGGTCGGGTGTTCGCCACACGTCGGTCTTCCGAGGTGCGCGGGGCTCTTGGCCGGCGTACTGAGCCTGGTCGTCGCGGCGGCGGTCGTGCTGCAGCGCAGGAGAACGACGTCGGGGCGGCGCAACATAGGCTGGAGGAGGAGGCGGTGGCCGTCGGGCCACTGCGGCGTAGGTCAGGGCGGGCTCTTCGGGTGGTGCTACGCTGGCAGGAGCCTCCGGTTGAATTGCCCGCTGGACTTCTTCGCGCACCACTTCGGCTATCGACAGCTCAGCCGGCTGGTTGGCAGCAGGCAGCAGTTTCCGGAGCTCCTCCCGGACGATGTCGCGGACAATTGCACGAATATTGTCAGCACGGGCGCCGCCTTCGTCGAATCGGGAAGGTGTCAGCGTCGACGCAACAGGCGTGCCGGCAAGTCGGTTGTAGTGGCTGGCTCGGATTGACAGGGCACGCTCGATGTTGGTTGCCTCGGTAACGAATTCCCCGACAGTTGTTGGTGGGTTGCGAACAAGGCCGCCGAAGATGTCACTCCTCACTCCTCTCATCAGCACGCGCAGCTTCTTCTCCTCGGTGGACTGAGGGTCGGCGCGGTTGCTCAGGCGGAGGACGTCTTCAACGAAGCTGGTGACCGTTTCGTTGGGCCCTTGGGTTCGTACTTGCAGAAGGTCTTCCGCTCGCTGTCGTCGTGTCTGGTTCGTAAATGTGTCTTTCAGGCCGGCGATGCAGGTGTCCCAAGACGTAAGCGACGCCTCGTGGTTCTCGAACCACTGCCTCGCGGTACCCTCCAAAGAGAAGTAGAGGTTTTGGAGGCGCTGCTCAGTGGTCCATCCATTATGGCGTGCTACACGTTCGTAGTGCTGCAGCCAGTCTTCTACATCCTCATAAATTTCACCGTGGAACGGCGTCGGCACACGGGGAACCACGGGCAGGAAGACGTAGGACGGTGCTGCTTGGGGGATTTCCGTCGGCTGCGCCGTGGAGTCCATTGTCGGCTTGGGTGGCTTCTTGGCGTTGTCCGGCAGGGGACCAAACTCTGGTGGTTGTCCTCGGAGACGCTGGCTTGCCCGGGGCCCTGTCTCTTCTTCAAAAGGTCGTCTTGGAGTGGGGCTTGCCGAACGGGTCCTCGGAGGGGTACGGCGAAGAGGCATAAGGTGTTACCCCGCACCTCCACCAAAAATGTCACGGATGGTGACTAATAAACAAGAAATAAACAGGAATAAATAAACGTTTAATGTGGCGAACTTGTGCCAAAAATAAAAGGGTACAAAAGAAAGATAACAACAGAGCGTCGCGGGCGTCGAAGGCGGCGAAGCAGCACGATCAAACGCTGAGGCGAGACTGACTCGACAAGGTCGCGGGCGGCCTCTTATCTAGAGTGAGTCACTATCTCGAAGATTCGGCGGAGAAGGTTCGAGCGTAGCGCGCTTGGGGCGAGAATGAACAAGCACTTTCTAGAACAACGAAAGCAGGGACAAACGATAGTTATGCCCGCAGCAAGAATAAACGAGAACATTCTACAAGTCTGTGACCCTGCGCGCGGCAATATGCAAAATCATGCATGACAGATCGCAATCCACCCAGGCTTAATCTATCTATAAAGACACCTTTAGAATGCAATACATTTAGAAGCTTTGGGATTCGGTATGCTAACATTTCCTTACCAGTGTTTAGCCGACACGTTGGTACGTGCCAGTAATCTGGATTACGAATTTGGTATTGTACGATATGTTGTTGCAAAGCAGACAATTCTACCAGGGATGAAGTGCTGTAAAGAAATTCTGTTCTAAGTTTTGTGGATAGCCTATAGTTATAAAGATTGTGAATACTGAGTATATGATAACTTTTAAACAGGTTTTCCGTGTGCGAAAGATGAGGTACGTTTGCAATTACTCGCAACATTCTTTTTTGAAGCAGGTGCACCTTCTCAAGATTAGTTGCAGTGGTAGTACCCCAAACTAACGAACAATAATTTAAATGGGAATAAAATAATGATTTGTATAATAATATTTTAACAGATGTAGGAAGTAAATACCGATGCCGACATATAATACCCACAGTTCTTGACAATTTTTTATTTAAATGTTCAATATGGCTATCCCAGGACATATTCTGGGAAAACACTACTCCAAGTGTTTTAAAATTATCAGTTAATTCAATATTTACCGAGTTTAAAGTAATGGTGTTTATTGGAGGAAGAAATTTATGCTTAGGTCGAAATAGTACGGCTTTAGTTTTACTTGTATTTATTTTTAAAGCGTTCTTTTTTGTCCATACCGATATCTGACCTAACAATAGGTTTACTTTTGACACGAGCTCCTCAGGATCGTCCGCAGCATACAGAAGTGTTGTATCGTCAGCATATATTATCAATTTAGTTGTTTGGTCAATATTCACAATGTCATTTACATATACGTTGAAGAGAAAAGGGCCTAATATACTTCCTTGTGGTACTCCAGAGACTATGGGTTTTATACTGGATGAAAAATTACTACAGCACACATATTGTTTACGATTTTTGAGATATCCCTAGCAAAAATAACGGTTTGAAATCAGTCCGGAAAGTGAAATCCGGACTAAGATCAAACCGGAGTCACACCGGAGAGGCGGCTTCCGGTTCGCACAAACCGTGAATTTTCATATCCGGTTCAAAGTCAAATTGGAGGAATTCCGGAGAGGCGAATTCCGGTTCGGTCAAACCGTGATTTTCCTAATCCGGTTCAAAGTCAAAGTGGAGGAATTCCGGACACGCAAATTCCGGTTCGCTCTAACCGTGAATTTCCTAATCCGGTTCAAAGTCAAATTGGAGGAATTCCGGACAGACAGATTCCAGTTCGCACAAACCGTGATTTTCCCAGTCCGCTTCAAAGTCAAATTGGAGGAATTCCAGACCGTCAAATTCCGGTTCACACAAACCGTGATTTTCCTAATTGGCGAACAAACCGTGATTTTTGGAGTCCGGTTCAAAGTACAATTGAAGGAATTCCAGATACACAATATGCGGTTCGAACAAACCATTCCTTGTCAAATTCGGTTAAAAAACAAACTGGACAAAGTCTAGACTGAAAATATCCGCCTTGCACAAAACCATACTTTGCCATATCTTGTTCCAAAGAAAATCGGATCAGCCGCCTGATGCCGAAGACTTTCAAGCGTATGGTTGAAATATCAAGTTGCAAACAATCCATCCCGATACCGTACTTACGGGCTGCTGCGTCGATCAAAGCTCAGACCGCAGAAGACAGCCAGCTGATATGCGGCGCCAAAAAGGCGACATCACGGCGATTTTTGTGCAAGTCATCGCCATCTGATTCCATCTAGCATTTTTATGCACTCTGCAATACTTGTTCATTATTATGCTTAAACTACGTTTTGTTATTTTTTAATTATTTTTTAAATAATTGCTTGATAACTGTCAAATAACCTTTTTTATATAATTTTCTCCACATAAAAACAAACAAAAACAAGAACTAATTCGATGCCACAGCTAGATGTACACACAATCGGAAAGTGTCATTTCAGTATCTTTGACAGCTTTCCTGCGGTCTCCTTGTTTATGCCTGCATGCTGAACATTCTATTATGGTGCACATGCAGGCAATTTCAGGGGCTTTTATCAATATAGGTACGCAAAGCAGGGATTTAAACCGTAACCGAAACCGAAAACCATTTAGGAACGAAAATTTTCAGTAACCGTAACAGGAACAAAATTGTTATTTGAAATTCAAAAAACAAACGTAACCGTAAGTGTAACCGTAAAGTATTTACCGGTAACTGGTTTTAACCAATATTAGCCTAAAAATAAAATTTTTTTTTTTCTCAGGTATGATTTGGCGGACGGATCTTGAAATATTGTGGCAATTTGACAAAGTTACTTTCAGCGAGTGGTGCATCTGGTAATACAATTTCCGTTCAATCTAACTTTAGGATTAAGGATACTTGGTTGGAATCATTAGTCGTGCTTATAATAAAAAAAAAGTATATTTCTAAATCTATCACACTCCTACATCGCTGCATGTGTCAGTACGTGTCGCCTTCAGTGTAATAACTAATAAGTTACAATTCTCAGATGTCCATCCCATTCGGTTCTATCAAAACCACCAATGTTCCTGACATGCAGCAGCCAGTATGAAGAAACGAGGTAAATTGACTGTCATGCAGAGCTGGCGGAAAAGAAAACCTGGTATTCATTTAGTCTGAAACGTCGCTGGTGACGATTTTGAGACAACACAGAAAGAAAAAACAATGTGACAGGTTTGACATTGGCGTTAAGTGTATGTTTCATATTAACCGTGATCCAGAATTTATCTGAACAGAAAACAATCACGAAAATTAAAATTATTTTGTGAAGTGAAAGCTAATATATCCTCTGACGGCCAGTATTTACATGGAAGCTCAGTGACTGGCCGGCATCGGCGCTTTGGTGTTCAAGCTGGCGAGCCCCGTCATGGAAGATCCGTTTACTGACCGGCATCGTTTTATTTTTTTTTCGCCTTTTTCACTATGAATTCAAGTCATTGAGATTCTGAAAAACTGTGGCAATTCATGGATAGCGAGTGGAAATGTTTGCGTTGATCAATCCTTCCTAAATGACTGCCGACGCTAGGGTATTTTATCACAGCATGGCAAGGCTGACGTGTTTTATCGCGAAAACGCAAGAAAAAACAATACGGCGAAGAAAATTAGCTGCAGAGGATTTGAGAATATGACCGCCTCCGCCACGAAAAATAAATTTTACAACGCCGAACATCACTTTTTTCAGGAAGCTAGTTTAATTTGATGTACTATACTTAAGGTCCGGTGGTATACGCAGATGTTTGGCCCTGATAAAAAATAAAAACGGTATAACGGAGCCTAAAATGAAGAAAAAAAAAAAAAAAACGTGGCATGATTGAGCACGCGCTTTGAGTTACAAAATCAATAATAAACATTACTTTCCAGAGACTAGAAAAGTAAGAGATGTGTTTATTGCTTATGACGCTACGAAATTGAGTGCGAAAATATGCTATTTCAGACAGGAATCAACTGCTTTCTGTGGTAGTTACGATTATCTAACAGAGATATTTTGAACGTTCCCATAGCCAAACGATATCTGTCGCTTTGATAAATTATGTTATACGACATAGCGTTCCAGAGGAACGCGAATATAAAATCTTCTTTTTTTAACGCAAAAAAGCGAAAAACAGCACTGCATTGTGGATGTTCACACTGCCGGGTTTGTGAATGTGACCCCTTGACGCTACGAAAAATAATTGTTACAACGTTGAAGGATGCCATTTCTGAACGCTAGTTTAATTATCCGTGCTGCACTTGAATCTCAGGAATAAAAACGTGTCTAGGCCTAATAAAAAAGTAAAACTGCGGAGCGCAACCAGTATAAATAAAACCTGTCCGCACGCGGGGGAGAGCACTGATCTACGAGAACAAATTAAATACTACTTTCCGGAAGTCAGAATATCAAGAGATGTGCTTAATGCGTAGCGCGCTATGAGCTCAGCTAAATTACTGCCTTAAAATGACGGTATTTTTGATTCGACAGTGGGTGAAGACAGCCGCTTTCAGACAAACTTCAGCTGCATTACTGTGGCAGTTTTACCACTTACACATTTTCCCATTTTGCTCGCAATATGCTCATTATTATAACATTTCTTTCTTCTTTGAAAGGACTTGTACTGTTTGCCTACGTTTATGAATTATCCCGGCAAAACAAGAGGGCCGCGGTTTGTGCTTTGCAACAATTCACACTTAGGCTCGCACTTTTTGTGTTCACGTTTTCCGTGATTATTACCCTAAAGAACGGTGCCGACGACTGCAAAAACATATAAAATGTTTAAAATAATAAAATCTAATACAGAAAGGTGAGAAAAAATATTAAAAAATTTAAAAACTAATACAAGAAGGTGAGAAACAATATTCAACTAATAAAAACTAATACAAAAAGGCGAGAAAAAAATAATAGAAATAATAAAAACTAACACAAGTAGGCGAGAAAAAAAATATTTAAAGTAATAAAAACTAATACTAAAGGGAAAAAACATTTAAAATAATAAAAAGTAATATAAAAAAACACATAAGAAAAGAGCGCTCTGCGGGATTCGAACCAACGTCCGCACGCTCTGCAAGATAGCGCGTTAACAAACTAAGCTAAAGTTTCCTTTTTTTTTTTTTTTTCTTTATTGCATGGAAAAAATACGACAATACCAAAGTGCCTATTTAACGTTCAATTTTGTGCACTGTTCACTCATACTTCAAAACTCTTTGATGTCTCGCAGGTTAGTAAACAATGGTAGCCAGTCGGGTGCGTCTGACAGGGTATCATACACACTTTTGACACGGATTACAAGGTCGATGAAATGCAAGCGTACAGTTTTTGGGTGGACGTTTTCGTTTCTAACATCAAGACGGGATTTCCACATGCTGTACAAAGACAGCAGAATTACAAGATCATAAGGAAAGGTATCCCCAGGTGAAACAGGTAAGAAACGAATCGTGTAACTTGTAATATCAATGTCTTTCTTTAGAGTGCGCTGCAAAACATCCCAAAAGAAGACTGCATCCCAGCAGTGGATAAAAGCGTGCTCTACTGTTTCAGGTGTTTTACACAGGGTACAGTTTTCTGACCATGGTACGAATAGTCCCTTTTCTTGTAACCACACTTTGGTAGGCAATACGGAGCAATGCAGTTTAAAAAAAAAGGTTTTAGCCGCAGCGGGAATGCACATTTTCTTTACCCGACGTAGTACATCTTGGCCGGGGTTATTATCAAACATAATGCGATACATTGGCGCCGGAAAGATGACACTTACTAGGTCTTTTGTTAACTTCTTTCGTGTTATAGTCGTTAGATAATCTCTTGAAAATCTTACAGACAAAAAATTAAAGGCATCAACTACTTCTTTCAGGTACCCTATCAGCACACACCTTGGGCTTCCGGCGGAAGATACAATAAAATCTGGAAGAGAGGATGCCAGTCTATTTTGTACGACTTCTTGAAGGAAGGGATGTTCTTGGTCTCTAAGAATAAGAAATCGTGAAACCAATTGGCGTATGAATAAATGAGGAAGGCCAAGTCCACCGTCAGACACACGACGAAACAAGTTGTCGCGGCGCATTGGTTCCCAAGAGGACTTCCAAACGAAAACGGCAAACACTCTGTGCAACTTTTGAATATTAGTCCGTGCACAGTGAAGGACGTGCAGGACATACCAGAGCTTGGCCGCTAGAAATACGTTACAAACTGTCGATCGTGCAAAGATTGACAAATTCCTGTGAGACCAACTTTTGGCTCTCCTTTCTATGGCAGTCGCAACTTGGGACCAATAGTATGTGCTGTTCTTGAAGTGTCTCAAGGGCACTCCCAGGTAATTGCAAGGAGTGCAACTCCACTGAATGCCTTCATATTGCTCTGGTGTTGTGGCCCAAGCACCATGCCAGACTCCTCTGCACTTTTCGATATTTAGTGAGGCTCCAGTAGCTTCGCAAAAGCGGCGTGTGAGCTCTATAGCGTGGGTCACGCTTTTCTTGTCCTTGCAGAAGTAGGCTACATCATCTGCGTAAGCCTGGACTTTAATTTCTGTTTTGCACAAAATGTAGCCCTGTACTTGCTCACTTCTCTTTATACTTTGGCACAAGGGTTCAAGGTATAATGTGAAAAGCAAGGGGACAAAGGACAGCCTTGCCGAACCGAAGAACGGACTGGAATGTTCGGTGTGACGTTATTGTTTATGACTAAGCTCGTGTAGCAGTTACTGTAAGACATTTTAACACCTTGAAATATCATATTTCCAACGCCAACATATGAAAGAATTGTAAAAAGCACGTTATGACAAACACGGTCAAATGCTTTTGCGAGATCAATCTGAAGTATTGCAACTTGATTACTGCTGTCGGTTACACATTCCAATACACTCCTCGCAATGTGAACATTTGTCTGGATGGCTCTACCACGAATGCCACATGTCTGGTGATTCCCAACTAGTTCGCAAATGACACGTTGTAATCTATTTGTTAACAATTTCGCGAATATTTTGTAATCTACATTGCATAACGTGATTGGTCTATAGCCGGTTACATGTAAGAGTTTCTGCTTGTCATCAGTCTTTGGAATGAGAATAGTATGTGTACGCAGAAATGAAGGTGGAAGAGAATTAGTTTCATAGGCCTCTTGAAAAATCCCTAGTAAGATGGGACATAAGATATTTTTACGCAATTTATAAAATTCTGCAGTAATGCCATCTGGACCTGGTGTTTTTTTATTTGGAAGGGCATCTACGACCTTTTCTATTTCAGTCATGCTGAAAGGTTCCTCCAGCTCTTTTGTGCACTGCTGATCTAACTGGGGCTGCAGAGATACCAGTTCTTTCAGATATGCATTATCTTTCGATGTTACATTATTGCCAAAAACCTCCTTGTAATGTTCACAAAACGCATTCGCTATAATCTCTTTATCTTGGATAAGCACGCTATTTTGTTCTATTTCATGTATTTCTTTCGACATCGCGTACCTTTTTTCCTCCTCCATTGCCTTTTTTGTTGGCTGTTCTCCCAAGAAATATTTTTCAGCACGCGTGCGCACAACCGCGCCCTGGTAACGTTCGTGATTAAGGAATTGGGCAGATATGGCTATATCTATCCATAAACGGCCTGATTATGCATATGTGGTCATATCTGCCCAATTCCTTATATATCTATATCTCTATTTTCATTATAAGTCTAGATATGACATTTTGTAAGGGATGGCTTGTAGCATCAGCTGCAGTACATCGGAAGGTGAAACAGTAGGTGTGTCACTCTATTAAACTACTTCTATTATATTCAGGCGTTGCCTGATACGGTTTAATATACGGTTAGACCCACTCCGGTGAAGCTCTACGGATTGGCCAGATACGGTTCAGCTTCCGCTTCGACCAATTACGGTTGGGTTTCCGGACTGGGTATTTCCGGTTCATTTACGGTTTCTAGAAATCCGGTTTGCTTAGGGGCCCATATGACGGATTAAAATTCCGGATTCATTCCGGTTTATTTTTAAACCGTTTTTTTTTGGTAGGGATGATTGCAATAAAAGCAGGGCTTGCCCGCGTACTCCATAGCATTCAAGTTTCTGTAATAAAAGCGTGTGGTTCAAATAGTCAAAAGCTTTCGTAAAGTCAATGTAAACTCCCAAGACTAGTTTTCTATTTTCTAGGTTACGTAAAATAAATTCCTTTTCTACAAGTAACGCAAGCTCAGTGGAACGGTGCTTTCGAAATCCAAACTGGGACTTTGCAATTATCTGATGCTTATCAAAAAATTTTGAGAGCCGTGTATGAATAAGTTTTTCTAGCCCTTTTGAAAAAACAGGCAGTATGGAAACTGGTCTATAATTATTTATATCATTTTTATCGCCTTTCTTATGCAGCACGGAAACTTTTGCTATTTGCATACGCTCAGGGAATACACCTTCAGATATACACAAGTTAAATATATAAGTCAAATAAGGCATAATTAACTCTAAAACGTATTTCACCTCACATCATCTTAACAAAACTGCTATATTGGAACCGTGCTATCTTTAATGAATCGTTCATAAAACATGAACTAGCGGAGCAAGTGAGGGTTCGCGCCATCATATTCGCAACGCTACAAACGCGCATGAACAGTAAAAACAACACATACATGATATCAAATGAAAGAGGATTGCATTGCCTTTCGAAAGACATCAATCCCACAAAACAGTTTAAAAGGAGATGAGTAATGACCTGCCAAAAAGTACCTAAACTGCCACATTCAGTGGAACCCTGGCCTTATTATCAGGGGTCGAGCTAGAATGTCAAATATAACCAGAGAAAACTGACCTACGAGGATGAGCAAAATATCGAAGACCATCGAGGCGCACGCAGCACCGAGAAAATGCTACCCCCGAAGTCCCGCCACCGCGCGGGTGCAGCGTATGGTGCACTACCAAGTGAACACGAAGCATTCCGCCGTGCAACGCGCTTGGCGCGGTCCCTTCAAGGGCAAAACATAAACGGGTGGACCATTGAACAAAATCTGCCGCGAGTGGGGCGGCGTCTCGCGCCACCTAGCGAGAGTCTCCCGAGCCGCCATGTTTACCGAGACGAGGAAGACGAAGCGAGGGAAAGAAGGGGCCGAAGGAGGCAGAGAGCGGTAGCTCAAGGCCGCACCAGCCCGCAGTGCGCGAAGCCGCACGGCCTCCTTTCAACGGTGCAGCTGGTGGTGCAGCAACGCGCCGGTGTCATGCGCCGCACCAAGTCCCAAATGAACGTAGTGCAGCCGCACCGACACGGCCATCTGAACGCGACACGTCCGTCGGTGCAGTGCGGTGCGGTGTGGTGCGCCCCAATTGACGATTTGCAAAAAATTGCGCGCCACCTATCGCGCAACGCCGGAAACTTGGGTGCGAGGCTAGAAGGTGGTTGGAAAACAACTCGTGCTGCATGGTTTTGGTTTGCCTTGGAGCTCGTGCACGCAAGCTGTCCTCCGTGCTTCCTCTTCTCCATTTCCCGGTGCTTCACCGGGAAATGGAGATTCCCGGTGCTTCACAATCTTCCTGTGGCTGAAGATTGTCGGCACGAAGTCGGGGTGTTTCTGGAAGGTTGACGGCCGCCCTAGAATTCAATTTCAAATTATAATCAAGCGAAATTTTCAGGAGCGTACAAAATCGACGTACCCGTGCAAAATGCGCGCTGCAGATCCGGCAGTGCTCGTTCGGCTGCCATGGTGAGCCGTCTGTGTTTCTTCTCCTCACAACAGCTACCCAAGCTTCTCTCTTCGCAGGATACAGCCTGGCCGACGGAAATCTAAAAAACTTGGCGTTCTCTTTGCCGTCGCAATAATTCGTGCAACCAAGTGCAACACAGTGGGCTGGCATGGCGACAAATAGGGGTGTCGCGAACCGGCCGCGGTTCGAGTTCGCCTAGGTTCGACTTTTTCGAACTTTTAGTGGAAAGTTCGTCGAACCTTGTATTGAGGTTTGACTCGTGTGCGCATGCGCGACAGGCTGGCCAGTTGGCTTCGGATTGTATGGTAATGGCTAAGAGATGAATTAAGTGCGGCGCTGATCGGCTATTTCAGGGAATACAGTACTAAAATTTAAGTTATTAACTTCTTCAGTAAATAGAATTAGTTTCTTTCAATTGCAGCTGTTCACAAAATAAAATAACCCTTTGCATAAGAAAATAAATTCTCCAAACCTAGACGTGCTTGTATCAAGGTCTGGCCACACTGTCCACAAAGTCGAACCGGTCGAATCTGGTGAAAAGGTTGAAGGTTCGTCGAACCGGTTCGACCCAGTCGAACCCCGAAAGTTCGACCAAAAAATCTGGTTCGACGAAAGTTCGCGACACCCCTAGCGACAAACAAATCGAACCCGCTTCCGCGCCTGTTGCCGCCTAGGAACAGCCGTCACGCCCATTTGTCTTCCAACCGAGCAGGGGGCGCTGGCAACAACACACTCTGCTCTCGCATGCGCAGCAGCTTTTTTGCAAATCGTCAATGGACTTCTTCCAAAACCGACGCGCCCCATCGCGGCGAAATACCACGCGGTGCACTCTGGGAACTAGTTGGCCGCTCAGTTTCGGTTTCGACTGAGCAGCTTCATCTCATGCTATTACGCCGCGACCGAACGCGCTGCTTGCGTTTTCGATTATCTGACTTTTCACGAACGTACAATACACTCATTCTCGAGCGATACAAAACGAAGACAGGGGCAAAAAGCAAGCCGCATTCTCACAGGAGTATCAAAGTTGAGCCCAGCGTTGACGCATGAACTTTTAAGGAAACGTAATAAATTCGACCTCGCTACTGCACAAAAGTTACTATGATGTCTTCCTCGTGTCATCATATATCTCCCACTCAAATTTTATGCTGATAGAACATTAAGTTTTTGCAAACGCTGAGATCGGCTACCTACGACGGAGGCCCTAACAAGCGTCCCCTACTCCTCGCTAAGCGTTTGGACGAGCTTTTACTGACGCTCAAGATCTGTGCCTGAACGGTGTGTCTGAAATTATCTCGACATACTCAGGCAGGAAGAATGCAAACACATAACAAATATTATTGCCATAAGCAACTGTCAAACGCGCTTTGAATAATTTCGTTCGTTTGGCGCACCGCATAGGGGTTCTTGCCCGTCCGGCGCACTCCCGGCGAATGGTGCGACATTCTTCACACAAGTGCTCGACCTTTGCTTTCTAAAAATGGTCTGTATGTGCGAATGTGCCTATATGATTGCAGGATAACTTTATGCGCATACGCCATGTTGAACATTAGTGAAATGCAAGCGGGTGGGGACCTCACTTCGTGCAGTGCTGCGGGTCAGTACAGATAAGAGATTAAAATTGTGTTAAAATTGAGCTTTTCAATGGCGCCTCCGAGTTTTACCTCGCATACTCAGGCGTATTAAGAAAAACAGTAATTGCAAAAAGTGATTTTTCGTCTATGGACGCACGAAACAAACAAATTTCCTGATCAACAACACTAATGTAAAGGCGCGAGCTCAATGTATGCATACTTATTGGTTGCTACAGCTTGTTGATTCGTACATAGGCAAGATCCCCGAGCTTCGCAGCGTCGAGATTCCCAGCACTGGCTCGTCCACATACCTCGATTGGAATGCTAACAGAAAGGATCAAGTACAAAAATACAACAAGCATGAGTTAAGACAAACTATACGTCGCGGGCTTGTGTAAAGCTTCAAGGTCGGGCCATTTAGGTTAGTTTAGAGACCACAAATGACGCTCTCGGGACCAGAAAACATGAGATAACGGCCGTTAATAGTCCACGCTCTGTGTATAATCTTTTGTCGACGTGTCAATCGAAACCGAAACCATGCCACCCTCCTCCCTGGCTGGCCAACTAGTTCCCAGAGTGCAACGCGCGCCGTGTTGCATGTAGGGCTTTATGGAAGCAGTCTATTGAATGTGGCATAAGATGATCCAACATATTAGCAGTTTCACGTAGCACACCGGTGCAAAGCATTGAAGTTTGACTTTAGAAATCATAGAATTCCGAAGACCTTATTTGTAATTCTTAAAGGGCAACTCCGCTCAATTTTGAAGATTTCGGTATAGTGAGTGATTTCGAATTAAAAAGCCCTAGTAAAAGACACTACGTCGTTTGCTTCGCGAAGAAAGAAATATATATTTTTAAATCTAATTTTAAACAGGAGCGGAAACCGAAACTTCGGCTCCACCCGGCAACATTGGCCTTGGACCGCCAAGAACATGGCCGTCACGTGGTACGAGATGCCGCATGATCTTCGGGCCAACGACGAGCGGGATTGGGGCAAACGTGTGCCATCCGCAAGTGTTGTCTGCACTTCACTCTTCGCCACGTTTTGGTGTCTACGAGATTCGACGACGTCTAAACAACTGCTTCATAAGTCTGCGCACGTGGAGTTCGTAGTGTGGATGAATCTCCGAGAGCCAATAATCACAAACGGTCAGACGACGATTGCTGTTGTGACGCGGAAGACAATGGTAACGGCGGGATGGCTCCCAAGATGCGCGCTGCGCAGGCGCGTTACGACAACCACGTGGACACCGCTTAGTGCTGAGAGGTAACGTTGCTGACGTCATGCGCAACACTCTCCCGGAGAAGTAAGAACAAGCAAAAGAGGGCAATGGTGATGACGTTTAGCTCAATGTTGGCTACGCCCCTGACGTAGCCTTGACTGCGCTGTTGGTTGCGCCTGAATCCGCCCGCTCGAGTCAGTTGGCGAGTTGCAAAGTTTGCCAGACCGTTTAAATAATATTTTGAAAAAGCTATGTTGTAATTTTTGACGTGTGGTCTTCCTAGGCGATACTGAAGAGGACTGCATTGTTTTTTTTCAAAACCAAAAATGAAGTGGAGTTTCCCTTTAAATACTAGAAAAGAATAGAATGCTTCAAACGGTGAAAATGTTCTGCGAACCTAATTGAATAGCAAACATATTATTTGTGAATTACTTGAAGCTTCGAATATCTACACATCTCTAACACACAATCGAGTGTAAGAACGTGCACATAATATGTTTCCACTGTAAAATATAGATCTATACATCTTCCTTTCTCTTTTAACGCTCATTAGTCATCACCCTTTTGCTGATCACATAAGGTTGCGGTGAACAACTTGCTAAACAGTGAAATGGTTTCAAATTCAGGCCCTCTTAGTTTGTGATTCTCTGAAGAATTCTTAGGTTTGGGTAAACTGGCAACGCAGTCAGCCCTAACGGTTTTGCGGGTCATGTAGGATAACGGTGAGGTCTCATATGATTTTCCAGGAAGTTCTATCCTGTCACCGTGGTGATTGGACAAAAGCCGCACCCCGATCTCTGTTGTGATTGTAACCAGGCAGAAGTAGAGCACCCGTGGAGTACTCATGTATAATCCAGGAACCACATCTGACTCAACCCCCAGGCATGGTCAATAGGACTACCTCGGCAAGCTTTGCAAGGGAGTGGCTGAAAAAAAAAGTCTGCTTCTATTTCTAATATTACAAGCAAATCAAGCTTACTTACTGATTACCAGCTGAACGTTAGGAAAAGCGACGAAGAGAGAAAGAAACACACTGCTGGACTATCAACCATTTTAATAAACTTCCTTTTCCTCAACCCAATCCTAAAAGGGTAGCTTCTTCTTCTTCAGTCAGAGCTCAGACATAAACTTCCTTTTTTCCTCACGAACCGAGGAGTTCTCCTCTTCGACTTTCCCCATCCTAAAAAGGTAGTTTCTTCTTCAGTCAGAGCTTAGACAGAAACTTCCTTTTTCTCCTCACGATCCGTGGAGTTTTCCTCTTCTTTGACTTTCGGATCTTGAAAAATTTCCTTCTTTTTGTCTTTTATACTTCCGGTGGTGTCACCCTCGTTTTACTCAGTCGGATTTTGGAGTCACAAGGTCCCAACTTGGTTCATCCGAGGTGCCGCTCTCCTCAGATACATTTTTTCTTTGTTCAAGAGCGCAATGGAGGCAACACTCACGCATTCTCCCTCCCCCTCCTCAATGGCAAACTCCTCAAAAAGCTCACTTCCAAGCTGTTTTCAGTGTTTTGCTAAGACGGTAACGCTTGTGAAATCAGGAGTACATTTGCAGGCCCGACAAAGTGCCGAAAGGTGGCCCGCCGACGTTAGTGCGGTCACAGAGGCTGCATGTTCTCTGGTGCGGTCGTTGATGCACCTCCCTGTTTGTCTTATGTAGCTTTTGCCACATGACATAGGGATCCTGTAAACAACTCCTTTTTCACATGGGGCGTAGGGTGTTCGATGCGCAGTGCTGCAGGTCGTCGCCCCGTTCCGGGCGGTTTTCCGGTTCACCCTACGGCACATGGCGTACGCCTTGTTGGGGGCGGAGCACACAACGTTGATGCCTTGTCGGCCGGTGATCTTTTTTAACCGATGTGTAATGCCGTGAACATACGGGACCACTGCGAAAGGCTTTGGGGGCTCCTCTTGCGTTGTTTGATTCTTCTCAGGATTTTGTCGTACTTGCCTACAAAGCTTTTCACATACCGGTACGAGGAGGGTACTCGAGTACCCGGAATCCTGGAGTCGACCCAGCTGTCCTTGAAAGCAGCGCCCCACCTTATGAGGACAGGACTTCTGTAGCGCCGAGACTAAAGCTGTGGTGGCCAACCCCCGTTTTACGTTTTTGGAATGCTCCGAGGTAAACGGAAGGAACCCCTTACATAAACGGGGTTCATAACTCCAGCACACGTGGGAAGGTTGAAACTCCAATGAGAGGTCTAAAAACCGCCTGGAATTGTTGACGGGAAGTTCATGGGTAAAAGCCAATCCGTGGCAGCTATGTTCGAAGCTGCGCATGACAACGTCTAAGCGCCCGTTACTCTCCTCATCTGCATCAGAGTTGATTAGTTTGAGGAAGTCGTCAACATACCGAAAGGTGGCCTCGATGCTTTGATCCTTTAACTGGTCTTGAATGTTCCTCCCACACGCTGCTAAGAACAAATCGCTCAAGTAGGGGGCCATTGGAGACCTGATGCACCCCCCCCCCCCTTTTTGTAAGAACTGCTGATCCTGGTGTGACACCACCGTCGCAGAAAGTTATGCCGTCAGGAGCTCCAACAAGCTGTCAAGGCTCATCCCTGTTGAATTTCGAAACCCTTGAAGACCCTGCTCCTCAATGGTTTCTCAGAGGACCTTGAGGAGAGCCGCATGGGGAATGGAATAGTAGAGGTCTTGGATGTCCAAGGGAAAACCCGATACAATATCAGAACCCTTCTCCTGAAGAAGGCGGATCACTGCTTCGGAGTTTGGTATCCGGAAATGAACCCTTACTTCAACTTGTGATAGGTATTTCGCCAACCAAAGTGAAACTTGCCCTTGCCAGGCATGTTGCTCTGAGAAGGCACATAAAAAAGGGACCCCCTTTTATGTGTCTTTGCCGAGAAGAACACACTTAGGTCCCCTCGTTGGGCTCCTCAGATTTTTGTGACTAGCCCACGGTTTTGTTCGTTTTCGAGTATCTTGAGTATGGCTCATTTGGCTGGTTTGACTTGAACTTGATTCACTTGTTTAAAGTTCTTCGCTAAATTTTGTGTTGCTCTGTCTCCATACGTCCTAGAGTCCAGAACTACAAGCTTCTTGCTCAGTGGTGTTGTCTGCAGGTACACTTATGTCCTAGTTGTGCCTCTATTTATGTTTGTGCAAGGTGCGAATAAGTTTAGATTCAATCTCGTTTCATGTGTCCTTAAGGGGGTACTCCGTTAATTTTTTGAGCTACCTCAACTAACAATATTCTCGGAATCACCGGTCTTTGCTCTTTCCGGTATGCTATTTCGTATCGTGAAATTCAGAATAGATAATGTAATCTCCGCAAGTGTAAATACTGCCAAAACCAACATCCAAGTATACCCGTGCTTTTCAGTGGCGGGACATCGGGGGAAGGCAGGCTTGCAGGTCGAGGGGGCAGCCTAACGCGGGTGCTGGAGCGAGCTTCTATAGCGTTCATTTGACACCATGAAACTGCTTGTTATCAGTTAGAAACAAAGTCTACAGTTCAAAGAGCGAACTTTGGACCAAAATTGTTAAGTCTCTAAGTTCGCCAAAAAAATTTACTTTGGCCCAATATTCGGGTTACCGTTTCAGCGATGGTTGTTTCTTTGTTTAGCAAATTTTCAGGCAAATTGGGGATTGTGAAGAAAACGACGGAGTACCTCTTTTATGACAGCCCAAGAAAACCATTCACACTGACAAGTGTTTCGGTGCACTCGCTTTGTGAAGAAGCCTGAATGCACACTTTTGTGAACACGAAAAATTATAACGACTACATCAAGACGCCATCAAGACTTTTGTGAACACGAAAAATTATAACGACTACATCAAGACGTCCGCAGTTCTGCATCGAGGCAGACCAAGACGTGCAAAGAATAGCCCTCATCGACATATTGATGTGCACTAGGTGAACACATTGATGTATACCAAGTCTGTAGTGCTAAATCTTCTACAGTGGAAACTCGTTAATTTGAACCCGAGGGGGACTAGAACTTTGTTTGAATAATGCAAAGTTTGAATTACCGGGAGTTTCCTTCCTAGAAACACATAGGACGGGACCTGCAAGTTATTTTCAATTATCCGCGAGTTCGAATTAAGAGGGTTGGAATTAACGAGATTCCACTGTAAATCTGCCAGAGGCAAGCACGGGGCACAAGTTGGACATGAGTTTTGTGTCAGCGTTTGGCTAAGACTTGTGTTCATCCAGTAAGAACATGAATTCCAGCTAAATGCTGATGCAGCACTCAGGTCCAATCTGTGTCCTGTGGGAACTTCCGATAGGCGGGAAAGAAAATTCAGCATTATGGCCCTGTTCTCTATGAAGTATTGACTGACTTCAGCGTTTTCACCTTTCAAAGGTAGCTGCCCAGCTTACAGAATTGCATTCAATAAACCCGAAAACGGCCCGCCATACCCCTCAGAACGAGCTTATTGCTTTTGTCTGAGTTTATGTAGCACAAACCGTTCACGGGGTTCTGTGGGACTCCTACACTATCCCTCACTGCACAAGAAGTTAATCTCTTCCCTCGAGGACGAACGTCTGTTGTTGGCTGAGGGATTAGACACGACCATTGAAGACGTTCCAAGCGGTCATCGCTAGCAATTGACTCTACTTAGTTGCCAGCAGCTAGCGTTGTATGAATAGTCGAATTTTCGAATAGAGCTGGTAGCGACGAAAGATACGGTGACACACATTGAAGAATTGGTACAGGCAATGTCTGAAAGCTACGATGAAGTATTAAAAAAGACGACTGAACAAGACGACGAGGGTATAAGGAACTAAAGAAAAGGGCAAACAGACTCGAACAGGAACGAAGGACTGACAATACTGCCCAAATAAAGCAATACATTTAAACCTCGATGTAATGAAGTCGGCAAAATTAAGAATTTACTTCGTTACATTGAAATTTCGCTACATAGAATTTCGAGGCTAACGTTAAGGAAAGTTTCCACAAATGTTTTTCGGGTTCACAAAACTCACCGAGGACGCCTCTATTTCGGCTGAAAGTAGTCCGTCAGCTTTTTCTGGGCCACTCTTGGCATTATTATTGGCATCACACGACGTTTGCATAGGCAGACGGCCTGCATCGCGTCTTCGTCTTGCTGTGTGATTGCGAACCGCCTCAAGACATTGATTGAGTCCACCACCTCACGGTTACTGGGCACATAGCAGGTGTCTGGCTCATCAGGCTCGATGTCGTCCCCGTCTTGCGAGTTCCCGCGAATATCGCTAGCTATCGCCTCGTCGGTCACCTCTTCCGTCGCAATGAGAGCAGAGTTGGCATATAGAAAGTCGTCGAGGTCGACGTTGTCAGGGGAAGCTCCATCGCCCAGAACAATGAGAAAAGCATGCTTATAGTTAGGCCTCGAAACGAACTACGCAGCGCGAATGAAGCTGACGGACGAAACGGCAGCAGCTCTAGTATCCTCTAGTAGCCGTCCTGTACACCACACTCGCCAGATTTGGTCCGTTTCACCCTTTGCGCTTTATTGGGGGGCCCATTTCAGCGCATGTGCTTCCCAAAATCTCCTTTGGGACCCAGAAGTTTGTGACAAATTGTTAATAAAATTTTTTTGTTACATCTAAATTTTGGCAAACGGGACTTCCTCACATGGAGGTAAAAAATAGATGGCGTGCATACGCTTGCTGTTAGAAAAAGTTGTGTACTTCGTTACATTGGGGGTTTCGTTACATAGAAGTTTGTTACTTCGAGGTTTGACTGTGTGCTGGTGAATAAACAACCTAAAAACGCACAAGCTTGTTGAAACCCTAAATGAGATCCTAGTTGAAAGACTAAATAAAATCGCCGACCATATAGAAGTGCCAAGGCTGACAAGTAACAGCCTAGAGGGCATCCACCGTGTTCCGTATAAGACTAAGCATCCTCCAACGTTGATTGTGTGCTTTGTAAATCAAAGAGAGTGAAACGCATGGCTTGTAGACAAGCATAAATTGAAGGGCGGATACGGTGCTGGTAAGGTGCATCTGGAAGAGAACAACACCATACTAAACAGAAAGTTGTTCTACGATGTCAGAATGGAAGCACAGTTAATCAGCTACAAGTTTGCATGACACAAACAAGAATGTTCATAGAGAGCAAAAAGGAAGGCAAGGCAGACTGCCACACAACTGTCACATATTATAGCAGTCTATGGGTGCTCAAATGCAGTCGCACTACCCACCAGGATGTTTGAATTGCGCCTTGTTACTTGATTTACCGTAAACTACCGCCGAAGGGCCCACTTCATTCAAGCGCCCCAGTATTAACATCTCCCAAACTTGGGAATTCTGCAAATTATATGTTGAGCGCCTGATTGGACCGGGTAAACACTCAAGTCTAGATTAATCCAGTTTTCAGTGAAAATGGAGTTGGTGCTCCGCCAGTATTTTACAGTATGTGTAACAAATATACATGATACAGACGCTACAACTGGACTCCTCTCAAGGAATATTAGTGACCACCTTCAAATATTTTTTCGAACTGCCTAGATTAAAACGAGGGTAAGGAAAGAAAATCACTTCTCCTATCATAAAATAAATGATGAGAGTCTCAAACTTCTCATTTCTGATTGACAGTACTGACTGGAGCAGCATATACGAGGAAACAAACCCTGATGTTGCATTTAGCCTTCTCGAAGACCTTTAAAAACTGTTATGACAATGCATTCCCCCTTGCATAATTAACAAAAGTTGAAAGGAAATAAAGATGTGGATGTTTTTCTAAAAGAATGAATAAAGATAAAATTAAAATGGACACCGATTGGCAAAACACAAGGACGAAAATTTTTGAACCCGTTTAGACGAGTTGGAAAGAAATTAATAGCCGATGTAAAAATAGCAAAATCTGACTACCATCAGAATATGTTCTACAGTATGAAAAATGAGCCAAGGAAAATCTGGAATGTGGTGAATGATCTCGCAGGTAAAAAGGGGTCCCTTGCTTGTAAATTAGACGAGATTATTTTCACAGGGTTCGCACGGGTCTTTGAAAACCCTGAAAACCTTTAAATTTAAAAACGGCACTTTCCAGACCTTGAAAGCACAGGAATTTTTAGCGGTGCTTGAAAAACCCTTAAATTTCCCAATGGCTGTCTGTTCTTTTTTTGCTATAATAATATTTTTTACAATAACAAAAATAATTTTTTTTGTATGTAAACATAAATTTAGAAATTCAATGAGAAATATTTTGATATGGCACATTTAGACATAATTAGAGGATGCCCATTAAACGCTTGGCTCGAAGGGTCACTGATCTGACAGCTTCAGCAGATCACTTCACTAAGAAAGTCAAGCCAAGAGGTAATATCACCACATTGTCAAGTCAAACAGCCTAACAAGAGTGGCAAAAACCAAGATGTAAGAACTTCTATACATTAACCAGGAAATCAACGAAAAGCTGCAGTAGCTCTAGTGAACCTTTAGTAGTTTTTCTTTGGCGAATGCACCTTTTCCTAGATATTGTGCAATAAAAGATTTTCACAGTGTACTTCAAGAAGTTGTTATAATATAAATTTACTAGATAGAGTATTGGAAGGGGTTCTTGAAAATATTTCTAGAGGCTGTTAAAAGTTGTTGAAAACCCTTGAACTTTTTTCTTTGAAGAGTGTTTGAACCATTCAAAAGTACAACCGTTAACGGAGAATATAAGAAACATAATGATATTGAAAGTTTTGTCATGACAGAATAGAGCCCTTGATTAATTCTATGTTTAAGTCAACTGCATGGATTAAAATTTACCGATTGATTAATATAAATAATGTTTCTGCAGGTATATTGGCAAGACTAAGTCAGTACCAGTAAATCTCGCTTTGTATACACTTGGCCACATTATCTCCCATATAGAAAACATCATGTCACAGAAAGAAATGTTCCTAGATGAATTAATAAATTCCAAAAGTTATCCGTATATAAAGGCAATGGAAAAAACAAATTCTGTACAATTACAAACCAATACTATTGATTCTGCTCATTTTCTTCAAAATATAGTGATAACTAGACTGGGGGAGTTTTTATGCGCACATAATATAAAAAATAAGGCACACTATGTTCTTCAAAAGCCCATCCACAGAGCAAGCATGGTTTAAAATAATTGAGAACATATTAAAGAGATATTTTCCACACTACAGGTTTATTTCTGAACTTTATGAGGGCCTCCGGTACGATACAGCTTGGCATTTTATTGATAAAGCAATGTTACGGGGTATGCAGCAGTGCAGTAAAGTTTATTGAAAGTTATTTAAAGCTTCAATATCAGTATGTGTTCATAAATAGAGTATAGCCTCTGATATGTTAGAAATATGACACGAGTCAAGTCTAGGTCCAAATTTATTTCTAGTTTAATGGTAGGACAATCACACTAGGCCCCATAATTAATCATGTATGTGGATGATTTTAAGACATTCTTTAAAGAACAATCTAAAGGTACACTGGAAACAATGCTAATAGATGCCTGGTTCGACTAACTAGCTGTCGAAAGTACAACTACTGCTAAATCTTCCATACATGTGAACTTTGATGGAGTGTCTTTAGAACAGGTCAAGGAGCAAGAATATTTAGGCGTCTGGTTTAATGAAGAGTTTAACTAGTAGATGGATATACACAAACTCTGCTCTGAATTTTAAAAAACAATAATATGTATATATAGAATTCGTGAATTACTCCCAGCTTGGATAAAAAAATACTCTATTATTTTTCATGGTATTCAAGAGTGTCATATGGCATGTTAATGTGGGTTACTACAACCAAGATGAACTACAACAAGATAACAGTCCTCCAAAGAAGAATACTTTGTATGTTTGATAATTCTCAAGGGAACATGCAAAGCAAACGAAAAAGCCCGTCTTAGAAAAATACACTATATCAAAGGCTAACGAACTATGTTACTTTAAATTGTTCCAGCTGATACACAAGAAGTTGCACTTAAACCCATGGGGGTTTTAGTGCAACTTAAAGCAACCTAAACTTAAAACAACTTAAAGTGCAGCTCATATAAAAAATAGGAACCAACAATGGCAAGGAACATTTTGATTACAAAGTTTCTTTTTTGTTAAATAAAACGGGAGACCATATCAGCTTCCAATATTTTCTTCCATTGTCAAGAAAAACGTCGAGAGTTCTGGCGGTTAAAGATATTGATTTTGAATAAAAGAGTGGATATTGGAGTGAATGAAAAAAAACATAGTGTCCTTACTACTTGTGTTTTGTAATTTTGAAACAGATCTAGTTTCGTTCAAGATATTTAACAATTTGATTGAAATTTTTACTTTAATTTTGATGATGTCCTGTTCGAATTCTGAACTATAAGGGGAGGTGGGGTCCTCAAACTGCGACAGCAGCCTTTTCCTCCACCCCTCCCCCCCCCCACTCCCCCCGGTCTTTTTGGTAAAATAAATGAAATAAAACGCTGTTCGATATTTGCTTCGAGATGAACTGTTGTATTCACATTTTTCAAAGTGTCAATCCCTTCGGGTGGAACCCCCTTGAGCGCGCTTCTTTCCAAGCACCGGTGCACTGCGGAGAAGCAACACCCACGGAAGCGAGACTCGCAGGTACTATTTATTTATTTATTTACACATACTGCGACCTCTATGAGGTCGTTGCAGGAGTGGTATATATACAGAAGCAAAATAACAACCTAACAATACAAAATGCCCTTGAACATAACAGAAATGAAAAACGATTACGTCGTGCATTAGTGAAAAGACAGACAGAACCGCGTTAATAAAATCACCATAGGGAAGAGTACGGATTTGCCCATCAAGATTGTTCAAAATTTCAATACTACGAGGAAAAAAATATTTAAAGCGGTTAGTGTGAGACTGAGAAGAAACAATATTTAATAAATGAGATCGTCGAGTGCGTGTACTAGTAGAGAATAAAATATATTTACTTCGCTCGATTTCACAGTCCTTATTAACAATTCTGTGTGACATTTTAATTCTATCGGTTGTTCGCCTTCTAGAAAAAGGCTCCAGCTCCAGAGATGATAAAGCCAACCAGGGAGAGAAATTACAGTCATACCTATTCAAAATAAACCTTACAGCCTTGGCCTGGGTAGATTCAACGAGATTAATGTCTTTCTAAAATTAGAATCCCAAACAACCGATCCATACTACAAGATGAGCCTAACAAGGATCTTATAAACACACAGTTTAACCTCTTTAGTAGAGCACTTAAGCCAATGTTTAATATAACCTAATTTTTTAAAGAGCGTGAGAATGAATGAAGTTGACGTGCTTGTCCCCTTTGAGGTTAGACGTGAAGAAAACGCCTAAATATTTGAATTCTTTAACTTCATTTAAAATTACATCATCGATGCCATAGCTTAGAACTAAAGGAGATTTATTATTTGTAAATATCATAAACACAGTCCTACCAAAGTTAATATCCATTTGCCATTTCTTGCTCCAGTTAAAAAAATGAAAGCCGCTTACAACTCCCTGTAACGCCGAATTAGAGCGCAGCTCTTGAGGAGGAGGAGGGAAGGGCACTGGGGGGGGGGTTAAGCTAACCAGGGGGGGGTCACGTTACCTTGGGGGTCACGTGACCCCCAATGCCGATGATGTCATCACTGACGTCACTGATGACGTCATCAGTGACGATGACGATGCGGGTACCGATGACGTCATTAGTGACGTCACTGATGACTTCACCAGTGATGATGACGATGACGATGCGAATGTCGGTGACATCATCAGTGACGTCGCTGATGACGTCATCAGTAATGATGCCGATGACGATGCGGATGCCGGTGACGACATCAGTGACGTCACTGATGACGTCATCAGTGATGATGACGATGACAATGCGGATGTCGGTGACGTCATCAGTGATGATGACGATGACGATGTGGATGCCGGTGACGTCATCAGTGATGATGACGATGACGATGTGGATGCCGGTGACGTCATCAGTGATGATGACGATGACGATGTGGATGCCGGTGACGTCATCAGTGATGATGACGATGACGATGCGGATGCCGGTGACGTCATCAGTGATGATGACGATGACGATGTGGATGCCGGTGACGTCATCAGTGATGATGACGGTGACGATGTGGATGCCGGTGACGTCATCAGTGATGATGACGATGCGGATGCCGGTGACGTCATCAGTGATGACGATGACGATGTGGATGCCGGTGACGTCATCAGTGATGATGACGATGACGATGTGGATGCCGGTGACGTCATCAGTGATGATGACGATGACGATGTGGATGCCGGTGACGTCATCAGTGACGATGACGTCATCGGGGGGTCACGCGACATCGGCGGGGGTCACGTGACCTCGAGGAGGGGGCCACGTGACCTCAGGGGAGTCACGTGACTTCGGGGTGTCACGTGACCCCCCACGAGGTCACGTGACCTTGGTGGGGGGCTCGCGCGGTGCATTATGGGACATTTCCCATGATGCACCGCGCGGTTACGCCGACGCCGACGGCGACGCCGCTCAAGCTGGAAACGGGCCCCTAAGAGCTGCGCTCTAAAAAGTGAAAGCCGTTTACCACTCCCTGTCACGCCGAATTGGAGCGCAGCTCTTGAGGAGGAGGAGGGAAGTCTACTGAGGGCCACGGTTTCTCGGGGGTAACGTGACATAGGAGAAAGGGTCACACATGACCCCCCCCGAGGGCACGTGACCTTGTTGGGGTCACGTGACCTCAGGGGAGGGGGTCCACGTGGGGGGGGGAGTCACGTGGAGTCACGTGCCCCCGAGGTCACGTGACCTCGGAAGGGGTCACGTGACCTGGGGAAGGGGTCACGTGACCCCCAGATCACGTGACCAATATTAATATTGGTCACGTGATCTGGGGGACACGTGACCCCTTCCCCGCTAGATTTAGCGGGGAAATTTTTCCACTAGGTTTAGCGGGGAAATTTTTTCCGCTGATTTAGCGGGGAAATTTTTTCGCTAGATTTAGCGGGGAAATTTTTCCGCCAGATTTAGCGGGGAATTTTTTCCGCTAGATTTAGCGGGGAAGTTTTTCCGCTAAATTTAGCGGGGAAATTTTTTCCGGTAAATTTAGCGGGGAAATCTTTCCGCTAGATTTAGCGGGGAAATTTTTCCGCTAGATTTAGCGGGGAAATTTTTCTGCTAGATTTAGCGGAGAAATTTTTTCCGCTAGATTTAGCGGGAAAAATTTTCCGCTAGATCTAGCGGGGAAATTTTTCCGCTAGATTTAGCGGGGAAATTTTTCCGCCAGATTTAGCGGAGAAGTTTTTCCGCTAAATTTAGCGGGAAAATTTTTTCCGCTAAATTTAGCGGGGAAATTTTCCGCTAAATCTAGCAAATTTTCCGCTAGATTTAGCGGGGAAATTTTTTCCGCTAGATTTAGCGGGGAAAATTTTCCGCTATATTTAGCGGGAAAATTTACCCATAATGTACCGCGCGGTTACGCCGACGCCGACGGCGACGCCGACGGCGACGGCGACGCCGCTCAAGCCGGGAACGGGCGCCTAAGAGCTGCGCTCTAAAAAACGGACAAAGGATTTATTAACAGTTGGTCATTAAGAGATGAAATGTCGTTATATAGAATGCAGTCATCTGCATAAAGACGAATTTTAACAGGCATGTTTTTCACAACATAATTTATAAATAAAATAAATACAAGAGACCCTAACACCGATCCCTGGAGTACACCTGAACTGACCGAAACTTCCGAAAAGAAGGCATTTGCAAATGAAACAAACTGCGACCTGCAATTCAAATAAACTGATATCCAATCGAGCAGAAGGGAGTTCTTAAGAATGACTTTGAATTTTAAAAAAAAAGCTTGCGGTGTGACACTTTATCAAGCGCTTTCGAATACTCAATAAAAATAGCCCCAACTTGTTCTTTTTTTATCTATTTATGAAGAAGTGTCAATGAGTAAATTCCAGAAGCTGCGTAGTGGTTGAGAAAAGACGACGAAAACCGTGTTGTTGAGGACATGGTAAAGAATAGCTTTCGAAATAATTGGAGATATGCTTACACACAGTGGGTTCGAGGAGTTTACTGCAAGAGGATATCAGAGAAATTGGTCTATAATTCATAAGGCTCTGTTTATTACAAGACTTGAAAATAGAAACTATTCTTGCTGATTCCCAAAGTCGAGGAACAATTCCAGATGAAAGAGACTTCTTGAAAATTATAGTTAAATATCTCGACGTCCGGACGGAGTAACGATGCAGAAAAGAATTTTGAATATCATCGGGGCCTGAACTCTTTTTACAGTCGAGGTTCAGGAGCAAATTCAATACACCAGAATCATTAACCTGAATGCCTGTTAACAGTGGACACGGTATAATGGGACAAAAACTAAGTCCACAACCATTATTGAGAGTATAAACAGACCTAAAATATTCAGCAATGGTGAGGGTGCAGGCTAGCTGGTGTAAATTGAGCATAGTTGTAAACCCAAGACTGGGGATACGGACAAGGGACAAAACACAGAACGACACGGACAAAGTCGTCCGTGTCGTTCTGTGTTTTGTCCCTTGTCCGTATCCCCAGTCTCGGGTTTACAAAGGTGCTAAAATATTCATTTAAGCTATTTGAAATATCAGAAGGGTCAATAACACATTTGTCCTGAATAATGAAGTTACGGTGTGTATCATCTCTGGGTAGGATGGATCTTCAAAACTTTGCTGGATTCGACTTCATAAATTGAGTCACTGCTACATCAAAATAAGGCTCTTTTGCGGCAGCCATTTTTTCTTGTAAAGTTTTCCTCAGACATTCAAAACGGTCTACGTCCACTGGGTTAACACTATGGTTTAGTTTCTTATTCCCTTTAATTTTGACGGGAACAAACTTCGAAATGCAGTTACTAACTAACGGGCAGAATTTGTTGAGTAACAGATCAATACCACATGTTATAACTGAGAGCAACAAATTCATCAAAATAAAAACTGAGGAAATCAAGAATGGACTTGTCATATGCTCTTGTAAAATCCAGAAAGGAGACAATTTCGGAATTTACATGCAGTACACGAATATTAAGCATCACAAAAACAGCACTCTGATCTGAAAGACCCCTTACAGAGCACTCATTACCAGACAACGTAATGCTATAACTCAGAAAAACGAGGTCAAGAACTAAATTACCCCTAGTACACTGATGTACCACTTGATCGAGATCAAACGACATAGCAATATCGACAAGAGAATTACATACCTGTTTATCTCTGCTGCCTACCAATAATGTACTCCAATTTATGTCAGGCACATTAAAACGTCCCTTAAGGATGAGTTTGTGGTTTCTAAGGTTATGTTTCAATATGCAATCATGAATATCAAAAAACACTTGAGCGGAAGAACTGAGGGCTCTGTAAATAGCTCCAATAATATTGCTTCTCTGCAGTGCACCGGTGCTCAGGAGGAAGCGCACTCAACGGGGCTAACCTGCCAAAATAAATGTTTCGAAAGGTACAAATATTGCAGAGGCGGACATAGTAGAAAAACACACTTTCAAAGCTGTATACTGCATGCACGCATCTGGTGTAGTTAAAAATAAACTCAAACTTTGGGAATGTTGATACCTGCATCGCAGTAAAATTCTCATAATAAAACTGTGACTATTACCTATGCAAGAGTATATGTTGTGGGATTTTGCTAGCTACCAACACAGGTACCGATAGAGTAACCAAAGGGTTATCTCAGCAGCGGTGGCGATCTCAAAGGTCCCCACATCTCCACGGCAGTATAGACGACGTTTAGGGCTACATTACCGCGGGTCGGTTCGATAGGTACCTCCGTTGGTGCCAATGATCGACTACCTTGTCTCACTCTCTCGAATATAGCGGAAGAGAAGACACACATACCAGAGTAAGAAATAACTACTATGCCCCCGTCCAAAATGCCCCCACGCCGGCAAGGTATGATAGGTCCTTACCTGCCAGGCGCGGGGTTCCGGAGAGCCAAGATGGGAAAAGCATCGGAGAAGTCGCCGACTCACGTCTTATTTCTTTCGAGGTCACCGGACGAGTCCCCCTCCCGAAAGCGGGAAAAGTCGAGGCGAAAGCCTCTTCACCGGTCAGCAGTGATTGGCATCCGAGCGGGGGGACAGAAAGAGGTCCCCCCGGCAGAGAGTGAGAGGAGGGCCCCCCAAGACAGCGGACCCTCCGCCTCACGAACAGGTCGGAGCTCACGGCGAAGGAGGCCGAGTGTTCCGACCCGTGGCTGTTATCACAGCCATCGGGGAAGGGAGACCACAGGAATCCCCACAATGTTAACCAAAGATACTCTGAAAACACGAAGATTTTTTCGAAGATTTTCAAGATCACTGAAGATTTTCTTCTTTTTTTTTAAAATCGAGACAACAATACACACGAACTTTTGTGGTGTTACCTAAATCATTTTAATGCGGAGTGCAAGTTGTCTGCTTCTTGCGCGGGGGGTGCGGTGAGATCAGAAAGACTCGGGAGTTCTGATTTACTTTAAATGAAAGGATATATCGGGTAGTATACCTCAATGCTAGATGCCTTGAGGTCTAAACACTATTTTGTTTTTTATCAGCCAATAAGAGCTGGGCGTTCTGACATCATCGCAACCCCTGTGCAAGAAGCAGACAAACTTGCGCTCCGCATAAGTGGTGGGTTCTTGTTTTATACTGGCCATGACAGAAACACCGATTAAAAAAACAAAAACAAATAGACACAACTAAGATGGGGTATATGATGATGTGGACATTGTTAGAAGAAGAAGAGAAAAGGAAAGAAAAGAAGTTGACATGAAGAGGAGCACGAGAGGGTTTGTGCAGAACAGCCTGCAGCCAGCATCCAGGACTGGGCGCTTGGGACACACCCCAATTTAGGACTTGGCTGCCAGGTTCTGGGCTACAAGGCCTTCTCTATGTTATCAGAAGACTGCTTTTGTCGTCGGCATGCTTCGGGACCTCCGTATTTAGGACTGAGAGAAATCCAAAACTGCCTGCACCCCGATGCCCCACAACGGTACACCTTGAGTCTCCGCCTCTCCTGAAGAATTGCCGTGAATCTTCGAACTGATCCGGACTTTGTAAACATGCTGACTTCTTGTTCATTTTCTATTTCTTTTGCGTTTAGTTAGTTTTGTTTTATAATACAAATTGTTGATTTCTTAGGTCTTGCTTCTGAGTTTCATGTACATGTACCCTAGAGTTTGAAACCTTCTCATTACAGCATACTAGAATGCCTTTGCCTTGTAACTTCTTTAAACCTTTATTGAGGAAAGGACCCTTTATATAGGGTTGAATACAGAAGGAAGGAAAGGGAACCCTTCTTCACACCACCTCTTTCCACAAAGACATGACTCCACCTCTTTCCACAAAAGACACGGCACCGGACCTCTAACAGTGGGGTCAAACCAACAAAACTGCTGACAGCAGCAAACATGACGCATCAATCACACACACAAAAAAGAAACACGTTGGGAAAACTACATATTGCACTGGACCTTTCACTGAGAAAGTCAGCTATAAAACTGCACACACACAGAAAGAAAGAAAAGAAAATAATGTTGACAATACCATTAGAGGTTTAGAAATCGTTTCCATTCCGCATCTAAAGACAAAGAAGACTTGTTCACTGCATTCCCATACTTCGTTAATGCGATTGACTCTTTCAGCAGGTGCTTGTGGCCTTTTTTTTTGTCGGTTACAATTGTGGTTATCGAGTTCCATAATGACAGGCAATTCCTACATTCCTAAATATGCTTGGATACCTCGGAATATGGATCCTGTTTTTTTTTTTTTTGAAATATCGTTTATGTTCGCCTAGTCTATGATTAGGACAACAGGATGCGGTCCATTCGGCACATGCGCACTCGTCACAAGACGATTGGCCACAGGACGATTCGTCGCACAGGAACATTCGTCACAGGATGACTTGTCACGCGGGCAACCGGTCTCAAGAGTTTTTTCGTCCACAAACAACGTAATGTTTTATTTGGTTTCGGGGGATAAAGTGGGTCACCTTTTACCTTAGCATGTCTTTCGCTTCTCAAGTGTGAAGAATTTGCAACAAACGTTTTAGCTTCTGGTTACGTCTCGAACCTACAATGCATTGTTCTATTTGGTTTGGGCGGATAAAGTGGGTCACCTCTTATCTTAGCATGCCTTTCGCTTCTCAAGGGGGAAGAATTTGCAACAAACGTTTTAGATTCTGGTTCCGTCCCGAACGGTGAATGCGGAGGATATATAAGAGCGACTATTTTTCAATTCATACTTCATTCGAAAAGATGGAGGTGATCGGCACAGAGAGAGGTGGAGCTCTGCTGCTTCACGAGGGGTTCTCGTACACATGCAGCAGAAAGAATGATAAGACTTCTTATTGGATTTGTCGTAAAAGAGGAGAATGCAAGGCAAAATTAACAAGTGATTTGGCTGCCAGTGGTATTATTGCCCGTTCAAGCGAGCATACGCACGCGGGGGACCCAACGGAGATGAACCTGCTGAAGACTCGTGATATGATGAAAGGAAAAGCGGGTGAGTGCCTGAAACTGTTCTGCGTTGAATAACGTAAGGTTTGTTTTTCTAACCATTGGTTTATTTCACAGTGGGAAGTCGTGAAACTCCTCATCAGATTATTTTGCACGCTGCGTCCACCGTGAGCGAGGACACCGCGTCTCAAATGCCTCCCCCTTCATCCCTTCGGCGAACCATCAGGAAGCAGAGACAGCGCATGACGTTCACTTACAGCATCCCGTCTGCAAGAGAAGAGATCCGCATCCCCGAGGAGTTTAAAATACTGTCCACGACTAAATGATTGTGGTATTTTTTTAATTTTCATATCTGATTGTAGGTCACGAGCAAAGGGGAGTCCTTTCTTCTGCACGACAGCGGGGCAGCGACCAGGCGAGGCTCCTCATCTTCGCAACAGGGAGGAACGTGGGCTATCTGCCTCAGTCAAACGTCTGGTTGGTGGATGGTACGTTTAAAGTGACACCCCAGCTGTTCTATCAATTGTAGATGGTGCCCGCAATAGTTCATGGAGTGGTCGTGCCAATGGCCTACGGGTTGCTGTCAAGCAAGAGTGAAGACACCTACACAAGGTGATCCCTCTTTTGTTGAATCGATAGTTTTAGTGCTTGTAGTTAGAAACGTTACATGACATAATTTTCTAAACGAAACCCTTTTTATTCTCTGCTTTAGCTAGCTTCTTTGCAGCTCTACTCAATATCTTGGGTCCCCTGAGCGTTCAGGTCATCTACTCGGACTTCAAGATCGCGTCTATAACCGTCATCAACCGCCTTTTACCTAGCGCGAGGATCCAAGGATGTTTTTTTCAACTAAGTCCGTTTACCGGAAGGTCTCTGCATCCGGTCTCCAAAGTAGATACAACACGGACAAGGACTTCGCGGTGCAGGTTAGTATTCTATATATTTATGGAGTAATAATCAATCATTCACTGTTGTCTAATCTATACCGCATTGCACATCCACCACTTCAATGTTTTACAAATGAGAATGTTTCCAGCACTTGCCTTTCTTCCGGTTGGCGAGATACCTGAAGCCTTCCAGGATCTCCTGGAGGTCATCCCCGCGGAGGCTATCCATGTGGCTAATTATTTCGAGGACACGTATGTAGGCAGGCCCCGTCGAAATGGCCTGTGTTCCTCGCTCTTTTCACCGGAAGTGTGGTCTGTGAGGGAGTCAACAATAGCCGACATGCCTCGAACCAACAACAGCGTCGAGGCGTGGCACAGGGACTGCTGGTAAGCTTTTCTTTTAAATCTCGAGCGACGCTGTGTTTAGAAGGTTATTGAGTTATAACGGCATTTTACATATCACGTTCGACTGGGCTTTCTTTTTTCAGAGGAACGTGGGGTGCACAACACCAAACTTGTGTTTTTTTTCTGGACTGCATCAAGAAGGAGCAGTCTTTCAGTGAGATGAAGATAGCACAGTCTGAAGGCGGCGCGACGTTAACAAGGACGTCCAAGAAGCACGCCGATTGCAACAGCCGGATCCAGTTCATCGTTGGACAGTACGACAGCACCCGACACCTCAACACTCTCAGGGCATTGGCCAGGAGCATTACTTTCTAAAATCGTGTAATGATCAGGGCAATAAAGTTGCAATTCCGTTTAACTTCCAAGTTTTATATTTTAGCAAAGTGGTGCGAATATTTCATGGTATTTATGCATATACCGTATTATTATTGAGCTATGCAAATCGGCCCAACCTTATGCATAACGTACATATGCACACAAATTCATTTTCACAAAGGACCAGGCTTATTATTTTAGCTGCACGGTCAACAAGGAATCTGGGCAGTTCCTGAAATTTATATTTTACTATTGTCTCCTGCCCGCTGGATGTGACCAGTGGCCCTCGTGACAAGTCATCCTGTGACGAATGTTCCTATGTGACGAATCGTCCTGTGACCAATCTTCCTGTGACGAGTGCGCATGTGACGAATCGTCCTCATCCCTAGGACAACAACGTTGTCTTAATGATAAACGACAACCACAACTGTAACCAACAAGAAAAAAAAAAAAAAAAAAAACGACCACCAGCGCTTGCTGAAAGAGTCAATTGCAATAACGAAGCATGGGAATGCAGTGAACAAGTTTTCTTTGTCTTTAGATGCGCAATGGAAGCGATTTCTAAATCTCTAATGGAATTGTAAACATTATTTCCTTTTTTTTGTTTAGTTTTATAGTTGACTTTCTCAGTGAAAGGTCCGGTGCAATCTGTATAGTTTTTCTGTGTTTTTGTTTTTGTGATTGATCTGTTATTTTTGCTGCTGTCAGTTATTTTGTTGGTTTGACCCCATTGTTAGCGGTCCGGTGTCGTGTCTTTTGTGAAAAGAGGTGGTGTGAAGAAGGGTTCCATTTCCTTCCTTCTTTTTTGAACCCTATGTAAAGGGTCCTGTCCTCAATAAAGGTTTAGCCGTGTTTGAGACGTTCTCCTTCGCTTCCTTGTCGTCGTTTGTAAATACCTCAGTCTCTGGTTTTTCACTAAAACTTGGCAGTCACATTTTTGGGTAATACCTGCATTTTCCTTTCATTCTCAATAACAGTGTGTAATTGCAAAAGAAATATAAAGCTTCTAAGAATTAACCACGTTGAATGAACCTGAGACTGGGGTAGAGAAGAAACATCAAAACATAGAAGGGACAGAAAATAGGACGACGTCTCAAAACGTAGAAGGGACAGAAAATAGACAGGACGACGTCTCATTTCTTCCAAGAATTGTTTGATGCTGGGGACTGTCAAAACTCTATGGGGAACCAACTTAAGTGGTCATGTTTGGTGTTATACAATAACCGGTGTGCATAAACAGGAACTAGCACCGATGTCCCATTTTCTACAACTGTGTCGTGAAATGTGCATTCCACGGCACATAATTTGTTCTCGCCCTTCTAGGTAAGTGTGCATCCTAGTGTGTGAAGTCTTATGAACAGTAAGCTTCCTTAAGTTTTCTTTTCAGTACTTTGAGAAGCCCTGTGATCTCCGAATCCAAGTTAATCTTCAATTCGTTTGGGGACGCATCTCCTTGCAATGAATATATGCCGTGGGGCAAAGGAGGCATCACAACAGCGAAACTGGACTTATTTCATGGAGTGAAAAGAGCATTGTGTTCTAACAATTTTATAACCTACTCAACAATGTAAATTGAGAATCCAAAGCTTTAGTGTGGTGGCAGCAAGAGTAGAAACGTTCGATGATGCTTACACATAGCTGTGTATTAACGTCCTCATTGCTCATTTCATGTGCCCAAAAGTGTAGGGTATGTCAAATAGCTTGGCATAACAAGGTGTATATTGGGCAGGCATCTGCTGTAATGCCAACAGTAGGCCAACTCCGGAATTTTTTAATCACGAGTATATTAATAGCCTTGTATGTTTAGACAGCGCTTTGTGTCTGCCAAAGTATGGCGACATTGTTACATTTAGTATATGATAAATATAGTTAGTGCAGTTGAACTGGTGACCTGTTTTACGATGATCATCCAAATCGAAACGGGCAGGGACGGGGATTGAACCCAGGATCCTTGCGTTCTGCTGCACGAGATTTCGCTCCACATGCTCCAAGCAGCATTACGACACTCGACGAACGATCCACACAGGATCTCCACATAATATTTTAACATAATTTTGAGAAGCTGGGCGATGGGCACTTATTAGATGCTAGTGCAAATACACCGAAGGAGCACATGATACGGTTTGCTTCACTGCTTTGCACCGGCATGCTCGGTGAAGCAGCATCTCAGTTAGCTAGATGCTTGATATGTTCTTTGCCTATTCTCATGGACTAAAAAAAAAAAAAAATACCGGGTTGGTGCTAATTCTGACACCGGTGCATGCTAGGTATCTTATGGTAGTGTGTGTTTGGCTTGTGTGTTTCAAAGTGTGAATGGCTCGATCTGATGTACTGTTTTTTCTTCTGAATTATTCCATGTCACAAACTTGTATTTTCTTGGCATTAGCTATACTCCAGTTTCTGTTTGGCTGCCCTAGTGTCACCTCTGCTAATCACTTCTTTGCCCCTACTTGCACTTTGTGTTAATTTGGCGTTGTAAAATGATTATTTGAGTACCGTAATGTCTCTAGAAAAAAAAAATCACACCTAAAATTGAAAGCGAATCGGGCGAAAACAAGAAGTAAACTAACAGCAAGAAATACAGTTAGGTTTCCCGTTTCACGATCCGGTTTGCAAAAAGTTATACAGGTTCCTTCGGTAGGGTATGTATTAGAGTACACTGTTTCAAAATATTTAAGTTAAAAAAAGTAGAAACAAACAAACAAACGAATCCGGGTGAATAACAGATTTGTTGTTGGCACCAACCCCCTTAGAGTCATTTCATTAGTAGCCGCCAGCTTGGTAGCCACTATTAGAGTCATATCTTCGCTTTTCGTCTTTTAGCCTTGCTTGCTGGACCTCTTTTGTAAACTGTCGTGTCGTTCGAGTACGGTCAACTCCCCTCAACCACTCGATGATGTTCCACCAAGGGTTCAATCCACAGAAGTTCAAAATATTTACTCGTGGGATGCGGTCAACATTAAAAAAAAAAAAAAAATAACAGCGTCCAATGTCGCCGTTTTGTCGTGTAAAAACAATGCGCTTGAAAGTACACACTTGGAAAGACATGCACAACCTTTTGGGATTGCCTTGGTTAAAAAAAGGTTTTCAATAGTTGCAAAATAATTTTAAGCTGTAGCTCATTCCGAACATGCTTTTAAATCGTGTCCCAAAAGGAGGCGTGCCACCTGCCACTCGCTTTCGGCAAAAGTTTTTTTTTTCAGCCCTAAATATAACTTTCTAAGTGTGACAATGGCAAATGCGCAGAAAGAAATAACCATCTAAAATTGCAATAAAAGCAACTAAAGTCGATTTTTTAAAAATTTGCCCTTACCTTGTGCCAACGTTATTAGATTACCTCAGTTGTGGAACTCCCGCGGAAGGGGGTACCCCCCCCCCCCCCCCCACTCCCCCTCCTTCACTTCAGTCCGCCTCCCGCAGAGCGAGTAATTAAAACGAGTAAAGCGAATGTGCGTAACTCTAAATCTGGTGCGTGCTTCCCTAAGGTGCACGCGCCACCGCTTTCGCTAAAATGGTGGCTCCAAAAACGCGGTAACCCCCCCCCCCCCCCCCCCCCCCCCCACCGCGTCGAACGACGGGGGGAGAGTCTTGGTGGGTGAGGGGTGTACTACCCGTGCAGGCCGTGTTTATGAGCAGTTCCGTAACTGAGCTAATCTAATCACATTGCCTTTTGCTTATAAACATTTTTTTTCTTTACGGACAGATGTTGAGTAGAACTTTTAGAGCTTGTTGACCTAGACTTTATTGAACAGGTATTGTCAGTGTGAAATCACTGCTGTCGAATTACATGTCCAACAGATAAACGCAATGTATCCCCTATCGGCCGCACCCAGGAACTTAACTATTACTTGACTAAGCTGTCTTCGTGTACCCCTGCCACTGCTTTATTTAATTTTTATTTTGATGTTACGCGTGCGCTGTCTCATGCTAACGATGTCTTATCAAGCTGCTCAATTTATCATTCATTTTTTGGCCATAATACTTTATGTTACCGTACTTATGAGACCGTTCGATTCATGATGTTTCGGTTTTTCTCTACTACCCGTACCCGAGTGTTGCCCTGGGCTCTCTACAAGTGATCGGAAAGTCCTTAAAGGTTTGTGCAATCCCATTTAAGCGTCTAGATTTTTTGCGGTTTCCACATTTCTTGTGGTTTGGGTAACCCAGCGAGCACAGAGGGTGTAACTAAATATCAGTGCGCCATACGTTAAATGGACGACGCGGAAGCCTCCTCGACCTACAATGGCACCCCGTGGTACTGATGGCGCGCGGCATGTTACGACATCGTGACGTTGTTGGACCTGGCCACCTCCTGCCTTACGAATAAACAAAGCCGCTAAAAGCTTTTTTATTTTGTAAAAATACAAAATAAAAGTGGCGCGGATCGTTTCAATTATTTATGAAAGTAGTTTTTGTTCAGTATTTCAGTACGGAAACAAAAGTTACCCGTCGACATACCCGCCACCAAGTGGTGAAAAAGGCGGCGCATACTAGAAAGGGGTATCAAGGTCAATTCATATGGGTCGCGAAAGTGGCACAAAAAAGCGGCCCAAAACCAATCGTTAGCGTCATCACCCTGGAGGCCGCGACGCGCTACCACAGCGCGACTGTGTTTTGCGCGGCGAAACACTAAGATGATAAAACATTAAAGACACATTTTCGGTGTCTAATATAGTTTACTTTAAATCAAAGCATTATTTATGGATAATAACTTAGTTTAAAAATTATCAGTTGCGTGAATTTTTTAGTTAGTATTTAATATGTGTTATTTTGTGCACACTCGTTGCGACCTCTACAACGCCGCTATTACGAGTATTTACGCCGTCGGCCAAAGTTCGCAGTCCTGATACGCCTCGTGTTTGCATTGTTTGCGTTTGCCAGTGCGCCTGCATTTCTGTAGCTCCCGTCAAACTTTCACTTTGCAATCGTTTAACGATTTGTGGTCTGAAGTTTTCCTACGTATCCTTCTGCAGAACGGTTTGTACTGGTTAAAGCCTATTGCGCCGTTCTGCGGGTTTTGTCGTCGAGGGCCCGCGGGCGCCTTCAAGGCTCCGTTCGTCGGGACGATGAGCCTGTCGCATGTAAGGAGACGCTGCTCGGTAGCGCGATGCCCAAGTGATGACTGCACCGCTGGCATCAAACTTCATCGTTTTTCTGTGGACTCTGCAAGGTAAAACTTGTAGCAACTGTGTCCGCTGCCACTATATGTGATTTCCATTGTCCGGTGATGTCTGGTAAGCTCTTGACCTCTTCTATGGGCTTTCATGCATATTTGACCACTGAAGTTGAGCACTAAATCTTGTTTTCATTATTACTGAGAACGTAAGCTTAATCAGAAGATATTTCACATGCAGATACAAGGAACTGTTTCAGTGTACATAACGTGTGTGCTTAACTTTACAAATGAACTTTGCATAGGTGCCGGAGATGTCGTCCAGAGCAGCAGCCCTGGCCAATTGATCAGCGAGGGCAAGCCCACACCGGCCAGCAGCAGTAGCATCGGTGCGCCCACATCATCACGGTGTCACACGCAAGGAACTACGGAACAAGGTAATAATAAATGCAAATTGGCGGAGGAGTGTTGCAGGCTATGTTTCTCGATGAACAGTGTCTAGAGTACCGTCCGACGGCACTCTTGCAGAGTGTTCAAGTGCCGTCCGAAAGTCTCGTATAAATCGAGTTCTCCAAACGAGTTTCTCAAAGCGGAGTTTAGCTTAGTGGTAAGATGCCTGTCTCATAAGCAAGCGATCCCGGGTTCGATCCCCGGTCTGGAATTTTTTTGTTTTTGTTTTCTGGAACATTTTATTGTTCCAGATTGCACTTACAGACGGCACGGCACTCGGACGGCACTTGTAGGCCGTCGGACGGCACTGTAGACACAGCCTTCTTAACCTCAGACTGTCGCGTAGTAGCCTTCCTTTCTATGATAGTGTGTTCCCAGTACTTGTGCTTTCCTGGGAAACATGCTAAACATGTATAATCATGTTTTTAATCTAGCTTGTCACATGCCGCAGGAACATGGTGAAACAATGCAATGACTGATATTTTTGATAGATTTTGTATTTGCCTCCTCATTGCTTTGCAGATGTGGGGAGCAGCCTCACGGCTGTGACCTGTAGCTCGAAGACTATCCCTCCAATCAGAGTTCATGGCAAGTTTTGATAGTGTGCATTGTTTAGGACAGTCTTTGAAGATGACTTTTTTGCGTAGTACTCGACGGGTTATAGCTGCTTCAGCTTCTTGCAACCATTCTGTCACTTTCTTTCCTTTGTTTTGTTTTTTGTAGTGGATCACACATACGCGATGGATGAACATGGTCTTCCTTCTGGAGAAAACAATGTGTGGGCGCCCGTACCTTCCCCTACCGATTATGATGCTTCGGTGACTTCGACTTCTGCAGTTTCTCACCAACGTAGGTATCTGTCATGATGCACAAAGCTTCCTTGTACCTCCACATTTTCTACAGTGGAGGTGCATTGCTCCTTTCATTGTTTCTCGAAGCGTTTCATAATTGCTTTTGCTTTCCCCTTGCAGGGTCCTGTGCCACCCGTACCGTGGGCAAGAGGAAGATGGACGCGTTGAGGGCCAAACTTCGACAGCTTCGGAAGCACAAGAGACTCCAGCAACGACTGCAGCGACGGCGTCATATGCTGACTGTCACTGAGATAGTTGAAAGCGTATGTAGCCTTGTGTCTCCAGCCGTTGCTGCCCTTGTGGAAGCTCAGCTGAAGATGAAAAATGCAAGCAGGTTCGGCAGGCGGTGGTGCAGCCAGAACAAAGCCTTTGCCTTGGGCTTGTACTTTCACAGCCCTTAAGGGTTACCGTTACTGTCTACAGCGATGACCAGATGAATATAGCATGCTTTAAATAAAGTGTAAAAGTCTGTTTCGCTGCTCAGACTCTGCAATTAATGTATAGGTTCAGCTAGATGAACTTGAGTTTTCCATGGATCAATATCGAAATTTCAGTGTCGCAGCATGCAAAACTGATTTTTTAATTTTTTTTAAAATATTTTAGATTCATTCGACCCTCGCTGTATAGTGCTAGATGGCGTCGCTCATTGGAATGGTGGAACAGGGTGTCTACCAAATCACTTATTCCAAATTTTTCTATTCTCCCAAGGTTTTCCTGACTATTTCGATAAAATGTTGACCGTTACTTCGGTTCAGGGAGTACTTAGTGGCCTGCGCTGCCTAGTGACGTGTCGGGCAACGTTATTCAGTGCAGCGGCACCAACGTGCAATCATCGGGCTTCATTGCACGCTGACGTTGCACTTTCACTTATCATACTTATTAACTTGAAACTCTTTTATGGTTTCCTTGATATTACCTTGTCCTTTCAATATAATCCTAATTACTTGAGAATTTTAGGTTTTCCAGGTTGGCAGACACCCTGCACACAGTGTGCAACCCTGTGCATGATTGAAGAGTGTGTGATAACAAGCGTTGGTTTCGATATGTACCTGTGCAGTGTGACGACTTGAAATATAAATCTGGATTAATGTTTGGTTGTCTGAGGTATACAAAAGCGGATCAAACTGCGATGAAAGGTAAATCGGTGAGTCAGTACACTCTAAGAAAGGAGGGGAGTTCGAGGGAGTTAGACGGCGTGACAACACCCACAGCGTGCGCTAGCACCCCTTCGGAAGGAATATCCTGTCTCAAATAGAAGGAGCGAGCAAGGGGAAAGAGAATGGGGTGCTACAGGAGTCCCCTGGGGATTCGAAAGGATTATGGAAAGGGGAAGCCTGCCCTCGGGCCAGGCTTCCTTTGCGAAGGGGGAACGTGGATGACTAGCCTTGTGAAAGTTAAATCCGATCCTGGAGTTTATGTTTTTACTTTACTTCTTTTTTTCTTTTTTGCTTCACAGATTCTTTGAAATTGCTGACGTTCCCTTTTTATTCGTTTTTCTTTTTTACGTTTTCCTATTTTCTTCCAAGTTCAAAAAGTTACCTGACTGTTTCATAGAGGGCGCTGGCGGGCAGGTCGGCGTAGAGTGCCTGTATAGCTACCTACGGTAGCAGAGTTGCGCATTCAGCCTCGGCGCGTGGCCGTAGCGCCGGCTTTCCCGCACGAGCTGGATGCTTTGCTCCTCACGTGACTAAATTTGGCGAATAGCGGCGCCGCGCGCGCCGCCGCGCATGGAAAACAGGAGAGGAGGAAAAGGAGGCGGAAAGCAGGAAACATACGCCGGGGCAAGAGAAACGTCGGCGGAGCGACCGTAAAGGTGGCTTTCTTGCACGCCACCGGATGCTTTTCTCCTCACGTGATGGATCTCGGCGAATAGCGGCGTGGCGGCGCGGGGAAAACGAATGCGCAACTCTGGCTCCCGTAGGGAGCCTATACAGGAACTCTAGGTCGACGTAGAGTAACTGTATAGGCTCTGCCTGCTCCGCAAGCGGAGCATATACAGTTACTCTAGGTCGACGTAGAGTTCCTGTATAGGGTCCCTACGGGAGCCAGAGTTGCGCGTTCATGCATGGCATGTGGATACAGCTCCTCACGTGACTGAATTCGGCGAATAGCAGCGCCGCGCGTTCGAGGTGCGCTCAAAAGCCAGGGAACGTACGCCGGGGCGCGTGCAACGTCTACTTTGCTGCACGACACTTGATACGGCTCCTCACGTGATCGGATCTCGGCGAATAGCGGCGAGGGCGGCACGCGGCACGTGGAATCAAAGGCGCAACTCTGGCTCCTGTAGGGAGCCTATACAGGAACTCTAGATCGACAAACCGACACACCATGCCGTGGCTTACATTTTGCGAGATCGAGTTTTTACAAGCTTACGCTTGAGCATGTAACCTTCAAAGGAGGTTTAGATTGGTCTTGTTTACGCTTCTGATACAAATGTCTTTGTCGCTGGTCTCATCCGGTAAGATAGAGGACACAAACCAATGTGAGACAATCTGGGTAGCTAAAACGATAATAAAAATATCTCGCCATTAACTGTTTAGCGGTGGGAGACACTGAAAGGTGCATTCCGGTGACAACCAATTTAGTCAGCTGCACGCGCTGGCGACCGAAAAACATTTAACTTAGGAAATATATAGCAAAAAGATAAAATCGTGGAGAAAGCGCGAAGACAGCATTTATTCTAGATTTGAAGTTCCGCGGGCACGACGTTTTTGCGAACTCTCTAAGCTTACCCGATATTAATTTATGCCGCATTTTATATATCGTACAAATAAATTGTGAAATAAAAAGCCCGCGACCATGCTCATTCAGAGCACAACTTTTCACAAAGTTTTTGTTACACAGCGCCCTACCTCGCCCAATCGAAGTTATTAGTGCTGAGGAGTCAGGACATCGTCGGAATTTTTCACTTGGTATGATGACCCTCTCTGTTCGCGTTAGGATATTTTAGGGTAAAAACTTCTGGGAGGTATCCTTTTTTTATTTTGTCAGTTTGAGAAGTTTCTTGACTGCTTCATGTACGGCGCTGGCGCACTGCCTGGTGGGCCGAGACGCCATTCCGTAAATTACATTTTGTGTGTTCCAGTTTCGACAAGCTTACGGCCCTGGCGTAAACTGCGAGCGGATTTTAGGTCGTTTTCGTTTATTATGTCCCTGTTATACGAGGGTTCCGACCGAATAGAGGTAACATTACAACGTGAGACGGGCTGGGCGGTGGATCGAAAACAAGAATATTTAAAGGGGCTATGGAATGGTTTTAATGCTAAAGGAATTCGCAGCTTGTAATTTTTGTATCGTTTACCTCAAAAAAAAAAAAAAAAGAGATAGAAATCACGTCTATTTTTTAAAATAAATATCGCGATTCCGTTTCGTAAAATGCAAAGCAAAAAACGGTAATATCTCGGGTTTTTGAACCACGCGCGGCGGCTGGAGTGACGGATATTTGGGTACATCTTGGTGAGTTTTTGCGACGCCATCTGCATGAGGCGCACAAAACCATTCTCTATGATGCTGTGGTGAAAGAATGCGAACACACACACGTTCAGACAGAAAAGGGACGATGAAAGGGGGCTCGACCTTAAAAAGACTATTTACAGAACCCAGACACACAGGTTAAACCTGTGCTCCTGCTTTTATGCGAATGACTTTGGTGTAGAAAGGTGTGTCTATTTCCGCTTTCAAGTCCAACAGGATGGCGCCATTCCACGCGGGTACGAATGAGTGCAAAAGGGTCATCTTGAAAAATCAGTTTGTTGGAACAGTGTCGTGTATGAAATATCTCTAGCTTGCGGGTCTATGCATGTAGGTCAAACATAAAGACGCATTAACGACAGATTAAATGAGCATAAAAGGAATGCCAAGACCCATACAACGACCTCTGAAATAGCTGAACGTGTTCGTGAGCAACTCTGAAGTTGTAGTTGGGGCCCTTTTTAGGGAATAAAATGTACAAAATGCAAAACATGACCTTTTTTTTTGCAGGGTTCTGTTTTTATATTTTGCTTCACGATTCCGGGGTCTGTTAGGGATTGTCTCTCTAAGTTTTCGATGTGTCACGGTTAGAAAAGTGGCTTACAACGTGTTGTACTAGGTATAGGGTTTCATGACGCAAGTTATCGGGAAGGGGCGCGGCATGGGCAGCACAGGGAGGGCGCTCCTGAACGATAGAAGGTGGCCAGCAGGCGAACATTCCCCAAGAGAAACAAAGGTCCCGAGCCCCGCAAGTTCACTTTTCCCCTCTTCTCTGGCGTTCATGTCCGCCCATCGTCTTTTCTGCGTCCCGATCAATATTATAACGTTAACAGAACGCCCTTCCACGTTTCGCTTTAGTGCGATGACCGGCTATTCAGATGCTTGTTTTACAGCAATCTAGGAATCCCACGCATTCATCGAAAGTTCGAAACACATGCTTCAAAAACAAAACAAAAACAGCACCGTGATTAAGTTTAACAAATTCAGCTTATGTTTTCGGGTGTTTGCTGCAATGCACTCTATTTGACATGTCACAAACTCAAAGGTATGTACATATCTTCTGTGAGGAGGTCTAGGCAATCAAAAGTTGTTCTGGATTGAAACTGTTCCTACTGTAGACGGATAGTTTTGCCACCGCAGTGCGGAAGCTAACGTGGGATCTTAACGTTCATCGTGCAATAATAATAAATTTTGCCATGAAACGATACTGAATTTAAAGATTAAGCACTTCAAAAAAAGAATGCTGACAGAAGTATGTGAACTTCATGCTCTCATGCAATGCCTCTGAACTGTGCGTTTTTTTTTTTGTATAGTTTTAAAAGCACATGCGAACTCCTCTTGCAGTCGCTCCTACGCAAAGCTTGCTGACGCGGTTTCGGGAAACCACGACGTTGATATACCACGGGTATACCTTCTGAACTGTCGTGACTGATATGTGAATGGGGTTCATGTGTTGGACTCGAGCACTGCGTTGGCACTGCACTTAGGCTTAGCCGCAATTGATGCCTTGCGGGACATTCAAATTTTGGCTCGAGCTCAATCACTGCAGTGACCGCCGGAACAGCCGAATGTACGGAGTGGGGAGTGCGTACGGAGTGCGGAGTGCGGCGCGTGCACCGTTCATTGACAACCGCTGCGCATTGCTGTAATGATCATTCGCGGCACATCATCTGCAAGAAATACATAGGGCAGGCGAGCTGGTTGGAAAAGAACATGCTGTATTTGTAAACCCTGGGACGGAGAGAATTGAAAAAAAAAAAAATAGACAACACAGCTCATTGCCGCAAACTTGTGGCCGCTTTTTCTGTTCAAAGTGCAAGAGCAAGTTGTTTTTATTAAAAAATTTCTGCGACTACTCGTGCGCGGCCAGAAGTGCTAATAAGTGTTTGATAGGTTATAAACTGGAGGTATCTGACGATAGTGGAGAACAGTTTTATTGTCCCTTTATCGCACTCCTGTACGATGATAATCCGAATCCAATGGGGCAGTGGCCGGGATCTAAATCAGTAATTCTACAAAAATTCACAACCTTTTTTTTTACATTATATAAGCAATATTACGACTTAAAGTGAGAAGCTAAAAATAATTTTAAAAACTTCCATAAATATTCGTTTCTCGAAGCGAGAGTTCTTTTTTTGTTTTTTTGTTTTTTTATACCCAAGACATGGATACCGGACGTCAAAACAAGTCTGGTCAATGTTTCATTAATTGCTCTGCTCTCCCATAAAATCACGATGGAGAATACAGAGCGCTGCCTAAAAAAGACGAAGTAATTACGAAAACTAACGTCAAGGTGATCTCTCCAGAGGCTCTGAAATGTTTTCGCTGAAGCTTTCCCAGCGTACGCTCACAATGGAGGCAGCTGCGCCAGCACCCGGCCGCTCCTTATAATCCCTTACGTCCTCCAACCCGATTTCGCTAAGCTAGGGGAAGGACGGACTCGACAGGTTTGTTGTTCCCTTCTGCCCTTGGATGAGCATTGACTTTCCTCTAAACTCCGGATCGCAGCCGTGTCATCCCGTACCCTTATGGCGTCACCGGCGACGTGGTACGGCTACGGGTGTTGTAAAAAAAAAAAAAAGTTATAAAAAATAAAAAAAAGCAACAACTAGAGGTTCAGGCGAGGGAAAAGTACGCTGGGGAGGGGGAAGCAGGCGGAATAGTGGATAGAAGGGATGTTCCTTCCTCTCCGCTCCAGCAATCCGTCTGCTTCCTCCTCCCGTCCTACCTTCAACGGCGTGCACCAGTGCCACTTGTTCGTGACTTACAAGACATCTACAAAAATTATCGTTGTTGGTGGCAGTCGAACAGAGAAAGGAGTGCGCCAAGCGTTTTTAGAATCGGCCCTCAAGGTGTTTGTCAACGAGACTGATGATTCAGGTAAGATGTGGCGCTTCATATTTCTCTTAGTACAAATTGCTTAGAGCGCACTGGTTCCGTCAAATTATATTTAAGGCCATCGGAATAGTCTGCTGTCGACTGGTGTTATAATCGAATAATTCGTGCTGGAAAACAAAAGTCGCATAGTCAATGGCTTGCCGAAATGGGCGAGCTCATGTTGTAAGCAGAAATATTCTCGGAATATTTATTTAAGTTCCAAAATGTTAAATACCGAAATATTGACATAGATATTGGCTTGTCTAGAAAATTCTTGCCTAAATAAAAAGACTACAAAATGAAAGAGCTCTCAAGGGAAATTCAGTAAACCATTCATTTATTAGTCTTTCAAAGCATCTCAATCGCTTGGTTACTAGTAGGACTAAACGTCGGTAAAAAAACATGTTAGCACGATTAAATATTTTCTCTTATTCACTTAACTAATTGATTAATCGGTTTCGTTTATTACCATGAATAATAGACTAAAAAAGTCAAAATGGGATATTTTGCTTTCGCTGAATATTGTTATAAACGGCGCAATATACAATTCAGGACTTTAAATCAACCTTGATGTGTAGTTGAAATCAGCCAAAAGGCATTCACACTCCCAATTTATTACTCCAGCCGCGGAGGCAAAGAGGTTCCTTCGTATTCTCCGGCAATAGCGAACTGCTTTGATTATGCGCTAAACGGACTCTCGCCAGGCGCTGAACGTTACTGGGACACGTATAACTTACACTTGCATTACGGCGAAGACGTGTTTATCGTTGGTGATCTGTTCAGGACTTTGAGGGAATGCGAAGAGATTGTTGTTTTATTCACTAGGTAGCAGGGTCCTTGTTTTATCCATGCTTAATATCTACTATATTCAACCTTTTACGCTTCTTCAGATTTATACTAATTATTTTTAAGAACAATATTAATTTCAGACAATCATTTTTGTTTCCACAGATTCTCAACAAATTTGAGCAGCGCAGTGATAAGATGCCTTATGAAAGCCTCACTGTATTTTTCGAGCCAAAGTCCTAGCAGATCCTTAAACTGACATGGAGAAGGTGGGCTCACGAAGGACGCCTCGCTATTCCTCAGACATGCGCAGCTGGAGCAGAGTATAGCTAAAGCAACCGATCAAGAAAACCTACCCATCACAAAAATGCAGCGAAACTCGTATCGACGTCATCACAGAATACGCGGTGGGTTAATCACTTTGACCTACAGAGCTCTTTAAGCGAATGACGCAGCTCATAACACTGTTTAAATCGAAAACGCGATCTGCGCAGGACAATATTTTCCTTTTCCTGTGCGTGCCTGGCGGGGTTCCTTACGAGTCCTGACAAATTACGAAGTTAAACTGGCCCAGTTTTCGAGTTTAGTACATGACCAAATCGTGTGCGACGTTTCGAGAATTGGCGTTGCACTAATTGGGTCCAAATTGAGCTAAATTCATATTCGAATTATATGCATCTCCTAAACATGTGCCCGCTTCGTACTAGGCACATGAAGGTCATATGTATGTTAAAATAATTTAAACACTACCTGTTCACTTCATCATGTGATATGTGAGCATTTGGTGAAATGCCTCAACAGTCTATGCAAAGTTAATGGCTGCGAACATCGAAATCATTACGTGACATTAAAAGAAAAATTATGCACTCACACAGCATACGGAAGCAGGCAATCTCTGATTATTATATCTAAATATGAAAGATAATAGAACGTATAATCATGACCCATGTTTGCATACTTTTTTTAAGTGCGGTACTTTATTATATTGCAGGTTCCAGGAGAAAGATAAACTCATCTGACGGTCCTATTCTCTACAGAGGACGCCTTCTATTCTGCAGCTGTCCAAGTCCAGGTGGAGGACCTGTCGGTTGATGTTGACGACGTCATCCATGGCTTCAGCCTCATAATCTATTGAACTTTGGATATCCAATATGCAACGGGGATCAAGTCCGCCTTGGCTCTCTTTGAACGTACGATCGGGCTGAAAGAAACACCACTGGAAAAGGTTGCCCTGAAGCTTCTTGGCAGGCTACAAGCTTTTAGTAATTATTTTTTAAGCTTTTGACCTGTATCAAGTTTTTGATTTTACAATAAAAACGTGGTTGACAATATTGTTGGCTGACATGACTGGCAGAACTTTTTTTCAAATGTCTGGATTGTGTGCTTCTAGAAGTTTTCAGTTAAATTTTGATGCCCGCACGTTGCCCGTGGGTATTATTCTCTTATCCCTGAAACCTCCTCGAAGTGCCTCCTTAAGGAACTTGACACGCAAAGAATTCAGAACTCTCTCGTATGACAGATGGCCTTAGGAATCATCGCCCCTCCAGCACACCTGAACAAGCCAGTTAGCTGAGTTTCGGGGTCTGAAAAAGTGCTTTCACTAATTGGAGCTCCGCTAGACCCATGGTGTTCAAAAGCGACCCCAAAAGTGGGGAGTCGCGGAAAAGCTCGAAGGTTGTGTATAGTGTCTGACAACACTCGCAATTAGGGGGATCACGCGAGTCTCTAGGTATAAAAACGGGCACCACAAAGCACCCAATCTAGGGGCGATCAAGTGATTCCCTGAGAGTTGTAAGCGGTACTAAATAATGCCTGGATTTACGGGTGTCACATGAGTACCTGGGTGCCACAAAAGGCGCCAAAAAGCACCCTATTTAGAAGGGATTCGTTGACTCCCTGAGAGTTGAAAATGGTTTCATATAATTCCTCTAATTAGCAGTGTAATAGAAGTACCCGAATGTAACAGAGGGCGCCTAACAGCACCTGAAGTAAGGGGTGTCGGTTGAGGCCCGTGGACTTTGAGGGGGGTGCTAAGTCATCCCGTATATCTGGGCAGTACTTGAATTCCCCAACTTGAGAGGATACCACAAACACCCCAGGGGAGTCACATAAGGGACACGGTCTAACTCCCCTGAGGGGAGTACCCGTATACACCCTTTTTTCTTAGAGTGTATGGTACTAACAATATGCAACAGAGCAAATTCATAACCTTTTTCTAGTGCTTTTTTCCTGTCAATTTGTGGCGGTTTCTTGCGTACTAGCGCTCACATAGACAGTCAAGCTGTGGAGCACAATATGTTTGTGGCGAGCGCATGTACTATAACGAAAGGTCTTAATTTTCAATCTTTTGAAGCATTACTTCACGTGGGCACTCAAATGCAAAATAAATGCATTGCTCCGCTCTTCCACCTGTGATTGATATGGTTAAATCTTGTTATGAGTTCTCAACGTGAACAGTGCAAGATAAATGCGTAAACGTGCCTCCTGTTGAGAGTAATAAGCAAGGTGATCAAGTGCGTGCATAGAGTTGTCCAAACATCCTTCCACTATGTTTTCAACACCATATCTCTATCTTTAAGTGTCGCAAATACAAAACTTGAAAGTAAAACAACGAGGACGGGAACAGGACATCTTTCATGAAAGATGTCCTGTTCCCGTCGTCGTCCTCACTGTTTTATACCTTAAATTTTTGTATATATTAACCAACACGCTCGTTTTCAATTGTAGCTTTAAGTGTCTTATGGTGGTGTTCTATATTTGTATATAATAAACTGTAAACCAAGCTTCTGCCGTTTTGTCTTTCTTGACAAAGAAGCCATAGTTACAATAACAAATTTGCCTTCATAGGCGTGGTGTAACACCCTGCTTAGTTGAAAAGGATAGTAACTTATTGGTGGTTCTCAGAACTGATAAAAAACTGGTTCTTTTGCAAGAGAGTTTGCATGGGAGTGAATGATACAAACAAGGCTATGACCGTGAAGCAAGGTATGGGAAGGACGGTACTTGCGGATGCATGTAGAACATCTAAAAAAAAAAAAACATTTCAATTTCGCGCCACCGGCGAAAATCATTTAAATGTCGCGCCAAAAACAATTGTGACGTCACAATCAAGGAAATTGCGTCATTTTGTGTTTCTTTTTTTTATAAAGCGTCACTTCCTGCACGTCACAGGCAAGCATGACTAATGACAATGCCGCGCATCTCACAGATGGCGCTGCGCCCCATAAGCCGCCATTTTTGCACCTATGCGCTTCTATGGAAATCTTCGCTACCATCTATACATATACCTTGGAGCCTGGAGGTAGTGGGTTCAGGCGCCGACGAGCGGCGAGCGTAGAAAGGTCCAGGTTGTACGCGGCGGCGCTGAGGTCATTTGAGTCCGAGAATCCGACCGGTTCTGAGCGTTCCGAAGGCCTTCGGCGAGCAGGTTTGGCCGTTTGGCGGTTCGGCAGCGCGAAGTGGTTATCGTTCTGAATTGATCTCTATCCTGTGTTTGCTGTCGTTTGTGGCCAATGAAGTGTCATAGTCGCCCAGCAAATGCAATGCGAGCCGCCCTGGCAGCCAGCTTCATACAGCCTATCCAGAACATGCTTCAGTGGCGCCCTCTCGAACCGTCGACACGGAGTGCGGCAGCAGTGAGCGCTCGCTCAGCTCACTAGCCCTCCTCTAGTACACGGCCGCTCAAGCCACGACCAAGGACGTCATGAAGGAGGTTATTTTTTTGCGTGTTTTTGTAGTTTTAATTTGCCTATAGCTTCTTAAATTAAACGAAATTCGAGAAAAGAAAAGCTTTATTAAGTTATTACGTTCAGTGCGCTCAGGTTGGGTGCAAATTAAAAACCAGTCAAAAGTCGTTGCAGAGTCCAATAAGTAAAATTAATAAAAAAAAAAATCTAGTCCATATTTCCGCGTGCGCATTTAGCCAAGTAGGCAGCTTGGCTAGCTCTGCGTGGCGAGCCGGAGTCAGTCTCGTTCCATCGCTCGCCACGCGGAGCCCCTTATGTGCACGCTTCTGGAACAATCGGCATGGAAGGTTCGGCGTGTAAAACATTCCAAACTCGAATAAGCAACGAAATTCTCGGATTCACCCGAGCGCGCCATTACAGAAACAATGAAAAGGCGCGTCCGCTGAAAAGGCATGGAATCCCGGCCCTTTCAGTGGGAGTCCAGCAGAATGACCATTCGGCCATGGGCGCACTGCCTACTTAGCGAGCTGCGCGCGCGGCATTAAAATTGCTTAAGAGTACCCACCTGTTCCTTTTCTCTTGGGTAAGATTTAAAAGCGAGGCCTGAAGGGTTATAGCCAGGGTATCGGAACAAAACGAAAACCAAAAACGAAAAACGAAAAAAAACGATATTTTTTGGCGGAACGGAAACGTAATCGAAACGTTATTTATTATTTTGTTCCGGAGTGAAACTGAAAAATTTTCTTATCGGTTTTCGGTTCAAGGGAAAATATCAGGTATTTCAGTAATTGGTTTCACGCAGCGAAGAGACTGCCGTTGGTTTTTACCATAATTAAAGAGAAGACAAGCAAGCCATCGCCCCCGCGTCTAAACTCCGGGCGAACAAGCATAGCAAAAACGAAGACAAAAAATACAACGAGAAACAAAAAACATGACGCAAGGCGCCATTGCTTCCCACCAATGAGAGCGCGGTGACGCGACGCCTCCACACGCTCGCAATGCTCTCCTTGGCTCTTGCGCCCTCTCCCTCTATGCTTTCTTCGGACGACACAGACAGACAACAGATCACGGCAAGCGCGGGAAGTTTGTGACCCGGCGTTGTAGAAGTCCATCTTGTTTTTCTACGGATACGGCAGTCTGAGACTCTGTTGCAAAAGTGTACTTCTTCATCCCTATGGACCTTCAGGGCCTTTTCGGCGCTGAAATTAATTTTATCGGAACAGAGGTCCTGCCTTTCACCGAGCACACTTGATGACGTACTGCTTCTGAGATCATGCTCGGTGCCTTGATCATGATCTCAGTCTCAAGGCAATGAACATGATCTCAGAAGCAATGTCGTTTCCGCGGATTCCTCTGGAGCGCCTGAATTATCTATTTTTGTGTAAAAATAAACGTTACGTTCCTTTTAATTTTTGTTGCGATTTTTTTTTTATAGAAAGAAACCGTCACGAACCGTTACGGAGCATTATTTTTTTCGTTCCGGAGCGGAAACGGAACGGAACTTTTTTGTATGGAACGAAAATGAAAACGGAACGAAAAACATTTCGTTCCAACACCCTGGTTATAGCTGCTTTCTAGGAATGAAGCAATGCAGCTCAGGTTCGAGATCAACCAGGTTTGTCCTTTCCTTCTAACTTTTAAGGGAGGGTTGTTAAAAAGTTTGACCAAGTTGGACTACAGAGCAGTATTTGCACTGCAGTTCATATCACATGACGAAAGTGCTGCACTTTTGCAGTGGAGCGTAAGGCCATCAGTTTTGTGGCTTTGCGGAAGGAATGCCGGAATGGCACAAACAATTCACGTTTGGTGGCGGATCCGTTTGCTAATAAAATATTTTGTTGGTAAAATTCGCTTTGCCAAGTGTACAAACCTCTATATTTGTTTGCGTTGGTATCAAAGAAAAAATTAAAAGACGTTTAAAAAATTGTTGTAATGCGAAACTAGAGCGCAGCACTTAAGGGGTAGGAGAGGAGTGTACGGAGGGAATAATGCCCCTCCATCTCCTCCGTACCCTTTCTTCCTCCTTCTTTCCACCTTCTCCTCCGTATCCTCCCCTTGTCCTCCTGCGTACACTCCCATCCTCCCCCTTCTCCCACAGTTTCCCCGCTAAATGTAGCTGAGAAATTGACGCGGGGAATTGAATTGTAGTTGAGGTAGTGACGCCAATTTTCCCGCTAAATCCAGCAGAGAAACTGAATTTGTCCGCTAAATGTAGTGGAGAAACTGAATTCGTCCGCTAAATCCAGCGGAGAAACTGAATTTCACCGCTAAATTTAGCGGGGAATTGAAGTCATGTTGAGGTCGCTTGACGTCAATTTCCCCGCTAAATTTAGCGGGGTTACGCCGACGCCGCGAAACACGGAAACGGGTGCCTAGGAGCTGCGCTCGAATTGTCCAGGCAGACATTCCTCCTCGCAGCATCTCGTCCGCGTGAACGACGAGCAGGAAGTAGCCAAATACTCTTATAGGGCAATGCAAGACACTCCCTAAGAATACATCGAAAAAGACGAAGGAGATCCACTGAAACCCTCTTGGCGGCTTCAGTGGTACCGTCTTCCCATCCTCGACCCCATCAAGTGCACCGCATCACTAGGCGTCTGGCGGCGAGAGGAGGAAAGCTGTGGCTAAGATAGAGAGGCGTGCCAAATAAACCACTCCACCAGGGCATGGCTTATGGCGCGGCTGTCATTCTACCCAATGGAAATGAAAAGAGTGTCCGGTATTCCCCCTAGCTAGAGTGTACCAGAACTTCTAGAAGGAACGAGTGGGACGGAGCTACAGGCTCCGCTCATGCTTTCAGTTGCACCCGAAAATGTGGAAAGCGATAAGGTGGACCCAACCCACTTCGATCGCAGCGCCAGCTTCGTAGACTGTACGAGAAAGGACTGAGTGAGATGACCGAAGCGTTCTTTTGGCGCCGCCGCTTGTGGAACGATCTTGGCGTTGGAACGCAATGCGTTTTTCATAAAAACCGGCTAATCCGAACCGTTTCGCTCGTAGTGCCCGAGAGGGCGCTACGAGCGAAGTGTCTTGGATTAGCCGGTTTTTTCCACATGCGGAGGTACCTAAATAGCACTCCGGTCATCCCACTGGGTCCATCTAATGCATTCTACCCTAGCTAAGCGTTTGGTGTATCGCTCGCCGATGACATCGTACACATCCCTCACTGGAGTTCGCGCGTGCACGCGGAAATTAGAAGACCGGCTTGTGGCTCCCTGGCGGAGGAGGGGTGCAGCATTTTTCGGTCTGTGTTCCGCATTATCTAACTAAATCAATAAAATATTATGTCGGCTTTGATTCGAATTTTAAATGTTAGCGTTGAGGCCGAGCAGTACTGCTCACCTTTGTCAATTTTATCAAAAGTTCAAAGGTTTGCCGAACTTTCGGTTTGGCATAAAGTTTGCCGCACCCTCAGTTACTTGGTGACTGACAATATTTCGATGTGCACCACGAAGATTGTTGACCGGCTGGTGTCTCTGCTCTCTGTGCAGCTGTGCGACTTCCTGGGCCGGTTTTCTCGAAGCGATGGTAAACCCATTTTGGTAAACCACGGTGCCTAGGAAGGGAAAAGTACCTAGGTACTGTAATCAACGGCTGGATATAGAACACCAATAATTATTTTTGATTGGGCAGTAAAATGCGCCATCTATCGGTGAAACAAGCCAGTCATTTTCTTTATCCTCTTTTTCCTCTGGTTGTCATCGATCTAGTATGGAATTCTAAGTCAAAATATAATATTGTTGTACTTGAAGACCAATTTATTTGCTTCCGATGGTACGAAGAAATTTTAGCTACTGTGCTGGAGTTTGTCTACAAATATTCGAAAATGTAAACCATAAACAACGCATAACTTTCCCGTGTTTCTTCCAGTCTGGCAACGCCGGTGCTGCAGTCTCGTTTTCGTTCCTTGCGACGCACGTTTCTGCGATTCCTGCTGATCTCAACTGTTTGCCCTCTCTTCCGTTTGCCCAACCGATTCACCGGTGAAGAGAAGCTAAGCTTCTCGTCACCGGCTTCGCGTCACCGTTGAATTGCTGGCCACCGGGGATATGTAGAAACCTCAATGCTGTCGGCATACTGTCGGCGCACCGTGAACAAAAAAAAAAAAAAAAAAAGTACAATGTCTTAGCTGTTTACCCCGAACGAAGACTTTATTGAGGATAACCCCCTTTCTCCGCAAAGTAATCGCTGCTCACGAGTTTGCGTGCATAGTGTAACAAATTAAACGTCTTAGTATAAATATGTAGCAACACTCGTTCGCAAAACATTTTTTTTACTCACCATAAAAATACTTGCAAGGCTTATGTACCGTCATATGTCTTAGATCTCTGACTGCTGAAGAGTGACGCGTTCGCGGAATGCTGCCGTCGGTTAGTTTAGTAGTCCTTCTGAACTATCGCTTTGCTTGACGTGCTAATAGGTTGATGGTGAGTCATTAATATAAATGCCAGATCTAAATGAATGTTCAGCAGAACCAAGCAGAGCTATTAGCCCTGATTAAGCGACGCCGCGGCCATTTTGCTTCTAGGTACTGCTCTTCCCTCGGCGCCCCTGCTCTCCCAGTCACGTGACCTGGAATTCCCCCTTCTAGGGACAATAGTTAACGTTAAACCACGGTTCGCGTTCGAGAAAACGGGCCCTGGAGTGCAGCCACCTGTGCGAGCAGGTGGAGGCCACCAAAGAGCTGTGCGAGTACGTGACCAACCTGGCGTGTCTGGGGCCCGGCCTGGGAGAATACATGTTCGACAAGGAGACCTTGTCCGACTGAGCCCAACACTCTGTGGCTCTTTCACAGTGGCTAGAGCAGCTGCTGGTTTCCAATTAACAGTTGCCGACGACCCTCGATCGTGCGTGTCTCTAGCCAAGGACGGAGTGCTCTGGCAAGTTCCAAATATCTCGAAAAAGCCGCAAACCACCTAAGCGAGAGCAACACTGTAGAACGGTTGCTGAACATCATAGGTAACGCCTCAGTGCTAGGTTTTCTACCACAAAAATATTAAATCAACTCTGTTTTCAATTCCTGGATAACATTGGTCTTCCTCATGCAATTTTTACCACGTCTGCGGGCTAGTGGGCCTTGAGACTGGCGCAATTAATTCGCAATGGTGTTTAAGTTTATTGTTTCGGACCATGTTCGAACGCGTCATCGAAATAAGGCTGCACGAAGTCACGGCGTAAGTAGTTTCTAAAAGTTTCTTCTTTGTCCGAAGTCTCCGACGATGCCGGTGAAAGAGCTACAGTTTCTTCAGACGCGTCGTGGCATCAGGTGTTTTCGGCGGGCCTCGGAGTAATGGCGCGTCGACGGCCTTCGGGCTGACGCCTTGTTTCCCAAGCCGGAAAAATATCTCCTCGTACATGTCGTACACTTGCATCATCAGCACACACTGCGCAATGAACACAACAAGTGGTTAAACTGGCCAAGACAGTGGAGAAAGGGGCGAGTTGCAATTTCTAATTCTCGCGTGTTTTCGTGCCAATAAATGTAGGGTACCATCATCACTGCCTATGAGAGTGTGGAAGTATGGAGCTTCAGTTCTCCCGCCTCTATCACGAGCTTATTTTCAACAGTGCTTCGGTATCTTGTGCTGCACGCACGCACATAGCCGAAGCGCGGAAGAAGGCGTGGAACACGTGCTGAATGGCCAGGCGTTCGAAAGACGCCACCAGGCATTCTCACTCTCTCGGCGACTATAACGACTTTCACATTGCACACACTGACCTGTACACTGAATGTGGTCGATAACAGAAACCTTTAAAACAATGTTTTTTTCCCTTTAGTTCATTTATTAAGTTTCGAAGGAATTCTTATAAATGGTTCGCTTTTAGTACCTCAATACAGGATGACGTGATGTCAAGATATCGGCGATGCTGGAGCCTCCGTCGTGTGTGAATGCGGCATTCACACTCGACGGCTTTGAAATGAATGAATGAATTGTATCATGCTTGCGTTTTGGCTTTTATATTGTTCAAATTCTGATTACACCCCCCCCCCCCACCCCCTTTTCTGTAATGCCCTTAACGGGCCCTTAAAGTGAAATAAATAAATGAATGAATTAATTATTGGGCAATCGCGGAGGGCCTCTCAAATATTTGAACGTCCAAATTATCTTTTCCGGATACATGATCCGTTCTAAACTCTTACTCTTTCTCTGCCTGTGTAGACTGCCAGCAAGTAAGGACTGTGGGTCCTGCTGTTATTTTCGACTTTAATGGAACGTGTGGTTAGGCGTTTCACTCGACGTCTCTCTGACATCGCATATTCGCGTGGAATTCCTGATGGCGTGCTATGGTGCGAGCGAGCACGCAGAATGTTGAGGCTGCCAATGGTACACCTTCACGAGCCTGATGCAGATGCTTGGTACGAAGAAGGTAAGCAACTGAAACTGGTTCGTGGGGGCTTTGAAGCTGGGGTCACACTGCTCATGCTTCATAGAAAAGACAGTGTGGAAACACGAGTCACCGCAATATCCGTGGTTCAAATGGGGGCGTGCCAAGGTTCTTGAACTCATTGCCATCATCATCATTTATTTTCCGTGAGGGACCGTGGGGCATTATACAAGGGATGGCAATAGAATAAAAACAAACATAACAGTAAACACAATTATAACACTGTGAGCTAGCTAGGTAGGTTAGATAAAGAGGGGGAAATGGCTTCAACAAATTTAGTAGTATCATTAATAGAAACGATGTTATAAGGTAGTGAATTCCGATCCTCAATGGCCAATGGTAGTGTGGAAGTCTGGTGAGAAACAGTTGATGATTGAATCGGACGTAATTTACATAACTGATCTAGACGCGGGAAATTGCGATGGGGAGGTGATAGCAGTATTTCTTTGAGATGGCTATAGTGATAAAAAATTCGATGGAGGAGAGAAAGGCGTGATACTCGGCGGCGAAAAGAAAGTGAATGAAGGTTAGCTGATTGGCGTAATCCTGATATCCCGGTATAATGGTGAGGAGTTGTTATAAATAAAACGAAAGGCTCTGTTTTGGACCGATTCTCGATTATTTACGATTTAGGACAGCCATGGGGACCATATAGATGAGGCATATTCTAATTTTGATCTTATAAGAACTCTAGTCGTTTTACGGAGGGTGTAGCAAGTTTGAGTTTACGGCGCAAATATCCGAGAGAACGCTTAGTATCAGAAATAACAAAAGTTATGTGAGTAGCCCATGATAGGCCAGAGGTGAGAAGAACACCCAGGTATTTATGAGATGAGCATGTTATTACTTGAGCGTTAGAAAGGTAATACGAAAATGGTGTGGCACGCGAACTGTGGGAAAATAATAGGGATCTACATTTATTGAAGTTTAACGTCATCTGCCATTTTTCACACCAATGGATTACAGACTCTAGGTCTTCCTGGAGAGCATGATGATCGTGGTACGAAAAAATGGGTCGGTAAATGGCACAATCGTCGGCGAACAGGCGTACAAAAGAAGCGATATTAAGGTGGAGATCATTAATATAGATTAAGAATAGGAGGAGGCCAAGTACAGTTCCCGGGGAGACACCTGACGTTACGGTAGAGGTGGGAGATTTTACGTTGTTAACGGAGGAATATTGCTTACGGTTAATTAGGAATTCAGACATCCACTTAACAACAGAGGGATGAATATTAATACCGTTAAGCTTTGTTAAAAGACGTTGGTGGGGTACTTTGTCGAAGGCTTTGGAGAAGTCAATGAGAATGGCGTTGGTCTGAATATTCTAATTGAAGTTTGAATAAATATCAGTAAGGAAGGCGGTTAGCTGGGTTTCACAAGAGTAAGATTTACAAAATCCGCGCTGATGTTCAAAACGAAGGTTGTGAGAGTCAAGAAAGTTTATTATAGTATTTGAGTAAAGTATATGCTCCATGAACTGAGATCGAATACTGGTGAGTGAGATGGGTGGGTAATTACTTTTTAGTTGGCGATCACCAGTTTTGCGAACAGGTATTACGTTAGCTATTTTCCAGTCACGTGGAACTATGGAAAGCGTAAGCGCTTGTGAGAATAGGTCACAGAGGAAAACAAAGGAAATATGTTTAGTGTTTATTAATACTTTCGAATTAATTTGGTCGTCTCCAGAGCTCGAGGAAACCTTTAGGTTTTCTATTGCTTTCAATACGCCTGCGTATTGTCGTACGACAATTGAAGCACGGATCTCTTGGCGACTCGCGTTTGAATCGGTATGCAGACAGTATTTTGTATGATGTAGAAGCAGTGTGACCCCGCCCTTCGTTTAACTAAAAAGTTGTCAGTACTACACTTGCAGGTTAAGAAAATCAGAGCAATCTCCTCTCACAAAGCCCTCCCCACTTTCTACTTTAGCGAGAGAACGCTGGAACAAAGATGAGTAGACTCTCCTCCTCTTTTGTGTTAGCTGGTTAATGTGGAAAGAGTGGAGGGCTTTAATAAGCTTTTCCCACCTAACCTGCAACAGAGAAGAATATATTTCCCGAAAACATTGAAATAAAAAAGTATGTCTACGTATCGGCTTTTACATTAATGTTTTTTTAAGCGTAAAACAAATCTTTCGGGAATGGTGCTTTTAAGGCATACTTAAGATTGATGTACACATGACAGACGTTAACATTTCACCGCATCCCAGACTCGAAGGTTCACTCCTTTACTAAGAGTGGAGAGAGAGCGCAACCTCATTTGTACTCGTTTGTTTTCATTTTGTTTTTTGTACCTTCGAAGTTTGGGAAAGGTTAGGCTTCCATCAATGTATCCTTTGAAGAAAACTGCGGTTGGCTTTAAAAAAAAAAGTTAAAATTTGCAACAATCTACAACTTTGATAGTTTGCATAACCTTTGAATGCCCGGAGCCCCTGTATATGCATCCAATATATTGTATGGTGCGCCACTGGTTAGGACAATTAATCGAAACTATAGGATTGAATTCTTCATAGCGACATACTAAGAGCGACGTCCGGCCCATAGTAATTGGCAACTTACTTACTTGTTCTTATCCTCAGCTTCACTTAGATATTCGAGTTAAAATATTGTGATCCTATTATATGTATTTTTTTATTTTATGTGCAAGCTTTTTGGGGAAGTCGCCTTCAAATTAATTTATACACTGGTCAAATATTTGCAGAATATTTTTAGAGCTCATAAGGTGATAAGAAAATAAAACTCGTACGGGTTACTTTCAAATTAATATTTAGATGCCTCGAGAATTGACGCTACAATTGCCACTTGGGCTGTAATAATTGAGCAACGATTGACCGATTTTGTGACGTGTTCAGCTGAAGAGAAGAATCTATATTATAGAACGCCATGTTAATGCTGTTATGTTTTTAAGCTTTACAGGTTTGTTAAAAAAAAAAAAAAACCGCTACACCTATGCGGTTGGTGCAGGTGAGTTATACGGCCAGGGGGACGTAGTGTAGAAGGTTCATCAAAACGATCAGTAGGCTAGCTAAGTGAAATTTGTTAATTAACTTTTTAATTACTGAAGCTAGACATATGGTTCCAACTAGAAACGTGCATAGCGTAGTTGGAAACCACTAAATAAGTAATTTTCAGAAAGAGTGATCATGGTGAGAAGCGCACCAGTACGCCAAAGTTACCCCTCGTGCAGCAGGAGCGAGGTTACCGGTGCGCTAAGGCGACCGCGGGAGTTTTCCGTCTCTTATCAGAGCCCCAGCCTTGTACGTGTTTCACGAGTGGTACACTTGACGCACTACTGTCACGAATGAAAAATGGTGAAGCAGCAAAACACTGAGGAAACTAAACGTTTAATTGGGCGAACCTGTGCCCATACATAATATAGAAGAAGGTTAGTGTGGCAGGGGTAGATGTCGTCGAAAGAGCAGGATCGAGCCACGCGGAGCCCTTTATGTACACGCGTGGGCTTCTGGAACAATCGGCGTAGAAGGTTTGGAACGTAGAACATTCGGACCTCGAATAGTCAACAGGCCTCTCGGATTCACCAAAACGTGACATTTCCATAAATAAAACGTTCGAGGTACACCTAAGCACTTCTTATGAGTTTTGAATGCGAAAGCATGCAAGCCGTTCCTCCGCTCTTTTATTTCGCCTGTGGCGTAGGTCGAGTGCGCTCGCTCTCCCCGCCACGCTGATCTTGGGCGTGTAGCGGTGGAGCCGCTGCCTCGCTAGGCTCCTTATGCCTCGCGGACACACAGCGCCATCGGAAGGCGCTAATTGAAACTGACGCGCGGCGGCTTCATATCAACTGCCGTTTTGCGCGGCTTTCCGCGTGGTTTCAAAGCTGGGATACCTCAGATCGCGGCTTCGGGCATTTATCGGCTTTTGGCGTTACTGATGACGTCGGCTCGCTCCATGGGACAGTTCTTTCGTATTCAAAAGGTGCGTCCGCACCCAGGCATCGAACCTCGGCCCTTTGCGTGGGAGCCAATCACGGTGACCATTCGGCCACGGGCGCGCTTGCTCGGAGACGCACGTGACACTAGTACGCTTCACACTCGATCAAAGTATTTCTAAAAATAATTGACTTATTAGTTTTGGATGATGCTCACCAAGTTTCTACTCTGAACCATATTTGCATTTTCACTAATAAAAAAAAGCGGATTAACAAATCTTACTTCATTAGCCAACTGATCGTTACGATTAGCCCCATATACTATGTTCGGTGGCCTAACCCGGCCAACTGCACCCCACAAATCGCATGAGTGTAGCTTTCACGGCTTTTTAAAAGAAATCTGTAAAGCTTAAAAAAAACAAAAAAACACCCTGTTTGTAAGCCATGCTGAAACACTCTAACCAAAGTTTAGCTTTTTTTTTTAAAGTAAGGTTGTAGTCATTTAGACTACAACCTTACTGCTGAACTTCTTCCCGGACAATCTCGGCGACTGAGGGCGAATCCGGGCTTGCGGCAGCAGGAATAAGCTTCTTGATTTCCTGCCGCAAGACGTCCCGGATGATGTCACGGAGGTCCGGGCCGTTGCAGCCGGAAGGCAAGAGGGCAGCAACGCCGGGAAGTCGCTGGTAATGGGGGGCCCGTGCTTGAAGGGCAGGTTCGATGTTTGTGGCTTCCTTGACAAAATCTTCGACGGTGGCTGGGGAGTTACGGACAAGGCAAACGAATGTCATCCTCTACGCCTCGCATCAGGATCCGAAGCTTGTTTTCGTCGGTGGCTTGAGGGTCAGCGCGAGCGAGCAGGCGCAAAACATCCTCGACGAAACTGGTAATAGTTTCGTTTGGTCCCTGTGTTCTCATTCGAAGAAGGTCCTCGGCCTTCTCCCTTCGATATTGGTTGGCGAATGTCCGTCTCAGCGCATTCTTGCAGGCGGTCCACGAGATCAAGGAAGTCTCGCGATTCTCGAACCAGTGCCTGGCCGTCCCTTCGAGCACAAAGTACAGATTCTGCAGCCGCTGTTCGTCCGTCCATCGGTTGTGCTGCGCCACTCGCTCGTACTGCTGTAGCCAGTCGTCGATGTCTTCATAAGGCTGACCGTAAAAGGACGCGGGCGTACGGGCAGCGACGGGTAGGACAACGACGGGTGGAGTAGTCATCGTCGCGGTCCTTTTCTTCGATTTCTGCGGCAGGGGTTCGAGTTCCGGGGGTAGGCCTTGGTTACGGCGACTTGACCGGGCCTTGGTCTGGTCTTCCGTGAAGGGTAGCCTCCCGGGGCCGAGCACGTCACTTGGCCGGCGTGTTTTTGGAAGGGTATTGTCCACGGGCATGAAGGCATCGAGCGAGTCACCGACTACGCAAGTCGGACACTGTCCAAGGCGGAGAAAAATTACTCCACGACTGAGAAAGAATGCCTTGTGGTCGTCTGGGCAATCACGAAGTTTCGCCCGTACTTGTACGGGAGCCCGTTCCGCGTGGTGACATAGCACCAGTCGCTTTGCTGGCTTGCGAACCTCAAGGACCCGTCAGGACGCCTCGCTCGATGGAGTCTGCTACTACAAAGGTTCAACACGACTGTGGTCTACAAGTCAGGCCACAAGCACAGCGACGCCGACTGCCTGTCCGGAGCCCCCGTTGAAACCCCTTCCGGCTGCAGGCACGACAATAACGACGAGTGCTTCCTAGGAGCAGTGAACACCGACGACATAGCACGACGTCAACGGGACGATCCTGAGCTGCGCGCATTAATCAAGCACCTGGAAGGGGGTGGGTGACAGACCAAAACTCGCTTTACTGACTTGCGAACCTGAAGAACCCGTCAGCCACGTGTCTCCTCACGGGTACTGCCGACCTTCGCCATCCGACAAGGTTTACTCTACAAAGAGAACTTCGGGGGCAACAACACACCGTGGTTGCTACTAATCCCGACCGACCTTCGGGAGATCTTTCAATCACTTTCTGCGCGGAAGGCACGCGCGATAACCGTTAGGCCACGAGCGCGCTGCCTGCTTGGCCACCTGCGTGCGCGGCATTACTCCACAAAAATGCGCCTTCGCGGCCGGGAATCGAACCCTGGCTTTCTGCGCGGAAGGCACGCGCGATAACCGATAGGCCACGAGCGCGCTGCCGGCTTGGTTACCTGCGCGCGCGGCATTATAAGCATAGGGCTGACAATCTAACCGGTAATAGGGAGAATTTAGAACCGCAAAAATCACGTTAGGTCAAGGGGTATTCACGCGGGAGAGAGATTCCTCCCCCTGCTCCCCGGGATGACGTAGACATCTCAGGATGAGGGAGAGATTTTGCTCGGACAGCACAAACGGCCCCTGCCTTGGCGTGGAATCTCTTAAAATTGGCGGTATTTTGTTTGCGAATCTGGCGAATTGACAAATGTTTCTCGGAGGGATGCCGGCGGTGGCATCGGAATCGCCCAACTTGTGGCGTGTGCTGTTACTCATGTCGTCCGAAGCACCCCTAAGGATCTTCGCTATTCATCAATGCAGCCCTCAAGCCGCTCCTCGTACAACTGGTTTTGAATTACGTTTTTCTTTTTTTTTGTGTGTGTGCTGCATAACGCATTCAAGAAGCATTTTTCTTTGTTTTGGCAGAAGCAGTTCGTTGTCTTTTGCATTAACAACACCGCTGCCATATTAGCATCTCGCCGTTTTATGTGTGTCTCCATTGTTTTACTGTAGTCGGCTCGCATCGAGCCCTGTTTGTCGACAATTCGACCGTTAGACGTGTCTGTGATATATCACCCGGCTCCCCGTCGTTTGCGTGAATGCTCGAGTCGGGAAGAGAGTCGTGGTGGTTCTGACGATCACTGACGTCACGCACATCCCTCCCTGAATAGCATTTCCTGTGTGAATACCCCTTTAAGGACATCCAGAAACCCGATGTTTCAGTGATACTCAATCCATCTTGAGATCGAGTTTTTTTATTTCACTTAAAGGCCGACGACAAGACACGAGATTCTGCGAGGCAGAATATCCTCCTTTTCTGGGGAAGGAGGACACAGGCAACGGTGGACAGGGTAGAAGGGGGATAGGAGGAAGTGGGGAAAAGTGGAAAGCGCGAGCTTGTCGCCGGTCTCTAAGTAAGAGTACTAAACAAATGGCGTCGTTGGTCGATCGTTCTACCATATTTTCAGCCCCTTTACTAAACTGGATAAACGGTGTAGTTTTGTACCTACCTTAAAACCCACCATGAGTGCATTCACGACGTTGTATCCTACAAATGAGGCTACCTGGTGGCAAAGAGAAAGAACAGATGAGCTACGGAACAACGGCACACCTCGAATATGTCTCACACCGGCTTGTTACCCGCGCTTCTATTTTGTTCACTCATGACGACACCAATTCCACCCTCGCAGTGACAGAGCAACGCAGACGGAGACAGAAGACTCCTGTTCTGCAGTAGCCCGCACTGCCGATGGGCTGTCTACAGAAACTCCAGCAGTTACAGGCTGAGGCAACACTTTCTGGGCGGATAAGAACGCAGCGCTATATATTTCCTACATCGCATGGCTGAGGCCAGCATGGATTGGACGCAAGGGCGGCATCATCGTTTGGCTGGCACTCGTGTTCAATCAGTGAAGACGTGAGTTCCTGCTGAATGCTGACTCACTGCTCGTGTTCAATCAGCGATGGCGCTAGCCGCCGGTAGGTAACTAAAAAAAAAACAAAAAAAATCACTATGACCTTGCTACAGGCGGTACACACCAGTAGGAGAGTATTTGGCGCTGTAGGCGCGCAAATGAGCAGAGTGGAATATGTTCTCCCTATACTTTGTTTCACCTCAAGTCCAGGTGCGGAAGACGCTGCGAGTTGATGGGACTAGAGTCACTGGATCTGAGAAAGTGGCGCCATCACCTTCCCGCCTGCTAGCCGGACACAAACAAATACCAACATACAGGTGACTAAACCTCTCAAGGTGATTAGCTCATCGCTGTCGGTTGCCATGGTGATCGCCAGTTTGGACCCTTTTAAAGGGCAACTCCGCTTCATTTTTGATATTTAGAAAACTATGTAGCCCTCTTCAGTATCATATAGGAAGACCCCATGTCAAATATTACGATCTAATTCCGTTTATATATTTAATAAACTGGCCAGCAAACTTTCAAGCGAGCCAAGTCGCCGAAATCTGCCAAATCTAGCGTGCGGCGCGAGGCGCAATCACCAGCGCAGTCAATGCCACGGAGATGGAGCGGCCAACGTTGAACCACTACGTCAGAGGCATGCATACGTCATTCTCACGTTTTGTTTGTTTTTAGTTCTCCGAGCGAAATTGAACGATGACGTCATGAGTTTCTCCTCCCGGTGTTGGCTGACCGGGCGTTCACGTGACCACCGTAACGCGGATGCGCCTGGGATGCGCTGCCCTGCGCGCTTATCGGTCTGTTTTTCCGCTCCTTTTCCTCTCTTTCGTCTTGTCCCCTTCCGACGCCACCTTTTCTGCGCCACAAGCTCCTTAAAGCTATCGCTTTAAAAAGGGCCGCTGCAACGCAGCGCGGAGGTCCCGATTTAGATAGACCTACCGAGGGAGCGCTCAGGGAGATTCCAACGAACAGAACACTTCGAAAGGCCCTACTATGTCTCGTGTCCTGTAATCTTAGATTCCTTGGCTCAAATACAAAGGGGTGAATATAAATTATAATGCAAATCGCAAAATATATATATAAAAAAACCCGCTGTTTTTGGCCGCTCTGTTTAGCCTTGTTTATCTTTTTTAGCCACGCTTCTCGGAGGCTGCTTCCTTTTGCGGAAGACAGAAAATCCGATGCATTTCTGCCTTGTGCTGTTATTGTAGCATCCTGGGGTGCTAGTCTGGGGTGCTATTCTGGTCGCAAACGGGTACCTTTCGAGTTGTGACGTATCGAGAAAGAAGGGGCGGAGCCTCAAACTAGAATGATTCTTGTTTGAGGCTCCGCCCCAACGTTCGGGTTCACGCACGCGGTCAGCTGGAATCTGACGATGCCCCACGTCGCGATGACGTGTCCACGCAGTTGGGGCGAAGAAATCCCCGCATTTCCCCCTGTTCTTTTTGTTATCTTCTTTTTTTCCTCCGGGAATTAGAACGAGCGAATAACGGAGGAAAGCTACCTTCCGGAAAATGGAAGGAAACAGAAAAAAATAACATTATCCTTTTATAAAATACAAAAGATTATTTCAATAATTATGATGTAAAGTAAGTTTAGCTAAGATATCTCAGCTTGTTTTCTCGAAGTCCTTCGCTACGGTCTTTGAAATCAAACATGACGAAAACCGCGGTAACGACCTTGTGGTGTTTGTGTCTCGTTTGCGTCGTTGCGTTCCCTGCTTCTGCACGATACGGATGGCATAACGAGAAAAAAAGATATTACGTGGAGGTGCGCTGCGACACCGATCATCCTTTATGAAGCCGCCGTGAACATAAGCTGCAAATGAAATTTCCTGTTTGCCTATGAAGGAGACTTCAAATGGATACAGAGCTGACGACGACTCTGTGGTAGTATATGACAAGTCATGAGATCGACGCAGAGTGCAACGGTTGTGAGCATTCTGTGGATGAAGCAGGAAAGTTTCTTCGGGCAGTTTTAATAATGCTTTGCTCCTTTGCTCACTGCAGTGATTATGCCAGTATGGTCTCCATAAGCCATGCTCTTCTCTTTCGGCGCTGAAGAAATGCACGCGACGACATAATCTCGGGCAGTCCTTTTTATTTATTTTTATTTGCAGAATAGCTCGTGCAAAAAAAAAACGGCTTTTACGTTTTTACACGTCCCTACATAGGTACCTCGCTTTCCCATTGGCTTCATTGCGCGTGACGATTCAACGCCATTTGCCATGGAAACGTTCGTGAAACTAGAAAGCCTCTGTTTGCCGCTAACAGTCATTTTTCGAGTTCGGGTTGTGACGACAAAATGACGTAAGAACAAGAATGCACGGGACTATTTGCATTGTTTTAACTCGACAACCGTACCCTTGGCGAGTTGAACTCGAAAGAACATGGCCGCAATGCTCGTTGGATCGACCGCGGCTGGGGTTTGACCAGCGATCGGTCACTTGATCAACGCGCACACGAATACTTTCGTGCTGTTGGATGAGCCCATTCGGCGGAAGGACCGGGTCGAAGAGCACAGTGAGCTGGCGTTTAACGTCTCCGATGTAACGCTTGGCGAGATGCAAGACTTGGCTTCTATTTGTGCCGGTGTTATGAAGCTTGAAAGTGGAGGTGTTGTTGTGGCTTGTACGGTAGCCTTGCTGAGATTATGAAGACGGTAATAGACCTTTATTCACCGTTGCCGTGCATTAAGATTCAAAACCTCACCTTGGCACAAAGGGAACCACGTTTCCGCGAGCACGAAGGCAGCAGCCAACGGTCTGAGAAAGAACTGTGCCGCCGCCACGACCGCCAGCGATCGCCCCAACGGCAAGAAAACAAACGACAAGCTCATTGAGGTTTGTGCAGTGCTGACTACTGATTCATCGGACGACAAAGGTGAATGATGTAAAACGCAACGTAAGTTTGCCAGCGTTTTGCAAAACGAATTTGTTTCGTTGAAAATTTAATTTGTGGAATTCGTTAACGCTTTGAAAGTTTGACGGGGACCGCATTGTGAACGCAGGCTTCTCACAAGTTTTTTCTACAGTGTGTGCTTTGGCTGCATGCATATAAAGACAAAAACACTGCCTATATGGTGCATAAAATAAAAGAAATTTCGTTTATCGTGATAATGTTGACTATCTATTGAGTGCTGTTGATAGTAGTGGCGTAGCTAGGAACTTCTAAGGGGGTGAGGATGGAGGGGGGTTGAGGTGGCTGGGGATGTTCATGACTTGGGGTGCGGGGGGGATGGTGTCGGAATTTGTGTGTATACTCTAGGGCCCGCCGGATTTGGGGAGGGAAGGAGCGAAGCCCTAAAAAGGCCCCCCCCCCCTCGCCCCCCCCCCCCCCCCCAGGCTTTGCCACATAAGGGGAGCATCCTACATTCACAGGCTGCTATAAGCACGTGCATAGCCTCTGAGCTTGTACCACAATGGCAAGATAGTTGCTGACATTCTTCACGTTACGTAGCAGTTCTTTCTTTAGTACATAGGCTCGCTTTTCCTTCACACATCTACTCTGCCTCCGCTTGTCGTTTATGCTTGATGATGATAAGCCAACAGTGCGTATTTGCTCTGCATCACAGGCACATTTCAAAAATCCAGCTCACACTACTCTCTAATTTCAATGAATTACTGTCACTTTTGAAACGACAATCTGTTTAATTGCTATAATAACCTTTACATTCAACACACTTGTGTTGAATGTAGGACAATTCTATTTTGATTTTTTTTCTTGGTCACGAAGATGACAACCATCCACAAGACACTGTGGGTAACAGTGTTACCATACTCTGTCAGACTAAACTGCTGCTGTCTAGACAAGTAACGATTCATTTTAGGACAGTCGTGTTCGTAGTTCACTACAGGGCATCGGAAAAGTGTTCATATGACATTCCCATGACTGACTTGCAATTCCAGCAGCTTGGCGTGAAAAGGTAAAATATCTAATTGATACAACAACATGCCATCAGCAACCCATCGAGATTTTATTGCGTGATTGACAGTGGCTACAGACCGCAAGAAATTGTCAACTGAAGACATAGGTTCTAAGCGTGCAGTAACTTCGAAGCGGTAGAAACCCTGAAGTTTGAACGTCAACTTACCACCATGTTGTTAATGGCAAAACGGTGTTTGCGGCAAAGTGTTGGAGTCCTTCAGAATGGTGACGGTCTCCTTCAGACCGATGATGACGGTGACGAAGGTTTAGTTAGAGTCTAAGTTTAGTCAACGCACCCGACGACGTCGGTGTGCTTGTCATGGTGGCGACGAAAGCCTTCTTTCGCACATGCCTCAGCTGCCTCGGTCCGGGGTTTTGTCGACCTAACCGTCTCTTCCCAGCCGGTTGACAGCGATACTCACGACGGCCGTCACGGCTCTGATCACCATCCACTGGGCGTTAGCTAAGTGATCATCGGGGGCAACCGCGCCCTTGTAGTTCCCCGTTGCGAAAAATCTCAGTGCGATTCAATTAGTAGCTGCTTCTTGACGGTCATCATCTCTCATCGTCGCCGTCTCTCGTTGTCACACTGCGATCACACGGTGCTTTTCGACAAGCGGTATTGTCGTCAGAAACAGTCGTCGTGCATCGCGAAGGCTACCGGGTGCTCGCGGAAAAGCCGTAATTGTACGCGTTAATCGAGCCATCGTTGCGCAACAAGCATCGCCGCCATTTTCTACGCTCTAGAATCTTGCCCAAAGCTTGTTCCCCTTCGTGGTATAGAAACAGAAGTTAAAAGCACGACCACATCACCCCGAACGATGCTTGCACGAACGTTGGCTTAATGATAATAGTAATAATAATAATAATAAGTTTATTCACAAAGAAAGCATACATACAATATACTTAGTCTCACAAAAGCACTTGCGTGCTTGTGCGTGAGTACTTACAGTCCAGCATGGGATGAATTTAACAAATCGGAAGTATGTAAAACTAAATTGATACACTGATTGGAGTCCTTTTTATGCGGAACTCTACATAAGTGAAAGAAAACAAATGGTTCATCGCCTTAACAGTATACAAGCACAAACTTTTAGGCCAGTAAGCATGAAACGAAATTACCTATTTTTATACAATATTAGTAATGATTTACATAGACTTTGTAATACCACAAATGACACAAAATAATAAACTCTAGCTTTTAAAATCATGGCAATACAAACAGTCGCGAATAGAACAACAGTGAATGCAGGCGTGCAAAAGGAATGCGAAAATACATTAGGGACGTGAAAAAAAAAAAAAAAAGGCATGGGTCTGGGAGCTCTCTATTCTTCTCCTGGCGTACTGCACCATTTACGCATTTCTTTTTTCACCTGTGCTAAGGATTGCAAATTAAGTAAACCATCGGGAAGATTATTAAAATATGTTGGTACATAATACTCCCTCAACCTTTTCCCATAATTAGTGTATATTCTTGGTATGTGAAATCTCTCTGTGTGCCTTAGTTGTTTTTCTTTAGCGGATGGTATTTTGAAATCGTGTGTGAAATAATATTTTGTGAGGACCATGAATTTATGCAGGTCATTCACTGTTAGCAATTGGAGTTCTGACAGCTGTTCTTGAAACGAAAGACTTTCTAAGTTTGTACCATACGTCATGTTTTGTATCATTTTTTTAATTTCGTTATTTATTTTCTGTAGTTTGTATTTGGATGAAAGTGCATATATGTGGATACCATATCTTAGTTTTGATTCACCTAACATCTGATAAATCAATCGCCTTAGATTAATACTTGCAGAACTTCGGAGTTTATAGAGGTATGAGGCTTTCCTAAAAACGAGGGACCCAAACAGGCTCTCATCTTTTAAGAAATTTAGGAATAATCTAACTTGTGAACTTAGAAAAGCAAAATCTTCATACTATAAGCATATGTTCCATAATGTCACTAGAGAGCGGCCTGATGTGGTTTGGAAAATAATAAATGAAGTCATAAATCGTACAAAGGTGTCCCCCTCTACCGGTGAATTAAAAATAGACGGTCAAGTTATGTCCGATGAAAGTCTGGCGGAATGCTTTAACACTCACTTTTCGGTTGAACAACCCACTGGTTTTAATCCTAGTGCCCTTTCATTTGTGAGGCATAATAACGATACTTTTTTTCTAAATCCAACTGACGAAATTGAGATATGTAATATATTCTTAGGACTAAAAAACAGCAGAAGTAGTGACGTTGATCAATTACAAATAAAGCCGGCTAAATATGTAATAGATATAATCGCCCCATGCTTAGCACAGATATATAATTTGGCATTATCATCTGGACAATTTCCAGTAAACATGAAGTTGGCAAAAGTTTCTGCTATATATAAAGGAGGCGATAAGAACGTCCCGAATAATTACAGGCCTATATCAGTATTACCTATCTTCCCTAAGGCACTTGAAAAAATTATACTCGCACGTCTAAATTCGTTTTTTACAAAACATTCTATACTATCGGACTGTCAATTTGGTTTTCGACAAGGTAAATCCACTGAAGCCGCTTTATTACTTCAAAAAGAAATTATATTGCAAAATATTGAAAAAAGGCTTCCTACGTTAGGTGTATTAATAGACTTCAGTAAAGCGTTCGATGTTCTCAATCACCAGATTCTTCTTGCTAAACTTGGCAACTATGGTGTCCGCGGAGTACCCCTAGCTTTACTTACATCATATCTACAATATAGGAAACAGTGCGTAGTAATTGACGGTCATTACTCTTCCTTTCATAATGTTATTGCTGGTGTGCCGCAAGGAAGCATACTTGGGCCTTTTCTATTTAATGTATACATAAATGATATTGTTAACATCGATCACCAAGTTCAGTTTGTCATTTATGCTGATGATACGAGCCTCTTTGTTTCTGCTACTGATGCTGATGTTCTGATATGTAAAGCGAATAATATCTTAAGTAAATTTGACATGTGGTCCAAAGTTAATGGCCTTAAAGTAAACACCCAAAAATCTAAAGCCATTTTATTTAGATCTCTTAATAAACCAGTTCTGGTTAAAAATGAAATCAAACTTGGTGATTCACAAATTGAATTAGTTAGCCAACATAAAATTTTAGGAGTACTTTTTTCCGAGTATATGATGTTGGACAGTCATGTTAACTATCTAATTGCGAAACTTTCCAGAGTTGTCGGCATTATTGCCCGCTGTCGTCATGTTCTACCAATCAGTATTAAGTTAAAACTTTACTACGCACTATTTGAGTCCAATTTAAGTTACTGTAATCTTGTATGGGCTACGACAACTAAGACAAACCTTAAAAATATACTATTATTGCAAAAAAAAGTTTTACCTTTTATCGCGGGTGTCTCATACACAGACCATACAGAACCATTATTTTCTAGATATAAGATACTTCCCGTAGAACGCGTGTATAATTATCGTTTACTCTGTACCCTTCGTTTCTCATCGCCAACACTCATAGATTTTTTGTATTTTATTTATGAACTTCAGAAACGTGAAAGTAATCTAAACACACGCCGTGTCGACACTTGGCTCCTTCCTCGGTGCCGCACAAATCACAACCTTCAATCATTGCATTACAAAGTACCATACGTGTTAAATAAATGTTCCACGAACAACATAAACATCTACACAATCGGCAAAAAAGACTTACGTACCTACTGTTTTAACTATATATTCATAGCTAATTTTGTTCTTCTGCTACTCCAATGTTATGTGACCTTGTATTTTTCTTATCACCATGGTAAAGTGTTTTATATGTTTGCTGTCCGAGCTGCTGCCATGTATAAAGGGGACCCAGACCCAGTCAAGCTGCTTTTAGCAGCTTTTTGTCTGGGGAACCCTCCAGTACTTCTGGAAAAATAAAGTTTATTGTATTGTATTGTATTGTTTGAAGAAATTATTCGCAGGTGTTTGAGTAGGTAGTCAATATGATGATTCCAAGATAAATACTCATCAAAGTGTATACCAAGGTACCTAGTTTCACTGGCGTAAGGTAGTGGTAAGCAAGAACATTGTCTACATTCCGATGAATGCAAAAAGATGGGTTGATTAAGGTTAATTCGTTTCTGGTGAGTTCGAAAGCACACGAGGTTCGATTTATCATTGTTCACAAAAATATAGTTTTTTGAAAACCAACTCATAATTTGTTTGATGTCATCCTGTAAAATTGAAACGGCAGTATTATAATCTTCGTGTGTAATAACCAAGGCTGTGTCATCAGCGTATTGATACATTTTTTATTTCAAAGGAAGCAAAGATAGATCGTTCACATATATGTTAAACAGCATGGGACCCAATACCGAACCCTGAGGCACACCAGAGTTCAAGTGCGCAGTAGAACTTGTGCTATTTCCTCTTCGAACTCGTTGGGTTCTTTCAGTGAAGTAACCTTTAAAAAATGTACGGAAATGCCCTCTGAAACCTAGTTTCTCAATTAAAAGTGAGTGATCTATTGTCTCAAAGGCCTTTGTCAGGTCTAAAATCAGCGTAAGTACTATTTTGTTATTATCAATTTGTTCATTAATTAAGTCTGTTATCTCCTCCAGTAGAAGTATCGTGCCTCTTTGTTGCCGGAATCCATACCGGCAGTTGCTTATTAGTGAGAATTTGTCACAAAACGAAGTCATGACTTGTAAAACAAATTTTTCCATTATCTGAGAAATTGCCGGCAACAACGCGATGGGCCTGTAATTAGCGATATCTTTCTTGTTCCCTTTCTTATAAATTGGCCGTACTATTGAAGCTTTTAACTTACTGGGTATATTTCCTGTAGACAACATACCATTTATTATAGCAAGCAGAACGCGTTTTAAGCAGTCTATGTTATGTTTTATATGTCTAAATTTTATTTCATCAAATCCCGCTGGCTTTGTTATAGACATATTGTTAACTATGTATTCTAGATCTGATTCTGTCATTTGGGCCAGTACGCCGAAACAGTTGAATTCCCTAATAGCTTAGCTGTTCCTACCATTCTGTTTACTTGGTTACGCAAGTCTTGTATCTTTGTGATGAAGGTGTTATTAAACTCATTGCTAAGCTTATCAAAGTCAGTTGCACCGAAAGTTTTTTGTATACATGCATCTACATTATCTTTAGGGGGTCTGCCAATTATTTGATTTACGATATTCCATGTTTCTCTTAAGTTCTTCCCGCACTGCTGGAGTTGCGTCATATGAAATCTCTTTTTAGCAAGTCTAATTTTCGCAGTGAGGTTGTTTCGTACTCGTCTGAATTCTTCTTTTAATTTTATGTCATGTGGATTTTGCTTACACCTATTCCATAATTTGTTTTTTTCAACACTCATTTCTAGTATTTCTTTATCGATCCAATTATTTCCAGGTTTTCTCGGCTTTAGCTTTATTGTTCTAGTAGACTGTTTGTATATATTTTTAAATGTTTGAACTAACGCATCATAGAGAGTGATGTGATCCAGATGAAGCAAAGCATTCCAGTTATATCTTTGAATAATGTAATCTACTTTCTTATTGTCAATGATTTGTTTACGTTCATTTTTCCCTCTCACGGTCGTATGCTCTTCGTTTATTATCCTAAGCGCAACAAAATAATGATCTGCTACCTTTTGTTTAATAGTTCCCCCTAGAAATTTTAAGTTACTCAACCTTACTATCACATGATCAATGCACGATCTGGTAATTGTATGCCCTAGGTACTCTTCCCTTGTGTAATCGTTAATTAAATTATATAAACCGTAGTTGGACAATATGTCGAGATATTCCGTAACTCCCGTTTTCTTATGGCACATGGTATCTATATTAAAGTCACCTGCTAATACGAGTTGATCATTGTTATTAAACCTATTTAGTAATTTCGAAAACTCTTCATAGAACAATTCTAAATTATTGCTGGGCGGTCTATACACAGAACAAATTGTAAATGGCAGTTCTGCTTTATGAATAGTAATCACAAGAACTTCGGCGTGTTTCAAAGACAGCTCAATACGATCAGTTAGCCAGGTATTTTTTACGTATACAAGAATTCCTCCTCCTTTTCTTCCTTGGCGGTGTGCTGAAAATGCGTGAAATTCATCAAAATTAAAAGACAAAGGCTCTGTCGCCTCGATATTTATTTCGGTTAGTATTAGTACATCTATATCTATGAGTGTATCCCTCAGGTATACATTTAGTTCGCCCCAGTGTTTTTTAAGGCTTCTAACATTGATTTGAATGAGATGGAGAATCTGCCGGCTGCCTTCTATTTCGTCCTCAACTAGTAAATTTTTGGTGTACCTGTCCCAATCTGTAAATGAGTTGCACGAGGTCATATCAGGGGATGTGGTTCTATTAAGGCGGATGTGGTCCGCCTTAATAGAATTTTTCCATTACTCATCCAGACATATTTATAGCCTTTTTCCTTTGCACATTCTTTCGCGTTCCAAAACAACCATCGCTGGAGCTTCGAAAGGCGACAGTTACGGCACGTAACTGTCGCGCGTAACTGTCGAAAGGCGACAGTTACACGCTTGCGCTTGCACTGCGCAAGCGCGCCTGCTCGACAGGGACGTTGAAAGTACGGAGCACGTTCTTGTAGCTCCTACACCGGCACTAGCTCGCACTCATAGTGAAACAGAGAGTAGGGTGTGTCGAGTAATACCGCAGTTAATCTAGTTACGCGTTTTCCGCTATGTGCTACGTACGTCGGACGTAGTCATACGTCACTTTGTCGTCACGGTCCGAACTCGAAGAGCGACAGTTACAGCAAACGGTTGCTTTCGTGTTTCGGGAACTTTCCCATGGGAACCGCGTGGAATTATCACGCGGGCTGTGGCCAATAGGAGCGCGCAGTTCGTAGGGGGGAGGAGTTTTCGAGAAACGCGAACGTAACCGTTTGGGACCAGAATAGCACCCCTGGTCACAAACGGTCACGTTCGTGTTTCTCGAAAACTCCTGCCCCCTACGAACCGCGCGCTCCTATTGGCCACAATCCGCGTGATAATTCCAAGCGGTTCCCACGTTCGCGAAACACGAAAGCAACCATTTGCCGTAACTGTCGCTTTTCGAGTTCGGACCGTGACGACAATGTGACGCATGACCACGTCCGGCCTACGTAGCACATAGCGGAAGTCGCGCAACTAGATTAACTGCGGTATTACTCGACACACCGTACTCTCTGTTTCACTACGAGTGCGAGCTAGGGTGGGTGTAGGTAAAGCCCCTTGATAAAGGCGTTTTTACAAGTACCGCCAACCATTGTTGTGGAAACGCGCGAGACACGTGCTACGAGCGCGCGCTCCGCCGCCATTCGCTTCCAAGGGCCGTTCATTTCAGTGCTGCGCCGCCATTTGCTTCCAAGGGCCGCTCGAGACACGGGCCACGTGCGCTTGCGCATTTGACGCTACTTGCAAGACAAACGGAAACATATCGAGGGGCTTTAAGGCTCTGTTATACTCCGACGTAACGCGCGCGCAGGCGAACGCTGGCCGAAGTCGGCTACGTCACGTCAGTCACGCCGCGCGCGTCAAAAATTCGCCCTCTTTATACTCCGGCGGTCCTGGCGACTCCCGCGGCTGTGCGTCGGTGGGCCACCGGCGTGGCGCATGCGCAGAATCTGATTACGAGGGCACGTTTCCTGTGAGAGTGCGCCACTTCCGGTTCCTTTTCATTTCGAATAGCAGACGAGAATGCTCGCGCTTCTTGAGCGCCAAGTTCGAGCGATGGCGTGGACGTACCTTGCACGAGGAAAACGCGCGCTTGCACTGTTGGTGCGCCACCTGCGCCGCAAGCGTAGGCGGTCAATGTACATACGGTACATCTCTGACAAGCGCACGGTCTACGGTACTCAAGCTTCCTCGTGTCTAAGACACACGGGTGAGGACGAGTTCCCTCGATGAGCTTCTCGACCGACCGAGTCCGATTCTTCAAACATGACTCCACACGGAGTGGTGCTCCTGTCGTCTGCTATTGCTTCCCGAGCGAGGGCTGCCGGGAGCCAGCGCGTGATGCATCCTGGTCCGGCGTCGCCGGCGCGGCCGGCGCGGAATACCGCATGCTCCATTTTGGCGTCGAAGCAGTCAGGCTGCGTCGAACGCCGCCGGTCGCGTCGGTTACGCCACGACGCCGGAGTATAGAGCGTCGGGTTTTCGCCGACGTGACGTCGCTGTGACGCGCTCGCACGCGCGCACGCGTTACGTCGGAGTATAACAGAGCCTTTAGGTGTAGGAGCTACAAGAACGTGCTTCGGGCTTTCAACGTCCCAGTCGAGCAGGCGCGCTTGCGCAGTGCAAGCCAACATTCGTGCAAGCATCGTTCGGGGTGATGTGCTCGTGCTTTTCACTTATGTTTCTATTGCACGAAGGGGAACAAGCTTTGGGCAGGATTCTAGAGCGTAAAAAAATGGCGGCGATACTTGTTGCGCAACGGTGGCTTGACCAACGCGTACAATGTCGGGTTTTCCGCGAGCACCCGGTTGCCTTCGCGATGCATGACGACTGTTTCTGACGACAATACCGCTTGTTGAAAAGCATCGTGCGATCGCAGTGTGACCAGCTGCGCGACGAGAGACGGCGACGATGAGAGATGATGACCGTCGAGCAGCAGCTACTAATTGAATCGAACCGAGATTTTTCACAGCGGGGAACAAGAGCGCGGTTGCCACCGATGATCACATAGCTAATGCCCAGTGGATGGTGATCAGAGCCGTGATGGCCTGTCGCGTGTGTCGCTGTCAGCCGGCTTCGAAGAGACGGCCGGTTCGATAAAACCCCGGACCGAGGCAGCTGAGGCATGCGAAAGAAGGCTTTCGTCGCCACCACGATAAGCACACCGACGTCATGGGGTGCGTTGACTGAACCCATAGTCTAATTGAACCTTCGTCACCATCATCATCGGTCTGAAGGAGACCGTCAGCGTTCTGAAGGAGTCTAACACTTTGCCGCAAACACCACTTTGCCATTAACAACTTGGTGGTAAGTTGACGTTAAAACTTCAGGGTTTCTGCCGCTTCGAGGCTGGTGCAGGCTTAGTACCTATGTCTTCAGTTGACCATTTGCTGCGGTTTGTAGCAACTGTCAATCACGCAATACAATCCGGATGGGTTGCTGATGGCATTTCATTGAATCAATTAGATATTTTATTTTTTCACGCCAAGCTTCTGGAATTATATGTCAGTCATCGGAGAGTCAAAAGAAACACTTTTCAATGTCCTGCAATGAACTACGACCACGTATGTTCTAAAATGAATCGTTAGTTGTTTAGACAGCAGGAGTTTAGTATGACAAAGTATGGTAACACTGTTACCCACTGTAGACGAGAAATTTAGCCACTGCAATCTTGTGGATGGTTGTCATCTCCGTGACCAAGAAAAACAATAAAGACACAATTGTCCTACATTCAATACACGTGTGTTTACTTTAAAGGTTATGATGCCATTAAATAGATTGTCTTTTCAAAAGTGACAGTAACTCATTGAAATTAAAGAGTAGTGTGAGCTGGATTTCCGAAATTGGCCTGTGATGCAGAGCAAATGCGCGCTGTTGGCTTATCATCATCAAGCATAAACGACAGGCGGAAGCAGAGTAGATGTGTGAAGGAAAAGCGAGCATATGTACTAAAAAAAGAACTACTGCGTTACGCGAAGAATGTCAGCAACTATCTTGCTACTGTGGTACGAGCTCAGTGGCTATGCCCATGCTTATGGCAGCCTGTAAATGTCGGATGCTCCCCATATGGTATCATCCAGTGGCAAAGCCAGGGGTGGGGGGCGAGGGGGGGAGGCTTATGGAGTTTGCCCCCATCCCCCCTCCCCAAATCTGGCGGGCCCTAGAATATAAACACAAATTTCGACATTCTCTCTCCCCCCCCCCCCCCCACCCCAAGTCATGAACATCCCAGCCACCTCAACCTCACCTTCTCAAAAGTTCCTGGCTACGTCACTACTATGATCAGCACTCAATAGATAGTCAACATTATCAAGATAAGCGAAATTTTCTTTATTTTATGCGCCAAATAGGCAGTGTTTCTGTCTTTATATGCATGCGCGCAAAGAACACTCTGTTGAAAACTCTTGTGTGAAGGCTGCGTTCACAATGCAGTCACCGACAAATTGTCAAGGCGTTAACGAAATCCACAAATTAAATTTTCAACGAAACGCGTTAGTTTTGCAAAACGCTGGCGAACTTACGTTGCGTTTTACATCATTCACCTTTGTCGTCCAATGAATCAGCAGTCAACACTACACAAACCTCAATGAGCTTGTCGTTTGTTTTCTTGCCATTGGGGCGATCGCTGGCGGTCGTGGCGGCGGCACAGTTCTTTCTCAGACCGTTGGCTGCTGCCTTCGTGCTCGCGGAAGCGTTGTTCATTTTGTGGCAAGATTAGGTATTGAATCTTGACGCAAGGCAACGGCTGAATTATGGTCTATTACCGTCTTCATAATCTCAGCAATGCTACCGTACGAGCCACAACACCACGACCACTTTCAAGCCTCATAACACCGGCACAAATAAAGACATCTCACAAAGTGTTATAACGGAGACGTTGAACGCCAGCTCACTGTGCTCTTCGACCCGGTCCTGCCGCCGAATGGGCTCATCCAACAGTACAAAAGCATTCGTGTGCGCGTTGATCAAGTGATCGATCGCATGTCAAGCCCCAGCCGCGTTCGATCCGACGAGCATCGCGGCTATGTTCTTTCGAGTTTATCACGCCAAGGGTACGGTTGTCGAGTTAAAACAATGGAAATAGTTCCGTGCATTCTTGTTCTTACGCCATTTAGTCGTCACAATCTGAACTCAAAAATCGACTGTTAGCGGCAAACAGAGGCTTTCTAGTTTCACGAACGTTCTCATGGCAAATGGCGTTGAATCGTCACGCGCAATGAAGCCAATGGGAAAGCGAGGTACCTTTGTAGGGATGTGCAAAACGTAAAAGCCGTTTTTTTTTGTTTGCACGAGCTATTTTGCAAATAAAAATAAGTAAAAAAGACGGCCCGAGATTATGCGGTTGCGCCCATTTCTTCAACGCCGAAAGAGAAGAGCATGGCTAATAGGGACTACCGTCGTAAACACTGCAGTGAACAAAGGGAACAAAGCATTATTCAAACTGCCCGAATAAATTTTCCTTCATCATCCACAGCATGTTCACAACCGGTGCACTCTGCGTCGATCTCATGCCTTGTCATATATTACCACAGAGTCGTCGTCAGCTTTTTATTCATTTGGAGTCTCCTTCACAGGCAAACAGGAAATTTCATTTTCAGCTTATGTTCATGGCGGCATCACAAAGGATGATGGGTGTTGCAGCGTACCTTCACATAATATTTTCTTCACGTAACGCCATCCGTGTCGTGCAGAAACAGGGAAAGCAACGACTCAAACGAGACACAAACACCACAAGGTCGTTACTGCGGTTTTCGCCATGTTTGTTTTGAAAGACCGTAGCCGAAAGACTTCAAAAGAACAAGTTGCGATATCTTAGCTAAATTTATGTTACGTCATAATTATTGAAATATTCTTTCATATTTTATAAAAGATCATAGTATTTTTTTCAGTTTCCTTCCATCTTCCAGAAGGTATCCTTTTCTCCGTTATTCGCTGGTTCTAACTCCCGGAGGAAAGAAAGAAGATAACAAAAAGAACAGGGGGAAATGCGGGGATTTCTTCGCCCCAACTGCGTGGACACGTCATCGCGACGTAGGGGGATCGTGAGATTCTAGCTTACCGCCTGCGTGAACCCGAATGTTGGGGCAGAGCCTCAAACAAGAATTATTCTAGTTTGAGACTGCGCCCCTTCTTTCTCGATACGTCAGAACTCGTAAGGTACCGGTTCGCGACCAGAATAGCACCCCTGGCCGACGATGGGTGAAGCCACCCATGGAAAACCGTGAGTAAAGACCCGATAAAAAGTCCCGTGCTAAGATGAAAATTTCCAAACTCCTGGCAAACAACGTGCACTGATGCGGCCGAAAAACTTGGAGAGCTACATGTACAGTCATGTCTCGTTAATATGAACCTCGTCAATATGGATGCCCCGCTATATGGACACCATTTTCGGGGACAAACTGGGAAAATACATACATTTTTGTCTCATTAATATGGACAACTCACATTATATACGATCTGGGGGGGGGGGGGGGGGGAAGGGAGGCGTCCATGTTAACGAGACATCACTGTATTCGGAATGCATCCCGGCGTCGCTGGCGTCGCGCTACCGCTGGTGAGATCGGTCTATTGGACGCAGTGTTGTACATGTTCCTTAAAAAAAGGAACCAAAGGTCGTTCCTCGTTCTTTCTGATCTTTGGAACGCGTTCCCGTTACAAGTCTCATATGTGAAAAAGGAATTTGTTCCCGTTACAATTAAGAAAAATGGAACGTATCGTTACATATACGTTACATTTGTATCTTGCTGATTACCATATCTTGTTAAATCGAGTGAAGTTTTCTTTTAAGTCTATTTTATCAGATGGCAACATAGGAATTTGAATGCCGTGATGGAAGGGCATCAGGAAAAGAAATCAAGCGGAACCAGAATTTCATTTCTTGATACATTCACCATTAAAATCTCAGTTTTTAACCATATTCATGTTTGTAGTGGGCGATTCAGACGAGCCAAATGTACTCTTATCCCTGTTGCATGAGCGTTTTACAACGCCCACACATTTCAATCTAACAAAGTCCCTTGATTGAACTTAACAACAGTTGCTTTTCAATGTTGCTGTCTGCAAGACGAGCAAGTGAAGAAGGGGGTAGGGCTTTTGGGATATCAGTCTTGAAAACTAGAAGTTCTTCGTGAATGTTGGATTCGTTGTTCAGTTTGAAGCTGGGGGAGAAGAGAAGAAGGAATAACGGCAAAATTTGGTTCAGATGTAAGTGATTAATGTTCGGTATAGAAGGGTGCGTTCGATGTCTGGTAACCTGTCGTTTGCTGACACTGTAAGTCTCTTTGCGGAAGTTCAGTAACGGCTGTATATAGCGTTACATTCCTGCGTGTATGAGAATTCGTGGAAGCAAAGAAAGGGGGTAGCTGAGTTTAAAGGGCCCCCTTTCTGTGCCTTTTCCTCTGACTAAAGGTTTTGCTTTTTGTACGGCAGCATCAGGCACTGAAAAAAAAAAAAAAATATCAATGTCCACTAGCTCTCCTGTACCCAACTGTTACCAAGCGAGGATCACACAAAATAATCCCTAAGATAAGTAACCCAAAAAAATATTAACGAGATAATGTTCTTCGTAAAGATATTGTTATCATACTTTTAAAATTTCTCTCTTAAAAATAAAATAAAAATTAGTCCGCTGGACGAAAAAAATTGCGCGGTTCCTTTTTTCGCTCTCGTAAAAATGTAACGAATTCCCGTTCCCGTTCCACCAATGCAAAACGGAACGACGGTGTTCTTTCGTTCCTCCTAAAAGGAACGCTGTTCCGTACAACACTGATTGTGGACGGCTTCAAAAGCGCACCATCCTGAACTCATCAAACCAGAAGGCCCTGTCGCTTGCACTGTTGAAGTCGTTGGTATCTAGACCTCTGACGCTATCCAGGCACTATAGAAAAACTTCTCCGGTATTGGAATCAAGAACATTGCTCGACTAGTCGGGAGTGTGTTTTGTCACGGGATTTCAAACACGCAGTATACAAACAATAAACTGTGATTTACTCACGACTCTGGCATTGTATTCCGGGTTAGTGAATCTTCCGGGCTTAAAAATCCAACTCTTGATCTAAAAACGAGACAAAAAACGAATATGTTAGTGTATAGGTACTCGTTAGGAGTTTAGGAGCATACTTCAGTGAAGAACGTTTAGGATGGCACCTTCAGAATAATGGTTTGGTCGTTAACCTTCACTGAGGAAAGGTAGCGGCTGGTTAAGCTCACTTCAACCCTCTTTTTTATCTATGTATGCGCGATAGAGGTCTGCGCATACATAGAATATTTTATAGAGAATTGAATATGAATATTTCAACGTGAATTCAATTTTGTTTCGAATACGAATATTTTACATTTAAATGCGTTGAGCCCAAATAATTTGAGAAATCGCAGCTAGAATTGTTTTCCCAGACAGCATATTGGCATGGGATGGGACATTTTTATTACACGAGAAACATTTCACATACCTGTATTAACGAAGCAAAAAGCCCCGATTAAATGAGTTGTGTAATCTAAGAAAAGATACGACTACCCCAATTTTTTTTAACATGGCTCAAAGATTTCTGTCTCGGAACGAGCCTTTAAAATCGGGTGGCAAGGTATAATGTCCAGTGTAACTAAAGAAAACTGACTGACAAGAGTGAGCTAAATATTCGAGACTATCGATCCAATAACTAAGACGATCCAACACGGTAGCCGTTTCGTCTAGCACACCGGTTAAAAGCAGTGAAGCTTGGTGTTAAAAATGAAAGAATTCTGAAGACATTCGCAATTTTCAAATTTTAGAAAAACCTTCAATACTTCAAACAGCGAAAGTGTGCTGCGAACATAATCAAATAGCGAACATATTATTTGTGAATCATTTGAAGCTTCCGATATCCACACACCTCTACCACACAACCGAGTATAAGAAAACGCACATAATATATGTAATGTTTCTACTGTAAATATAGATCAATACATATTTCTTTAACGCGCGTTATTCATCACAGTCAGTGGCTTGAATAGCGGCACACAGCCGGGTCTCGGCTATCCTCTGGTGTTTGACCTTTTTGTTGATTATATAAGATTGCGACGAACAACTTGCTTAAGCACTAAATAGTTTTAAATACAGTTCCTGGTCATTCGTGATTCTCTGAAAAATTCTTAGTTTTTGGTAAACTGGCATCATAGTTAACCCGAGTGGTTTTGCGGGTTATGCGAGATAATGGTGAGGTCTACTAGGATTTTATTCAGCACTATGGCCCTCTCCTTTAGGGAGAAAACACTAACCGCCCCATCATCTCGTTTAGAAGATTACTGCCTAGGTAAATAGAGTACATAGGCGCATTTAATACACCCCAGATCTGCCCATTATGTTGCTCAGAGCGAGCCTCTTGTTTGTTTCTTCAAATACTCCGTTAGAAACCCTTGACGGGGCTCTTGAGACCCTTTAAGTATCAGTTGCCTTGCTGTACCAGAAGTGAATTTCTGCTTTCCAGGTCGAACGTCTATTGCTGACTGAGGGATTAAATATAATCACTGGAGACGTTACAAGGTTTCATCGTTAGCAATTGCTTCTTTCCAATCGCTGGCAGGTGCATTCTAAAAAATAGGGGAGAGGTATTTAGTCCCTCAGGAGAACAAATTCGCTGCCAAAACCATTAGGATCTGCGGTACTGATTGGGAGGGGAGCAAGTTTTGCACCCCCCGTTGGTTCCTCAAAGTTGAACCCCCACGACTAACCTTTCACTCCTGAATTTAGGCCACTGAGACTAAATGTTGCGCCGTTACCTTATTTATTACTAAATTGCGTCCTTACAGACTCAGGTGGCGCTACTAAACGTCAAATTCAATATTTTCCAAAAAATGGTTACCGCTGGGTTAGATTTTTTCCACGCTGATTACATCACCATTTGAACAGCGCTGATTTCACATTTGCACGCATAAAATACATTAATGTGGACAAGGCATTATAATACAGATGACACACACAAACAAGACACATGCGACAACACGCTAATCCAATCACCGCTCATGCGCCCTTTGACACCCAATCACCAATCCAAGCGCCACCCGCGCGCCTTTCATAGTGATCATTTGAAAGACGACGTTCGGTCAGGGATTACCTCGTCCGTGAACGATGTTACAAATATGTGACTTCCGCACAATATTGTTTCCAATATTGTTGCTAAACACTCCAAGGAACGTATCTCTTACTGAGAAGTAACGGTACACACAGCAATTATTTTGCGACAGTCTATACAGCGCCCCCAGAGATTTCCTGCAGCCATATTCTCGCTTCCCCGCATAGACTGCCCCACTTTGCGCGTGCGCGTCTGCGTGGCAACAGCATCGCCTCTTGCGAAAGAAAAACGTATTTTAAAGCATAAGAAAGAATGAAAGGCGTTTACAACTCCCTGTAATGCCGAGTTAGAGCGCAGTTCTTGAGGAGGAGGAGGGAAGGGTACTGAGGGGAGGGTATACTCTTCCTCCCTCCTCCTCACCTTCTCATCCTGCCTGCTACTCCTCCCTCCGAGCGGCGTCGCCGTCGGCGTAACCGTGAGGTCACGTAACGTCACGTGACCCTCGTGACCTCACGGAGGTCAGGTGACCTCACGGGTTCACGTGACGCCACTGAGGTCACGTGCCCTCACGGGGGTCACATGACGTCACCGGGGTCACGTGACCTCACGGGGGTCACGTGACCTTACAATTACGCCAACGACGAAGCTGCTTAAGGCGGAAACGGGCGCCTAAGAGCTGCACTCTAAAAAAACGGAAACAGAATAAACTGTTTTTTTCAATATTTTAGCACATGCTACGTAACCATTTTCATCCAAGTTAAAAAAAAAGTACAAACGCTTTCAAAGCACGTTCCAAAGAATGCAAAGGCGAAGGACGGCAGGACATCGGTCAAAAGCCGCATGGCCAGTGCATCAAGATGGCCGCGCTCGCGGCAGCGCTGGCTTCTACGACGTGCTGGAACAGAGCCTGCGATCGTTATAAAGTCAGCTCCAACCCTTAAACACGGCCCCCCCTACAATATTTGATGTAACGATGGTCTGTTGATTCCTCGCCCTGCATTTTGAAACAGAAAAGGCGCCGCTAACGCTGGATATCGGCGATGCAGAAGACGCCGCCATCTTTCCGCGCGTTTGCGGACTAAAACGTACAGATGCACCCTGACGACCCTGACTTAAGGCCCCTACGCACAGTTTCTTTTTAGAGTGTTTGAGTGCGTTTGATTTCGTCGCGGCTGCGAGGATCCAGAGCATACCTGCTCCTTATGTCTCGTGCCTAGATGATTCCTTGAATTGGAATCCACGCCTCATACGAAGCACAGATGTGCCGGTGACTCGCTTTGGTTCCTTGACGCAACGCAGTCAAACGCACTCGAACGCTCTCAAACGCAGATGTGCGTAGGGGCCTTTAGGAGGACTAATGGCTGCGTTTGCTCGCGTACGCCTCTCGGTTAGTCCAGGACACGATGTAAGATAATACTCCTCAGGTTAGGTCAGCGCGCTCCTCGCGCAGTGCAGATAAAGTTCGCCCAAATAGTTCGCCTTTCACTCTCTTTTTCTCTCTCACTATGGTTTCAAGCGGCGCCGGCAGTTGACTCGTCGACCCGTGGGCACGGCGAAGACGGCTCGTGCCGCCTCATGCTCCACACGCGCAGAGCTCCAGCGAGGCTGTCGCTCGTGCAGAAAGACCACGGTGTACCGGGGTGTCATGGCAACGAGATAATTTTTTTCGCTCTCACGCAGTTTCGCCGTTTTGCCGCCGGCGACACTGTCAACCGCGATTGCACCGAGGCCGCGGGCACGGCGGCAGCGGAATGATGCAGCCTTTCGGACACCCGTCGAACGGACACGATCTGATTCCTCGCGCCGCGCGTTCAGCCCCGCCGTGTCCTCACCTAAAGAGCGTATCTTACACTGTGGTGCAGGACGAGTTTTTTTTTTCATTATTATTTAACAATACTGAGAGTTAGTTAGTCCTCAGCAATCGGACACGATTACTAGCTCAAACCAGATGGTATCTTCGCGGAGCAAATGGTAGTTCAGAGAACGAAATGGTACCGTTAGTCCTCTGAGACCATCTATTTTCTTAAAGTGTAGTGTTGCGCAAATATTTTAATTTTCGAATAGAGCTGGTAGCGACGAAAGAAACGGTGACGCACATTAAACAATTGCACAGACAATCTCTAAAAGCTACGATGAAGTACTAAAAAAGATAAAGAAACAAGACAGCGAGATTAAAGGGATACTTCAACGAAATTGAAATATTCCCGTCGTATTCAAAAATAGGTTAAATATGATCCACAATATCCGTAAAAGACCATCGCACGTTTGTATTTTGAGCCTGGTGGCTGTATTTCTCGTTATAAACGGCCCACTCTGGCAAGCGCTCGGAGAAGGCCCAGCTTAGAGCACGTGACATCCAACGCAACCGTGACGTAGGTCGTCTCAAGACGAGCAAAGCTACGGCGAGGCTGACGTCGAGAGGATGGCCTAGTCGTTCCAGCCACCGAAGCGGCTGCTTTTGTACGAATTTTGGGTGACAGGTTAATCTTCTATAATCTTGTAGGGGGACAATAGCGACTTCTGCGACACACAAAAGGCATTCTCGGGAAGAGGGGAGTTCCTCCTGCCCCTCTTCTTTCGTCGTGGCCGGAGACGAGACAACCTCCGTCACTAACTGTCAGGGTTCCTAGACAAGCATTACAAACGAGGCGTTAGCGGCATCCACCAGGTGCTCTTTTCTAATCGTTTAACTCGTTTTAAAATTCCTTTTCGAGACTTTTTTAACAAGATATTGGTATGTTCGATGTGATACTGCTCCTTTGAACACATATAGACCAAAAAATGAGCGCCGAAATTTCGTTGTAGTATCCCTTTAAAAAGACACTGACACCCGCCCAAAATTTTTATTTTAATTTTTTTGCCAGGCGATTTATTATGGTTGTCGGAAGACTACCCAATTATTATTTTGCAACCGAGTCACGTATATTTTTATTAAAGCAAAAAAAAAAAAGAAAAAAAAAAACGCAACTGCTCGAAACCGAAACTGAAACCCGCGCACGGAGGTCAGAGAAGTGGAGAGGAGAGAGTGGAGTCGTGGAAGGCACGTGGCCAGACCCAACCGTGCGCTTTTTTGTTTTCCCCTCTGTGTTTTTTTGTTTTCTTTTTGTGCGCAGCAGACGATTTGCGTGGCGGGAAGTGTTTGCGGTGTGATTCCTTTGCAGTTATGTTTGTTCCGCTCGCTTTTCTGTACTTCAAGATGAGTTGTTCTGTACATTAAGAAGTTGGAGATGAGTAGTGAGTGCCCGTGGTAAATTTCCATGATCGGCTCCGAAAAGAATACCCCCAAGATGCTACGTGAAGAGCTGGCTCACATGCCCTGAGCCCGAAAAGAGTGGCCATGTGCTGCAGTGTCTGCACTAGTTTCCCAAATGTCAGTGGGATCGGGACCAATGGCTGGCTGCAATTCTTGTAGAGCATCTACAGGCGCCTCGGAAAGCAGACGCTACCCGATTTATATGCTCCCTGCATTTTGTGGAAAGGGATTACATTTAGTTCGCAGCTGTCAGGGAAATCCCATACCATTTAGTTCAGCGACGTTTAATCTACATTTGTTGTGTTTTTGTTTTGTCTTTCAGTGATAATTGTAAAAAAAAAAATGGTTACTTCAAAAAATGTAAAAAAACAAACAAACAAAAAAAAAAACGGCACGTTTCTATTGGGTATTCAACCCGCTCCCTCCGCGAGTGAGGCGGACATCTTTCCACTGAGGTATACTGGGGAATCTTTTTCGTTAGTAATAATGTAGCCAGTCAACTGTAAGTTGGGAAGTTTGCTGCCAATTTTTCTCCAGTAAAAGCGCTCCTGGGTCGAAGCCGGGAAGCACCACGCATGTGCCACATTCGCACATTATAAAGAAATCGTGCGCATACATATTCAACTCGAAGTACGCACTTCGTGCTTGATGTTTGCGCGAGCGATGTCTTCAGCCACGAGAAGGGAGCGACGGCTCGGCGACGTCTTCGTACAAATCGGCTTGGTGGTCGGGCGTGTCGTATGGGATGAATACCAATTCCTTTGATCGGTCCCGAATTTCACCTCCGAAGGCAGACAGAATTCACCGGTACCGCGAATGACAGTTTTGAAGTAGAGGTCCCACGCCCGTCCTCCGCTGCCGTCGCCGTCCCCGCGAGTCCCACGATACGCGGATCGACGCCATGCTGAGAATTACGCAGTGAACGCACAGAATGCTTTCGGTTCTCTGTGCAACTATTTTTTTTTTCAATCAACGTATTTGCAGCTTTTCAGAAGCCACAAAAAATGGGTTTCATTTTTTTTCCTATTTTTATCATTGAGTGTGTGCCTTCGATGACCAACGACTTTCATTACATTTGGTTGTTGTGCCTAGACCTAAGAAAACGGCCCGTGGTCACGGAAAAGAGAGTGAACGAGACTCAAACTGGCCAGTTCTTGATCGGCGGTTTTTGGGCGGAAAGAAACCGAATTTCGGGCCGCAAATTGTGTTCTGGGTAGTTGGACTCTCATATGTCATGTACAACTAAAAACCTCGGCGAGCATAAATACCCTGTCAGTGTCCCTTTAAGGAACTTAAGACAGGGTAAACAAACTTGAACGGGAGCGAAGGACTTACGATACTGCCCAAATGAACAGAGAACTTAAACGCATTTGGCCAGTGAGATCCAGAAGTTACGAAGTTCTTGCGCTGGTATGGAGGGCCTAAATTTAGTAATATGTGATTTTTATTTCACCAAAAGACGCCCCAATATTCGTTAAATCAATTATTAAAATCAGGCATGATGCTTAGACATAGCTGTGTAATAATGTTCCCGCTGTTTATTTCATGTGCCCAAAAGTGTATGGCAAGTCAAATAGCTTGGAATAACAAGGTGCATGTTGGTCTGGCGTCTGCTGCATTGCCAACAGTAGACCAACTTCAAAATCTGGAATCATGAGTAGATTAATAGTGTTATATGTTGGACAGTGTGTTGCGTCAGCCAGAGTATGACGACATTGTCACATGGAGTGTATATCAAAATTTAGTCAGTGCAGCAGAACTGGGGGCCTGCTTCAACGTGTATCACACAGACCGCCTGCCAGTACGATAATCACCCAGATCGAAACGGGCAGAAGGGGGGGGGGGGGGTTGAACACAGGATTCTTGGGTTCTGCAGTGCGTGCTTTTGACCAGATGCTCTGAACTGCATCAAGTCTCTCAACCATGAATATACCGTAAAATATTGAGCAAATGCCCACACAATAGGTGTTTTAGAATAACATACGTACGCGTATACTATTATTGCGTACGCAAAGAATGGCGTCGTCGCCACTGCGCATGCGCCGAGCGCCAACTGCGATTTGTCGGTTTGCGTGCGCTATTTTAACGTGTTTTCGGTTTTCGGAAATAGTTTGCGCACACAGAGTCTTTTGCGCTCCTCCAAGGAGGGTTTGTGTCGAGAGGTTGGCTAAAGCCAAGACGAGCACAGTTAAAAGATGGCGACCCCTAGGACCGCGACAGAAGCCTCGTGGCCAAAGGCTTTGGAGGTGTCGTAAGCGCGACGTCGGTGGCATCCTCGCGACTGCGATGTTCAACACAGGACGACGTTGTACTCGGCTTGAGAGACCCAGTGAGGTGGGAAACAATCGCTGGCAACTTGATGCTTTCGTCGTAAAAACATTTCTCGGCGAAAGTACGGTGTGCGAAGGTCGCCCACGCGAGACCTCTCTTGCCGAGGCGACGCAAATGAACAAGACCGGTCGACCGCTCACGTGACATTCTCACATTTGAACAAGTCTATACTTTGTCTCATCTTAACATGAACTAACTGTAAAGGCTGTGTAAGCGCGAGTGGATACCCTAGAGTGTCTCGATGTCCTTCTGGTGCGCTAGGACAGCCTTTACTGCCTTGATTGTAGCACTCGCTGCACAAGCTCTTGTGCAACCGTTCAGGCTTCATCCAAAGCAACGAGCTCGCGCTTTTAGCATACGCGGCTAACAATAGTCCATGTTAAGGTATGGCGAAGTATAAAATGTTTCTCTTCCTAAAAATATTTTAGAGCGCAGCTCTTGGGCGCCTGTTTCCGGCTTGAGCGGCGTAACCGCACGGTGCACTTGGGGAAATGTCCCATAATGCACCGCGCGAGCCCCCCCCCCGGGGTCACGTGACTTGGGGGGTCACGTGACCCCCTCCCCCCGAGGTCACGTGACACCCCGAGGTCACGTGACACCCCCCCCCCCCCCCAGGTCACCCTCCCGAGGAGATTAAAGAAAGAGGGAAGGAGGAGGATAAGGAGGAGAGGAGGAGGGTTACCTCCCCGCAGTACCTTTCCATCCTCCTCGTCAAGAGCTGCGCTCTAATTCGGCGTTACAGGGAGTTTTAAACGGCTTTCACTTTTTTGTTCTCAAGTTACACCATTTGATGTGCGAATTAAAACAATTTGGCTGAATCTTGGTGGCGTTGCAAGGGCGAGAATTGTTGGGTTGCATCGCGTCAGCGAAACGCATTCCTAAAAGTCTCTTGCGCAGCGTGCGCTAACGCTAGCGCTAAGTGTAGCGCCAGCATGCGCTAAAATTACCTACGTTATTATAAAACTCCCTAATATTTTAACATAATCTCAGGAAGCTGGGGGATGAGCACTTGTTAGATCCCAGTGCAAATATACAGAAGCAGCGCATGATATGATGGGCTTCACTGCTTTTTATCGGCGTGTTTGTTTCCGAAAGATCGCACGAAGTTTGATGGTGTAAAATGAATGGCCCAAAAAATATACACGTCAAAAAAAAAAAAAAATGTTGGTGCACAGGTGTACTATGCGTAAATGGGCGTCTGCGGTGTGGCGATGTCGGGTGCGGAAGGGGCAAATGCCCGTGGCTGAGAGTCCTGCAAGGGCGAATGTGCAGCACCGCGTGCCGCCATCTCCGGGACGCATATGGGGAATTGCTTGTGATTCTTTTTAGCGCATCACCGAGTCGCGCAAGAGAGTCGCGTGGACTGTCCCCACAAAAGCGCAGCCATCTTGGATGTCATCCCTTTTGATATGCGGTAAAGCATCGTTTTGATCTCTCCACGCCGCTGGAAGATGCTTACGAAAAGTGCGTGGTTTTCGCACATTTCTGCTTTGCCGTCCACCTATATCTACTCTTATGTTCCAGGTGGAAATATGTGATTATTTTCTTGTCCCGCCTACCAGCAGATATGGAACCCACGTGACTGTGAGCGGCAAGAAACGGAAAGAGTCTCTGGAGCGATGAGCAGCGATTGGGAAATCACGACTTCTAGAGGAGCGCGTCGCAATTGAAGCAAGCAAACGAGCAAAGCAGCAGATAAGAAAGGACGCCCGTGCGCGCTGCGCGGTTCTCGGCAGCAGGCGGCGCGCCGCCAGGGAACGAGGCTCTACGATGCTATCTGTGTGAGGTCACTTCCGTGACCAAGTTTTCGTGACATCGACCTCCCAACTTTGCACCCCCTTCCAAGTGCGAAAAAAGACGTAGTTCTGTACGTACAAAAAAAAAAAAAAAAAGAGAAAGAGCGAAAAATATAGTGTATTTTAGACTAAGTGCTCGACTGAGAAGTTATACAACATGTGACGGCACACTAGGGAAGATTGTGAGAAAATGTGGATGTCGACTTTTGCGTAACATTCATTTGCCGCTTCCTCAATAGCTATTTTGAACTTGGACAGAATAAATAACGTATCGAGAAGAGTAAAGCCCGATTATTCCGAAACTTTGGTTAGTATGGTGAAGGTATGGTGTGATTTCGCCATACTGAACCTTCCGCCCGTGTTCTAATTTCTTCTCTTTAAAGCTTCCAAACGAATTGCATTCCTTAAAGATCAATCACAAGGTGCCTCTGTTCTCTGGTCCGGGCAAAGTACTAGCAGACCCGCCTCAAAAAGCATCTTTTTTCAGTTAAAACACACAACGAAGCTATGCCCTTTAGGGCGATAGTCACGGAGAGGGGGTCGTGGCAAACACAGGTGTCGTCGTACCTTTAACGACACCTGTCGCAGCTCCATTTACGTAATCCTTTCAGGGTCAGTAATTCCGCGAGTGTGGTGGAATACTTTAAAGATTAAAATCCCGGTACTTGTGACGCGGTTTCCTTTGATGTCGAAGATATTTTCTATTCTATCCCACATGAGGCACTTTTAGGGGCGAAGCTCCTTAGGGGCTAGCCATGTCCGTATGTCCGTCCGCCGTCCGGTGTGCCCCTGCTCGTGAGCTCACGAGCAGGAGCTCACGAGTTTCTGCTCGTGAGTTCAGCAGTGAGAGCAAAAAAAAATAAATAAAAAAAGATTAAAAAAAAACGAAGAGAAAAAGGGGGGCTCTGAGATGCCACCCTATCATCTTCTTAAAAAAAGAAAAATAAGAAAACCACACATTCTTCTACTGACATGAATGAAAACGGCACCATCAGCTCTACCTATGACCAAAATCAGTATCAACGAAAAAAAAAAGAGTAGGGGGTTCTGAGTTGCCATCCCATCTGTCTTCTTAAAAAAAGAAAAAGAAGAAAGCCACATATTCTCTTACTGACATGAATGAAAACGGCACCATCAGCAGTACCTATGACCAAACTCAGTATCATCAGCACCACCCGAGCTTCGCCCCAATCAACATCATTCACCACGTGGAGATGCGGTAATATTTTTAAAGCGGTTAGAGAAGCTATTGAAACGTTTGGTGTTTTAAATTTTCACAATGAGTGTGGCGTGTGTGAGTTTTTTTTAGAATTGTTACACTTTTATCTGAGCTCCACCTATGTTGTTCATGAAGGGGCAAAGCTCGTACAGAAGGAGGGTGTATGTATTGGGACGAGCGTGGCGCCCGTGCTGAGCGACCTGTTTTTAGCAAAGCGTGACAAAGATATTGAAAGCCGGTTGGATAAAGAAGTATTACCTGGTGTTTTTTGTTCGAAGAAGAGTTCTGAAACAGAAGGCTTCATCTTTAAAATGTTAGGAGTGTTTTGGGACAGTGCGCCAGGCCCCAGTTTCACCAGTGGAAATCCCGTGGATGATAGCCTACAGTTTTTTTATTTGAAAATTTTATTTCGAAATTCAGATGTCTGTTGGATTTATTGCCCTAGAGCTAAGAAGGGGGTGTTACTATATGATTTGCCTCTACGTGCCTGAGGGCTTCCCTAATGAAGTCCTGCCCACATAAGGTAAAAGAAAGCTTTAGGTTGCAGGTTGTGAAGGAAGGAGGCTTTCCACCTACACTTCTTGTGGGGGTGGCAAAATGCCTGATAAAGAAACTTCGGGGAGTATGTGGTGTTGTAAGAGGGAAGCCAAGGCGTAGGCCAGCTGTAATACCTTATGTGCATAAGGTGAGCCACAATATAAAAGAAAAGTGGGGCGAAAACATGGGGTTCCTGTATTACTCTGAGCTCCTCAAGAATTGGGCAGATTATGCGGAAAAGTGGGACAAGGGGAGCCACGCGGGTCCGAGTCTGTCAGAAGAAACATAAGACCAGGTATGTGGATTGTAGCGAGGGCGTGGTTTACAGGATTCATTTATCATGTGGCACAGTATACATAGGCCAATCGGGACGTAGTATAAATGACAGGCTCAAGGGGCATGCGCTCTCAGTTAGATCGTCACATTCGGGAATTCTGGCTCTGCACTCTGACAGATGTGGGTGTGTCCCGGAGTTTGACAACACCGTTATCTTAGCCTGAAACCGAAACAAACTGACAAGGGAGATATACGAAGCGTTTTTCATAACTGAATGCGTTGAAGGAACGTGTGCCAGCGCTCCATCGATAGCCCTGTTTGGCTCTGAGGTGGCGTTTTTAAAATATTTCGTAAAGTAGGTAGCAGATAGGGGCAAGCACTGATTGGATGATGTCGCATTTCTGTCGTACATGTCGTGATTTCAGGGTGTATATATATGTATGTTTTCTGAGAATAGATTTCACTTGCAAGTAGCGCTCTGTGTTGTTCGTTTCTTTTACTTGTCTCTTCACTCTCAAGAAACAAGGGTGTATTGTTACATCCTTTGTCCCATATAATACACCCCAAAATTCAATTTGACGTACAGCGTCCTATAGTGGAACAGAGGGTCCAAATTTTACGAGGGGCTTGATAACCGTGTGGTGCAACTTATTAAAATAGCTAATGTACACTCTCCGGCAATATGAAAGACCCACTGGGAGCGCGTGGCCGAGGCGGTGGCTGGCGGGGGCGCTGCGAGCGCTCCTGGCAATGCCATTCTGCTTCGAGGGGAGGACGCTCACTCGGGCTCAGATAAAGCGAAATGCGCTTATCAGTTTGTGCCGAGTCCCGAGTCAGCGTCCTCCCCTCGAAGCAGAATGAAACTGCCCGGAGCGCTCGCAGCGCCCCCGCCAGCCACCGCCTCGGCCACGTGCTCCCAGTGGGTCTTTCATATCGCCGGAGACTGTACGTTTTACTGACTACAAAAAATATAATCGGGGTTTTCTTGGCCCTACTGTACAAACTCTGTGATTTCTTTATGTGGTTTTTGATACGTACTTTAGCTAGTGAATGAGTTATATCACACCGTTATCAAGCCCCTCATAAAATTTGGGACCGTCTGTTTGACTATAGGGCTCCGTACGTCGAAATGAAGTTTTGGGGTGTATTATATGGGACAAAAGGTGTAACGATACACTTTTTTACACCCTTTTTTCTTGAGAGTGTTGTTTTTAGCGGTTTTACCCTTAAAAGATTATAATTACTGGTATACGCCACCGCGTGCCTATGGCGTCACGTCGATGCGGTGGCACTGCTGTCGGCGCGGCGTATATGCAGGCGCGTCATGGGGTGTCCAAACAGAATACTTCAGAACGCGCGAAGGGACACTTCTCCGCCAAATAAGGTAAAGTTGAAGTCCGACCGCCCGTCCTCTGTCTGGACGTCCACCTGGCGAACATCGCAGCTACCCTCCTCGCCTCCTTCTGCTTTTCTCTGACGTTGGTGCATGTCTATCCGTTTTGTCACACCCTCGTATCCTTTTCTTTCCCGTTTTCGGAATTAGGCAAACAGCTGCGGAGGCCTTGAGCGATTGACGAACAGCCAACAGAGCGCGGGAGTGGCTATAGGGACCGACGTGGTGTTTGTAAACGGCGCGTTGGTCTGTATAATATTGGCTAAGTTATAGCTTTTGCGCTCTTCACACTGTTTCTAAGTAACTGTAGACAAGCAACTGACTTTCCAAAAAACGCCCGCGCGTTTACCGTCCCGATGAACGCGCGGGAAGTCAGTAGCTGCGCTTCTTGGAAGGTAGAGAATTACGGTGGCCTCTTATCACTGGCAGAATTTGAACCGCAGGGGGATTGTTCAGTTGTCTCACCTCCAGCGCGAGCTTCCTATCTTCGATAAAACTTTGGCGTCTCGCCGAGCGCGCACGCGCCGTCAAAGCACGACAAAAAGGAGCGAACGTGTGCTGGTATCGGAAACAGACGTCCTGCCGCTCTCAACCAATCAGTGACCATAGAAGACAACGTGTGTTCATAGGCCATCATTGGCAGGGTGCCGAACAGGTCCTTAGTACGGTTCGGGTTCAGTACCTTTGAGTTTTGTTCCGTTTTGGCTCCGTTTTAGTGAGGCATTCGAAATATCCGTTCGGTTACTGGTTTCAGCAAGCGCGAACCGGTTCAGACCAGCTCATAACTCTACCTAAGACCGCGGTTCCCCGTGTATTTACTGCGATGAATAAAAATAAAAGCTCTCAGCTCCCAGGGGTTAAGAAAATAAAAGTGCGTTCGACTCCGCCTTCATCTGCATTATAAATACTACAAACCCCATGTTTGTAGTATTTATAATGCAGATGAAGGCCGAGTCGAACGCACTTTTATGTGCTTTCTGTGGCACGAAAGCAGAGCCACAGAAATTAAGAAAGCAAAAGATATAAATGCTTAATTTCAATTTCTCATCCTTCCATTTCGTAAATTACGTACTCATCCCAGTAAGTAATTTACTTTCTACCGAATATCGTCGGTAAAAAGTAAATTACGTACTCATACAAGCGCTCGAGAAAAGTACGAAAGGACGGTATTACTAATGTGCGGAGGAAATCAGCTAGGACGCACAGGAAGTACGCACCGTATACACTCAAAGTACACGCCTCGAGTCACAAAGTTGGAGACGAGAAAGACAGCAAAAAAACAATAAACAAATAATAAAAAAAAAGACAAAAGGCTGCCATGCCGCAGTTTTAAACATATTTTTCCCCTCAGGTGGCGTTCAGAGCTCCAGGCGACTCCAGGTGATTGGCGTTTTAGCGACGGGCGCCCCGCAGTGTCATGGTCCTCGTTGCTTCGCCTCTTCAGTGGCGGCTCCAGATTTTGCCATAAGGCAACATGCACACTTATAGCCGTTAATTCGTTCTACGCTTGTTAGCTATATTGTTTAACGGCAAATGGAACGTAGAATTGCTTTTTTTTGCCTCCTGGAATGCTCAAAAATATATGCAGTTTTTCCGATGATGGGCAGCAGCGGACGTAACGAGCCATATCAGCCAAACCAGTGCTGTGAACGTTTCGCATGACTACACAACCCGCCGCCTACGCGTCGCTGCGCATCTCCCAAAGGTCACGTGACACACACGCTGCAATGGATTGAGTCCCACGTCTCGTAGCTTGCGCTGTGGTTCATCGTAAGGGGAAAGGCAGACAAGAAGTGTAGGCCTCCGCGCCGACGCCAAGTCACCCGGCACACAGACGTGATGTTTACTTATTTGCTTCATTCCTGTTGCGCTGCCTTCACGCCGCTTTCGTTCATTCAGTCAACACTGGGCTGCTGACGTCACCGTCGCGAATATTTAATTAACGTCGCGCTACCACCCGCGAATATATGCGCGGCTCGCATTTTATTCCGCCGAACCATTTTCCAACGAACCGGTAACCGCCACACGAAAATACGGCTTTGTTCCGGTTCGTGTGCTATAGTGAGTGTATGCATGTTGTTTTTCGAGCACACGGTTCCGATTTTACGAACGGTGCAGTTGTTCCATTCAGTGAAACCGCATGTAAATAACGTGTCTTAGCAAATCGTAAAAATCCCGCAACCGTTAAAAGAATGATGATGATATTTGCACTTGACCGGGGGCGCTATCTCGTAGTAAACATCTGAAACGTTCTGCATCGTGCAAATTTGAGGCTTGAGTTTCACGGAGAACAGTGTTGTAAATAAGAAGGCCGAAGCAACATTTACCGGTCGGAATTTCTAAAGCTCCGAAACTGGATAGAGTAAAGTGTGTCTGAACAATTACCAACGTCGGCGATGTGTTTCTATCTTCTTGAACTTGAACGGCCGTTCACATCGTGTACCGTAAAACCAAACCATCGTTTGCTCGCGGTGGCCACGGTGGCTCGTGAGCCCAGACCACGAGACTTTAATGAGATCCATTGTCTACAGCATTCACGATCGCTCATCATTGCGAGTAGTCTTCGAAATGATTTGGTCGACTTCTCAGACGAAGCAAAAAGTATCAGGATGCCAAATCGCCTCCGGCTGTGTTAAGCCTAGCGCTTGGTGGGGCCGGCGGAGTCGACCGCCATTTTGTATTTTTTCCGAGTATCCAACGATAACAGAGGGCGGAATGGGAGCAAAGAACGCGCATTCAGAACCCCCTAATGACTCACTAGCTTATGCGCAGCAGCGTCGGCGATGCTTTCGAGGGCGAACCGTTCTTGTCGAAACGAATTGTTAAGACTCACGTATTCGATTTGGGTTACGGTGTTGTTCCGATTCGGTAGAAGAAATAACGGTTTTGATCCAGTTTTTGGTTTGAGTTCGGTTCGACAGCCTGATCGTTGGATGGATGAATGGCTGAAGAGATTGAACGCAAATGATCCAAAACCAACCGATTTCCAATGAGCAAACGCTTCCGATATTTGAAACAGCAACCTTAATATAGACGCTTTACAAACGCGCCAAATTACAGCCGCCATTGCTGACCTTTTCTTGTCTTACCAAGATGCCGAGCAACTGAACCGGTAGTTGACGATACTCTACAAAGGCCAATGCTTTAGGAAAGGACCCAGTTGAATCTAATGTGGCAATAACCTGGCCTGCTATAGTAATAATGAAGTGGAATACACGAAATAAGAGGAAGCAAAAACTGAAGGTCATTTATGGCGGCGTCCACGCACAGCTGCTGGAAAGCGTCTGTACCTCGTCTCACCTTAGCATCGACTAACCGCGAATACTGTGCTAGCGCGAGCGGTGCACTCGCTGCACAAGCGCTCATGCAGCCGCCGAGGCTTCATTCGAAGCGACTATCTCGCTCTTTTAGCACGCGCGACTAACAATAATCCAATACTAACGTGAGACGTAGTATAGTGAGTTTTTGTGTTGCGTATACAAGGCAATGCAAGCATTGCGCGTTTGTGACAGCGTTGCGTGTTCCACACTGCGCGTCTTCGAAGCCAATACTGCATCTTGGAATGGCGCACTGTCGACGACGCTCATGCAGCGTAGAGAACGCAACAATAACGCAAACTCAAAGCTCTTACGTTTGCTGCTGTACAGAATACGAAAACACTATACTGAGTGATATGCGTTGAAAGGCGTGAAGCAAGGATCTAAGCATTAACATTTACGACACATTCGTCAGGCCATGAACATGTGCTACATACGATCGCGTCCGTTGAGCGAAAACCCACGGAACTTTTAACGTGCGCTATTCGTGTAAGAAGTCATGCGTAAGCTCAGCAGTTGCACCAGTGCTCCAGTGAGACATAGGGCTCATCTTTTTATCCGATAATTAAGAACAACAATAAAAACAACATGTACGACAAACACTTCACATTGCGATATTTCTTATCCCTGCCACAATGGAAAGTTATTTTTTGGAAATGTTTGCGCTGTTCAAGTCTGAAGCAATTTCTAGGAGCGTGCTTGTCCACGGGTTGAACCGTTAGGAAGCTGCGGCCATGTAATTTGGGCGCGTTGAGAAAGCCGTGTGCTCAATATCGAGTTGGACGCTAAGCATCGTACATTCAACGGGGAAAAACGGAAGCTGATTTGTGGTTAAGCTCCTCCTTGCGGTAACTGCGGTCGTGCCACTGAAGAAGCCATTCGCAACTCCAGCGACGGACACTGAGTTCCCTTTCCTCCGCTTCCCATTTGGGCCACCAGTCTGCGCTGCGCACTTGGACTGACGGTAACTTTCCTCTTGTCATCTTCACTTCTGTTCCGTTGGGTCGTGTCGCGGCTTCATAAGCGGAACGGGTATACATAATAAATCGCGCCCTGCGTTTTCTAAGCTGTCTGTAGTCATAAAGGGGTAGATTACATTTGTCTTTCTTGATTACTCTTAGACGACGCATGCCTTGACACGTAACTTCAGCTAGCGAATCTTTCGATCACCGCACTATTAGACAGCATTGACATCTCTGGTAACGCCAAGATCCCCGGAACACCTTACCTCGAACAGTCCAACCACGTCGTACGGAGTGAACAGTAGGTAGTAGAGTTCGAAGAGCCGGCAGAGGTACGTGGCCATGGTGAGGACTAGACTGCAGGCGAGGTACATCGCCAGAGAATCGCGGGAGTCCTGTTCCAATAAAGGGCGCGATGAATCAGACCGGCGCAGAGCAAACTGCCTTCTTTTTCACTGCTGCCAAAGGAGATGTAGTAAGATAGCGTTTGTGATTTTTCGCACTTCTTTAGACATCCGTCGAGCTCAACGGTATCGGTCTGCTTGAGCGCGACGCCGTTTAGGACAATATTTTTTTCTAAATCAATTTGATGTATGAATATAAAGCAATGCAGGTTTCCCGGCTATACCTGACGGGAAAATGCTTTCCGCTAGCTCTAATGGGGAAATGAAAGTGCTTTATGGTTTATAATAATATAGTATTTCAGGATCTCTCGCTAAATAAACGCCCGCTAAATGTAACTGATAAATTAAATAATTGGATATTTATAAAGTAATTCGAGCTTTCCTGCTAGATTTGGCTTTCGAGCAGCGACGGACGAACGCATAGGATGTTTGATTGCCCTAGAAGAGCTATCGCGTCTCAAATATGGTATCCGCGGAATGCCGTTTTATCTGCCGGTGCTATAGATTCGTCAAACAAACCATTGTAGCCGAACGTTTGCGGAGCGCGCGGATCGGACTTTGGCGAAGAATGTGCTGCGTCATCGTCGACTTGAAGCGCGCGTAAAGCCCGGTGGTGCGCCAATGTAATCACTTGTGCGACAGGCGCGAGGCTGTTGGCACGAAAATGCGAATGGAAAAGGGGGGGGGGGGAGGGGGGGAGCTGACGAAAGAAATGCTAACGCATTTACATTGTTACCGCATATAAATGTCAGGATCACAAGACGAAATTAGGGTTCCGCTGTCGCCGCTTCATCGCCACGACTTCTCTGATTATCACTTATTATCACGTATTCTTACCTATCACCCCGACAGCATTGCCTTCAAACGAGCCGCTGATGCAAAAACACGAGGCTCCGCCTGCGGTGCCATTCACCAACCCCACTGCAGAAGTAACGGCCTTAGCGCGCCCAGAGCGTGGAATAGGGAGTTTTCGTAGACGGCGTTTCTCTCTCCGCTAAGCCCTCCGCAACGAAGAAGCCGCTGCTGCGCCAGCTCGCCGATGGCCTTGACTGCAGACTTCCAGGTATCGGAAAGGGTTGCGGGATGGCCAAAACCATCTACGAAAACTCCCTAATGAGATCTCCGCTACTTTACCGGGACCATTTTTCGTAAGAGGGGAAGGAGTGTTGGTGCGTGTGGGCCTCTGGCAACATCGACCAGTCAGCTGAAGTCAAGCCAAGACGAGCCCAGCTGGACATACGAAACAGTCCGCCATTCAGGGGACTCGCCCAGAACCTTGCGTCTCTTGCGTAGCTCCTCTTTTTTTGTATACGGCCAAGTCAGCCGCCTGAATAAAGGCTTTGGGTAATACAGGACAAGTGGCACCTAACCATGTTCGGTTGAGAGCCAGTAACGGAAGTCGACAGGCCGACTGGCAGCCGAACTCTGACACACCGCTCGTCTCCTCACTGATTGGACAGTGCGAGCCGAACCACGTCCTCGAGTGTCTCCGTGTCACTTCCGGCGGGGGTAAAACGCCACATTTTCAGACATACAGCGGCGCTCTGCTCCATGAAACGAGCGCGCTACGTGATGAGAAAGAGCGCGAAATAGAGCGACAGAAATGCAGAAAAAAGTGGACTCTCATTTTGTCGCGAGTGTTTGGACAATTTTGCTGCGAGCTGGCGTCAGTGCTCTGCGTTTTCCTCACGTTCCGTCTACATCGTATAACTCTACAACACGCTGTGAGAAAGTGGCATTTACAGAGCAATCACAGATGATAGCACTCACCACAAGTAAGACACCCACGTAGCGCTTACAATGCAGGCCGCGTCACGCCATCCAGTCTCCACATGTGTACACAGTTTCTCCACAGTAACACATCACGTTGTTTGTAACCACTGCCTTGTACATGCTACTACGGCAAAGGGGCGACTCTTTTTCTCTCAAGGGGTAACTGCAGTACAAGTTCTCAAATTTTCGGTGACGACGGTTTGTAGTGACGAAATTTCGACCCTGAATTACGGAGTGTCCCTTTTTGTTTTTTCTCGGTGCCTCGTGTATAGTTGCGGATTTATCCTATCCTAAATTTTTGTTTCTGGGGTCTAAGGGGAAACCGAAACTATAGGCTCGAGCATGATAGCAAAACTTGCGATCACCTGCATGCCCATCGTAAAACGTATAACAATAGCGAAAAAAAAAGTACGACTGCCTTTGTTACAAGAGCAGCTCCGATCAGTGAGGTAAAATGCTACAACTGTTTTAATGCTTTGCTTTGCAGATATTAAACCATCTGTAGCAGATTACACATATTCGTAAAGTTGTCGACCGAAAACCAAGGTTGCCACAATGAACGCAATCTCGTTAATTGTACGCTCGCGCTGAGCAGGAACGGACTAAACTACGGCCGGAAGTGAATGCCACCTTCGGCACCACGACGCGCTTGAGCAAGGTGAAAGTCTAAAGATCTTCGTGCACGATCGCTGAAGAGCAATTTCAAACTTCGGCCGCTAAAAAATAGCGTAACAGGGAGAAATCATCCGCTGGAACGGCTTAAAACGCAATAGAAAAAAACGCGACGAAAGAAGTGGCGGTACACGCAAGAAACCTCATTGAAAACAAAGATAATACCAAGGCACAAGGTTGCATGACAAACTTCCAACGCGCTGAATGCCCGCTGAGAAGCAGGTGGTAGCATTTTTCATATAAAATTTAGAGTGGATCGCATTTGCCCATTACTGTAGTATTTTTATGGGGCTCGCATTTAGTCTCCGTAAATCAATAACCGTCATTTAATTTGGTTACACTCTTGACCGGTGCTACCCTTTAAAGTGGTCGTGGAACAATAATTAATTACAATGTTTGTCACTTTGCACAAGCTTACTACACTAGTTGGTTCCACGCCTAGTCACGCGCAGAGATGGGCAGAATACTTTTTAATATGTATTAAAATGCAAATAAAAAATACGTTAAAAAATCTGTATAATTACAAATCTAATTACAGATTTTAGAAAAGTTTTTTTTATACAAGATACAAATACAAGAGTATTTCATCATCGTCAAATATTTCTACAAATGTATTTTATTCACATAGTGAGACACCTTAGAGTTAACCCCGGGTAAAAAAAGGCCGCGCTGAAATATAGAGTGAAGCATACCGAGGATCACAAACTCAAAAGAAAGTTGGAGCTCTAAAAATAAAACTTGTTCGACATAAAATAGGCAAGTACAACATCAGAAAACATCAATATTTATCAGTACGAGTTTTCTTTTTGTAGTGCCAGTCATCGACTTACTTAGGCAGGAGTCAGTACATATATAGGAAGAACAGCTATTTATGTTAATGCAGACTTTCATTAGGACATCCAATTCAAGTCTGTTTTTTTTTTTTACAAATAAAACTATACTTGCAGTATTTACAAGTCTTTGAGTCTGGCTATTCAAATCACCTATCGATCTTAAGAAAACGAGCTTATAACGACAAAAAACATAAACATGTTTGCTTTGTTTACTTCTAATGCTGTCGGGGATTGATCATTTATATATTTTTTCTTTGTAAATATTGTTACATCAATAATATCTGAAAATATTGACTGTATCCAATTTATTATCATGTGCGCTTGTATTGTGAAAAAAAAGCTTTATCTGGGAATTTTGTGGCCGATGTTTTTGAACTGTTATCGCTACAAATAAATCGAAGTGCCTTGTTTTTTTTTCCTCTGAAGTTTTTTTTACATTTTTTTGCATATAGGGTTGCTACACCGGGCTGACATAATCCATGACAGGTAGAATCAATCATCTAATTGCAGCTATGTTACTTGAAACACCCAATTGAAGCAATATGGCCTTTTTGAAAAATGTGGTTAATGTGGCAACCAAACTCAGCCAATCAAAAGGTTACTAATTTTACCCACGTATCTTGTTCTACTTTTCGTTTTTGTTTCTTCTTCTATGTTTAATAGGAGCAAAGCGAAGCAAGTTTCACGTGCTCTTTGTTTCGGGAAGAGTACATAATATCGCTTTTTATTGCGAATTATGTGTTAAAAATGGCATTTGGCCAGTATTCGAAATACAAATTTTTGAAATATTATATTATCGGTGTTTAAATACAATTGACAAAGACATTCCTAAATTGATATTAAATAAAAAATACCAATATTCGAAGTATTTTGAATACGTATTTTAACTACGTATTTTAAATGCTTTTATTTTAAATACTGCCCTGTTTGCACTTAACACCGTTGACCAAGAAGCTCCGTTATCGCGGTGTAACCTCAAGGATAAAAATGGACATTTCCTTTCAATCTCCGTCACGCCTAAATTCATGAGGTAGTCATCAGGTTTTGCAAGTCGTTGTGGTGGCAGGTTTGGGAAGGAGGTAGTGGTGGCATAGTCACGCGGATCGCTAGTGGCGAGGAGGATCAAATGCAACTCATAGAGAGACATGTACATAATGCGTTAGAATGAGTTACTTCTACCTTGATTTTCTTAGGTAGCGATTAACGTATTTAGTTACTTCTCTAGAAAGGAAACGAGTAACGTGGTTATTTACTTCTAAGGCCAGTTTACGAGTACGGATATTTCATTACTTCTGAAGAGTAACCTGTACAACACCCTTTAAAGAGCCTCGTTCTAATTCTAACCTGAGTATATATGTGCCTAGTGCGACAAAGGCAGACGGGAGACCCTGAAAACAACTGAAGAGTATGACAATATAGCAACGTTTATCGCTGAACACGTAAGTCGAAATCTACAGCGTGGAATGTCCTTCATCCAGCGAACAGAATAAGGTACGTGGGTTGAACCTTTCAAAAATCGAGTACAGACCGAATGTAAACACGGAGGTTGCTAACACGAGAAGGCACATAATCTATTGTCAACTTCGAACATCAGAAGCAGAGAAAAGAAAAGAGAGAGGGTAATCCCAGATTCCCCAGCTCTTCCGGAAGCGCAACACTGCCGTTTCTTCGAGCGTGTGAGGAGAACGAGTCTTCAGCGTCGCCCGAGATGTATTCTAAAGGAAGAGGGGAAACATAAGTGACGGAAATTTCGAGAGGCAGCTACTGTTTAAGTGCAACGACTAATGAAAAGAAAAAAATACACCATGAAACAAGAGCAGGTGTGTATTTGGTCGTCAAAGTAACCAGAAAAGCAACTCGTTACGTTTGTGATAAAGTAACACATTGCTTTTGAGAATCGGTAAGGAGTAACGTACTAAGTTATTTCTTGATCGAGTGGCGAGTAAGAGTATTTAACTACTTTTTTGGGTAACGTGTACATGTCTGCTCATAGATTGGAAACGAGCACAGTGTGATCAATCGACTTTGGCTTGGGACAATCAATACTTCTATAAGCATACGTGTTGCAGTCCGTGTTCAGTTCCTTTGTTGGCGAGAATGCGCAGGACACTAGCAATATTTGAGAATCGGCGCCTTTACTCTGCTTTGCCGACCTTACCGCTCATTCACACTCGAAGTGAATCCGCGTTCACAAGGCGGTTGCGAACGCGGTTGTATAAAGATCCAGTGCAATTGCACGCGCACACGATGACATCAAGTGCGCCTGCAATTGTACTGGATCTTTATACAACCGCATTCGCAACCGCTTTGCGAACGCGGATCCGCTTCCAGCGTGAATGAGCGGTTAGTGCGAGGTTTTAATGAACCTTGGCGGCATATAGTCGACACCCGGTCAAGCGGTTGCCTAACCCACAGGTGGCGAGTTGAGCGCGCGATGAAAGCTGCTTGGTTTTCTCTTCTTTATAGGTGGTATGCACTGGACGCCACATCTGAGTGTATACCATTCAAGGGGCGCGCTGAGAAGGAGCTCACACTTAAAGGTTGCCAAGACTGGCAATATTAATGGTGCGGAATGCCTTTAAATGCACTGTTGAAGTTCGTCGTCAGCACGCGCTGAGCAACTATGCGGCCTGGAAGTACGTCTGCTCTTTGCACACCTCAGGCATCTGTTTTCGCCACAAATGCGCCCACGCGCTTTTGTTTCCCCCGACCTCAACCATTGACGGCGCTCGCTTAGCTGCCTCGTCATCGCACGTTCCCGACTCGTTTTCTATGTTGCTTTTTGATTGGAACGCTTTTCCGTGCCTTCCAATGATCCTAATACGCATTTTGGAACGCTTGCTGGCAGTATTCTGCGACTAGTGCGAGTTGCGAGTTTCGTAGGCTACAAATGTCAAGGATCAATTGAACGCAGTATTTAATGAGAGTACTAAAATATCTGTTCCTATAATCTGTTTCACCTTATGTTGTACCACAGGAAAGGCTATAGACCCCTTCTGCTTACTCTCGCCCCCGACCGCCAAGTAGGCATATCCGATATGGGCGACGAAAAAATAATAAAACTTTTCAACGTGCAAATAGTAAAAAAATAGAGGGGAGGCAAAACGAGGCTGGGTGACGGTTACGCTTATCTCCTAAATGCATTCTATTGGCGTGGTGACGGCAAAACAATTTTTTCTCCCATACTGGAAGTGATAATGTTTCACGATGGCGGCGCCCTTGTGAAAAAGGTGGCTCTACCACACTTCATCCCCAGTCACTTCATTCCAGGACAGTTCATCCCAGACACATCATACCAAAGTCATTTGAATCCCAGGATGTTTCACCCCAAGACAGTTCATCCCATGGACAATTCATGCCACGACATTTTTATGCCAGAATAGTCCATACGGTCCAGCTGATTCAAGGGCTACTCACTTCATCCCAGGTCAGTTCATCCCGGGACTGTTTATCGCGGACACTTCATACCAGAAACTTTTTATCCCGAAACGTCTCATCCCAAGACTCTTCATACCAAGGACATTTCATACCTGGATATTTTATACCACAAGGGGTTCTGCCTAGAAGAATAAGTTATAAAATCGGTTTCGCACGCGCGGAGCCGACACATGCACTGCGTTTTTCTTCTATTTTCACCCGTGCCACGTAAGACCTTTAACTTGGCATTAAGCTTCAATCAGTTGAACAGTCCAGCCGGCCCGACTCATTAATTGTCATCGAGTTTGTTTATAGAACATGGCCACCTTTGTGGCTTCTCGTCAAGTATTGCCAAAGCTCTGCTTCGAAGGTCACATGTACACCAAGCACAGGACCAATGACGAGAAGATGGCATGGTGATGCGAGAAATTCCAGGAGGGTTGTCGGGGACGAGCTGTTACTGCAGGTGAGACGACCACTGTTCCACAAGGCCATACTTGCCATCTACCGAGTCCGGAAAATGTCGCCGCGGCGCGTTTACAAGGTGAGATCAAAACGCAGCCAAGCGTTCCCACGACAGCCCTCGGAACGTCGTCACCGCCTGCCTACAAGGGGCAAGACCGGCGACTATCGCGAAGCTCCCCAAGCTGTCATCACTGGAAAGGAAGATGAACAGAGTTCGACGCGAAGCCCATGGCGCCGCTCAAGTTCCCCACCGAATCGAAGATATAATTGTATCTGAACACCTCCGCATGACAAGAACAACGTCACCTGAGGTATTTCTTGCAAGGGACACAGGCTGTATTGACTCGGAAAGAATAATAATTTTCGCCTGTAATAAGGACCTGTGCCGTTTAAACACCTGCGAAACCTGGTTGTGTGAGGACACATTTAAAGTATCACCAGAGATGTTTTACCAGCTTTGGGTTGTTCATGGCCTCTACAAAGGCAGGGTGCTTCCCCTTGTATACTGTCTCTTGCCGAACAAGCGCGAAGCGACGTACAAAAGAGTAACGCGCACGCTACTTGAGGCTATTGACGATGCCACTTCAAGCCCACGACAGGTGCACACAATAGTGATGGACTTCGAAAGGGCTGAAGAGAATGCTTTTCAGAAATGCATTCTTGATGTCGATGTGCATGGATGCTTATTTTATTTCGCGCAAAGCATCTGGCGCCGAATTGAAGAGCTCGGCATGCACACGCGATTCATTGATAATTCGAGCTACCACCTCATCCTGAAGAAATTGATCGCACTGTGCTTCTGCGATGTTTTCGACATCTGCGACAGATACCGCATGCTCGCAAGACAGCTGCTGGACTTGTTTGGACGCAAGGAACAGCACCAAGAGTTCGTAGACTACTTTGAGAATACCTGGGTCGGTCGACACCACAAGGACCTAAGGTTCCCAATATCCACGTGCAATTGCAAGCGCGTGACAGAGGTCAGCCTTCCCAGAACCAACAACAGCGTTGAAAGCTGGCACCGGGTATTCCAAAATTCTGTCGGTGCATCCCATCCTACAGTATTCAAGTTGTTGGATGCGCTTCTCTCTGAACAAGTCCGTGTGAACGCGATGGCCATCCAGCTGGACGTGGGTCATGGGCCACAGCTGTACCCAAAGAAGGAGTACGAGCAGCCTAACAAGCGTCTACGCCGGATCCTGAATGACTATAACAACAGAGACGCAGACAGCTTTCTCAATGCGTGCTCGTGCTATGTACTTAGCGATTCTTAAGTTTATTAGCCAGAATTGTGTGCTCTGAAGAGCGTATTAGCCCGAATATTGGCCTCTTGTTAAGGTTTTACTCTTATGAGTGGGTCATTGCAAAATAAACGTATTAATTTTTCGTATTTCTGGTGAATGTTTTCTTGCAACGATACCTTTCGGCCGGTTTTCAAGTGACATCAATCCCCAATATTGCGGTTTGTTGCAGTATACAGCTTTCATAAGTTAATCTGACCATTGCAGCAGAACTGCAAACAGGGATTACAGTAAGTGAATGAATGAGAGGGAAGAATACAAAAAGAGAAGGAAGGGCTCTAAGTGGAATGGCCCGACTTTTGCTGAAGTCCAGTACCAAGTTGTCTGGGGGCACTCCTATGCACGCCCCAAAGTTACGTTCATTTAAGTGCTGCAGCCGGTGAAATGCGACCTTGAGATTTCTTTTTGCTCGAGCTCAGCAACTGGTGGGTGCCCCAAATTATTCTGGTATGAAATGCCTTGGTATTTCATGCCACTGGCATGGAACGTCTTGGAATGAAACATCTTGGGATGAAATGACTTTGGTATGAAGTGAACGGGAGGAACATTCCTGGGATGACGTGTCCGGGGATGAAGTGGGGCAGAGCCACTCTAAAGTATGAAATATCCTGGCATGTAATGTTCATGGGATGAAACATCTTGGGATCGAACGTCTTGGGATGAAACAACTTTGGTATAATCTGTCTGGGATGAAGTGTCCTGGGATGAAGTATCTTGGGATTAATTGAGTGGACCCCGTAAAAGGTATATAAGCTCGAGCTCCATGCTCTGGGGCAGATCTCAGCGGCACAAGCTCTCGTGCAGTAAGGGCAGCTGTCAACGGTATGAGCTCGCGCTTCCAGCCTTCGGTGCGGTACAACATAAGGTGAAACGGAGTATAGGAACTGCGAATGCTTTTTGTTTTTTTCGAGTAAAGATTTCGCGGACGGTTGTGGTGTTGCTTTCACCGGTGCGTGGTGGAATCGGTGTTCGGACCGACATTTCGCACGCACGAGTGAACCGGAACCGAATGGGAACAAGATACAAAGCGACCGAACTCAAATACAAATCGAACCTGAAGAATGACAGGTTCGACAACGTGTGAAATTTTCAGGCTAGTCCGCTCGTTGGGGTTTTCGGGATAATGCAAAACAGACCTCGATGGAGCAACAGTTTGTGGCCTTGCATTTGCCACTATATAAAGCGTGGCGACAAAAGCGTGTTACTCACGGTAAATATTCGGGCGAATATGAATCGGCTTTGAGATTTCTTCGATGTTTTGAAAGTCTGTAAACACAAAGAAAATTTAAAGTGAAATAAGATTTATAGTCGAAGGCAAGTATAGGATCTATATTTCGTTTAAGCTTACATCCAGAAGCAGCCGACGCCACGAGCTAATATAACCAACCAAGCAGCGTCCAAAAGCTCGAATGAATGAGTCTCTTCTGTTTAAGATTGGTTCAGCGATGGTCGAACACCTACAGACACATGACGAATGCCATAATGGTGTCCCTTTGACGCTGTCTGATTGGCTGGAGCAGATTTTATACCGTCGGCTGCGTCTGAACTAAACAAAACTAAACAAATTATTAAAAAAAGTTAGCAGTCAATGTTAGAGTATTTTTAACACAAGAATTTGAATGTGACGTTCGTTTCCCCCAAAGATTTGTCTAAACACGAGAAAGCCACGAAAAAGCCTCCGACCAATCATTCGTTCAGTAAGGATGTTTTGGTTGCCAAGCGCGTGACGCTCGTGTGGGTAGCGTGAGCAATTGCACGCTTGCCATGGATACTCTTTTTATGGCAAACGCAACCAGGCGGTGCTCCAGTCTTGGACGTCCCACAGAACTTCCGGTTCATAAAAAGAATGAACGAAGCCCACTTTAACACCGCTGCTTGAAATGTCGATTGTATGTTTACGCATCAATTATCAAGGTGAATGCCAAAAGAACGAAGAAGCGCGAGATCTGTTACTTAAAGAAAATGTAAATATTATTGTACATCGATTTGTTTCTTTTAAGACTAAAGTGTACAGCCTTAGGCCCTAGTTATATCTCCAACTTTGTTGTCCGTGTAGAATTTATGCCTTGTAGCATCGGTGACATCAGCGAGCTCGGCAGGCTTGCAAAGAGGGAGCTACCGCAATTCGCTTGGGACGCAAGCGGCAGTTTATGTTTGTAAACAGCAGAAGGATCTTTAGACCTTTTCAAAAAAGAATCCTGGCCGCTACCATTTTGTCGAAATCGTTTTTCTTTTTTACAAACGCTATCGGCCCAATCTAAGCAACAAGGTTGTGCAGATCGTGGTGATATGCACTGCGAGCGCTTGGCGTGAAGGCATACTCACGAGCGTTTTAAAGAGTGTGAGGCAGGTGGGGAGACATGGCGACCCTCTGTTATAAACCTGAATAACATGGTGCGATTGTGCTTGTGATTTCTCGGCTACGGCGTTCATCACCGCAGCCTCCGCCTCGCCTTTTTATTTGTCTTTTGCCACAAAACGACGATGTAACTTCGAAGTCGCGGGGAAAATCGCAAATTGTGACCGGACGTTCTTCCTGATTTCTGGGCCCATAGCACGTGGAACACGATGAGCGACCTTCCTAAGGCACAGTTGTTGAAAGTCTTGTATCAGGTCCCTTCACACTGTGCGACAACGTTTAGAAAAAAAAAAAAGAACGCACATGACGAATTACATTTTAGAGGAAGTAAGTTGCACATTCCAGTTCATTATGCTGCAATGCCCTTTAGTTTTAGCCTAGCGTATGTACGGTCAGGAGAATCGGAGCCGCATATAATGTGGGTACTTCTAACCACCGCGAAGCGCCCCTTTGAGCTATTCGGGCAGAAAGTGAGAGAGAGGGGGAAACGAGACCACGGTTGGGACGCCCAAAGCCGAGCTCTGACTGAAACGATTAATTGGCAGAGGAGAGGCTGGCTGCCTTTGTCTCTACGGCAATCTTCGATCGCGTTAGAACACCGAACGCCGGAGTCCGGCGCTCGCGTTCCAAGGTGTTCGAAGAGTGTAGTGAAGACAAACTCTTTACCTCTATCTACGAATTATTCTTAGCAGAGTTGGGCGTTGTGGCATCCTCGCGCGTTCTGGTTTCCTTCTCTTTCTCAGTTCTGCCCGCATTGGCGACGAGATGTTCCAGTGCCACCGCCCGAATGGTTTATATCTGTTACGTCACGACCTGGGTCATCAGCTGGAAACGACAAGTTTGATGGTGTCTTTAAGAAGCAAGCTTGAAGCTTGGAGTGGTCGCATCTCAAAGCCCATGTGGTCGAAGCTGACGGTGTGACATTTTTCTCATATCCGCCGATTAAAGCAGAATTAATCCCACCATGGACGCCGTAACGAGCCTTTAGCTCATCGGAAATCCGACAGCGGCGACGCTTTTAGTCGCGCGGACAAATATCACAGATTCAAAAACCAGGGTGTAATCACCGCCCTACTTGTTTGGATCTAGATGAGCATCGTACCGTCATGCGGTCGTGTATCACTACTGCGTGGTTCCGTCAAATACTCCAGTGTAGCGGTTGTACTGCACAGGCTAAATTCATCACCTAAGATGCATGTCATTGTTCAGGCTGACTGACTTCGGGCATTATGAACATACAAAAATACAAGTACTTATAACCGACCTCACGAGCCAGTTTTGCTGCGCCGCCGCTGCCGCAATGCGCAAACGTAACTTTAGTCTACCTGCATGTCCGGGAACCAAGCTGAGAGTTTGCGCGTGCGGAGCCCGAGACGGCAGGAGTCGCCTCATGCAATTTGCCTGTTTCCCGTGATCTAGTTATGGCGGCTTGACGCATGCGCCGAACGCTTAGTGAGGTCAGTCTATATGTCTTCTAATTTCATATGGACTTATCCCAAAGGCTACACAGCGCCACGGCGGCCTAAGCACTCGTGGAGCTGGAGCACCAGTCAAATATACTCGCTCCCGCTTGCAAGCCTTTGCGGTTAGTCCATGTTAATGTGAGACGAAGTTAGCCTAGGGCTCCTCTACCGTTCCACCGGCTCAAGCACCTTTGCTATTCTAAAAACGTTAGCTCGCGAAAGATTCCATCATGTAGATTGATGAAGATAATTAGATTCCTTACGTATAATATAACCGTTATGGTAATCTTGTCCACGGAGATAAAAATGCCGTTAAGAACCATCCGAATGCTGGAATAGACGGCACCATCTGGAAGCATGCAACATAACGGAATAAAACAATCAAATGTGTCAACTTCGCAGAAATCGCTTTGAGGCGTGTACCACACTCACTTAAGTGAACTCTTCGTTCTTCAGACGAGATATCAGATCCTTTCTCTGAAAAACAGCGACATAACCAAGTATTTTGTGACATAATGGACATTTTAGCCTGCATAAATACTGCAGTGTTTGCTGTTTCACGTATAGCACTATTCGCAAGAAAAAAAAAAAAAAAGAAAACTGTACCAGTTATTCGCGGCTATAGAATTCAAGAGGCTCACAGCAACAGAGTTCGGTGGTTACAGGGGTTCAAGGAAAGAAATAAAGCAAATGATATAAATGTGAAGAGTTTGTTTAAGGCATGGCGGGCTCATTTTGGTTTCAAAATGTTCACTTTACACAGATATAATAAAGACAAACGAATTTTAGAATTCAAATGTCACGCTGAGTCGCTAGAAATGTTTTTACATGTTTTAAACAGAAGACCACAGACATAATGCAAAAATGGCGCCAACAAGCCTCATTCTTTCTCTGTAAAACTGACCCTCCATCGGCTCCCGATGGAGCATCAACAATACAGTTACTCTAGCTACCAAAATTGAGCCTATTCTTCTCTGCGGACTCAGGTAAATTACAACACGTAGCTTCATCGCGGCTTTGACCATGGAGGTCGAGGGAAAGGATTTTCAAGGGATGATGCTTCACGATTTCTAAAGGACTTTAATTAGTCAGAGTCACCGAAAGGTTTGTCACATGCTTTTGTGTACATTACACTGTCAAGTATTAAGGTGTTTTTTTTTTGTGGTTGATGTGCATTTAAAGGGGCCGTGCAACGATATCCAGTATGAATGTTTTTCACGTGAGCTTACTGGCAGCAACGGTACCCAGGTATATCTACACACAACGCCACTGTCTAAGCTTTTACAGCGAAGCTGTTTATGGCTAGGGTTCCGTCGATTTTTCGTGTGTGTCAACAAAAGCCCACGTCCCGAATTCGATGCAACATCGTTTCATTCTGTGCAAAAGGTGATACGTCTCATCACCTGGATATGCGTTTTCAGTAGATTTGTTATCAATACGCACCATTTTCAAGATCAGTAGAGTCTCAGGTAGATAGTAAAGCTTTCTGAAAGTAACAGTAAGAAAGCACAAAACAAACAGATGGACGAAAACAGACATGAAGAAGCTTTCATGTGCATGTCTGTTTTCGTCCATCTGTTTGTTTTGTGCTTTCTTACTGTTACATCTGTCCCAACACGCTCGTCAAAGTCTTCTTTCTCAAAGATTTGCCGCTGTGCGACCCGCGTCGGCCATGTCTACTCTCGCAGCGCCGTCTCTTTGTCGTTGTTTCAAGCCGCTTTCCATCCGCTCTCCCGGGGTGGCAGTCCCGTCGCGCTTGTCTACTTTCCGCCGGGTGGCGGTCCCTTCGCGCGTGTCTAGTTTCCTCGGACTCCTCGGGGCGGGTCAGTGTCGTGTGTTAAACAGCTTCGCTGGTCATCCACCTTTACGGAGTGAAATGTGGGGATCACATTGCCGGCGAGGTCAACAGTGCGATTTCTAGGATTTCGTCATTAAGCTTTGCGATATTTAGATGAGGCTCGTACGGTGGACACGAGCACTGCGTGAGCATTTCAGTTTGGCCCGTGACAATCACTGCCTCGACAGGCACTCGGATAGTAGTAGCTCGTGCCCAATCGCGGCGGTGAAAGGTATATAGCCGAACCTTAAAGGGCTTGTTTGGTAACATTTTGTCTTTCGAAAACGATTAAGGTATATTCTTAGGAATATTACCTGCACAATAATAAAACTTTGAAATCCTCCGCCGCACAAGTAATTCAATATTAAACAGAGCTCAACTCCTCAGATTGCACCTGCAAAACACACAGCGTTTGCGCTGGGAACAGCGGAAGCTCTGACGTGACATTAGGCGAAGAGAGCCACCTCTGTTCCTGACTGCTGTCTCGGAAAAATATCTTCGTTCTAAGAAAGACAGGATTTACGGTATTGAGTTAAGTTTCAATTCTTCGGCGATAATTGTTTTGCGCACTATGAAATGTATTGATCAAAACCGGAAGTAAGTGAACGCCCGCGACTCTGATGTTGCCATTCCTGATATGACGCCACGACACGACCAGCCATGTATACTTACGAAACTTCGCCTGACGTTTTGTATCGATGTTCATAACTGATTTAACGAATATACTGGCATGTATTAATGAAATAAATGTGATATATCACTATACTTAGGCCGTCTCTACGTGACCAGCGCGAAAGCTTAGTAACTTCCTGATATCACCGGACAATCCCTTCAGCAAATTCTGGAACTCAGCTTTCGCCTCGCGCTGTGCCAAGTCTAGTGCGTGGTTATGATAAACGATGGGGGCATGCCATTGACTTCAGATCATGTGGCCGCTTATTCTGACTGCGAGTTGAGGGCCTGAGCGCTGCTCTTTTTTCTCGTATGTCTTTCGCGGCTGCCATTGCGAGTAGAAAATAAGATATAACTAAGGCGTTTCATGGGATCTGAATGTCAAGGAATACTTGAAAGCGGTATTTACCGAGAGTGCAAAAATGTTTACATCGCCAATACAGCGTGTCCGCACCTCTGGGAAATCCGACGGGGGCAATGGAAGGCCATCGAAGGCCGTAACTGACGAAAACGTCGCTGCTGTGCTGAGGCTCGCTATGCTTGAGTCCTACTAGAGCGACACACAATAACAAACGACAGCAACACGCCTTCCACACATGCAGCATGCTCGCGATTGTATCTTTGGAAGGCGTTTAGTGGTTCGGTGCTCGTGAAGTAATCCCGAGTTTGAGCATAGCCTCCTTTATTCTACAAAGCCTGTTAAATTGCGAAAGACTGGTTTGAGGTTTGTTGCTGTTTGTTTCTGTTAGTCGCTCTAGTGGGACTCGGGCATTAGAAGAACCATCGGTTCAGTTATGGTGCTATGGAGGAGGTCCTAAAGATTAGTTCTCCAAGTATTTTAACGATTATACACAAACACCACATAGTCGATAAAACCTTCAATCTCGCTGGGTGCCACACAATTGACGAAAGCACAACTGTTGGCACAGGTGGAGTAGTGCCAAGAGATGCATCCCATATTCTAAGATTACAACAGTAGAAATGTTTGACACGTTGATAGGCGAGTCCACCTAGGCCTACCAGTACGATTTGGATAGAAAGTGCCAGTCTTTCGTTTGGGACTTTCCTGGCGGAATATAGACTGTTGTAGCGCCGAAAATCGAACTGGAGCCTCGTCAGGTAGCTTCGGCAACCGTTTGCTCTTCCCTCCCCGATATTTCATATGTCAAATAAACTTCAATTATTTTCAATTCCATTGAAAGCTCACTGGAGAAAAGCACACCGGAGAAATGCTCGCCGGAGAAAAGCTTAGAGGAAAAAAAACTCACGCACGTTTGTGCACGTCCGGTGAAAAGTTCACTTGAATCTTGACGAACACGGAGGAAAGCTCTCCTTAAAGCAAATTTTTGCATGGGGGTTGTTATCAGTTTAATATTTATTTGGTGAAATGCAGAATCTGTTCTTCGTATTTTAGGATCGCATATAGCATGTTAGAGCACCAAAGAAAGCTACATGCACATGCTTCCCTTGCAGGCAGTTTACAAAAGGAAGCTCCGCTTCCGCTCTTGTTCCGGTTCAATTTCCACTGTTTTCGCCTTACTGTTGCCATATTTTATTCTGACGCCGTCCGGAAGTAGGAAATATAAAATTTTGCTCTTTGTCGATTGGATCACCTTAGTATACTTTCACACATAAGCAGTAGAAGAAAGAAGTTTGGGTATTTTATTTATTTATTTATTATTCAGTGTGGTCTACTACATTTCGCCTTATGGTTAGGCCAGGATGAAAAAAAAGCTTTCAATCTTTCCTTTTTGGTGAAGGAAGAGCAGCAGCGGAGCTGTAGCTTCTGTTCTCGGCGGTGGCTTTCCAGGCGAGTGATCTGCTCTTCTTTCACAAAGGAATCTGAAGCGCTCTACGTAGTGTAACTTTAGGCGATAGCGGCCTCGCGGCGGTTATGAAAGCATTCGCGCTGGTGTGCACTTCGCCGCTCATTCCGTTCCCGCGCTTCTTCCCCCGAAGAAATGTTGCCGCGATCCAGGTGCGACGGTGGCAAGCGGACAACCGGCAAAGACAACACTGTGGACAGCTACCGCCATCTATGAGCGACGGCGACAACCAGAGTTTTGTGTAGACATTCTATTGCAGGGGACACGATCCTGGGCAAATTAGCCCTTAACAGCTCCGCTGTAAAAAACGTCGTCTCGCGTGTCCCATTCAGCTCTTCACGGATCCAAGGAAGAATCGAGGCTCCCTGGTAATGTAGCAAATAAGGTAACTTAATATGCAACAACTCAGGAACAACTCAATCTCCAACTTACTGCATTCTTGCTATCCTATCGTTACCGTTCGTCGTGCAACCCAAGAGGTGTATGGTGTTAACAAAAAGAATATGGCTGTTCTAGTGAGTGCAATTTCGATGAAATCCACACATACTTTAGGTGAATGAACGTATTTCAGTTCAGTGAAGGCTCGGTTCGCGGACTCGTATTAGGGTAAGCTTTCATCGTCATCCATCAATAGGCCTATGAGCGTTTCTCCGTATATGACGGTTTTGCGTCAGCTTTTCTCAGTACAGCTTTTCTCGGCCAGTCCTTCTGCGGAGGCTCCACTTTTTAAGGTCAAGTGGCCATGGAGGAAGCGTCGGAAAGTAACTGGTGACAGTCCTCTTCTCAACCAGTGGACACGTGGCCATGGTTGCTCTCGAGATCCAATGCAGATTTACTGTAGAACTGTGAACCGCAATTTGCCTGCCTTCAGCCACCAAGAAAATCCAGGAGAGACGTCAAGGACCTGGCAAGGACCTGTCATCGTGCCGCTCAACTCTCTCGAAGGCACACCAGTGTAATAGAAAACTCATCCGCTCTAGACTTGAGATCTTGCTCAAGGCGACTTTTTTCTATTCTCGATTCTACAAGAAAAAAAGAAAAAACTATCATACAGAGATTTGCAACCCCGTAGATGTTGTTACAGCCTACAATCTTAAATGCAGTTCATGACATCCATTAACACCTGTACTTCAGGGATTGTTTTAGAAGGAATACGTCGAAAAAGACCCAATAGTTGTAACAAAATATCTTTGTCCAATGACGAGCGTTTCAAACCCTTTCAATACTCCGCGAAAACTTTACTTGACATTTCCGTGGAAAGAAGGAGCGCCCGCGTACAGCTTTATTCAGCGCTCAAAATGGAAAAGGGAACGCTTGCCTGTACCCCCTACTGCATTCCCAAGAGAAGTGGTCGCAGAGTATAGTGACCTTCGTACATTTTGGAAGTTAGAACGTGATCGTAGACTTATATCTCAATCGTTTTTTTTTTTCGATGATTTTGGGGAACGGCTTTGAGCAAGTTGTACGGGGAAGTGGTTTCTTCATAATTCCCTCTGTGTACTTTTCCACGAAGTACTCGGAATGTAAATCACTGTTATCTACTGAGCATTCTGCGTAAACTCGGTTATGTGAGACTGAGTATGACGCAAGCCCGCGAAACGTGAGGTTGCGAATAGCGCGACGTTTTATGAAGGACACAGGCGCTCCCACTATCGTCATTGACATGATTAAAACGGCGTCTCAACGATGTCCGGCCTCGCCCCTGTTGCCTTTCTTCGTGCTTCGGCTGCGTGTGCACGATCGAGGCTCATGAGGCGCCGAAGAGTTATCGACGGTAAGACGATCGGGCTGAGGGCGGGACACCTTCCTGTTGTTCTCATCCTGTCAGTGAATATTGTAACAATTTTGTTTTAGAATAGCGTACGCAAATGCATGCGCTTAGTTCGAGCCGCATTTTGGATGGCGCATAGCGAGTGAAGGAATTGTTTTGGAACAGCGAACTTAAGGATTTTGCGCACGCTGGTCCTAAACCTCGCTATGGCCCGGCGACAGGTCGCCACCGTATAATTTTGAGTGCGAGCGTAGCTGGAGCTACAAGAGCGAGTTCCGGGCTTTCAGCGTCCCCTCCAAGCACGCGCGCTTGTGCAGTTCATGAATCGTTGAGGCCAATATGACTGCGTGCTTGAAACTTTGAATTCGATTGTACGTAAACAAAAACGAACTATACGCCGAGCAACGGAAGAAAAACGAAGAGTCTAAAGTACCTGTATTGTGGGGAATTATCGTCAAGTTCCCGGGATTGTCACCATTTTGTTTCTTGGTATGAGCAATTTCTCCTTAGCCTCTCCATTCTTGGTGAGCTGACTTATAATCCCTGATGATGGGTAGCTTTAGATAGACATTTCTTATATGCCGAGATTTTGCTTTCCTCACGCAGGCGAACCAAGCGCGTACATACTCGCTACCACATGCGGCGTGAGTGCTTGGAGGATTTGAAAAATAAGTTTCGTTTCTCGATATACTTTAGAAGAGAAATATCATCGTAGCAGACCTGTTGAGATAAGCAAGATTGATGGGTTGATTTAATGCACACCGGCAAACACACGTACATTGGCGAGGAACGCTTTCAGAACGACGATGCTCCCTAGCGATCGTGGCGCGAGTGTTTCAGAAGACCCGAATGAAGCTTCGAAGATTTGAATGCACAAAACTGGCGATTGCCATGCCAACTGAGACCGATCAGCAAATAGCCTTGCAAGGTTTCGTTGCTTGTATGTTAGTATTTGTGTCCGGCTAGCAGGCAAGGAAGGCAATGGCGCTATTGGCTCATCATCCAGAGACTTTAGAAGAGACGAGAGCGAGCGGGGAGGTAAGAACGCAGAGCTCTGATTCAAATGATTAGTTAATAGACATAAAACAAGCTGCCTTTGTCTCCACTGCACTCGTACAACGCGTTAGAGCGCGAAACGACGGCTCCCGGGGTTCGGCTCTCGAATTCGAACGCGTTACAGGATGCAACAGAGGCGAAGACAGCTAAATGTAGGTCTACCCACTAACCATTTGAACCGGAGCTTGGCGTTCCGACATCCTCGCGCGACATCAGTTCCCCCCCTCCCCCCCCCCCCCCCCCCCCCTTCCATCAGTTTTTTGGCGCAAAGGCTCCGGTGAATGTGACGTATAGCCATTTTTGACTCATGGCCCACCCGACACCCTTTGGTGTGTCGGGTGAGCTATGAGCACACACACCAAAGGGTGCACACACACCCTTTGGTGTGAAGGTGAACATTTCGGCAGACGTCTGCCTGGTTGGGTCAATGTTATAAATGAATAAAGGGCAAACGCCAACCAATCCCTAAAAGATTGGGCTCTATGGTAGGGGCCTGTTTCTTTGGTGTTTTCTCTAAGTGTCGTAGTCCACTGACGTATGCTGAGGGCAAGGTGCCGGAGGATCGATTAATATTTCCTGGTGTGGTCTGTATGCGCCATGACTCAATAAAGAGTCGTTGCCTCCAGTTGGTTTTTACATCCAAGATTCGGGTATTTTCAAAGTCGATGCGGTGGTCATTGTCCTCGCAGTGTTCCGCAACAGCGCTACGCTCTCGATCAAATTTCCGTACGTCATTCTTATGTTGGCGGACTCTTTCCTTGAGCTTTTTTGCTTCGCCGACGTATGACGCGGAACACTCAGCACAGGGAATCTGGTACACAATGCCTTGTGCTTTTTCTCTCGCTGGACGGTCTTTCGGACGAAGGAAAACGAAGATGCTGATCCTCGTTTGTAAATAACCAATTTCGAAGAAAACGAAGGTACCGCACCTAATTTGAAAACTAACCACCGTAAAAAAAAAAAAAAAAAAAAAAAAAAAAGAACGAAGATATTGCGTCACATTCACCGCAGAAGAAAAGAAAGAAGCTGCTTCTCCTTTAAACAGCCCCCCTGAAGAAGGTGCCGAGCCGGCACCGAAACGTTGGGACCCTACGATTTTTAGGGATTGGTTGGCGTTTGCCCTTTATTCATTTATAACCCTTTGGTGCGTGTGCACGAAGCTATTGGTCTGTCGTGGCGTCCGGCGACGCGCCGCCTTTTGCTATGAGGAGCGCAAGTTCGTCTGCTTCTTGCAAAGGGGTTGCGATGATACCAGAACAGAAAGCTCTTATTGGCTGATTGAAACAAAAATAGTCGGTAGACCTCAAGGCATCTAGCATTGAGTTTTACAAACTATCCTTTCAATCAAAGCCATTCAGAGCTCGACGTCTTTCTGATGACACTGCAACTCCCGCTCAAGCAGCAGACGACTTGCTCTCCGCACTCCTGTGCAGTGGTTGCCCTGTGAGGCGTGAGCGCACTTCACCGCATTTATGGCGCCGCCGCCTGATTTTGGCAACAAATGGCCACTCAAATACATTGTTGGCACTTGTATGACGAATACTATATAAGCCTCGCTTTAATGAAACGACCCGAGCAGTGTCACGTCACGAAATATATTCTTTGGTTGCGCCATACTTCCAGCCATCCGATTCGTCGGTGATTGGTTCTCCGCGCGCTCTCCGAGAAAATACAGGGTGTCTGGAGAAAAAAAAAAATCTGGTGCTTCGTTGTACCGCAAAAACAAACCAGTCACAGGCGAACCTTCAGTCGCTGCTCTAGTGTAGGAGTAGCGGTCCGGACTAAAGTCCTTGATAAGAGCTTCCTACAAGTAGCGACATTCTTTGAAGCGCCGACTGCGTGACGGTGCAGGTTTTAGGAAGTGATGGCAGTGCACAGCAGAGGCTTTGAACTGAATGCCGACATTTGCTTCCAGCGGAATGTGCTTGGTCATTTGCATTGGTTGTTGTTACTTGTAAAAGAAGTATCAAGGGACTTTAGCCCAGACCAGTTGCCACAACGTTCAGTGCTGGCCTTGGTCTGATTAAAAGGTTATCAGCGACTTTTTGGGAATTTCTAATAAGGAAATAACAGCCGACAAAGCCCACAATTAAATGGCCTTGGCTATTGGGAACGGGTCCTAGATTCTCATTGAACATTTCCATAAATTTGTTTTACGACGTACGAATAAGAGAATGGCAATCTCTTAAACTGTTGTGTCTGGTCGGAATGACTCTTTCTAAATATTTGGTCGAAGACTGAGTATTTGGCAGTGCGTAGTTTATCTCTGAAAAATACGCAGTAAACGGTTTTCTGCAAAGACCCGGAACATGAGCGACTTTAGAGCCTAAATGCGTTCGTATTTATGTTTTAGGCATGATTTTCACTGTTGGATATTTAATAAGCGCGAAGCGATACGAACGAAAAACGAACACAAAAGGCAAAGACGTCGTACTTACTATAACTTTCCCAGTTGTGAATAAATGCCCGGAGTGAGTAGTAAAAAAAGAAGACGTGCAGAAACTGCAAATACCACAGAAAGTTGTAGGGTGTAATCAAAGCAGGATTTCCATAAAAAAAAAAAAAAAAAAAAAATATATATATATATATATATATATATATATATTTATCACAGAGAGCTTGAGAAAGGAAGTGCGTGGCCATAAGATATCCTTTCTTGCATTGTGATATGTGGTTAGGCGTTCTTATTGATTTACACCCGAAAGACTAATTAAATAGGACGGAGCACAGAAGTCGACATCTTTCAAAGAGTTCGGGCTCTGTGCATTGTCCCAGTTTTTCATTGTTTTGTGTCGAAATGGAACCTTACCAACACTCTTGGTTTTTAATTAGAGTTCTCATGGTCTTATGTTACAATGTGATTGACAAAGGGGCGACAATAGTCTGCTGTAACCCAATACACCTCGCATTGTTTAGGTTGTCGTTGATTGCAGGTCACTTGGACGTCAGCATTGTCACTGGAACTTTAATTGAGAACGTGAGTGCCATAAACAAAGGTATGTAGTTCAAGAATTTGTGTAGACTTTTTTTAAAGCTCTTCCGTTCATGTTGTACATTGGCAAAGATTGCTCAATGAAAAAATTTAATGCTTCGTTTCAGCTTGAGCGACTCTACCGGGTAATCAGGCCAATTAAGAAGCATCAAAAGCGCAAATCTTTCGGCCAAGTCATCGCTATCAACCTCAAGTGTTCACTTGTCCGCCAACTAATATTCAATTATTAACCCATAAACAACGCGACTCGAGTTTCGAACGGATCAAGTTCACTGACTTACGGAATAAAATAGTAACAGAGTGATACAAACGAGTTTTTGGCCCTGGAGCATTGTCCTAAAAAGACGCAGGATTACGTGTCACATAACGTAGTCGCAAATTCGAACTGACTGCTATTGGAAGAGGCGCCTCTCTGGCAATGACTTACCCTGAAAGCATTGGTACTTGAGTATTTGGCGAATTCAGACGTGTCTTGTCGGTCAGGTTTTAAGCAAATGTTTCTTCGTTCGGTCCCTAGGTGTTCTGCAGCGACGGCTTTGGCACGCTCTAAACGTGCAGCTATTCGATGATTGAGGTCATGTGATTCGAGCACGTGCGGTGACGCGATAAGAGACATGCGGCTATTGGGATATTTTCTATTGACGCTTTCAGCGCGCGCCAGATTGAGCCGCCATAGCCGACCTTCTATTGTCTTACCTAGTGCCACTAAATAAGCTACGCTTCAGAGTAACGACACTTGGCCATATTGTGTCTTAAAATCATGGTTGCCAGTTATCTGAAGCTTTATCTGAAATCACAGGAAATGTTTTCCGCCCTCCACAAATGTTTAAACCGTTCGCGACAGAGCAAAGCAATATTACATGAGCTTTCTAACACCGAATCTAATGCTGAGGAAGTCGCAATTTTGAATCATGACGATCGGCAGTTGCGTCTGCTCTGCATACGAGCCAAAATGGCGGCGCCCACAACAATGTCAAGGAACAGAGTGCCGATACTCTAAGCACAGCTTATTTAGTGGCTCTAGTCTTACCGAGATGCCGAGGCACTGAAGCGAGCGTTGCGAGCCTCAACAAAGGCCTATTCTGGAGAGAAGGACATAGTCGAATATAAAATGGCGATAGCCTGTCCTGCTGTGGTAATGAGGAAGTGGAGCGAACGGAATAAGAGGGAAGAAAAACAGAAGATCGGTTATGGCGGCGCCCTTGCACAGCTGCCTAATAAAAAAAAGAAAAAAAAGAAAAAAAAAAGGTAAAAAGAGGCTTCTACTCAATGCTCCGAATACCCTGAAATATGACGGAACAGCTAACACCGCGAATCATGCTCATCTTTAACCATGACACATATAAATGGGAATGCATCTTTGCACATGTGTACGATGTGTAGGGATTAACCATAGAGTTATAACAATAAATGCTAGAAACTCAGCTGGCGCTAGCGTCTACGGAAGTTCCGGTTGCAAATTAAAGGAGACAGCAAACAGTCTAAAAAAATTGGGTTATGTAATAGCCTCCTCAGTACTGACAAAGCCTGGCAGATCGACACGTGACGCGGCCGCCGAAAGTGAAAAAATAAAGCGGCGGACAAGAGTCTACCGCCCCTCTATCCTGGCAAAAGTGGCGCCATTCATTGTTGTAGAAATGCTCGAGGCACGTGCCGCGCGTCACTTCTGGGAAGTTCATGGCGTCTGAAATCTAGTGCAGTGCAGCAGTGCTGCGCTGTGCCGCCATGATCTACCAAGGGCTGCACGTTGCACGTGCCTCGTGCATCGACGCCCCTTGCGCTACTGTTGAAACATGAAGGGGCTTTACAAGAGTTAAAGCCCCTCGATGTGTTTGCGTTTGTCTTGCAAGTAGCGTCAAATGCGCGAGTGCACGAGGCCCATGTCTCGAGCGGCCCTGGGAAGCAAATGGCGGCGCAGCACTGAAATGAGCGGGCCTTGGAAGCGAATGGCGGCGGAGCACCCGCTCATGGCACGTGTCTCGCACGCTTTCACAACAATGGTTGGCGGTACTTGTAAAAAACGCTTTTATCAAGGGGCTTTACAAGAGTCATGTAACGGGCGCCCCACTGCGGCGAGACGCCGAAACACGCTTGTCCCGAGCGATGGAATATCCGCTCGTGTTTCTCGCCTTCCTCGGGCTAGCGCTTTCTTTCTCGTCAGGTGTGAAAAACCATGTTTCGAGTCCTCCCCGCTGCAAAAGCTGTGCGCTGGATACCAGGCTCCCCGAAAACTGCTCTGTGCTACTAGATCCTCGCTCTCGAAATATGCGACCGGGCACTGTATGGCTCCGTCATCGAACTGCCAGGCTTTCTGAGTATAGAGGAGGCTATTGTTGTCTGCATGTTTATACAACATAGAATTTGGTCTGCCTCAAGGGCGACGAGTCTCCCAGCTGTAGATGAGAAATTTAACCAATACAGTACAACCGCTAGCCTGCGCCTTTAACGTGCACCGCGCAGTAGTGATACACGACCGCACGCCGGTACGATGCTCATCTAGATTGAAACGGGCAGGGGTGGGATTGAGCCCAGGATCTTTGCTGCAGCGCGAGCTTTCGCTTCCCGTGCTCCGTGCTGGTGTGCTTCGCTTCCCGTGCTCCGAGCCCACTCGGCCACCGATCCTCCTAGCAATAGACACTTTCCGAAATTCAGTCTGGCCACTTTGATCACCATCATCATAAAAAAAATGGCACATATGCCTTACTAATGGCGGCCTTCTGTTTACTGATGAACGTATAAGTTGAAGATGCTCCTTAGGAGATAATTCGAGGCTTATTCATTCGTGACGTTAGCACGATGCGAAGCAGGAATTGGAAGGAAGATTTGCGCCAGCGTTCATTTCTAGCTCGGGCCCAGCCAATCTGCTGGTAGCATCGAGGTGCTCCAAGGCCCCTTGATTTGTAGAACTTTATCAAGCCGTTTACGTGGGTTGACGCTGCGTTCTGACTGATTGCATCTTTATTTCTGTCGTCACTGAAACAGATTGAGAAGGAAATGTACTGTGAAGCGCACACTGTCGTTAGCCGTTGACTTGCCAAAGTGACGGTGCCCGATAACATACGGCAGACTCCATTTTCATTGCCGCCATTAGTACGGCAAAGATTAAACTGCCATTATAGCCACCAGATGGCACTGAATTTCGGGAAGGGTCTATTAGACCCTTCCCGAAATTCAATGCCATCTGGTGGCTATAATGGCAGAGAGAAAAAATAGTTTTTTGTTTACAGTCACGAAGAGGTAAACCTGCTTAAAAGCTGATTTGCTACTTCGTAAAGGAGAGGGGGGTAGGGTTGGGGGGGGGGGGGGGGGGGGGGAGAAGAAAGGAAAAAAAAGAGAAAAAAAAGGTTAAAAAAATATATAAAATAATACGTATTTACATTGTATACATCAACTTCTATAGCAGCTTGAATAATCGAGTATGATAGAGAAAATTAATTAGTGCTTTCGTGGCCTTATGTGCGTCTCCAGACGTTGACCACGGCCCAAGAAGGTGGTGCCGTTCAAGTTTTTCATTTGGTCCTAGTCCTAGGTGTATTTTTAACGTCTTTCTTTCAGAATTGTATTTTTTGCATATACACAATAGATCGTCACTGTCTTCGGGTGAAGAACATGAAGAGCACATGGGTGATTCTTCCTTGCCAATAAGATGGAGGTATTTCTTCGTATATGCGCCATTGAGACGCAGTCGATGAAGTGTTTTCTCTAGAGCTCTTAAGAGGCCTCGTGGCATGCAAAAATTTAATTTGGGGTCAATGTGTTTTAGGTATTTGTAGTAATAATGTGTGTCTGTCCATAACAAAATTGTTATTTCTCTGCCGATTGTTCGAGTGTCGGTGTTGGAATCAGTTCTTGAAAATGGAATAAGGAAAGTAGCAGTTTCATTCTGAGCTTCTCTGGCTGCGTTGTCTGCCCGAATATTTCCAGTAACCCCGCAATCCCCTGGCACCCACTGGAGAACTATATTGTGCCCCCTAACCAAAGCATTTTGGTGGATCTCCAGGATTGCGTGAATAAGTTGTATGTATGGACTTTGTTTATAGAGTGAAGAAAGAGCTAGAAGAGCAGTCTTAGAGTCGACGAATATCACCCATTGGTGTGGACTTTGGAGAATAAAATGCTGCATGGCTGTTCTGATCGCCGCGAGCTCTGCAGCAGTCAAGGACGTCATATGACTTAGTTTTGCTTTAACAGTTGTTTTGGTTGATGGAATATATATACCTATAGATGAGGAGGTTAGAGTGGTGGATCCGTCCGTATAAATATGCACATATAGTGAATAGGTTCGACATCTATATTCTAGGGCTATTTGTGTAATCACGGCGATTGATTTCTCTGCTTTCTTTCCTATACCTGGAATGTTCGCTATAATTTCTCATGGGGTATACATCCAAGGCGGAAGTGTCGGATTCTGTGCAGCCTCAAATAAGTTGGGGAGATAGTCCTTCAGGAGCGTAATGATTTTGGAGAAGCTAGAGGGAGGTTTAGATTAAAGATATCCTTAAGGGGTGATTTGTATTGCAAGTGACATGTAGAAGGTGAGTTCTGATTGTTTCTTGAGTTCTTAGGGCTGAAAGTGGAAGTGCCCTAGCCTCAGCGAATGTGCCGTTCTTCGATGTGCATTTGGCCAGCCCCAAACAAGAGCGCAGTGCTTGTGCCTGGGCACTTTCAAGATCTTTCATAACCGCCTTTAAGGCTCTGTTCGTAACTGGTAAGGTATATCGTAAGAGTCCTACAAAAAGAGAGTTATACAGGGTCATCGTTACTGAGACGGAAGAACCCCACCTTGTTCCGCTTATCATTCGGATTATTTGGGTGAAAGCGTTTAATTTTTTTTTTGAGTCGTTTAATACGAGGGACAGTGAAATGTCTGTCAACAGTTACACCTAAATAGGTTTATTCAGGAACATAAGGTATCGGTGTTCCTTTTACATATATGGGATATTTGCTGGCATCCTTTTTTGTAATAATAATTGGGTTGTGGGGATATTTATACAGCGTGTATTTGGTCTGCCATTAAAGTTGCGACGAGTCACACGCTGTAGATGAGCAATTTAGCCAGTGCAGTACAACCGCCAGCCTGGGGTCTTTAACGTGCACCACGCAGTAGTGATACACGACCGCACGCCGGTACGATGGTCATCCAGATCGAAACGGGCAGGGGTGGGGCTCGAACCCAGGATCCCTGGGTTCTGCAGCGCGAGCTCTCGCTCCACGCGCGTCGAGCTGGGTGTGCGCTTCAGCCCACTCGGCCACCGGTCCCCCCTCCTTCCTTTTTTGTAAAGGCAACAGCGGCTGACTTTAAGGTAGATATATGTAGCCCACGAGACTTGAGATATATCTTATGACAATGTTAATTGCTTTGTGTAGTCGTGCCCGATTTATGTATATGGACTTGCTCGATACCCAAAGACAAATCTCATCAACATATAAAGACATATGTACTGTGTCTGGAAGAAGCTTGAGAAGACCAATGAGCGATATGTTAAAACGAATTGGAATAACAACACCCCCTTGGGGCACCCCTCCTTTTACTTCATGGTGTCCTGTGTCACCGTCTTGTGTTGAAATCTAAAATTTCCTTCCTTAAGGTGGTTTGATATCCACGTTACTACAGATCCTTCAAATCCCATGTTTTTCACGTCAAGAAGAATCGCACTGTGTCCTACTTTATCAAATGCCGCTTTGATGTCAATAAAAAGAGCGGTTGTTTTCTTTTTCTGCATTTTTGTCTCTTCGATACTAGAAACCAAACTTAGTAAATTGTCTATGCTGCTTTTTCCGCAGCGGAATCCGGACATTTCGGGTGGATATAGGACCCTGTTCTCAAGCTCCCATTAGATCCGCATAAGCAACATTTTTTCCATCATCTCCAAATGCAGCTTGATAGTGCTATTGGTCGATATGAATTAATATCAAGAGGCGACTTTCCAGGCTTGAGAATAGGTAGGAAACGAGCTACCTTCCATTCATTTGGTATAGTGCCAGATTCCCATGATGTGTTATAAAAGTCCAGTAAAAGTCACCAGGCTCTTTCACCAAGATGAGCTGAGGCACAATAAGCAACTCCGTCTGGCCCTGGAGATGACTTAGTGTTGCATGATGCAAGCGCGATCTCTAATTATTTTAGTGTAAAGTGAAGATTAACTAGCCTACAAGCATGTGTTATTTTATCTGTGATGCTAATATTGGATTTAGAGCTTGACGTGTAACAGGTGATCTTTGCACAATACTCATCTGCCACGGCAGTTTCTGAGCGTTTTCGACTCAAGGCATGGATCGGAAGGGATGCAATTGCGGCGGTTTATTAGGAAGGCTTTTCATCATGAACCAAATGCGTGTCGAAGTCTTCCTGAGATCTAGGCTTGCGCTCTTATTTCTCCATCGTTTCTTTGAGAGCTTGTCTAAATGCCGTTGAACGTGCTTTAGCGCTCGCCTTGATGCTCTCAAGTCTACAGAGTTGCCTGTTTTTCGGGCTCTACGATCTGCACGAGGGCGAATAGCGCGAAGCCGTTCATATTCGCTATCAGCCGCAGCTCGCGAATTCGCCATTTTCTACGACTTCGTAGCTTCTGATTTTGCGGACGCAATGACGTGCGCAAGGTCTTCAGTAGTGGCGATCTCATAACACTTTGTATGTACTTTTTCTTTGAAATTTTCCCAGTTAGTGTAGGATAAACTCGTACCCAGCTTTGCGCAGCAAAATTTGTTTATTGTGAAATAGGTGGGGACGCGATCCCTTCCGTGGGTTTCCATATCGGCAAACCATGATGTCTTAATGGCCAGATAGGCAGATGCAAGTGAAATGTCTAATGGGCTACTCATCGTCACCCCTTTGAAATGCGTGGGACTTCCGTCATTAAGAACCTTAAGATAATGTTTTTCGGGCAGATCAACTAATGCTCCTCCTCGAGTGTTAGCTTTTTTACCGCCCCACATTGGATGATGGCTATTAAAGTCGCCTGTGAGAATATGGCGACATTGTTACATGTAGTATATGAGAAATCTAGTTAGTGCAGTTGAACTGGTGGCCTGTTTTACGATGATCATCCAGATCGAAACGGGCAGGGGGGGGGGGGGGATTGAACCCAGGATCCTTGCGTTCTACTGCACAAGATTTCGGTCCAAATGCTCCAAGCAGCATTACGACTCTCGACGAACGATACACACATGAGTATACCGGAAAGTACTGAGCAAATGTCCACATAATATTTTAACAATCTTGAGAAGCTGGGGAATGGGCACTTACTAGATCCGAGTGCAAATACACGGAAGGAGCACATGATACGGTTTGCTTCACTGCTTTGCACCTGCACGCTCCGTGAAGCAGCATCTCGGTTAGCTAGATGCTTGATATGGTCTTTGCCTATTTTCATGGATTAAAAAAAATACCGGTTTGGTGCTAAGTGTGACATCGGTGCATGCTAGGTATCTTATGGTAGTGTGTGTTTGGCTTGTGTGTTTCAAAGTGTGAATGGCTCGGATGTACAAATTTTTTGTTCTGAAATATTTCATCGCACAAACTTGTTTTTTTGTTGGTTTTTCCTATACTCCAGTTTCTGTTTGGCTAGCCTACTGTTACCTCTACCTCTGCTAATCACTTCTTTGCCCTGACTTGCACCTTGTGTTAATTTGGCATTGTAAAATGCTTATTTGAGTACTGTAATGTTCCAAGAAAAAAAAAAAAAAAAAAAAAAAAAACCTAAAATCGAAAGTGAATCGGACGATAGATAAAAAGTAAACAAACAGCAAGGAATACAGTTAGGTTTCCTGTTCCATGATCCGGTTAGCAAAAAGTTATACTTGTTCTTTCGGCAGGGTATGTACTGAAGTAGACTATTTCAAGATATTTAAGTTAAAAAAGTAACAACAAACAAACAAATCCGTGTGAATAACAAATTGTTGTTGGCACCAACCCCCTTAGAGTCATTTCATTAGTAGCCGCCAGCTTGGTAGTCATTATTAGAGTCATGTCTTCGCTTTTCTTTTTTTTTAACCTTGCTTGCCGGACCTCTTTTGGGAACTGTCGTGTCGTTCGGTCAGCAAAGTATATTCGAGTGCTGTCAACTCCCCTCAGCCGCTTGATGGTGTTCCACCCAGGGTTCAATCTACAGGACTTCGAAATAATGAATTGTAAGATGTTGACGCCATTGAATGAAAAAAAAAAAATAACAGCGTTAAATGTCGCCATTTTGTTGTTTAAAAACACTGGCGCTCGAAAGTACGCACTTGGAAAAATCATGCACAACCTTTTGGGGTTGTCTTGGTTAATTTTTTTTTTTTAATAGTTGCAAAATAATTTTTAAGGTGTAGCTCATTGCGAACATGCTTTTAAATCGTGTCCCCAAAGGGGGCGTGCCACCTGCCACTTGCTTTCGGAAATAGATTTTTCAGGCCGAAATAAAACTTTATAAGAAAAGTGTGACAATGGCAAATGCGCAGAAAGAAATAACCTTCTAAAATTGCAATAAAAACAACTAAAACCTTTTTTTTTAAATGTGCCCTTACCTTGTGCCAACGTTATTCGACTACCTCAGTTGTACAACTCCCGCCGAAGGGAGTACCCCCCCTCACTCACTTCAGTCCGCCTCCGGTCGTTCGAAGCGCCATCTAGATTTTCTTTACGACCTGGGACGCCATCTAGATACTGTGCTTCGAAACGTACGTATTCCATAGAATATACTTGAGTTACTAAAGCAGCCGTCCTGCCGGTCGAACGACGGGGGGCGAGTGGTGGTGAGTGAGGGGGGGGTACTGCCCGTGCATGTAGCGTCTATGAGCAATTCCGTAAATGAGCTAATCTAATAACGTTGCCTTGTGCTTATATAAGGCTTTTTTTTTCTTTGTGGACAGACGTTGCGTGGAACCTTTAGAGTTTGTTTACCAGGTTTTGTCAGTGTGCAATCACTCCTATCGAATTACATGTCCGACATATAAACGCAATGTATCCCCTAGCGCCTGCACCCACGAACTTAACTATGACCGTGACTAAGCTGTCTTCGTATACCTCTGACACTGGTTCATTTAATTTTTATTTTGATGTTACGCGTGCGTTATCTCATGCTAACGATGTCTAATCAAGCTCTTAAATTTATCATTCGTTTTTTTGGCCATAATACTTTATTTTACCGTACTTATGAGACTGTTCAACTCATTATGTCTTGTTATTTCTCTACTACCCGTACCCGAATGTTGCCTTGGGCTCTTTACAAGTGATCGGAAAGTCATTAAAGGGGCCTTGCAATCATATTTAAGCGCCCACCTTCTTTGCGCTTTCCACGTCTCTTGGGGTTCGGGCAAGCCAGCGGGCACGGAGAGAGTAACTAAATATTGCCGCGCCCAGGGCTGAGAAAGCAACGCTCGGTCACGGACCTCCAGAAAGTTCTCGTTTATTCATGTACCGCATGTAACTTCTATCATTTATTCCTGCTTTTGTTTTCTAGAAAGTGCTTGTTCATTCTCGCCCCGAGCGCGCTACGCTCGAACCTTCTCCGCCGAATCTTCGAGACAGTGACTCACTCTAGATAAGAGGCCGCCCGCGACCTTGTCGAGTCAGTTTCGCCCCAGCGCTCGACTCTGCTGTCTCGCCGACCTCGACGGTCGCGACGCTTTGTTATTATTTTCTATTCTCTTTTTGTTTTGGCACAAGTTCGCCACATTAAACGTTTAGTTCTTCCTGTTTATCTATTGTTATTCTGGTCACCACCCGTGACATTTTGGTGGAGGTGCGGGGTAAGCGCATGCCCGTGCAGCGCTCCCCTCCGAGTTCTCGGAGTGCAAGTCCGAACACAAGCCCCGAAGAACCCAACGAGGACCAGACCGAGACCCGATTAAGTCGCCGGAACCTTGGCCTACCCCCGGAGTTAGGACCCTTGCCACCCAGGACCAGGCAAACAAGGAGGACAACGATGGCCAACCAGTCGGAGACCCCGGCCGCTCCAGCCGTCGTTTACCTGCCCGTCGTACCGCGGACGGCTGCTCCATTCCACGGCGAGCAATACGAAGACGTCGAAGACTGAATTGACCAGTATGAACGCGTTGCCCGCCACAATTGCTGGACCGACGAGCAGCGCCTGAACAACGTCTATTTTTCGCTTGAGGGTACCGCCAAGCACTGGTACGAGAATCATGAGTCCTCTTTGACGTCGTGGGACATGTTCAAGACCGATCTCAAGGCTACGTTCAGCAACCACCACCGCCGAGAGAGAGCCGAGGACCTACTGCGAACCAGAACCCAGGGCCCCAACGAGAGCGTCACCGGCTTTGTCGAGGATGTTCTTCGCCTGAGCGCCCGCGCCGATCCTCAGGCTACAGAGGAGAAGAAGCTGCGACACCTGATGAGGGGTGTGAAAAGCGAGATATTCGGAGGTCTCATTCGCAATCCCCCGACAACTGTGGACGGGTTCGTCACGGAGGCGACGAGTATGGAACGTGCCCTACTAGCACGCGCCAGGCACTACGAGCGACACCCTGGCGTGACTACTCTGGCGACATCCGGATACAACCTTGGTACCGACCTCCCAGGCATCCGTGACATCATCCGTGAAGTCGTCCGGGAAGAAATCCGCAAGATGCTCCCCGCTATGGATCGCCCGTCCTCCCTGTCGCTCGCCGAGGTCGTGCGAGATGAAGTTCATCGGGCCTTCCAACCTGAGGTTCCGATCAACATGTCGACGCCAGAGGAGCCGACTTTGAGCTACGCCGCCATGGCCCGACGACCGCCGCAAGCTAACCGCCGGGCCACGGCGCCACCCCGACGAGACCCTCCGATGCCACAGTATCCTCGACGCCAGGAAGGGCAAGTCCAGGACGTCCGCCCGGAGCAACCCTCGTCGAGGAAGACCGACGTGTGGCGAACGGCCGACCGACGCCCGCTCTGCTACCACTGCGGGGAACCCGACCATGTGTACCGCCGATGCCCATACCGACGACTCGGGCTGCGCGGGTTCCACCCAAACGACCCGCGCCCCCGGTATGGTGAACGCCCTCGGGAGATCGACGAGTACCTGCGACGACCCCAGTCCCCCGAGCCTGCGTCCCGCCGAGAGTTCCGGTCGCCATCGCCGCGACGTCCAGCTTCGCCGATGCACCGACCCCGACGTGAAAGCCTGTCACCCCTCGCTCCTCGCCGGGGAAACTAGGCGCGGCAGCCCCTGGAGGTGGAGTTGCCGAAGACGACCGACGTAAAGAGCCTCCAAGAACGACGGAGCGCTCCCACTCCCCCGACGCCACGCATCGCTACGACGCCCCTGCAACGGTGTCCAACAACCTAAACGTCGTCATTGACGGCCACGACGCATCGGCACTCGTGGACACCGGAGCAGACTACTCAGTCTTGATTGGGAGGCTCTCCCGCCGCCTTCGAAAAGTCATGACGCCGTGGGAAGGACCCCAAATACGAACCGCCGGAGGACATCTCATCACACCAGTCGGGAGATGCACTGCTCGCGTCGAGATCCACGGTGAAACGTGCCCTGTCAGGTTCGTCATTCTGCAAGACTGTTCGAGGGACGTTATCCTCGGAATGGACTTTCTCTGCGAGTATGGCGCCGTCATCGACCTCGGAACAAACCGGCTGACGCTACGAAAACCTGCTCCGCCATCGGAGGAACCCCAAGCGACGTCACCCACGGTCCGAGTCCTCGCAAACCACGTAAACCTACCACCGCGGTCGAGTGTTTTTGTACTTGTCGGGATCGATGAAGCTTCCTATGGCGAAGTTCTTCTCGAGGGAAACCTCCAATTGCTCCTGGGAAGAGGCATAGGCGTCGCAAGGGGAGTAGCTGAACTTCAGGATGGGCGGACTGTGGCCCTCGTGACGAACTTCCGAAAGGAAACGCAACACCTCACGAAAGGTGCAGCCGTGGGCCACGTCGAGGAACTCCGAAACCCCGCCGAAATCACCGCGATTACTGACGAATTCTCGCCGTCCCAGCAAGACAGTACGTCGCCAGCGCAGCTCGACATTGACCCTAAGCTTCCGGACCCTAAACGACGTCAGCTGGTTAACCTCCTCGCCGAATACCGCGACTGCTTTGCGACGTCGTCGAAGGTGCGCCAGACCGCGGTTGCCAAGCACCGCATCGTTACCGAGGACGACGCGCGCCCTGTGCATCGATCACCATACAGAGTCTCCGCTAAGGAAAGAGAGGTGATCCAGCAGCAAGTTCAAGAGATGCTGAAGGACGACATAATCCAACCTTCAAGCAGTCCATGGGCCTCTCAAGTCGTGCTGGTTAAGAAGAAGGACGGAACTCTTCGGTTCTGCGTGGACTACCGGCAGCTCAACACGGTTACGAAGAAAGACGTCTACCCACTGCCCCGCATCGACGACACTCTAGACCGGCTGCGCCACTCTCGATACTTTTCATCGATGGACCTGAAGAGCGGCTACTGGCAAATCGAGGTCGACGAACGGGACCGAGAGAAGACAGCCTTCGTCACGCCGGATGGACTGTACGAGTTCAAGGTGATGCCCTTCGGACTATGCACGGCACCAGCAACTTTCCAGCGTGTCATGGACACCGTACTGGCAGGGCTGAAGTGGCAGAGCTGTCTCGTCTACCTGGACGACGTCGTAGTATTTTCAGCTGACTTCGACGAGCACTTGCGACGACTCCGCACGGTTCTCCATGCCATACAGACCGCCGGGCTCACTCTTAAGCCGTCAAAGTGCCGGTTCGCCTATGACGAACTGAAGTTCTTAGGTCACGTGGTTAGTAACGAAGGCATTCGTCCAGACCCAGAGAAGACTCGCGCGGTCGCAGCATTTCCAGTGCCAAGAGACAAGAAGGCCGTGCGAAGGTTCCTTGGGCTATGTGCCTACTATCGGCGCTTCGTTCGAGATTTCGCAAGGATTTCCGCACCGCTCACAAACCTCACGAAGGACGCCGAGAAGTTCGAATGGGCCGAGGAGCAGCAGCAGGCATTCGACGAGCTGAAGCGACGACTGCAGACGCCTCCTGTTCTTGGACATTTCGACCAGGATGCGGAAACCGAGATTCACACGGACGCAAGTAACGCAGGACTTGGCGCGGTACTGGTTCAAGTTCAAGAAGGCACCGAGCGAGTCATCGCCTACGCAAGTCGGACATTGTCCAAGGCGGAGCGAAATTACTCCACGACTGAAAAAGAATGCCTTGCGGTCGTCTGGGCAATCACGAAGTTCCGCCCGTACTTGTACGGGAGCCCGTTCCGTGTAGTCACGGACCACCATTCGCTCTGCTGGCTTGCTAACCTGAAGGACCCGTCAGGACGTCTTGCTCGATGGAGCCTCCGACTACAAGAGTTTAACATGACAGTGGTCTACAAGTCCGGCCGGAAGCACAGCGACGCCGACTGCTTGTCCAGAGCCCCCGTCGAAACCCCTTCCGGCTGCAGCGACGACAATGACGACGAGAGCTTCCTAGGAGCTGTACACGCCGACGACATGGCACGACGTCAACGGGACGATCCTGAGCTGCGCGCATTAATCGAGCACCTGGAAGGGGGGGGGGGGGGGTACCGTGCCACGTGTTTTCTCACGAGTACTGCCGACCTTCGCCATTCGACAAGGTGTACTCTACAAAGAGAACTTCGGCGACAACAGCACACCGTGGTTGCTGGTAATCCCGACCGACCTTCGGGAGGAGATCTTTCAAGCATGTCACGACTACCCGACGTCGGGACACCTCGGTTACAGCCGAACACTGGCCCGTATTCGTGAAAAGTATTACTGGCCAAAGCTCCCCAAAGCCGTCCACCTCTACACCCGATCGTGCCACGAGTGCCAGCGACGTAAGAAACCGCCAACGAAACCGGCCGGTCTCCTGCAGCCGATTGCTCCTCCGACCGCACCGTTCCAGCAGATCGGAATGGACCTACTTGGCCCCTTTCCGCCGTCAACATCGGGAAACCGCTGGATAATCGTCGCCACAGATTATCTCACGCGGTACGCCGAAACGAAAGCCCTCCCTTCAGGGACTGCTGTGGAAGTCGCCAAGTTTTTCATCGAGTCCATCGTCCTCCGGCATGGCGCCCCCGAAGTCCTGATCACAGACCGAGGGTCATCGTTCATGGCACAGCTGACCCAAGAAATCCTGCGTCTCAGCCACACCAGCCATCGTCGCACCACAGCGTACCACCCGCAGACCAACGGGCGCACGGAAAGACTCAACAAGACCGTCGCCGACATGATTTCCATGTACGTCGACGTGGAGCACAAGACCTGGGACGAAGTGCTGCCCTACGTCACGTTCGCCTACAACACAGCAGTGCAAGAGACCACAGGAGTGACGCCCTTCCAGCTGGTGTATGGCCGGGCGGTGACGACTATGCTAGACTCTATGCTGCCGCACGAGTCAGTCAACGACGGGAGCGATGACGCCCAGGTGGTTGCTCAACGGACAGAAGAGGTCCGCCAGCTAGTCAGACTACGAATTCAAGACCAGCAACATGTCGACGCTCGCCGGTATAATCTTCGTCGCCGCGACGTCCACTTCCAGCCCGGAGACAGAGTTTGGGTGTGGACGCCGATTCGTCGTCGCGGTCTCAGCGAAAAACTCCTGAAGCGCTACTTTGGGCCCTACAAGATCATCCGACGCCTCGGCGATCTGAACTACGAAGTTCTACCCGACGGAACGCGCCCATCTGCAAGACGTCAGCCGCGACCCGAGGTGGTGCATGTCGTCCGGCTGAAGCCGTATTACGAACGATAGGACTCTCCACTCTCGTCGACGAGCGAACTGTGGACTGTGAACTCCGGCTAGCAATTCTGCTGTCCTTTTGTTTTTTTGTTTTCCGTTTTTGTGCTGCATCGGGACGATGCACTTTTAAAGGGGGGGATAATGCCGCGCCCAGGGCTGAGAAAGCAACGCTCGGTCACGGACCTCCAGAAAGTTCTCGTTTATTCATGTACCGCATGTAACTTCTATCATTTATTCTTGTTTTTGTGGTTCTAGAAAGTGCTTGTTCATTCTCGCCCCGAGCGCGCTACGCTCGAACCTTCTCCGCCGAATCTTCGAGACAGTGACTCACTCTAGATAAGAGGCCGCCCGCGACCTTGCCGAGTCAGTTTCGCCCCAGCGCTCGACTCTGCTGTCTCGCCGACCTCGACGCTCGCGACGCTTTGTTATTATTTTCTATTCTCTTTTTGTTTTGGCACAAGTTCGCCACATTAAACGTTTAGTTCTTCCTGTTTATTTATTGTTATTCTGGTCACCACCCGTGACAATATCATTGCTTCATATTTTAACCGGACGACGCGGAAACCACTTCCACAGACGGGGGCGACCCGCGGTACCGAAAGCGCGCGAAATGTGACATCTTTGGTCCAGGGCTTACTACTGGTAAGAGCCGCTAAAAGCTTCTTTTTAGTCGAAATACAAAATATAAGGGGCGCGAACCGTTTCAATTATATATAAAAGTAGTCTTTGTTCAGTATTTTGAAGCAGAAAAGAAACAAATGCACTTTATAAAGTACGGAAACAAGAAATGACCCGTCGACATACCCGCCACCAAGCGGTGGAAAAGGCGGCGCATACTAGAAAGGAGTAGTGGGATCAGGCGCCAACACGGAAAGGTCCCGGATGTACGCAGCGGCGTTGCGGTCGTTTACGGACTGGAGGACCCGACCGGCTCCGAGCGTTTCAAAGGCCTTCAGGGAGCATGCAGCTTTGTCTTGCGTTTTGGCCGTTTCGCGGTACGGCAGCGCGAAGGCTCCCATTCTGAACTGATCTTTAACCCGTGTTTGCTGTCGTTTGTAGCCAGTGAAGTGTCATGCCGAATTAGTGTTTAATCGCATAGCAAATACAATCCGAGCCGCCCTGGCTGCCCAGTTCATTCAGCATATCCACAACACGCTTTGGTGGCGCCCTCTCGCGCCGTCGACACGGAGTGCGGCAGCGGTGAGCGCTCGCTTAGCTCACTATCCCTCCTCTAGTTCACGGCCACGGAAGCAACCAAGGACGTCATGAGGGAGGTTATTTTTTGCTTGTTTTGTAATTTTAATTTGCATATAACTTTTAAAATAAAGCAAAATTTGACAAAAGAAAAGTTTCATTAAGTTACTGCGGTCAGTGCGCTCAGGTTCGATGCAAATTAAAATCCAGTAAAAAAAGTGCTTGCAGGGCCCCTTTAAAGGGGCCGTGCAATCCCATTTAAGCGTCTACACTTTTGCGGTTTCCACATCTTTTGTGGTTTGGGTAACTCAGAGAGCACAGAGAGTGTAACTAAATATCAATGCGTCATATTTTAAATGGACGACGCGGAAGCCTCCTCCACCTACGATGAAGCCCAGTGGTACCGAAGGCGCGCGGCATGTGACGACATCGTGACGTTGTTGGTCTCGGCCAGCTCCTGCCTTATGAATAAACAGAGCCACTAAAAGCTTTTTCTTAGTGAGAGAGAGAGAAAAAACTTTTAATAAACAATTAGTTTGGCTCTTCCGAGGCGAGGGGAGCCCTCATTCCAGGGCCCCTGTAGCTGTCGCTGCGGCACGGGCCCCCAGACCAGATTACGCTGGTCGTCCGGATCCCAGCTGGACAGCGCAGCTTCCCACTGCTCGGCGTTTGGGTTGGAAACTGGGGGGGGGCAGCCTGAATCTTAGGGCATGCCCACGTGATGTGATATAATGAAGCCTTTTCGGTGCACAGGGGACATTTGTTTGTGGGGTATACTGTAGGGTACATGGCATGTAAGAGGCTGAGGTGGGGGAAAGTATTTGTTTGCAACATGCGCCAACCTACAGCGTCCTCCCTTGTTAGAGATTTTTGCGGCGGAGGAAGGGTGCGGCGACTCAATCGGAGATGTTGAAGGATGTCACGATAGGTAAAGGGGATGGGGATGGGGACCAGGGATGGGTCTTCCTGCGGTGGCGGGGCCCGGAGGGTTAAAGCTCGGGCTGACGCGTGTGCGCGTTCGTTCCCGCTCAGGGAATTATGCCCCGGCGTCCATATCAAGGATACTGTAGGGAGTTGTTGGGGGGGGGGGGGGGGGGTGATTAGTTAAAATTCGATGAGCAAATCTGGAGAGGCGACCGTTGACAAAACTACGGCAAGCCGCCTGCGAGTCAGTAATTATTGAAAGAGATGTGATAGCTGGGGTGGACGTGATAGCGAGCGCTATCGACGCTTCTTCTGCCTCGAGTGGGAGGGAGGTAGGAACGGTCGCGGTGGTCCCTTCTCGCATGTCTTCGTTGATTACGCTGACAGCCATGGCCAGTCGGCCCAGGTAACTGGCGGCGTCAGTGTATCTAACGTGGCGGGCATATTGCAGTTTCTTCTGAAGAGTGCGGGCGCGAGCCTGTCGTCTCCCCTGATGGAACTCGGGGTGCATGTTTTTGGGTATTGGGGCAACTGAAATTTTGGTGCGATAAGCAGCAGTGAGGGGAATCGTTTCACTGTGGCCCAGGGTTTGAATTGGATAGCCCAGACGAGTTAGAACCTGCCTGCCTGCAGGTGTTAGCTTGAGACGTTCGCGTTGACCTGTGAGGTGTGCTTCAATGTGCTCTTCGACGGTATTGTGAATGCCGAGAGACAAGAGACGTGGTGTCGAGGTTCCGGGTGGAAGACTGAGGGCTTGTTTATAAGACCGGCGAATCAGTACTTCAAGTTTTTCTCGTTCCCGAGGTTTGAGGGTCAGATAGGGGACAGAGTAGGTTACACGGCTAATGATGAGTGCCTGGATGAGACGGGTAGCGTCTTCCTCTTTCAGGCCGTGTCGTCTGTTAGCAATTCGTCCCATCATACGAAGGATTTGATTCGTGGTATGCGTGAGACGTTGAAGCGCGTGTGATCCTCCGCCGTCTTGTTTGAGAAAGAGGCCAAAAATCCGAATGCATGTCACTTGCGGAATGACTTGATTCTCGAGTGTGAGAGTAAGCTGTGGCGGATCATAAGGAATGTTCCGGCATTTCTTCTTTACAATGAGCAGCTGCGATTTTTCAGGCGCACATTGAAGACCCCCACCACGTGCATACCGTTGAACCACGTCGATCGCGTGCTGCAAGGCATCTTGGATCTCCCCGTCAGAGCCGGAGGTGGCCCAGATAGTAATATCATCGACGTAGAGGGCGTGGTAGACACCCTCTATTTCTGCGAGTTGGGCAGGGAGCTTCCTCATCGGCACGTTAAACAACATAGGTGACAGAACCGCTCCTTGTGGCGTTCCCCTGTTGGGAGTGGGGAGATTTTGGGTCCGAAGGTCGCCAATGCCGATCGTGGCGGTGCGGTTTTGTAAAAATGCTTGAATGTGAGCAAAGGTTCGTTGACCACAGTTTAGATCACTGAGATTGGTAAGTATGATGTCGTGACTCACATTGTCAAATGCCCCCTTCAGATCCAGCGTCAGGATGGCTCTAGTGCTGTGAGCGGAGACTTGTTGATTGATATCCTCGTGTAGCTGGAGGAGAATGTCTTGCGTACTGAGGTGCGGACGAAAGCCGAAGATTGTCGGTGGTAGGAGGTTGTTCTCGACGTATGGCTGGAGCCGGTTGAGTATCACGTGCTCGGATAGCTTCCCAATACATGAAGTGAGAGAGATGGGCCTCAGGTTCTCCAATTTGGGTGGTTTGCCGGTCTTGGGGATCAGGATGATATCGGCATGTTTCCGCGCTGCCGGTAATGTGCCTTCCTCCCAATGCTGATTAAAGAAATTGGTGAGGGCTTGGATGGAAGGGTCGTCTAGGTTTCGAATGATACGGTTTGTAATCTTGTCCGCACCGGGGGTGGTTTTGCGGGTAAGATCCTGGATGGCTTGATTCACTTCGGCCAAAGTGATGGGATTATCAAGGTCCGCGTTGGGGGCACCACGGTATTCCATGGGCTGAGAGGGCGGATGTTGTTGGCCTATGTACTTGTCCCGCAGAGCGTCGAGAATGTCCTTGCTTGTCCCTGGATATTGATGTAGGAGTTTTGTGATGATATGCCGGGTGGCTGACTTGCTCTTGGTGGGGTCAAGCAGGTGGCGCATCAGGGACCAGGTTTTGGCGGTGCCCAGTGTGCTCTGTAGGCTGTTGCAGAACTGTTGCCAGTTCTGTTGCATGAGGTCCACAGCGTAATCAGCGACCTCCTCTGTGAGCCTTGCTATCCGAATCTTGAGGGTCCTGTTGTTCTTCTGCCGACGCCATCGCTTGATCAAGCTTCGTCGAGCTTCCCACAGATGGAGTAAGTGGGGGTCAACGGCTTGTAGTTCGTCGGTTAACATGATATCTTTGGCATAAGCGGAGACGTCGTGTTGTAGAGCGCTCACCCATTCGTCGAAGGAAATGATCTCTGAAGTGGAAGTGGTTTCTCTCTGCTTACGAAACTCGTCCCAATTAACGAGTCGTGTCTTTTTGATGTAGGAGTTCTTGCGAATGAGGGGGACAGTAGTGATAAGAATGCAGTGGTCACTTCCGAGCGTTTCCTCGGTGTTTCACCATTCAGCGTCTGCGAGCCTCTTGGTCATTGTCAAGCCGGGGCACGTGTCACGCGACACGCTGTTGCCAATCCTGGTAGGGCAGGCAGGGTCTGTGTGTACTGTGAGGCCCTGTTGATGGATGAGCTCCCACAATTTATTGCCTTTCACGGTCGCCTTGCCGTATCCCCAAGCTGGGTGCGCCGCGTTAAAGTCGCCCAGGATGACGACGCCGTTCTGCTTGGCTAGTTTGAAAGTCGCGGCGAGCAGGTAGGCAAAATTCTCCTTTCGTCGACTTGGTGGACTGTAGACATTGAGCACGAAAATACTCATCTGACCCCTTTTTGCAGGCAGGATCTCGATAAGGTTATGGTCGATGTTACTGCCATCAATTTGGTGCAGAACAGTGGTAAGTGATTTGGCAGTGAGTGTGGCGACTCTACTATCGGCGGAGGTTGTATGACAGGTGTAGCCGGATTGCGATGGGACCGATCCGGTTTCTTGAATTGCTCTGACATCAGGTGGGGTTTCGGCATCGCATTTGTATTGACGAAGAGAAGCATGTTTTTGTTTGTACATACGACAATTCCATTGCCAAATGGTTAGGTTGTGAGAAGTTTGTTGGGCCTGATTATTCATCATGACCGGGTGTATGAGTAGGAAGGGAGGGGGATTCTAGGTTGGGTACTAGTTTTGCTTTTTTGCGGTTTGCGTGGTCAGTATCTTCAGTGTTAATGAGAGTATGAAGGTGCTGGAGCGCCTCTTTCATCTCTTGCAGCTGTTGTTGGGGCTGCTCTTGGGACAGCTGTATTTGCTGCTGGATCTGAATGATTTGCTGTTGCATTTGTTGTTGTGACTGTACGAGTGTTCCTCCTAGTCCTGCTTCTATTTGCGAGGGCATGGGGGCAGTGGGTTCGGGGATTACAGCCACTTCATCGGAAGCTGACACTGGTGAGGTTGTTTTTTTCCCCGGTTGTGGTTTGATTGCGGGTAGGACCTGGGAGGCGTCTGGGGGTGGCGAGAATCTTGAGGGTGTAAGGAGTGTTCGGAGTTGCCTATTCTCCTCTCTAAGTTGCCGACTCTCCTCTTTAAGTTGTTGATTCTCAGCCCTTAGTTCCTTTAACTGGTTTAAAATTTCGGTTAGCTTCTGACTAACATCCGGCGCGCAGGACGAAGAGGAAGTGGTCCGCTTCTTTTGGTTGTTTTGTGGGAATAGCCGCGCTGCCCAGCTCACCCTGTTGCTGTCTGTTGGTTGACAGAGTGCTGCTGGTGCCTTGTCGCGTTGTGGGTTGCTTGATCGTGACCTGGAATTGGACCTTGGTCTTGAGGAAGACCGTTGCCTTAGTCCCGTCCTTTGTGGCCCTCTGGAGCGGGAGCGTGACCGGGAGTTGACGCGAGTGTCCTTTCGTCTTCGGTGATGGTTCGAGACAGATGTTGGTGGGCGGTGAGCCAGCTTTTTAGGGCACTCCTTGGAGCCCGTAGGGTGGGCGCCTGTGCATAGAGCACATCGGGGCGTACACTCGTGGCCTTTCGTTGGGTTAGAAACACCACACATCACGCACTTAACAGTGTCCGGGTTCGAGCATACATCAGCGCGATGACCGATCTCGTGGCATATGTAGCAGGCGTGACGGGTAGGGAGATACCAACTGCATGGAAGTGCTGCGTGCTCGAAGATGACATATTTCGGTAATTTCTTGCCGGTGAAAGTAATAAGAGCTGTCGATGTTTTTCCGATCATTCGGGCTGAAAGAATTTCATAGCCCGGCGAGTAGAGATTGTCGATTAGTTCTTGGCCAGTGGTCTCGGGCGGGATGCCACGCACCACGCCGCGAGCCGAGTCGTCGGGGGCGGCAATATAAGCGGCAACTTCATATTCGTTGTCCCCAAAACGCAGGGTTGGAATGTCTGTAATGTTTCGGGCCAGGTCTTCACTTGGGGTGCTTGCGATGGCGATATTTTGTATTCTGTCCATGCGGACTTGAAATGTTGTCGAGTTTGGTCGGTCGCGGGTATGTTGCCGAGTTCTCTCCGCGATGGCGCGAGAGAGGTGGATAGTCTCGAGGTTGGCAAGATTTAAGGCTCCTCGCGGGCGAATAATAATTTTGAAATCGTCTCGAGGGAGCGGAGGTAGTCTTGGTTGTCTAGTTAGGGCCCTCTGCGGCGTGGGTTGAGAGACTGAGATTGTGGCCTCGGTATTTTGTGGCTTGACGTTTTTGGATCTTCGCCTGCGTATTTCTACCCAGTCGTCTCGTTCGGGTTGTTCTTCTTGGAGGGTGATGCCCGTAAAATCGCTTGCCTCCATGGCCGTTGCCATGCTTGGGTAGTGAGCTGGAGGCGGCGTGGGGTGAAGGCACGTGCCTAGCGCACGAGCACCGGGTAAAATGCTGCGTACCTGGTTCGTAGGCTTAGCGTGGCGGCCGTCGCTTGGGAACTTCGAGAAGCGATATTTCCGAAGGAAATTCACTCACGCGCTGGATGATGGTGTGCACTTGTTCCTTGCGGCGAACTGCGTTGATTGAGACCAGAATTGTTGTTGGATTATACCTTTTGCCGGTGATTGAGATCTCTGAAAGCGGGAGCCCGTGAATGGTACATCAGCGCCAGTTGGCCCTCGTCTTCTTTCTCTTTTAGTGAAAATACAAAATAAAAGTGGCGCGAACCGTTTCAATTATTTGTGAAAGTAGTATTTGTTCAGTATTTCAGTGCGGAAACAAGAAGTAACCCGTCGACATACCCGCCACCAAGCGGTGAAAAAGGCGGCGCATACTAGAAAGGAGTAGAGGGATCAGGCGCCGACGAGCGGCGAGCCTAGAAAGGTCCCGGTTGTACGCGGCGGCGCTGAGGTCGTTTGGGTCGGAGAATCCGACCGGTTCTGAGCGTTCCGAAGGCCTTCGGCGAGCAGGTTTGGGTTGCGGTTTGGCCGTTTGGCGGTTTGACAGCGCAAAGTGGCTCTCGCTCTGAATAGACTACTTGCGTAAAGCCCTGTACGAAACACGGCGCGGGTTGCACTCTGGGAACTAGTTGGCCAGTGAGGAGACTGGCATGCTTTCGGTTTCGATCGACACGTCGACAAGATATTATACACAGAACGTGGACTATTAACGGCCGTTATCTCATGTTTTCTGGTCCCGAGAGCGTCATTTGTGGTCTCTAAACTAACCTAAATGGTCAGACCTCGAAGCTTTAGCACAAGCCCGAGACGTATAGTTTGTCTTAATACATGTGTCGTATTTAAATTTTTCGCAAGTTTTTTACACACTATTTAGATGGCGCCACTGTTCCACCATTGCGCCGTGTATTCAGGGTTGCGTCCCCGTGGCGCCCTACCCCCATGTTTGTTTACCGTTAATAAAGAGAGTTACGCTTCAACCACCGACCGCATCGGACGTGTCTCTCTATCCTCCCGGGGCTCCCGCGCCCGGCTCGCCGGTCACAACTTCGGCATGTGAGACCCCTCGTTTTTCCGCAGGCCCACGCAGGCGCTGCTCTTCGTTATTTTCTCGGGTGTCCGAATTTTCTTTTTATCACAACATTTTGGCGACGAGGGATTGCTACAACATGCTTGTTCTATTTTTGTACTTAAGCCTTTCTGTTAGCGTTTCGAGGTATGTGGACGAGCCAGTGCTAGGAATCTCGACACTGCGAAGCACGGGAATCTTGCTTGTGTACAAATCAACAAGCTGTAGCAACCATTAGGTACGCATACATCGAGCTCACGCCTTCACATTAGTGTTGTTGATCAGAAAGATTGTTTGTTTCGTGCGTACATAGACGAAATATAACTTTTTGCGATTACAGTTTTTCTTAATACGCCTGAGTACGCGAGGTAAATCTCGGAGGCGCCATTGAAAAGCTCAATTTTAACACTTGTTATCTCTTACCTGTACTGACCCGCAAGTTATCTCCATCGCCAAACTCAATCGTGACGACATTTTGACGTCACCGCGAACTTTATTATTTCACCAGCATAGCTCGAACTCCATCGGAATCAGTAGGGAAAAACTCAATCGCAACGTCACATCACGTGACCAAAAGGGCAGCCAATCAGCGACCGATTGAGTTAACGTCATCGTTGAGTTTGCGATCTAGCATAGACAGACTGGCCGCCCGCATCACACAGCCTATCCAGAATATGCTTCAGTGGCGCCCTTTCGAGCCGTCGACACGGAGTGCGGCAGCCAGGGGGTAAAGGTGGGTGAGGAGGAGTGGAAAATCCCGCTGCTGCGGCGCTGCTTTCAGAGGCATGTTGTCGTCACGACATTCCATTGAAGCTTCATAACCAACTACCAGGTGGTTTTTGATTATCGTTTAATTCACTTTAAAATATGTTTTCTTGCGTTTTCTAGCGCAATATTTATGTTTCTGTGGTTGTGCTGCTACCTGCGTCGTGTTGAAACAAAGAAATGAGCTCCAGAATTTGGTTTCCGTACCCCTTTAACTTCCCTTCTGTCGAAATCTCGGAAATCTGGTGTTTGCTCGGTTTCGTATTCCTGAGGCGCGCCCACTCGCGCCCCACCCGCAAAAACGGTTATCTGGTTTCGTTTAGCGTTGACGCGAGGCCGTACATCTGCGCGCTATGCAAAAAGAGAGCTTCGAAAGGAACGCGAATATCTTTCCACCGGTAAGTTCGCGGATTGTTGAAGTCCATGAAACTGCTCTGATGATGTAATTATATTCGTGAAATCGAAGGCAATTGGTAACATTGTGTGGGACCCCGAGGGTCTGCCTGCATGCTCCGCCGCTTGCGGCCGTCAGAATACATGGAAAGATGGCGGACCTTTTCCTCTAGAGTTAGTATGTATGATCTCTATCGCGGCAGCAGTGAGCGCTCGCTGAGCTCACTAGCCCTCCTCTAGTACCCGTCCACTCAAGCCACGACCAAGGACGTCATGAAGGTTATTTTTCGCGTGTTTTTGTAATTTTATTTCGGATATAGGTGGTATTCACTGAGCCTGCAGGTTCGATTTTGCCAGGGAGCGCCACCGTCGATCCGCCATCTTCGAGGTCGCAGTTTGACTGGCGTACGCGGTCGTACGTTGGCAGTGTGTGCTAATTTCCTATAGTTAAAGAAGCTTCTTTGAACAAAAGAGTGAAAAAGGTTTATCTCGGGGACGGGCAGTTTTAGTTTCTTGGTTGCCGCCGAGTACCGCGTGTAAAGGCTGAACCGTATGTAAGCAATTCAGCGAGCGACAGGACGAGACGGCGACAGCGACGAGACAAGCGACGACGACCCGTTTCGTTGTCACTCGGTCAGTCGCGCGACGAGGCAAACTGCATAAAAACGACGGGAGCAAGCGACCAAGGCAATTAGCGACGTTTTCTAGAAATCGAAAAGCCGAGTGACGCGACGACCGACCGTGAAAAATCTCCGTCGCTCGTCGCCGACTCCAGTCGCTATCGCCGCCGCTCGCTAAATCGCTTCCATGCGGTTCACCCTTGACTGTCGCTCGTTGCGCAGCTCGGTTTGGGGATTTCTAGAAAACCTAGCGCTCATCGCCTTGGTTGTGCTCCCGTCGCTTTCATGCGGTTCGCTTCGCCGTGCGAGTAACCGAGCGGCAGCAAAGCGGCAGCGAAGCGGGTCGCCGTCGCTTGTCTCGCCGCTCGCCAAATCTCTTACATGGGGTTTTTAAATCGCTAGGGCCAATGCAAAATGCGCCGCATTTTTCATAAGTGCGCACTCTGTGAGCCACACATATATTTCTGCACAGGAACGAACACCGAAGGCACGACGTATGTACGACACAGAGGCGATGGAGCAACACGGTTACATGGCCGTAGTGCAAAAAATCCGCTAGAAAAAAAAAACAATAAAGAAAACTAGCAAAACAAAGCAAATACTAATCACACCGTGTTAGAAAAGCATAAAACTAAAAAAATCAGTTCTTGCAAGAGCTACCGCCGTGGGCACGACGCGCGACACGGAGCGCTTCATGGAGCCGAGGGAGCAACGCGGCCGCGGTGAACGAGTTCGATATCGACAAAAACGAACTAAAACACACAAAAACTACTCCTACGCCGCTTCAAATGCACCAAAGTATAAGGATAACCTTTAGTTTTGGCCAAAAAGAGCCTTCAAAGTTGCAAAATGCTGCTAAACCACGCTGAAAGGTCCGGCCAGACGACACCCGCGACAAAAAGAGACCTCGAAGATGGCGACTGTCGTGGGCTGTGCAAGCGAACCTAGCGAGTGACGTCAAGTGAATGTCACCTATAGCTTTTTAAATTAAAAGCTTCGAGAAAAGAGAAGCTTTATTAAGTTACTACGTTTAGTGCGCTCAGGTAGGGGGCAAATTAAAAACCAGTCAAAAGTCGTTGCAGAGTCCCTTTAAGTAAAATTAATAAAAAAATTACACTACCTTCCCGAGGGGAACAATGGGTGATGCGGAGCATTGCGGATCGTTATTAACGGTGTTGTTAACGGTGTTAGTAACGTTGTTAGTAACGTTGTTAACTTGCGTGTTATTACGTTGTTCACTTGCGTTGGTTACCACACATCGCGTAAAAGTTGTTGGAAACTCCGCGATGCTCTGCATCACCCCATGGTTCCCCTCGGGAAGATGGTGTAATTTTTGTAATTGCGTAGACGAAGGTGAAACGGTTAACGAAGGTCTTTATTGAGCAGCGTCTAGTACTTGAGGTGTGCACTTTGCTTTGATGAGGATGGCTTTGTGGTCGCTGAAGTGAACTGTGAGGGGATGTTGGTGTAGTGGGTGTATCTTGAAATCGGTGAAGACGTGATCAATGCATGTGCTGTGAATGGTAGTTTTTCACACTGGAAGGAGAGGAGACTTGAGGACGAGAGTTGCGCAGGCGCGCGCGGTGTGAGTAGAAGTGAAAGCACGCGAATTGCACGCAGCTGGTAGAGAGAGAGAGAGCGGAGAGAGTAACGCGCAGCTGTTGGAGAGAGGGAAGGAGGTGAGTAGCGCATGCATAATGTGAGTGCGGACTACGACGCCGCTGGACATAGACCCGAGGCAGAGATGCTCCGCATCTAAAAAACAATTCAAGTCCCTATTGCCGCGTGCGCATTTAGCCAAGTAGGCAGCTTGGCTAGCTCTGCGTGGCGAGCCGGAGTCAGTCTCGTTCAGGGCTCGGCACGCGGAGCCCCTTATGTACACGTTTCTGGAACAACCGGCATGGAAGGTTCGGCGCATAAAACATACCAAACTCGAATAAGCAACAGAATTCTCGGATACACCAGAACGCGCCATTACAGAAACAATGAAAAGGCGCGTCCGCTGAAAAGGCATGGAACCCCGGCCCTTTGGGTGGGAGTCCAGCTGAATGACCATTCGGCCATGGGCGCACTGCCCACTTAGCGAGCTGCGCGCGCGGCATTAAAATTGCTCAAGAGTACCCACCTGTTTCTTTTCTCTTGGGTCAGATTTAAAAGCAAGGCCTGAAGGGTTGTAGCTGCGGTCTAGGAATGTAGCAATCCAGCTCAGATTCGAGATTAACCAGGAAGTTTGTCTAAAGTTCGACTACAAAGCGGTATTTGCACGGCAGTGCATATCACATGACGAAAGCGCTGCACTTTTGCAGTGGAGCGCATTGCCATCATCTTTGTGGCTTTGCGGAAGGAACGCCGAAACGGTTAAAAAAATTGACGTTTGGTGGCGGATCCGTTTGCTTATAAAATATTTTATTGTTAAAAATCGCTTTGCGAAGTGTACGAACCTCTATAATTGTCTGCGGTGGTATTAAAGAAAAAATTAAGATATTAAAAAATTGTTGTAATGCGAAACTAGAGCGCAACACTTAAGGGGTAGGAGGGGAGTGTACGGAGGGAATAATGCCCCTCCATCTCCTCCGTACCCTTTCTTCCTCCTTCTTTCCACCTTCTCCTCCGTATCCTCCCCTTGTCCTCCTGCGTACACTCTCATCCTCCCCCTCCTCCCACAGTTTCCCCGCTAAATTTAGCTGAGAAATTGACGTGGAAAATTGAATTGTGGTTGAGGTCACGTGACGTCAATTTATCCGCTAAATCTAGGAGAGAAACTGAATTTGTCGGCTAAATCTAGTGGAGAAACTGAATTCGTCCGCTAAATCTAGCGGAGCAACTGAAGTTCACCACTAAATTTAGCGGGGAATTGAAGTCGTGTTGAGGTCACTTGACGTCGATTTCCCCGCTAAATTTAGCGCGGTCACGCCGACGCCGCGAAGCACGGAAACGGGTGCCTAGGAGCTGCGCTCGAATTGTCCGGCACCATGACAGAACAGCACACGACAAAACAGCACGCGACAAAACAGCACGGTCAAAACAGCACAGCGTCAAAACAGCACGGCGAGAAAATAGCATGAGTCAAAATAGCACGCGACAAAACAGCACAGCGTCAAAGCGGCACAGCGACAGAAGAGCACCTGCCAAAACAGCACAGCGTCAAAAAAGCACAGTGACAAAGCAGCACAGCGTCAAAAGTTCACAGTGAGAAAAGAGAATGGCGTCAAGACAGAACCCCGACAAAACACCACAGCGTCATATCGGGACATTGACAATATCGCTAGGGTGTGGCGTTTTCGATATTTATTATTTTCAAATTCGGCGTAGTTTTTTCGGTTTTTATTTCAGAACAAAATTTTGCGGTTTACTGCGGTGAATATTTGCACACTCAAAAACTTCTGGGTTCTTTTAGGTTTGTTGACGAAAACCCGTATACTGACGATAATGCAATATTTAAAAGCGTTTGTTAAAAGGTGACTACATCAGGTACTGGTTTTCTTATGAGTTGCTCTCTGTGGCAGCCGACGCGACCGGTTCTGCGAGACGCACTTTCGCCCTATCGTGACCTGATTTTATCTTCGTGTGCTCCTATTTGTACACAGGACGAGCATGAGCTTCCCTACTACTTCGGTCGGACAGGAAAATATCAAACGACAGAAATTTGCAAACATGGTACTCAGTGCGTGTTTTTCCCCAATTTTCACGACTGCGAGAGGTGGTAAATTCGCTCCTACCATAAGAACGACGATAAAACAATCGTATTTATGCCCTCCTCTAGCAGACGGAAGCTAGGAGTGGTAAAAGAAAAGAATGTGCGGCATTCACGGACGCCCTTCATTTTCATTGTTCAGTTCACGATTAAACTCTCTTCCCTGAGCAAAGAATTCGGCACACAGACCCCTATCAGGTGAAAACCCCAGATATTGAAGACGCCTGCGCCGGAGCTTTTGTTGAAAGTTGAACCGATCTCGGAAAAAAGCTGAAAACTGCGAAAGGAAGCAGTTTTGTCGCGTGCTGTTTTGTCGTGTGCTGTTATGTCGCGTTCCCGCGAGGAGGAATGTCGTGGCAGACATTCCTCCTCGCAGCATCTCGTCCGTGTGAATGATGAGCAAGGAGTAGCCAAATACTTTTATAGGGCGATGCAAGACACTCCCTAAGAATACATCGAAAAAGACGAAGGAGATCCACTGAAACACTCTTGGCGGCTTCAGCGGTACCGTCTTCCCATCCTCGACCCCATCAAGTGCACCGCATCACTAGGCGTCCGGCGGCGAGAATAGGAAAGCTGTGGGTAGGATAGAGAGGCGTGCCAAATAAACCACTTTATCAGGGCGTGGTCTATGGCGCGGCCGTCGTTCTACTCAATGGAAAGGAAGTGTGTGTCCGGTATTCCCCCTAGCTAAGCGTTTGGTGTATCGCTCGCCGATGACATCGTACACATCCCTCGCCGGAGTTCGTTCGCGCGGAAATTGGAAGACCGGCTTGTGGCTGCCTGGCGGAGGAGGGGTGCAGCATTTTTTGGTCTGTTGTTCCGCATTATCTAACTAAATCAATAAAATATTATGTCGACTTTGATACGAATTTTAAATGTTAGCATTGAGGCCGAGCAGCACTGCTCACCTTTGTCGAATTTTATCAAAAGGTCAAAGGTTTGCCGAACTTTCGGTTTGGCATAAAGTGTGCCACGTCCTTATATTTCGTTTCACTTTCTCTGCGAGCGAAGCCAAAGCTAGAAGCGCGAGACCAGTGCTTTTTGCGTTTCTCCCCAGCTCGCGCGCTCGAGCAAAGCCTGAACGCAAAGAGCTTTCGTGCTCCCGCTTCCAGCTTTGCCTTCGCTCGCACATATGGTGAAACGAAGTATAGTTACTTTGGTGATTGGCTACACTGTGATATGCACCATGAAGATTGTTGACCGGCTCGTGTCTCTGCTCTCTGTGCAGCTGTGCGACTTCTTGGAGTGCAGCCACCTGTGCGAGCAGGTAGAGGCCACCAAAGAGCTGTGTGAGTACGTGACCAACCTGGCGTGTCTGGGGCCCGGCCTGGGAGAGTACATGTTCGACAAGGATACCCTGTTCGACTGAGCCCAACACTCTGTGGCTCTTTCACAGCTGCTAGGGCAGCTGCTGCTTTCCAATATATAGTTGCAGACGACCGTCGATCGTGCCTGTCTCTAGCCAAGGACGGAGTGCTCTGGAAAGTTGCAAATATCTCGAAAAAGCCGCAAACCACATAAGCGAGAGCAACACGGTGGCACGGTTGCTGAACAACATAGGTAACGCCTCAGGGCTAGGTTTTCTATCTATGAGATCAACTCTGCTTTCCATTCCTGGATAACATTGGTCTTCTTCACACTAGGGAATTTTTACCACGTCTGCGGGATAGTGGGCCTTGAGACTGGCGCAGTTAATTCGCAATAGTGTTTAAGTTTATTTCCGAACGCGTCCTCGAAATAAGGCTGCATGAAGCCGCGGCGTTAATTGTTTCTAAAAGTTTCTTCTTTCTCCGAAGCCTTCGGCGATGCCGGTGAAGGAGCTACAGTTTCTTCAGATGCGTCGTGGCACCAGGTGTTTTCTGCGGGATTCGGAGTGGTGGCGCGTCGACGGCCTTCGGGCTGACGCCTTGTTTCCCGAGCCGGAAAAAAATCTCCTCGTACATGTCGTACACTTGCATCATCAGCACACACTGCGCAATGAACACAACAATTGGTTAATGTAGAATTCAGCAACAAGCGTACCACTATAAAAGAACGACCTGTAATAGAACGTGTGGTTAGGCGTTTCACTCGACGTCTCTCGGACGCGTGGAATTCCTGATGGCGTGCTGTGGTGAGAGCGAGCACGCGCAATGTTGAGGCTGCCAATGGTACACCTTCACAAGCATGATGCAGATGCTTGGTACGAAGAAGTTAAGCAACTGAAACTGGTTCGCGGGGGCTTTGAAGCCGGGGTCACACTGCTCATGCTTCATAGAAAAGACAGTCTGGAAACGCGAGTCACCGCAATATCTGTGGTTCGAATGAGGGCGTGCCAAGGTTCTCCTCGAACTCATTGTCATCATCATCATTTATTTTCCATGAGGGCCCGTGGGGCATTATACAAGGGGCGGCAATAGAACCAAAATAAATAGAACAGTAAACACAATTATAACACTGTAAGCTTGATAGGTAGGTTAGATAAAGAGGGGGTAATGGCTTCAACAAATTTAGTAGTATCATTAACGGAAACGATGTTATAAGGTAGTGAATTCCGATCCTCAATGGCCAATGGTAGTGTGGAAGTCTGGTGAGAAACAGTTGATGATTGAATCTAACGTAATTTACATAAGTGATCTAGACGCGGGAAATTACGATGGGGAGGTGAGAGCAGTGATTCTTTGAGGTGGCTATTGTGATAAAAAATTCGATGGAGGAGAGAAAGGCGTGATACTCGGCGGCGAAAGGAAAGTGAATGAAGGTTAGCTGATTGGCGTAATTTTGATATCCCGGTATATAGTGAGGAGTTGTTATAAATAAAACGAAGGACTCTTTTTTTGGACGGACTCTAGATTATTTGCGAGTTAGGACAGCCATGGGGACCATATAGATGAGGCGTATTCTAACTTCGATCTTATAAGAGTAGTACACGCTAGTCGTTTTACGAAGGGTGTTGCATTTTTGAGGTTACGGCGCAAATATTCGAGAGAACGGTTAGTATCAGAAATAACAGAAGTTATGTGAGTAGTCCATGATAGGCCGGAGGTGAGATGAACACCCAGGTATCTATAATATGAGCATGCTCTTACCTGAGTGTTCGGAAGGTAATACAAGAATGGTGTGGCACGCGAACTGCCGGAAAATTATAGGGATCTACAGTTATTGAAGTTTAACGTCATCTGTCATTTTTCACACCAAGGGATTACAGACTCTAGGTCTTCCTGGAGAGCATGATGATCATGGTATGAAAGAATGTGTCGGTAAATTGCACAATCGTCGGCGAACAGGCACACAGAAGAAGCGATATTAGAGTTGAGATCATTAATATAGATTAAGAACAGGAGGGGGCCAAGTACGGTTCTTTGGGGGACACCTAACGTTACGGTAAAGGTTGGAGATTTTACGTTGTTAACGAAGGAATATTGCTTACGGTTAATTAGGAGTTCAGAAATCTACTTAACAACAAAGGGATGAATATTAATACCGTTAAGCTTTGTTAAAAGACGTTGGTGGGACACTTTGTCGAATGCTTTAAAGAAGTCAGTGAAAATGGCGTTGGTCTGAATATTCGAATCGAAGCTTGGATAAATATCAGTAAGGAAGGCGGTTAGTTGTGTTTCACAAGAGTAAGATTTACAAAATCCGTGCTGATGTTCAAAAAGAAGGTTATGAAAGTCAAGAAAGTGTATCATATCTGAGTAAAGTATATGCTCCATGAGCTTAGATGGAATACTGGTGAGAGAGATGGGACGGTAATTACTAATTAGTTGGCGATCACCAGTTTTTGTGAACAGGTATTACGTTAGCTATTTTCCAGTCACGTGGAACTATCGAAGGCGTGAGCGATTGTGAGAATATGCCACAGACGAAAACAGAGAAAATGTGTTTAGTGTTTATTAATACCTTTCGAATTAATTTGGTCGTCTCCAGAGCTCGAGGAGACATTTATGTTTTCTATTGCTTTCAATACGCCTGCGCATTGTCATACGACATTTGAAGCACGGATCTCTCGGTGGCTCGCGTTTGAATCAGTGTGCAGACTGTATTTTGTATGATGTAGAAGCAGTGTGACCCCGCCTTTCGTTTAATTAAAAAGTTGTCAGCACTACTCTTGCAGGTTAAGAAAATCAGGGTAATCTCCTCTCACAAAGCCCTCCCCACTTTCTAGTGTAGCGAGTGAACGCTGGAAAGAACGTGAGTACACTCTCCTCCTCTTTTGTGTTCGCTGGTTAATGTGGAAAGAGTGGAGGGCTTTGATAAGCTTGTCTCACTTAACCTGCAACAGAGAAGAATATATTTCCCGAAAACATTGAAATGAAAAGTTATGTGTACGTGTCGGTTCTTACATTAATGTTTTTTTAAGCGTAAAACAAATCTTTCGGGCATGGTGTTTTTAAGGCATACTTAAGATTGATGTACACATGACAGATGTTAACATTTCACCGCATCCCAGACTCGAAGGTTCACTCCTTTACCAAGAGTGGAGAGAGTGCGCAACCTCATTTGTGCTCGTTTGTTTTCATTTCGTTTTTTGTACCATCGAAGTTTGGGAAAGGTTAGGCTTCCATAAATGTATTCCTTAAGGAATTTTGCTGTTGGCTTTTTAAAAAAGCTAAACTTTTCAACAATCTAGAACTTTGGTAGTTTGCATGACCTTTGAATACCCGTAGCCCCTGTAGAGGCATCCAACATGACTATATTGTATGATGTGCCACTGGTTAGGACAATTGATCGAAACTATAGGATTGAATTCTTCATAGCGACATACTAACAGCGACGTCCGGCCCATAGTAATTGGCAACTTGCTTACTTGTTCTTATCCTCAGCTTCACTTGGATATTCGAGTTAAAATATTGTGATCCTATTATATGTATCTTTTATTTTATGTACAAGCTTTTTGGAGAAGTCGCCTTCAAATTGATTTATACACTGGTCAAATATTTGCAGAATATTTTTAGAGCTAATAAGGTGATAAGAAAATAAGACTCGTACGGGTTACTTTCAAATTATATTTAGATGCCTCGAGAATGGACGCTACAACTACCACCTGGGCTATAATAATTGAGCAACGATTGACCGATTTTGTGATATGTTCAGCTGAAGAGAAGAAACTATTATGTAGAACGCCATGTTAATGCTGTTATGTTTTTAAGCTTTACAGGTTTGTTTAAAAAAAAGAACATAAACGCTACACCTATGCGGTTGGTGCAGGTGAGTCATACGGCCAGGGAGACGTAGTGTAGAAGGTTCATCAAAACGATCAGTAGGCTAACTAAGTAAAATTTGTTAATTAACTTTTTAATTAGTGAAGCTAGACATATGGTTCCAATGAGAGACTTGCATAGCGTAGTTGGAAACCACTAAATAAGTAATTTTCAGAAAGACTGATCGTGGTGAGAAGCGCACCAGTACGCCAAAGTTACCCCTCGTGCAGCAGGTGCAAAACTACCGGTGCGATAAGGCGACCGCGGGAGTTTTCCGTCTCTTATCAGAGCCCCAGCCTTGTACGTGTTTCACGAGTGGTACATTTGACGCACTACTGTCACGAATGAAAAATGGTGAAGCAGCAAAACACTGAGGAAACTAAACGTTTAATTGGGCGAACCTGTGCCCATACACAATATAGAAGAAGGTTAGCGTGGTAGGCGTAGATGTCGTCGAAACAGCAGGATCGAGCCACGCGGAGCCCTTTATGTACACGCGTGGGCTTCTGGAACAATCGGCGTAGAAGGTTTGGAACGTAGAACGTTCGGACCTCGAATAATCAACAGGCCTCTCGGATTCACCAAAACGTGATATTTCCATAAATAAAACGTTCGAGGTACACCTAAGCACTTCTTATGAGTTTTGAATGCGAAAGCATGCAAGCCGTTCCTCCGCTCTTTTATTTCGCCTGTGGCGTAGGTCGAGTGCGCTCGCTCTCCCCGCCACGCTGATCTTGGGCGTGTAGCGGTGGAGCCGCTGCCTCGCTAGGCTCCTTATGCCTCGCGGACACACAGCGCCATCGGAAGGCGCTAATTGAAACTGACGCGCGGCGGCTTCATATCAACTGCCGTTTTGCGTGGCTTTCCGCGTGGTTTCAAAGCTGGGATACCTCAGATCGCGGCTTCGGGCATTTATCGGCTTTTGGCGTTACTGATGACGTCGGCTCGCTCCATGGGACAGTTCTTTCGTATTCAAAAGGTGCGTCCGCACCCAGGCATCGAACCTCGGCCCTTTGCGTGGGAGCCAATCACGATGACCATTCGGCCACGGGCGCGCTTGCTCGGAGACGCACATGACACTAGTACGCTTCACACTCGATCAAAGTATTTCTAAAAATAATTGACTTATTAGTTTTGGATGATGCTCACCAAGTTTCTACTTTGAACCATATTTGCATTTTCACTAATAAAACAAAGCGGATTAACAAATCTTACTTCATTAGCCAACTGATCGTTACGATTAGCCCCATATACTATGTTCCGTGGCATAACCCGGCCAACTGCACCCCACAAATCGCATGAGTGTAGCTTTCACGGCTTTTTAAAATAAATCTGTGAAGCTTAAAAAAAACAAAAAAAAAAACATTCTGTTTGTAAGCCATGCTGAAACACTCTAACCAAAGTTTAGCTTTTTTTTTTTTAAGGTAAGGTTGTAGTCATTTAGACTACAACCTTGCTGCTGAACTTCTTCCCGGACAATCTCGGCGACTGAGGGCGAATCCGGGCTTGCGGCAGCAGGAATAAGCTTCTTGATTTCCTGCCGCAAGACGTCCCGGATGATGTCGCGGAGGTCCGGGCCGTTGCAGCCGGAAGGCAAGAGGGCAGCAACGCCGGGAAGTCGCTGGTAATGGGGGGCCCGTGCTTGAAGGGCAGGTTCGATGTTTGTGGCTTCCTTGACAAAATCTTCGACGGTGGCTGGGGAGTTACGGACAAGGCAAACGAATGTCATCCTTTACGCCTCGCATCAGGATCCGAAGCTTGTTTTCGTCGGTGGCTTGAGGGTCAGCGCGAGCGAGCAGGCGCAAAACATCCTCTACGAAACTGGTAATAGTTTCGTTTGGTCCCTGTGTTCTCATTCGAAGAAGGTCCTCGGCCTTCTCCCTTCGATATTGGTTGGCGAATGTCCGTCTCAGCGCATTCTTGCAGGCGGTCCACGAGATCAAGGAAGTCTCGCGATTCTCGAACCAGTGCCTGGCCGTCCCTTCGAGCACAAAGTACAGATTCTGCAGCCGCTGTTCGTCCGTCCATCGGTTGTGCTGGGCCACTCGCTCGTACTGCTGTAGCCAGTCGTCGATGTCTTCATAAGGCTGACCGTAAAAGGACGCGGGCGTACGGGCAGCGACGGGTAGGACAACGACGGGTGGAGTAGTCATCGTCGCGGTCCTTTTCTTCGATTTCTGCGGCAGAGGTTCGAGTTCCGGGGATAGGCCTTGGTTACGGCGACTGGACCGGGCCTTGGTCTGGTCTTCCGTGAAGGGTAGCCTCCCGGGGCCGAGCACGTCATTTGGTCGGCGTGTTTTTGGAAGGGTAATGTCCACGGGCATGAAGGCATCGAGCGAGTCACCGACTACGCAAGTCGGACACTGTCCAAGGCGGAGAAAAATTACTCCACGACTGAGAAAGAATCCCTTGTGGTCGTCTGGGCAATCACGAAGTTTCGCCCGTACTTGTACGGGAGCCCGTTCCGCGTGGTGACATAGCACCAGTCGCTTTGCTGGCTTGCGAACCTCAAGGACCCGTCAGGACGCCTCGCTCGATGGAGTCTCCTACTACAAGAGTTCAACACGACTGTGGTCTAGAAGTCAGGCCACAAGCACAGCGACGCCGGCGTCCTGTCCGGAGCCCCCGTTGAAACCCCTTCCGGCTGCAGGGACGACAATAACGACGAGTGCTTCCTAGGAGCAGTGAACACCGACGACATAGCACGACGTCAACGGGACGATCCTGAGCTGCGCGCATTAATCGAGCACCTGGAAGTTGGCGGGTGACAGACCACAACTCGCTTTGCTGACTTGCGAACCTGAAGAACCCGGCAGCCACGTGTCTCCTCACGGGTACTGCCGACCTTCGCCATCCCACGAGGTTTACTCTACAAAGAGAACTTCGGGGACAACAACACACCGTGGTTGCTAGTAATCCCGACCGACCTTCGGGAGATCTTTCAATCACTTTCTGCGCGGAAGGCACGCGCGATAACCGTTAGGCCACGAGCGCGCTGCCTGCTTGGCCACCTGGGTGCGCGGCATTACTCCACAAAATGCGCCTTCGCGGCCGGGAATCGCACCCTGGCTTTCTGCGCGCAAGGCACGCGCGATAACCGATAGGCCACGAGCGCGCTGCCGGCTTGGTTACCTGCGGGCGCGGCATTTTAAGCATAGGACTGACAATCTAACCGGTAATAGGGAGAATTTAGAACCGCAAAAATCACGTTAGGTCAAGGGGTATTCACGCGGGAGAGAGATTCCCCCCCCCCTGCTCCCCGGGATGACGTAGACATCCCAGGATGAGGGAGAGATTTTGCTCGGACAGCACAAACGGCCCCTGCCTTGGCGTGGAATCTCTTAAAATTGGCGGTATTTTGTTTGCGAATCTGGCGACTTGACAAATGTTTCTCAGAGGGATGCCGGCGGAGGCATCGGAATCGCCAAACTTGTGGCTTGTGCTGTTTCTCATGTCGTCCGAAGCACCCCTAAGGATCTTCGCTATTCATCAATGCACCCCTCAAGCCGCTGCTCGTACAACTGGTTTTAATTTACGTTTTTCTTTTTTTGTTTTGTGTGCTGCATAACGCATTCAAGAAGCATTTTTCTTTGTTTTGGCAGAAGCAGTTCGTCGTCTTTTGCATTAACAACACCGCTGGCATATTAGCATCTCGCCGTTTTATGTGTGTCTCCATTGTTTTACTGTAGTCGGCTTCCATCGAGCCCTGTTTGTCGACAATTCGACCGTTAGACGTGTCTGCGATATATAACTCGGCTCCCCGTAGTTTGCGTGAATGCTCGAGTCGGGGAGGGAGTCGTGGTGGTTCTGACGATCACTGACGTCACGCACATCCCTCCCTGAATAGCATTTCCTGTGTGAATACCCCTTTAAGGACATCCAGAAACCCGATGTTTCAGTGATACTCAATCCATCTTGAGATCGAGTTTTTTTATTTCCCTTAAAGGCCGACGACAAGACACGAGATTCTGTGAGGCAGAATATCCTCCTTTTCTGGGGAAGGAGGACACAGGCAACGGTGGACAGGGTAGAAGGGGGATAGGAGGAAGTGGGGAAAAGTGGAAAGCGCGAGCTGGTCGCCGGTCTCTAAGTAAGAGTACTAAACAAATGGCGTCGTTGGTCGATCGTTCTACCATATTTTCAGCCCCTTGACTAAACTGGATAAACGGTGTAGTTTTGTACCTACCTTAAAACCCACCATGAGTGCATTCACGACGTTGTATCCTACAAATGAGGCCACCTGGTGGTAAAGAGAAAGAACAGATGAGCTACAGAGCAGCGGGACACCTCGAATATGTCTCAAACTGGCTTGTTCCCCGCACTTCTATTTTGTTCGCTCATGAGGTCACCAATTCCACCCTGGCAGTGGCAGAGCAACACAGACGGAGACAGAAAACTCGTGTTCTACAGTAGCCCGCACTGCCGATGGACTGTCTACAGGAACTCCAGCAGTTACAGGCTGAGGCAACATTTCCTGGACGGATAAGAACGTAGAGCTATAGATTTCCTACATCGCATGGCTGAGGCCAGCATGGATTGGACGCAAGGGCGGCATCATCGTTTGGCTGGCACTCGCCTTCAATCAGTGAAGACGTGAGTTCCTGCTGAATGCTGACTCACTGCTCGTGTTCAATCGGCGATGGCGCTAGCCGCCGGTAGGTAACTAAAAAAAAACAAAAAAAATCACTATGACCGTGCTACAGGCAGTACACACCAGTAGGAGAGTAATTGGCGCTGTAGGCGCTCAAATGAGCAGAGTGGAATATGTTCTCCCTATACTTTGTTTCACCTCAAGTCCAGGTGCGGAAGACGCTGCGAGTTGATGGGACTAGAGTCACTGGATCTGAGAAAGTGGCGTCATCACCTTCCCGCCTGCTAGCCGGGCACAAACAAATACCAACATACAGGCGACTAAACCTCTCAAGGTGATTAGCTCATCGCTGTCGGTTGCCATGGTGATCGCCAGTTTGGACCCTTTTAAAGGGCAACTCCGCTTCATTTTTGATATTTAGAAAACTATGTAGCCCTTTTCAGTATCATATAGAAAGACCCCATGTCAAATATTACGATCTAATTCCGTTTATATATTTAATAAACTGGCCAGCAAACTTTCAAGCGAGCCAAGTCGCCGAAATCTGCCAACTCTAGCGTGCGGCGCGAGGCGCAATCACCAGCGCGGTCAATGCCACGGAGATGGAGCGGCCAACGTTGAACCACTACGTCAGAGGCATGCATACGTCATTCTCACGTTTTGTTTGTTTTTAGTTCTCCGAGCGAAATTGAACGATGACGTCATGAATTTCTCCTCCCGGTGTTGGCTGACCGGGCGTTCACGTGATCACCGTAACGCGCATGCGCCTGGGATGCGCTGCCCTGCGCGCTTGTCGGTCTGTTTTTCCGCTCCTTTTCCCCTCTTTCGTCTTCTCCCCTTCCGACGCCGCCTTTTCTGCGCCACAAGCTCCTTAAAGCTATCGCTTTAAAAAGGGCCGCTGCAACGCAGCGCGGAGGTCCCGATTTAGATAGACCTACCGAGGGAGCGCTCAAGGAGACTCCAACGTACAGAACACTTCGAAACGCCCTACTATGTCTCGTGTCCTGTAATCTTAGAACCCTTGGCTCACATACAATGGGGTGAAAATAAATTATAATGCAAATCGCAAAATACATATATATAAAAACCTGCTGTTTTTGGCCGCTCTGTTTAGCCTTGTTTATCTTTTTTAGCCACTCTTCTCGGAGGCTGCTTCCTTTTGCGGAAGAAAGAAAATCCGATGCCTTTCTGCCTGGTGCTGTTATTGTAGCATCCTGGGATGCTAGTCTGGGGTGCTATTCTGGTCGCAAACGGGTACCTTTCGAGTTGTGACGTATCGAGAAAGAAGGGGCGGAGCCTCAAACTAGAATGATACTTGTTTGAGGCTCCGCCCCAACGTTCGGGTTCACGCCCGCGGTCAGCTGGAATCTGACGATCCCCCTACGTCGTGATGACGTGTCCACGCAGTTGGGGCGAAGAAATCCCCGCATTTCCCCCTGTTCTTTTTGTTACCTTCTTTTTTTCCTCCGGGAATTAGAACGAGCGAATAACGGAGGAAAGACTACCTTCCGGAAAATGGAAGGAAACAGAAAAAAATAACATTATCCTTTTATAAAATACAAAAGATTATTTCAATAATTATGATGTAATGTAAGTTTAGCTAAGATATCTCAGCTTGTTTTCTCAAAGTCCTTCGCTACGGTCTTTGAAAACAAACATGACGAAAACCGCGGTAACGACCTTGTGGTGTTTGTGTCTCGTTTGCGTCGTTGCGTTCCCTGCTTCTGCACGATACGGATGGCATTGCGAGAAAAAAAAAGATATTACGTGAAGGTGCGCTGCGACACCGATCATCCTTTGTGAAGCCGCCGTAAACATAAGCTGCAAATGAAATTTCCTGTTTGCCTATGAAGGAGACTTCAAATGGATACAGAGCTGACGACGACTCTGTGGTAGTATATGACAAGTCATGAGATCGACGCAGAGTGCAACGGTTGTGAGCATGCTGTGGATGATGCAGGAAAGTTTCTTCGGGCAGTTTTAATAATGCTTTGCTCCTTTGCTCACTGCAGTGATTATGCCAGTATAGTCTCCATAAGCCATGCTCTTCTCTTTCGGCGCTGAAGAAATGCACGCGACGGCATAATCTCGGGCAGTCCTTTTTATTTATTTTTATTTGCAGAACAGCATATGCAAAAAAAAAAAACGGCTTTTACGTTTTTACACGTCCCTACATAGGTACCTCGCTTTCCCATTGGCTTCATTGCGCGTGACGATTCAACGCCATTTGCCATGGAAACGTTCGTGAAACTAGAAAGCCTCTGTTTGCCGCTAACAGTCATTTTTCGAGTTCGGGTTGTGACGACAAAATGACGTATGAACAAGAATGCACGGGACTATTTGCATTGTTTTAACTCGACAACCGTACCCTTGGCGAGTTAAACTCGAAAGAACATGGCCGCAATGCTCGTCGGATCGACCGCGGCTGGGGTTTGACATGCGATCGGTCACTTGATCAACGCGCACACGAATACTTTCCTGCTGTTGGATGAGCCCATTCGGCGGCAGGACCGGGTCGAAGAGCACAGTGAGCTGGCGTTTAACGTCTCCGATGTAACGCTTGGCGAGATGCAAGACTTGGCTTCTATTTGTGCCGGTGTTATGAAGCTTGAAAGTGGTGGTGTTGTTGTGGCTCGTACGGTAGCCCTGCTGAGATTATGAAGACGGTAATAGGCATTTATTCACCGTTGCCGTGCATTAAGATTCCAAACCTCACCTTGACACAAGGGGAACCACGTTTCCGCGAGCACGGAGGCACCAGCCAACAGTCTGAGAAAGAATTGTGCCGCCGCCACGACCGCAAGCGATCGCCCCAACGGCAAGAAAACAAACAACAAGCTCATTGAGGTTTGTGTAGTGCTGACTACTGATTCATCGGACGACAAAGGTGAATGATGTAAAACGCAACGTAAGTTTGCCAGCGTTTTGCAAAACGAATTCATTTCGTTGAAAATTTAATTTGTGGAATTCGTTAACGCCTTGAAAGTTTGACGGGGACCGCATTGTGAACGCAGGCTTCTCACAAGTTTTTTCTACAGTGTGTGCTTTGGCTGCATGCATATAAAGACAAAAACACTGCCTATATGGTGCTGTAGATTCAAATAATGTTCTACTGAACTCGTTTTATTTTTCTGAGAGATTACACAAGAATAACGACATTAAAACTACGAGGAATGTTCCTGCGTCCTAACCGGGCGCTGCTCGCAAGGCGTCTGCTCTCCTCTCCTCTTTTCTCTCTTGCCGTGGGGGCGACTTGAGTTGTTTAGTCTACCACCACGGAGGTCTGGCCGACTGGCCCGCAACCGGGCCCCCGAGCTGGTGTAGGGTATCCCCGGTGCGTGCCAGCCTCCTCCGCGGCTCGAGGGAGCGTGTTGCGGGGAAGACGATGCTGTCGCTGCAAGCCTCTACAGTGCATAAAATAAAAGAAATTTCGTTTATCTTGATAATGTTGACTATCTATTGAGTGCTGTTGATAGTAGTGGCGTAGCTAGGAACTTCTAAGGGGGTGAGGATGGAGGGGGGTTGAGGTGGCTGGGGATGTTCATGACGTGGGGTGCGGGGGGGGGATGGTGTCGGAATTTGTGTGTATACTCTAGGGCCCGCCGGAATTGGGGAGGGAAAGAGCGAAGCCCAAAAAAGGCCCCCCCCCTCGCCCCCCCCCCCCCCCCTGGCTTTGCCACATAAGGGGAGCATCCTACATTCACAGGCTGCTATAAGCACGTGCATAGCCACTGAGCTCGTACCACAATTGCAAGATAGTTGCTGACATTCTTCACGTTACGTAGCAGTTCTTTCTTTAGTACATAGGCTTGCTTTTCCTTCACACATCTACTCTGCCTCCGCTTGTCATTTATGCTTGATGATGATAAGCCAACAGTGCGTACATGCTCTGCATCACAGGCACATTTAAAAAATCCAGCTCACACTACTCTTTAATTTCAATGAATTACTGTCACTTTTGAAACGACAATCTATTTAATTGCTATAATAACCTTTACATTAAACACACTTGTGTTGAATGTAGGACAATTCTATTTTTATTGTTTTTCTTGGTCACGAAGATGACAACCATCCACAAGACACTGGCTAAATTTCTCGTCTACAGTGGGTAACAATGTTACCATACTCTGTCAGACTAAACTGCTGCTGTCTAGAGAAGTAACGATTCATTTTAGGACAGTCGTGTTCGTAGTTTACTGCAGGGCACCGGAAAACTGTTCATATGACTTTCCGATGACTGACTTGCAATTCCAGCAGCTTGGCGTGAAAAGGTAAAATATCTAATTGATACAACAACATGCCATCAGCAACCCATCCAGATTTTATTGCGTGATTGACAGTAGCTACAGACCGCGACAAACTGTCAACTGAAGACATAGGTTCTAAGCGTGCACTAACTTCGAAGCGGTAGAAACCCTGAAGTTTGAACGTCAACTTACCACCATGTTGTTAATGGCAAAATGGTGTTTGCGGCAAAGTGTTGGAGTCCTTCAGAATGGTGACGGTCTCCTTCAGACCGATGATGACGGTGACGAAGGTTTAGTTAGAGTCTAAGTTTAGTCAACGCACCCGACGACGTCGGTGTGCTTGTCATTTTGGCGACGAAAGCCTCCTTTCGCACATGCCTCAGCTGCCTCGGTCCGGGGTTTTGTCGACCTAACCGTCTCTTCCCAGCCGGTTGACAGCGATACTCACGACGGCCGTCACGGCTCTGATCACCATCCACTGGGCATTAGCTAAGTGATAATCGGGGGCAACCGCGCCCTTGTAGTTCCCCGTTGCGAAAAATCTCAGTGCGATTCAATTAGTAGCTGCTGCTCGACGGTCATCATCTCTCATCGTCGCCGTCTCTCGTAGTCACGCTGCGATCACACGGTGCTTTTCGGCAAACGGTATTGTCGTCAGAAACAGTCGTCGTGCATCGCGAAGGCTACCGGGTGCTCGCGGAAAACCGGTCATTGTACGCGTTAATCGAGCCATCGTTGCGCAACAAGCATCGCCGCCATTTTCTACGCTCTAGAATCCTGCCCAAAGCTTGTTCCCCTTCGTGGAATAGAAGAGAAGTTAAAAGCACGACCACATCACCCCGAACGATGCTTGCACGAACGTTGGCTTGCACTGCGCAAGCGCGCCTGCTCGACAGGGACGTTGAAAGTACGGAGCACGCTCTTGTAGCTCCTACACCGGCACTAGCTCGCACTCATAGTGAAACAGAGAGTAGGGTGTGTCGAGTAATACCGCAGTTAATCTAGTTACGCGTTTTCCACTATGTGTTACGTACGTCGGACGTAGTCATACGTCACTTTGTCGTGACGGTCCGAACTCGAAGAGCGACAGTTACGGCAAACGGTTGATTTCGTGTTTCGGGAACGTTCCCATGGGAACCGCGTGGAATTATCACGCGGGCTGTGGCCAATAGGAGCGCGCGGTTAGTAGGGGGGAGGAGTTTTCGAGAAACACGAACGTGACCGTTTGGGACCAGAATAGCACCCCTGGTCACAAACGGTCACGTTCGTGTTTCTCGAAAACTCCTGCCCCCTATGAACCGCGCGCTCCTATTGGCCACAATCCGCGTGATAATTCCACGCTGTTCCCACGTTCGCGAAACACGAAAGCAACCATTTGCCGTAACTGTCGATTTTCGAGTTCGGACCGTGACGACAATGTGACGCATGACCACGTCCGACCTACGTAGCACATAGCGGAAGTCGCGCAACTAGATTAACTGTGGTATTACTTGACACACCGTACTCTCTGTTTCACTATGAGTGCGAGCTAGAGCGGGTGTAGGAGCTACAAGAACGTGCTTCGGGCTTTCAACGTCCCTGTCGAGCAGGCGCGCTTGCGCAGTGCAAGCCAACATTCGTGCAAGCATCGTTCGGGTTGATGTGCTCGTGCTTTTCACTTATGTTTCTATTGCACGAACGGGAACAAGCTTTGGGCAGGATTCTAGAGCGTAAAAAAATGGCGGCGATACTTGTTGCGCAACGGTGGCTCGACCAACGCGTACAATGACGGGTTTTCCGCGAGCACCCGGTTGCCTTCGCGATGCATGACGACTGTTTCTGACGACAATACCGCTTGTTGAAAAGCATCGTGCGATCGCAGTGTGACCAGCTGCGCGACGAGAGACGGCGACGATGAGAGATGATGACCGTCGAGCAGCAGCTACTAATTGAATCGAACCGAGATTTTTCACAGCGGGGAACTACAAGAGCGCGGTTGCCACCGATGATCACATAGCTAGTGCCCAATGGATGGTGATCAGAGCCGTGATGGCCTGTCGCGTGTGTCGCTGTCAGCCTGCTGGGAAGAGACGGCCGGTTCGATAAAACCCCGGACCGAGGCAGCTGAGGCATGCGAAAGATGGCTTTCGTCGCCACCACGATAAGCACACCGACGTCATGGGGTGCGTTGACTGAACCCATAGTCTTACTGAACCTTCGTCACCATCATCATCGGTCTGAAGGAGACCGTCAGCTTTCTGAAGGAGTCTAACACTTTGCCGGAAACACCACTTTGCCATTAACAACTTGGTGGTAAATTGACGTTAAAACTTCAGGGTTTCTGCCGCTTGGAGGTTGGTGCAGGCTTCGTACCTATGTCTTCAGTTGACCATTTGCTGTGGTTTGTAGCTACTGTCAATCACGCAATACTATCCGGATGGGTTGCTGATGGCATTTTATTGAATCGATTAGATATTTTATTTTTTCACGCCAAGCTTCTGGAATTGTATGTCAGTCATCGGAGAGTCAAAAGAAACACTTTTCGATGTCCTGCAATGAACTACGACCACGTATGTTCTAAAATGAATCGTTAGTTGTTTAGACAGCAGGAGTTTAGTATGACAAAGTATGGTAACACTGTTACCCACTGTAGACAAGAACTTTAGCCAGTGCAATCTTGTGGATGGTTGTCATCTCCGTGACCAAGAAAAACAATAAAGACACAATTATCCTACATTCAATACACGTGTGTTTACTTTAAAGGTTATGATGCCATTAAATAGATTGTCTTTTCAAAAAAGACAGTAACTCATTGAAATTAAAGAGTAGTGTGAGCTGGATTTCCGAAATTGGCCTGTGATGCAGAGCAAACGCGCGCTGTTGACATATCACCATCAAGCATAAACGACAGGCGGAAGCAGAGTAGATGTGTGAAGGAAAAGCGAGCATATGTACTAAAAAAAGAACTACTGCGTTACGCGAAGAATGTCAGCAACTATCTTGCTACTGTGGTACGAGCTCAGTGGCTATGCCCATGCTTATGGCAGCCTGTAAATGTCGGATGCTCCCCATGTGGTATCATCCAGTGGCGAAGTCAGGGGTGGGGGGCGAGGGGGGGAGGCTTATGGAGTTTGCCCCCCCCCCCTCCCCAAATCTGGCGGGCCCTAGAATATAAACACAAATTTCGACATTCTCTCTCCCCCCCCCCCCCCGCACCCCAAGTCATGAACATCCCAGCCACCTCAACCGCCCCCCCCCCTCACCTTCTTAAAAGTTCCTGGCTACGTCACTACTATGAACAGCTCTCAATAGATAGTCAACATTATCAAGATAAGTGAAATTTTCTTTATTTTATGCGCCAAACAGGCAGTGTTTCTGTCTTTATATGCATGCACGCAGAGAACACTCTGTAGAAAACTCTTGTGTGAAGGCTGCGTTCACAATGCAGTCCCCGACAAATGGTCAAGGCGTTAACGAAATCCACAAATTAAATTTTCAATGAAACGCGTTAGTTTTGCAAAACGCTGGCGAACTTACGTTGCGTTTTACATCATTCACCTTTGTCGTCCAATGAATCAGCAGTCAACACTACACAAACCTCAATGAGCTTGTCGTTTGTTTTCTTGCCATTGGGGCGATCGCTGGCGGTCGTGGCGGCGGCACAGTTCTTTCTCAGACCGCTGGCTGCTGCCTTCCTGCTCGCGGAAGCGTTCTTCATTTTGTGACAAGATTAGGTATTGAATCTTGACGCAAGGCAACGGCTGAATTATGGTCTATTACCGTCTTCATAATCTCCGCAATGCTACCGTACGAGCCACAACACCACGACCACTTTCAAGCTTCATAACACCGGCACAAATAAAGACATCTCACAAAGTGTTATAACGGAGATGTTGAACGCCAGCTCACTATGCTCTTCGACCCGGTCCTGCCGCCGAATGGGCTCATCCAACAGCACAAAAGCATTCGTGTGCGCGTTGATCAAGTGATCGATCGCTTGTCAAGCCCCAGCCGCGGTCGATCCGACGAGCATCGGGGCTATGTTCTTTCGAGTTTATCACGCCAAGGCTACTGTTGTCGAGTTAAAACAATGGAAATAGTTCCGTGCATTTTTGTTCTTACGTCATTTAGTCGTCACAATCTGAATTCAAAAAACGAGTGTTAGCGGCAAACAGAGGCTTTCTAGTTTCACAAACGTTCCCATGGCAAATAGTGTTTAATCGTCACGCGCAATGAAGCTAAAAGGATAGCGAGGTACCTTAGTAGGGACGTTTAAAAACGTGGAAGCGTTTTTTTTTTTTTTCACGAGCTTCTTTGCGAATAAAAAGAAATAAGTAAAAAAAGACGGCCCGAGATTATGCGGTTGCGCCCATTTCTTCAACGCCGAAAGAGAAGAGCATGGCTAATAGGGACTACCGTCGTAAACACTGCAGTGAACAAAGGGAACAAAGCATTATTCAAACTGCCCGAATAAATTTTCCTTCATCATCCACAGCATGTTCACAACCGGTGCACTCTGCGTCGATCTCATGCCTTGTCATATATTACCACAGAGTCGTCGTCAGCTTTTTATTCATTTGGAGTCTCTTTCGCAGGCAAACAGGAAATTTCATTTTCAGCTTATGTTCATGGCGGCATCACAAAGGATGATGGATGTTGCAGCGTACCTTCACATAATATTTTCTTCTCGTAACGCCATCCGTATCGTGCAGAAACAGGGAAAGCAACGACTCAAACGAGACACAAACACAACAAGGTCGTTACTGCGGTTTTCGCCATATTTGTTTTGAAAGACTAGCGGAAATACTTCAAAAGAACAAGTTGCGATATCTTAGCTAAATTTACGTTACGTCATAATTATTGAAATATTCTTTCATATTTTATAAAAGGATCATAGTATTTTTTCTTAGTTTCCTTCCATCTTCCAGAAGGTATCCTTTTCTCCGTTATTCGCTCGTTCTAACTCCCGGGGGAAAGAAAGAAGATAACAAAAAGAACAGGGGGAAATGCGGGGATTTCTTCGCCCCAACTGCGTGGACACCACATCGCGACGTAGGGGGATCGTCAGACTCTAGCTGACTGCCTGCGTGAACCCGAACGTTGGGGAAGAGCCTCAAACAAGTATTATTCTAGTTTGAGACTGCGCCCCTTCTTTCTCGATACGTCAGAACTCGTAAGGTACCGGTTCGCGACCAGAATAGCACCCCTGGCCGACGATGGGTGAAGCCACCCATGGAAAACCGTGAGTAAAGACCCGATGAAAAGTCCCGTGCTGAGATGAAAATTTCCAAACTCCTGGCAAACAACGTGCACTGATGCGGCCGAAAAACTTGGAGAACTACATGTACAGTCATGTCTCGTTAATATGAACCTCGTCAATATGGATGCCCCGCTATATGGACACCATTTTCGGGGACAAACTGGGAAAATACGTACATTTTTGTCTCGTTAATATGGACAACTCACATTATATACGATCTGGGGGGGGGGGGGGGGGGGAAGGGAGGCGTCCATGTTAACGAGACATCACTGTATTCGGAATCCATCCCGGCGTCGCTGGCGTCGCGCTACTTCTGGTGAGATCGGTCTATTGGACGCAGTGTTGTACATGTTCCTCAAAAAAAGGAACCAAAGGTCGTTCCTCGTTCTTTCTGATCTTTGGAACGCGTTCCCGTTACGTCTCATATGTAAAAAAGGAACTTGTTCAAGTTACAATTAAGAAAAATGGAACGTATCGTTACATATACGTTACATTTGTATCTTGCTGATTACCATATCTTGTTAAATCGAGTGAAGTTTTCTTTTAAGTCTATTTTATCAGATGGCAACATAGGAATTTGAATGCCGTGATGGAAGGGCACCAGGAAAAGAAATCAAGCGGAACCAGAATTTCATTTCTTGATACATTCACCATTAAAAATCTCAGTTTTTAACCATATTCATGTTTGTGGTGGGCGATTCAGACGAGCCAAATGTACTATTATCCCTGTTGCATGAGCGTTTTACAACGCCCACACATTTCAATCTAACAAAGTCCCTTGATTGAACTTAACAACAGTTGCTTTTGAATGTTGCTGTCTGCAAGACGAGCAAGTGAAGAAGGGGGTAGGGCTTTTGGGATATCAGTCTTGAAAACTAGACGCTCTTCGTAAAGATTGAATTCGTTGTTCAGTTTGAAGGTAGGGGAAAAGACAAGAAGGAATAACGGCACATTTTTGTGTATATGTAAATGATCAATGTTCGGGATAGAAGGGTGCGTTCGATGTCTGGTAACCTGCTGTTTGTTGAAACTGTAAGTCTCTTTGTGGAAGTTCAGTAACGGCTGTATTTAGCCTTACATTTCCGCGTGTCTGAGGATTCGTGGATGCAAAGAAAGAAGCCGAGTTTGAAAGGGCGCTCTTTCTGTGCCTTTTCCTCTGACTAAAGGTTTTGCTTTTTGTACGGCAGTCTCAGTCACTGAAAAAAAAAAAATCAATGTCCACTAGCTCTCCTGTACCCAACTGTTACCAAGCGAGGATCACACAAAATAAACCCTAAGATAAGTAACCAAAAAAAATTAACGAGATAATGTTCTTCGTAAAGATATTGTTATCATACTTTTAAAATTTCTCTCTTAAAAATAAAATAAAAATTAGTCCACTGGACGAAAAAAATTGCGCGGTTCCTTTTTTCGTTCCCGTAAAAATGTAACGAATTCCCGTTCCAGTTCCACCAATGCAAAACGGAACGACGGTGTTCTTTCGTTCCTCCTAAAAGGAACGCTGTTCCGTACAACACTGATTGTGGACGGCTTCAAAAGCGCACCATCCTGAACTCATCAAACCAGAAGGCCCTGTCGCTTGCACTGTTGAAGTCGTTGGTATCTAGACCTCTGACGCTATCCAGGCACTATAGAAAAACTGCTCCGGTATTGGAATCAAGAACATTGCTCGACTAGTCGGGAGTGTGTTTTGTCGCGGGATTTCAAACACGCAGTATACAAACATTAAACTGTGATTTACTCACGACTCTGGCATTGTATTCCGGGTTAGTGAATTTTCCGGGCTTAAAAATCCAACTCTTGATCTAAAAACAAGACAAAAAACGAATATGTTAGTGTATAGGTACTCGTTAGGAGTTTAGGAGCATACTTCAGTGAAGAACGTTTAGGATGGCACCTTCAGAATAATGGTTTGGTCGTTAACCTTCACTGAGGAAAGGTAGCGGCTGGTTAAGCTCACTTCAACCCTATTTTTTATCTATGTATGCGCAATAGAGGTCTGCGCATACATAGAATATTTTATAGAGAATTGAATATGAATATTTCAACGTGAATTCAATTTGGTTTCGAATACGAATATTTTACATTTAAATGTATTGAGCACAAATAATTTGAGAAATCGCAGCTAGAATTGTTTTCCCAGAGAGCATATTGGCATGGGATGCGACATTTTTATTACACGAGAAACATTTCACATACCTGTATTAAGGAAGCAAAAAGCCCCGATTAAATGAGTTGTGTAATCTAAGAAAAGATACGACTACCCCAATTTTTTTTAACATGGCTCAAAGATTTCTGTTTCGGAACAAGCCTTTAAAATCGGGTGGCAAGCTTGAATGTGCAGTGTAACTAAAAAAAACTGACTGACAAGAGTGAGCTAAATATTCGAGACTATCGATCCAATAACTAAGACGATCCAACACGTTAGCCGTTTCGTCTAGCAAACCGGTTCAAAGCAGTGAAGCTTGGTGTTAGAAATCAAAGAATTCTGAAGACATTCGCAATTTTCAAATTTTAGAAAAACCTTCAATACTTCAAACAGCGAAAGTGTGCTGCGAACATAATCAAATAGCGAACATATTATTTGTGAATCATTTGAAGCTTCCGATATCCACACACCTCTACCACACAACCGAGTATAAGTATATATAAGTATATATAAAGTATATATAAATTATAAGTATATAATTGCGTCCTTACAGACTCAGGTGGCGCTACTCAATCTCAAATTCAATATTTTCCAAAAAATGGTTACGCTGGGTTAGATTTTTTCCACACTGATTACATCACCATTTGAACAGCGCTGATTTCACATTTGTACGCATAAAATACATTAATGTGGACAAGGCAATATAATACAGATGACACACACGCACAAGACACATGCGACGACACGCTAATCCAATCACCGCTCATGCGCCCTTTGACACCCAATCACCAATCCAAGCGCCACCCGCGCGCCTTTCATAGTGATCATTTGAAAGACGACGTTCGGTCAGGGATTACCTCGTCCGTGAACGATGTTACAAATATGTGACTTCCGCTCAATATTGTTTCCAATATCGTTGCTACACCCACCCAGGTGTGTAGCAACAATCTACAACATTTGTTGTGTTTTTGTTTTGTTTTTCAGTGATAATTGTAAAAAAAAAATGTTTACTTCAAAAAATGTAAAGAAAAAACAAAAAAAACGGCACGTTTCTATTGGGGATTCAACCCGCTCCCTCCGCGAGTGAGGCGGACATCTTTCCACTGAGGTATATTGGGGAATCTTTTTCGTTAGTAATAATGCAGCCAGTCAACTGTAAGTTGGGAAGTTTGCTGCCAATTTTTCTCCAGCAAAAGCGCTCCTGGGTCGAAGCCGGGAAGCACCACGCATGTGCCACATTCGCACATTATAAAGAAATCGTGCGCATACATATTCAACTCGAAGTACGCACTTCGTGCTTGATGTTTGCGCGAGCGATGTCTTCAGCCACGAGAAGGGAGCGACGGCTCGGCGACGTCTTCGTACAAATCGGCTTGGTGGTCGGGCGTGTCGTATGGGATGAATACCAATTCCTTTGATCGGTCCCGAATTTCTCCTTCGAAGGCAGACAGAATTCACCGGTACCGCGAATGACAGTTTTCAAGTAGAGGTCCCACGCCCGTCGTCCGCTGCCATCGCCGTCCCCGCGAGTCCCACGATACGCGGATCGACGCCATGCTGAGAATTACGCAGTGAACGCACAGAATGCTTTCGGTTCTCTGTGCAACTATTTTTTTTTCAATCATCGTATTTGCAGCTTTTCAGAAGCAACAAAAAATGGGTTTCATTTTTTTTTCCTATTTTTATCATTGAGTGTGTGCCTTCGATGACCAACGACTTTCATTAAATTTGGTTGTTGTGCCTAGACCTAAGAAAACGGCCCGTGGTCACGGAAAAGAGAGTGAACGAGACTCAAACTGGCCAGTTCTTGATCGGCGGTTTTTGGGCGGAAAGAAACCGAATTTCGGGCCGCAAATTGTGTTCTGGGTAGTTGGACTCTCATATGTCATGTACAACTAAAAACCTCGGCGAGGATAAATACCCTGTCAGTGTCCCTTTAAGGAACTTAAGACAGGGTAAACAAACTTGAACGGGAGCGAAGGACTTACGATACTGCCCAAATGAACAGAGAACTTAAACGCATTTGGCCAGTGAGATCCAGAAGTTACGAAGTTCTTGCGCTGGTATGGAGGGCCTAAATTTAGTAATTTGTGATTTTTATTTCACCAAAAGACGCCCCAATATTCGTTAAATCAATTATTAAAATCAGGCATGATGCGTAGACATAGCTGTGTAATAATGTTCCCGCTGTTTATTTCATGTGCCCAAAAGTGTATGGCAAGTCAAATAGCTTGGAATAACAAGGTGCATGTTGGTCTGGCGTCTGCTGCATTGCCAACAGTAGACCAACTTCAAAATCTTTAATCATGAGTAGATTAATAGTGTTGTATGTTGGACAATGTGTTGCGTCAGCCAGAGTATGACGACATTGTTACATGGAGTGTATATCAAAATTTAGTCAGTGGAGCAGAGCTGGTGGCCTGCTTCAACGTGTATCACACAGACCGCCTGCCAGTACCATGATCACCCAGATCGAAACGGGCAGAAGGGGGGGGGGGGGGGGGGGTTGAACACAGGATACTTGGGTTCTGCAGCGCGTGCTTTTGATCAGATGCTCTGAACTGCATCAAGTCTCTCAACCATGAATATACCGTAAAATATTGAGCAAATGCCCACACAATAGGTGTTTTAGAATAACATACGTACGCGTATACTATTATTGCGTACGCAAAGAATGGCGTCGTCGCCACTGCGCATGCGCCGAGCGCCAACTGCGATTTGTCGGTTTGCGTGCGCTATTTTAACGTGTTTTCGGTTTTCGGAAATAGTGTGCGCACACAGAGTCTTTGCGCTCCTCCAAGGAGGGTTTGTGATGAGAGGTTGGCTAAAGCCAAGACGAGCACAGTTAAAAGATGGCGGCCCCTAGGGCCGCGACAGCAGCCTCTTGGCCAACGGCTTTGGCGGTGTCGTCAGCGCGACGTCGGTGGCATCCTCGCAACTGCGATGTTCAACACAGGACGACGTTGTACTCGGTTTGAGAGACCCAGTGAGGTGGGAAACTATCGCTAACAACTTGATGCTTTCGTCGTAAAAACATTTCTTGGCGAAGGTACGGTGTGCGAAGGTCGCCCACGCGAGACCTCTCTTGCCGAGGCGACGCAAACGAACAAGACCGGTCGACCGCTCACGTGGCATTCTCACATTTGAACAAATCTATACTTTGTCTCATCTTAACATGAACTAACTGTAAAGGCTGTGTAAGCGCGAGTGGATACCCTAGAGTGTCTCGATGTCCTTCTGGTGCGCTAGGACAGCCTTTACTGCCTTGATTGTAGCACTCGCTGCACAAGCTCTTGTGCAACCGTTCAGGCTTCATCCAAAGCCACGAGCTCGCGCTTTTAGCAATCGGGGCTAACAATAGTCCATGTTAAGGTATGGCGAAGTATAAAATGTTTCTCTTCATAAAAATATTTTAGAGCGCAGCTCTTGGGCGCCTGTTTCCGGCTTGAGCGGCGTAACCGCGCGGTGCACTTGGGGAAATGTCCCATAATGCACCGCGCGGGGTCACGTGACTTGGGGGGTCACGTGACCCCCTCCCTCCGAGGTCACGTGACACCCCGAGGTCACCCTCCCGAGGAGATTAAAGAAAGAGGGAAGGAGGAGGATAAGGAGGTGAGGAGGAGGGTTATACCCTCCCCGCAGTACCCGTCCATCCTCCTCGTCAAGAGCTGCGCTCTAATTCGGCGTTACAGGGAGTTGTAAACGGCTTTCACTTTTTTGTTCTCAAGTTACACCATTTGATGTACGAATTAAAACAATTTGGCTGAATCTTGGTGGCGTTGCAAGGGCGAGAATTGTTGGGTTGCATCGCGTCAGCGAAACGCATTCCTAAAAGTCTCTTGCGCAGCGTGCGCTAACGCTAGCGCTAAATGTAGCGCCAGCATGCGCTAAAATTACCTACGTTATTATAAAACTCCCTAATATTTTAACATAATCTCAGGAAGCTGGGGGATGAGCACTTGTTAGATCCCAGTGCAAATATACAGAAGCAGCACATGATATGATGGGCTTCACTGCTTTTTATCGGCGTGTTTGTTTCCGAAAGATCGCACGAAGCTTGATGGTGTAAAATGAATGGCCCAAAAAATATACACGTCAAAAAAAAAAAAATGTTGGTGCACAGGTGTACTATGCGTAAATGGGCGTCTGCGGTGTGGCGATGTCGGGTGCGGAAGGGGCAAATGCGTGACTGAGAGTCCTGCAGGCGTGGAGGTCCAGCACTGCGTGCCGCCATCTCCGGGACGCATATGGGGAATTGCTTGTAATTGTTTTTAGCGCATCGCCGAGTCGCGCAAGAGAGTCGCGTGGACTGTCCCCACAAAAGCGCAGCCATCTTGGATGTCATCGCTTTTGATATGCGGTAAAGCATCGTTTTGATCTCTCCACGCCGCTGGAAGATGCTTACGAAAAGTGCGTGGTTTTCGCACATTTCTGCTTTGCCGTCCACCTATATCTACTCTTATGTTCCAGGTGGAAATATGTGATTATTTTCTTGTCCCGCCTACCAGCAGATATGGAACCCACGTGACTGTGAGCGGAATGAAACAGAAAGCGTCTCTGGAGCGATGAGCAACGATTGGGAAATCACGACTTCTAGAGCAGCGCGTCGCAATTGAAGCAAGCAAACGAGCAAAGCAGCAGATAAGAAAGGACGCCCGTGCGCGCTGCGCGGTTCTCGGCAGCAGGCGGCGCGCCGCCAAAGAACGAGGCTCTACGATGCTATCTGTGTGAGGTCACTTCCGTGACCAAGTTTTCGTGACATCGACCTCCCATCTTTGCACCCTCTTCCAAGTGCGAAAAAAGTCGTAGTTCTGTACGTAAAATAAAAAAAAGAGAGAAAGAGCGACAAATATAGTGTATTTTTAGACTGAGTGCTCGACTGAGAAGTTATACCACACGTGACGTCACACTACTGAAGAGTGTGAAAAAATGTGGATGTTGACTTTTGCGTAACATTCATTTGCCGCTTCCTCAATAGCTATTTTGAATTTAGACATAATAAATAACGTATCGAGAAGAGTAAAGCCCGATTATTCCGAAACTGTGCTTAGTATAGCGAATGTATGGTGTGATTTCGCCATACTGAACCTTCCGCCTATGTTTTAATTTCTTCTCTTTAAAGCTTCCAACCGAATTGCATTCCTTAAAGATCAATCACAAGGTGCCTCTGTTGCCTGGTCCGGGCAAAGCACTTGCAGACCCACCTCAAAAAGCATCTTTTTTCAGTTAAAACACACAACGAGGCTATGCCTTTTAGGGCGATAGTCACAGAGAGGGGGTCGTGGCAATCACAGGTGTGGTCGTACCTTCAACGACACCTGTCGCAGCTCCATTTACGTGATTCTTTCAGGGTCAGTAATTCCGCGAGTGCGGTGGAATACTTTAAAGATTAAAATCCCGGTACTTGTGACGCAGTTTCCTTTGACGTCGAAGATATTTTCTATTCTATCCCACATAAGGCACTTTTAGGGGCGAAGCTCCTTAGGGGCTAGCAATGTCCGTATGTCCGTCCGCCGTCCGGCGTGCCCTCACGAGCAGGAGCTCACGAGCACCTGCTCGCGAATTCAGCAGCGAAAGCAAGTAAAAAAAAAAAAAAAAAAATGGGGGGGGGGGGGGGGGGCTTTGAGATGCCATCCTATCTGTCTTCTTAAAAAAAGAAAAATAAGAAAACCACACATTCTTCTACTGACATGAATGAAAACGGCACCATCAGCACTACCTATGACCAAAATCAGTATCAGGAAAAAGAAGAAAAAAAAGAGTAGGGGGTTCTGAGTTGCCATCCAATCTGTCTTCTTAAAAAAAGAAAAAGAAGAAAGCCACACATTGTACTACTGACATGAATGAAAACGGCACCATCAGCACTACGTATGACCAAAATCAGTATCAAGAAAAAGAAGAAAAAAAAGAGTAGGGGGTTCTGAGTTGCCATCCAATCTGTCTTCTTAAAAAAAGAAAAAGAAGAAAGCCACACATTGTACTACTGACATGAATGAAAACGGCACCATCAGCACTACCTATGACCAAAATCAGTATCATCAGCACCACCCGAGCTTCGCCCCAATCAACATCATTCACCACGTGGAGATGCGGTAATATTTTTGAAGCGGGTAGAGAAGCTATTGAAACGTTTGGTGTTTTAAAGTTTCAGAGTGAGTGTGGCGTGTATGAGTTTTTTTTAGAATTGTTACGCTTTTATCTGAGCTCCACCTATGTTGTTCATGAAGGGGCAAAGCTCGTACAGAAGGAGGGTGTATGTATTGGGACGAGCGTGGCGCCCGTGCTGAGCGACCTGTTTTTAGCAAAGCCTGACAAAGATATTGAAAGCCGGTTAGATAAAGAAGAATTACCTGGTGTTTTTTGTTCGAAGAAGAATTCTGAAACAGAGGGCTTCATTTCTAAAATGTTAGAAGTGTTTTGGGACAGTGCGCGAGGCCCCAGTTTCACCAGTGGAAATCCATTGGATGATAGCTTACAGTTTTTTTACCTGAAAATTTTATTTCGGAATTCACATGTCTGTTGGATTTATTGCCCTGGAGCTAAAAAGTATATGATTTGCCTCTACCTGCCTGAGGGCTTCCCTAACGAAGTCCTGCCCACATAAGGTAGAAGAAAGTTTTAGGTTGCAAGTTGTGAAGGAAGGAGGCTTTCCACCTACACTTCTTATGGGGGTGGCAGAATGCCTGATAGAGAAACTTCGGGGAGTATGTGGTGTTGTAAGAGAGAAGCCAAGGGCGTAGGCCAGCTGTAACACCTTATGTGCATAAGGTGAGCCACAATATAAAGTAAAGTGGGGCGAAAACATGGGGTTCCTGTATTACTCTCACCTTCTCAAGAATTGGGCAGATTATGCGGAAAAGTGGGACAAGGGAAACCACGCGGGTCCGAGTGTGTCAGAAGAAACATAAGACCAGGTATGTGGATTGTAGCGAGGGCGTGGTTTACAGGATTCATTTATCATGTGGCACAGTATACATAGGCCAATCGGGACGTAGTATAAATGACAGGCTCAAGGGGCATGCGCTCTCAGTTAGATCGTCACATTCGGGAATTCTGGCTCTGCACTCTGACAGATGTGGGTGTGTCCCGGAGTTTGACAACACCGTTATCTTAGCCCGAAACCGAAACCAACTGACAAGGGAGATATACGAAGCGTTTTTCATAACTGAGTGCGTTGAAGGGACGTGTGCCAGCGCTCCATCGATAGCCCTGTTTGGCTCTGAGGTGGCGTTTTTAAAATATTTCGTAAAGTAGGTAACAGATAGGGGCAAGCACTGATTGGATGATGTCGCATTTCTGTCGTACATGTCGTGATTTCACGGTGTATATATATGTATGTTTTCTGAGAATAGACTTCACTTGCAAGTATCGCTCTGTGTTGTTCGTTTCTCTTACTTGTCTCTTCACTCTCAAGAAACAAGGGTGTATTGTTACACCCTTTGTCCCATATAATACACCCCAAAATTTCAATTTGACGTACAGCGTCCTATAGTGGAACAGAGGGTCCAAATTTTACGAGGGGCTTGATAATCGTGTGGTGCAACTTATTAAAATAGCTAATGTACGTTTTACTGACTACAAAAAATATAATCGGGGTTTTCTTGGCCCTACTGTAAAAACTCTGTGATTTCTTTACGTGGTTTTTAATACGTACTTTAGCTACTGAATGAGTTATATCACACCGTTATCAAGCCCCTCATAAAATTTGGGACCGTCTGTTTGACTATAGAGCTCCGTATGTCGAAATGAAGTTTTGGGGTGTATTATATGAGACAAAAGGTGTAACGATACACGTTTTTACACCCCTTTTTTCTTGAGAGTTGTTTTTAGCGCTTTTACCCTTAAAAGATTATAATTACCGGTATACGCCACAGCGTGCCTCTGGCTTCACGTCGATGCGGTGGCACTGCTGTCGGCGCGGCGTGTATGCAGGCGCGTCAAGGGGTGCCCAAACAGAATACTTCAGAACGCGCGAAGGGACACTTCGCCAAATAAGGTAAAGTTGAAGTCCGACCGCCCGTCCTCTGTTTGGACGTCCACCTGGCGAACATCGCAGATACCCTCCTCGCCTCCTTCTACTTTTCTCTGACGTTGGTGCCTGTCAATCCGTTTTGTCACACACTCGTATCCTTTTCTTTCCCGTTTTCGGAGTTAGGCAAACATCTGCGGAGGCCTTGAGCGATTGACGAACAGCCAACAGAGCGCGGGAGTGGCTATAGGGACCGACGTGGTGTTTGTAAACGGCGCGTTGGTCTGTATAATAGTGACTAAGTTATAGCTTTTGCGCTCTGCACACTGTTTCTAAGTAACAGTAGACAAGCAACTGACTTTCCGAAAAACGCCCGCGCGTTTACCGTCCCGATGAACGCGCGGGAAGTCAGTAGCGGCGCTTCTTGGAAGGTAGAGAATTACGGTGGCCTCTTATCACTGGCAGAATTTGAACCGCAGGGGGATTGTTCAGTTGTCTCACCTCCAGCGCGAGCTTCCTATCTTCGATAAAACTGTGGCGTCTCGCCAAGCACGCACGCGCCGTCAAAGCACGACAAAAAGGGCCGAACGTGTGCTGGTATCGGAAACAAACGTCCTGCCGCTCTCAACCAATCAGTGACCATAGAAGACAACGTGTGTTCATAGGCCATCATTGGCAGGGTGCCGAACCGGTCCTTAGTCTCCAGGCGTGTACTTTGAGTTTTGTTCCGTTTTGGCTCCGTTTTAGTGAGGCATTCGAAATATCCGTTCGGTTACTGGTTTCAGCAAGCGCGAACCGGTTCAGACCAGCTCATAACTCTACCTAAGACCGCGGTTCCCCGTGTATTTACTGCGATGAATAAAAATAAAAGCTCTCAGCTCCCAGGGGTTAAGAAAATAAAAGTGCGTTCGACTCGGCCTCCACCTGCATTATAAATACTACAAACGTGGGGTTCACGAAAGCCGTGCCACAGAAATTAAGAAAGCAAAAGATATAAATGCTTAATTTCAATTGAAGTAGAGTAGACAGTTGGGCGAGTTGGTAGTTATTGAACATAGTACGTGTTCCTCTTCTCTGTCCTTGTCCCTGTGTGCGCAACTGTCACTATGCTTAATTTCAATTTCTCATCCTTCCATTACGTAAGTTACGTACTCATCCAGTAACTAATTTACTTTCTACCGACTCTCGTGGGTAAAACGTAAATTACATACTCATACAAGCGCTCGAGAAAAGTACGAAAGGACGGTATTACTAATGTGCGAAGGAAATGAGCTAGCACGCACAGTGGCGAAGTACGCACCGCATACACTCAAAGTACACGCCTGGAGTCACAAAGTTGAAGACGAGAAAGACAGAAAAAAAACAATAAAAAAACAATAAAAAAAAAACAAAAGGCTGCCATGCCGCAGTTTTAAACATATTTTTCCCCTCAGGTGGCATTCAGAGCTCCAGGCGACTCCAGGTGATTGGCGTTTTAGCGACGGGCGCCCCGCAGTGTCATGGTCCTCGTTGCTTCGCCTCTTCAGTGGCTGCTCCAGATTTTGCCATAAGGCAACATGCACACTTATAGCCGTTAATTCGTTCTATGCTTGTTAGCTATATTGTTTAACGGCAAATGGAACGTAGGCAGGGCGTTTTTTTTTTGCCTCCTGGAATGCTAAAAAAATATATGCAGTTTCCCCGATGGAGGGCAGCAGCGGACGTTACCAGCCATATCAGCCAAACCAGTGCTGTGAACGTTTCGCATGACTACCCAACCCGCCGCCCACGCGTCACTGCTCATCTCCCAAAGGTCACGTTACACACACGCTGCATTGGATTGAGTCCCATGTCTCGTAGCTTGCGCTGTGGTTCATCGTAAGGGAAAAGGCAGAAAAGAAGTGTAGGCCTCCGCGCCGACGCCAAGTCGCCCGGCACACAGACATGAAGTTTACTTATTTGCTTCATTCCTGTTGCGCTGCCTTCACGCCGCTTCGTTTGTTCAGTCAACATTGGGCTGCTGACGGCACCGTCGCGAATATTTAGTTAAATTGGCGCTACCACCCGCAAATACATGCGCGGCTCGCATTTTATTCCGCCGAACCATTTTCCAACGAACCGGTAACCGCCACACGGAAATACGGCTTCGTTCCGGTTAGTGGGCTATAGTGAGTGTCTGCATGTTGTTCTCGGAGCACACGGTTCCGATTTTATGAACGGAGCAGTTGTTCTGTTCCGTGAAACCGCATGTAAAATTTAACGCGTCTTAGCGAATCGTAAAAATCCCGCAACCGTTAAAAGAATGATGATGATTGCACTTGACCGGGGTGCTATCTCGTAGTAAACATCTGAAACGTTCTGCAGCGTGCAAATCTGTGGCTTGCGTTTCACGGCGAACAGTGTTGTAAATAAGAAGGCCGAGGTAACATTTAGCGGTCGGAATTTCTAGAGCTCCGAAGCTGGATAGAGTAAAGTGTGTCTGAACGATTACAAAGGTCGGCGATTTGTCTCTATCCTCTTGAACTTGAACGACCGTTCACATCGTGTACCGTAGAACCAAATCATCGCCTGCTTGCGGTGGCCATGGCGGCTCGTGAGCCCAGACCACGAGAATTTAATGAGATCCGTTGTCTACAGCATTCACGATCGCTCACCATTACGAGTAGTCTTCGAAATTATTTGGTTCGACTTCTCAGACGAAGCAAAAAGTGGCAGGATGCCAAATCGCCTCCCGCTGTGTTAAGCCTAACGCTCGGCGGGGCAGGCGGAGTCGAGCGCCATTTTCTACCTTTCCGATTCGCCGACGATTCCAAAAGCGGAATGGGAGGAACGAACGCGCATTCAGAACCCCCTAATGACTCACTCGCTCATGCGCAGCGACGTCGGCGATACTTTCGAGGACGAACCGTTCTTGTCGAAACACTCGTTAAAACTCACATGTTCGATTTGGGTTACGGTGTTGTTTCGATTCGGTAAAATGAATAAAGGTTTTGATCCGGATTTTGGTTCGAGTTCGGCTCGACAGCCTGATCGTTGGATGGATAAATGGCTGAAGAGATTGAACGCAAATGCTCCAAAACCAGCTGATTTCCTAGAGCAAACGCTTCCGATATTCGAAACAGCAACCTTAATATACTTCGTCTCACCTTAGCATGGACTAACCGCGAATGCTGTGCTAGCGCGAGCGGCTAGGCTTGACTGCTTTGACAGGAGCACTCACTGCACAAGCGCTCGTGCAGCCGCCGAGGCTTCATTCGAAGCAAGTATCTCGCGCTTTTAGCACGCGCGGCCAACAATAGTCCCTACCACGGTGTAAGAAAGGAGGTTAGGTGAAGACAGTCCCCATCCGGTCCCCAGCGAGCGCGCAACCGGTTTTCGTTCGCCTCTTCTCTCTCTCCTAGAGCTCTTTTCCCGCGCTGCTCCCGTGGCGCTATTGTCAGGGGGCCCAGTCGGACCACTGTGGGGGCCACCGTCAGCTTTGCCTTCCCGATTGTTCCCGCATGTTTTGATGGCAGAAACCGTCTCTCGTTATTCAACTGCCGAGTTTCTGATTTCAAAATAGGCAAGAAGTGCTTCTTGCCGAACTGTAGCTCTGGGTACCGTTCGTGTAAGGAGAAGGCCTCCTTATTTAAAGCGCCCACAGACCTGATCGCCTCGCATTGTGGGATCGTGCAATTCCGCGATCTGACCGCAAGCTGCAGCCCGGCAATTGTGTGTGTGAAAAACATTTTAGTCCACACTTGATTTCAAGGACCTACCATGTGGAGCGCGAGGGGAAAGTGCTGTTGGACGCACCAAAAAGGACATTGCTATCCACGGAAGCAGTGCCATCGATTTTCCCGAACTGTCCGAACTGCCTGTCAACGTCGTCCAAGCCACCTCGGAAAGCACCGAGAAAGAGACCGCTCGTTACCCAGGTAGCATCCCCCAAGCGGCGTTGCTCGCTGAACGTGTTGCAGAGTGAGTCCACCACAGTAGTTGACATCACTCTACCATAGAACCTGCACCGGCCTGTTGTAGTGATGACCCAATTCAAGATGTGGGAAGAGAAAAGGAAACCAAACCAGTGGAAGTGTGTTCCCTTTATCCTGTGCAAACTGCAACCGATGCACTGGAGGAGGAAAAAATGTCTTCAGAAGGTGAACAAGGTGAGAACCTCTCAACAACTACAGGCCCGTCCCTGTTTTTTACGGCACTCTTTGCGACTTCTGAAGATGTGGTACTTCCGAACAGCGCCTGGGGAACCTACCTGACAGACGCTTTTGGAACAAAAACTATAGTGTTTTCGAAGCTGCAGCCGAGCCGGATTCATGGAGCAGAGCCGTCGCAAGCGAAGACGATGACCGTGTCGTGCGATTTTGACAAGCTTCAACTGAAGGCATTCATCTGGGGGAGCTGCGTGGACCTTGACAACAAACTTCAGGCCTCCGAAATCACGAGCACTTCAGACCTCACAGAAGCACTTCAAGTGTCCGACGACCTCCAAGCTTGCGAGGGAGGCCCAGTGGGGGACAACTACCCAAATCTTCGTCCTCAAAGCGCCTACATTGATAGGTTGGGTGTCTGGCGTCACATTCGGTGTTCCCTCTACACAGCTGACACTCAGTGTGAGTGTTGTTTGCGGCTGCGGGACATATTGCGAATTCACGCTTCACGCAAGAAGAATGCCAGAGGGAAACGCACGAGACTTCTTCTCAGCCCTTCCAAAAAAGCCAACGTTGATACCCTACGCAAAGCCAGAATATCTGCCTTCAGGTCGAAAGTGCGACTTTTGAAATGGAAAAATGAGGTCAAGCAAGAGCTGTCAGCATGCCGCAGTAAGCTAGCCTCACTGGACGACGAGACAGTTGCCTCCGTTGCAGCAAAAGCCAACCTGCTGGAGCCACAGTGCCTCGTTTCGAAGGCGTGCATGGCTGGAAGTCGCCAATCAAAGCAAGGGAGGAAATACACCGATGACTGGATCCTTCTTTGTTTGCTTCTTCACATCTGTACGCCATCAGGCTACAGGTTCCTGCGAGAAAACGAGGTCCTTCCATTGCCTTGTGTAAGGACAATAAGGCGCTACATATCTATGGTGGGGTTCGAGACCGGCTTTGACGAGAACTTCTTTGCAGCCCTCAAGAAGAAGTTGCTGTAAAAAAAAACGAATTTCAACGACACGGCATGGTTCTCTTCGACGAGATGCAAGTCCGGAAAGCGAAATATTTGAGCTCAGAAACTATGTCATATGTCGGCCTTAGTGGCGATGGTGACAGTGCCACGTCTGAAGAGCTTGCTGACCACGCCTTAGTGTTTATGTTCTGCCCGTCTGGCGACAGTTATGCCCAACCGATCGGCGTTTTTGCTTCCGAGAATGCGTCAAAAGGTACGCTATTGGCGCAGTTGCTGCTTCAAGCGATTGTCATGTTGGAGGAAGTAGGAGCTAAGGTACACAAATTTGTGTGTGATGGAGCCAGCACGATCCGAAGCATGTAGAACATTTTGGGGATCAGTTGCAAAATAGGGAACTGCAAACATTTTTTTGAACATCCCAGTGATCCATCTCGGAAAATCTTCGCGTTCTCTGATGTACCACATCTGTTCAAGTGCATACGGAGCAGGCTGAAGAAACAGAGGTTCTTGAAAAAGGGTGGAGCTTGGATAAAGTGGTCGGATTATGCGGCAGTGTACAAGCAGGACCTGTTAGTGCCAGCTGGCTTAAGGGTTTGCCCTAAGATCACCAGCTCTCACATATACCCTTTAATTACCGAGATGATGAGAGTGAAACTGGCCACGCAAGTTTTCAGCCGTTCCATGGCCTCCGGGATGGAGTATTACAAGGAGCGGAATGTTTCCGAGCTTTGGAACTGCGATGCAACAAAGGAATTTACACTGATTCGCAATGACTTGTTTGATGCGATGAATCGCCGTTTCAAAAAAGAAGGAGTGACGTGCCAAAGCAGTGATTTTGCCATGATCATATATGGGCAAAAGTGGCTCGACGAGTGGGAGCACGAGCTGGTAAACAACGCAATTGTGAAGGACATGTTCCTAACAAAAAGCACGAGTGAAGGCTTGAAAGTGACACTGCAGTCCACAAAAGACATGTGCACCTTTCTCACACAATCCTGCAACTTCGGGTATGTGCTTATCGGAAAGTTCAACCAGGACCCCATTAAACGCTTTTTTGGAAAAATACGACAAGCTGGGTGTCAAGACGACCACCCAACCATGCCAACGTTCCTGCAGTTGTACAAGACGTTGTCTCTGTACAGCCTCTTAAAGCCTCCGATGTTTGGCAACTGTGCGGTGGTTGAAGGAGAGAAGCCAGCTTTAGACGTTTCTAATTTCAGAAGTCTTTTTCGCTCAGGAAGCCAGAAGAACAACATTGACTTTGTGACGGAGGTAAAAAAGAGGTTGGATGAATTTATTCTGCAAGAAGAATGGGAATGCGAAGACGCTGCATCTACACTAAAGTCATCGGTGCCAGAGGTCTCAGACTGCATTGTTTATTATTTATCAGGATTCCTCAGCAGGAAAATGACAAAAATGACCAGCTGTGACTCTTGCTTGGCCGCATTCACTGTGACAAGGAGTGATTCGGCAGAAGCTACCCTGACGAACTGCAAGAGCAGAGGGGGACTTGTACACCCTAGCATTCACTTCCACCGGATATTGAAATCTGCTGAGGGGATTTTTTCGAAGAACGCAGATAGAACACGACGTTTACTGGGGCACCATCGATTATGTTCTGGAAACCTGCGCCTTGTCATTTCCATGCGGTGAGCACAAAGGGGACGTCGTCTCCCAGATACTCCACTTCTATGTGAGCATGCGCATGAGGCAGCACTGCAAGCACGTAAGCTCCTCGCTGAAAAAGGAGGCGCAAAAAAAGAAGAAAGAAGCACGACTTTGTGCTAGCTGAAAGAACTGGCCACTGATTCATCTTTGTTTTGTTTTGAAAAACGTGAACATTCACGGAATTGTTCACTCACCCGTTTCTGCGAATGTGGAAACGTGTTTATCTATAAAATATGTAGCTTGCGTTCACTCATTCCTGGGTTATAATGGTTCCATATATTGAATAAATGTGCCTGTTCGCTATAAATTCATTTTAGACTTGAAAAGGTTTGACCAGTTTCCAGTACTTTTACTACCTCAATTCTTGAAATCTTGATAAAAAGGTCATAGAATGTTACAATGCCATAATATTTGGAAAGTACGTATAACTCCCATGGAAAGTAAACATATTCGGCAGATATCTGCCTGGTTGGGTGAGAGTCGTGAACTCCCATGTTCACGACTTTTATGAGTTTAGACGGGAATGAAATGAAAATGTATTTTAAGTTCTATACTTATCAGAAACGGGGCTGTGACAGAAGGGACTTCTGCGTCACAAGGAATTGCAGCGTTTTCGCCCATTTCATGCATGCGAGACGCTTCCTGTGTCGAAGCTTGAAGAAATAATAAAATTAATAAATACGTTTTCAGACACTTTTTGTTAAAATACCACTGTGTAAAGAAGGGAGTGTACTATTAAGTGACCAGGTTTTATTCGCTGACCATCTTTGTTGAAGGAGGTACGAACCAAAAATTTGATATTAGCCACATGGAGAAAGAAGCGACTGCGGCGCCATGTACGATTCCTAAGGCGTTTGAAAATCGCTACTGCGCTGAGAAACGCTTTGTTGACGTGACAGCGTACAGACGTAGAGGCTTAAACGTCTTATGTGTTTGACTCCCCATCGTGCAGCTCCCCTCACATTTTCTAATAAACAGAGCAGCACTTTGTAACGAAGTGCATGCTATTGGCATAGTAGTAAGTATACACATACTCTGTTCCACCATAAGTACGAGCGAAGCCAAAGCTATAAGCGCGAGCTACTCACTTGGTACATGAATGACGCGCAAGTGCAATGAAAAGGTTGTCAGGGAAACGTGCTGGCGCTTCTAGCATTGTATGCGCTCGCATTTAAGATGAAGCAAAGTATAGCAGCGATGCCAGAGTCACTGGGGAACTGGGCACCTCAAGAATGACTTCGAAAAACGCGATCTTTGCCGAAAACCCGAGGCGGCCAGCCCCGCCGGCCCGCGCCGCCGCGCTCCTGACGACGTATCCGAGGCCACCTGAATGAAGCGCCCCCTACCTCGAAGACCACTGGAGGCGAGAGTTGGCGCGAACGTCTTCTGGTCGACTCCCCGGCGGAGTATCCTCACCTAACCTCCTTTCTTACATTGTGGTCCATACCAACGTGAGACAAACTATATTGAGTTTTTGTGTTGCGTATACAAGGCAACGCAAGCATTGTACGTTTGTGACAGCGTTGAGTGTTCCACACTGCGCGTCTTCGAAGCTAATACTGCATCTTGAAATGGCGCACTGTCGACGACTCTTATGCAGCGTGCAGAACGCAACGATAACGCAAACTCACAGCTCTTGCGTCTGCGGCTGTAGGGAATACTAAAACACTATACTGAGTGACATGCGTTGAAAGGCGTGAAGCAAGAATCTAAGCATTAACGTTTATGACACATTTGTCAGGCAATGAACATGTGAACAAGAAGTCATGTGTAAGCTCAGCAGTCGCACCAGTGCTCCAGTGAGATAGGACTCATCTTTTTATCCGATAATTAACAACAAAAAGTACGACACACTTCACATTGCGATATTTCTTATCCCAGCCACAATGAAAGGTTATTCGGAAATGTTGCGCTGTTCAAGTCTGAAGCAATATCTAGGAGTGTGTTTTTCCACGGCTTGAACCGTTAGGAAGCTGCGGCCATGTAAAAAACGGAAACTGATTTGCGGTTAAGCTCCTTTTTGCGGTAACTGCGTTGGTGCCACTGAAGAAGCCATTCGCAACTCCAGCGACGGACACTGACCGCCGTATTCTTAAACGCTACTCGACTCGAAACTCGACTCGAAACTCGACTTGAGGGTGGTTTTGCGATTCATAAACAAATCTCCACTCGAAACTCCACTCGACTCCAAAATCTCCACTCGAAACTCCAAAATTTACTCGAGATCTCGAGTCTGCGCCGGAGCTACCTTGAACGGCCACTCGAGTCACTCGAGTGCGTTCAGTGTCATGGCGGCCTACGCATCGTTCGCCGACTTCGTCGACTTCGTGTTAAGAACGGACGAAGTTCTTCACGACGACCGAGACCCCGACCAGGACGTCGATGTGCCGAGACGACGTTGCCGGGACCGGCTCAATCCGCTGGAGCATTTCAACGATTGGGAATTCCTGGTGCGCTATCGTTTTACAAAATCGACAGTTGTAAGCCTCCTGCAGTGCCTGCCGCTGGAAGCAAACGAGAGCAGTCGCGGCCTGCCACTGTCCCCGATGCTCCAGCTCCTCGTAGCGCTAAGATTTTATGGCGCCGGGACTTTTCAAGTAGTCACGGGCGACCTCGTAAACGTGTCGCAGCCGACGGTGTGCCGCGTAATCGAGCGCGTCTCCCGGGTCCTCGCCGAGACTCTCTTCCCCCGCCTCGTGGATTTCCCGGAGGGCGACTGCGACGAGGTCATGCGGGATTTCTACAACATCGGGAAGTTTCCCAGTGTGACTGGGTGCATCGACTGCACCCACGTCAAAATAAAGGGACCTGGCGGTCCCAATGGGGAAGTCTTCAGGAACAGGAAAGGGTTCTTCTCCCTCAACGTGCAGGTAAGTTCCCTTCTGTTTGTGCTGTTAGCAACAGCGAAAAAGTTGAAAACAACGGCACGCCAAGACGCGGCGTCGCACGTGAAAGCTCGGCGATATTGTGACTGATATATACTAGAACTTGTGAAGAGATCTGCATTCTGCGACAGTGCAGAGTGGTGGTGGGCCAGCTAGAGAGGGTTCAAAACCAAGAATTATGTATTGTGTGTTTGGAAACATACATTTGATTGGGTGCCGAGATGGCTTTTGTTATTTTATAGCAAACGCTCATGCTTCATAGTATTTTCCCCTTGAATTATACTTTTCGAAGAAAATATTAGGGAGATTTTATGCCGTGCTCAAATTCTCTTCTATTATACCGCGTGAAAAACCTAGGAATTAAGCCACATTGAAGCTTACGTCACATAAAACTGCGAGAACTCAAATGCTAGTTAATTTCCAAAGCTTGCGGATGCACTTTGTCAAAAATATACTAATCATAGTAGAAATATCAGCTTGAGCACTTGTGTTCATATCATGGCAACCTGCTCATCCCTGTACTGCTCCTTCCTATCCACAGGCCATCACAGGACCCCAGCTGCAGTTTTTTGACCTTGTTGCTAGATGGCCAGGCTCCGTGCATGACAGCAGGATATTCGATAACAGTCGTGCAAGGGTCCTGTACGAGAATCGGCGCATCCCTGGCCTGCTGCTCGGAGATGCAGGCTATGCCTGCATGTCATTTCTTCTGACGCCCCTGACCAGCCCAGGTGTAGCCAACAGCCCAAAGGGCAGGTATGTACTAGTTTGTTGAAAGAAATAATGGCATGAAATTCAGAACAGCTAACAAGAAGTGATGCTGTAGCCACAGTGTTCCTATTGGTTACTATTAGTTCTGCAAATCTTTGTCACAGCTAGATTCACGACCTTTGGGCCTTTGTATGGCAAAAAAAGCTGGCATTATTCCCTTCCTGTGGACAAATTTTTGTTTTAAAAGTATGTAGCATACAACATTTTAGTTCTATTTTTATTTTCCTTGAGAACATTTGTTGTTCTTCCTCGTCACAGTTAGTCGGTGTCAATTGTTGCTTTTTGTCACTAGAATTGGACTAGGGCCAAGAACTTGAATTAAGACGGTAATGTAGAAAACACCAGCCAAAAACACTGTATGCAGGACAGTAGCCTCTGGTACGCAATAGAAAATGCAGCTAGCATGGATGGGCCGCACTGTACAGGTTACTGAACCATACTGATGGTTGCAGCAGTGGCGATATTTACACCTGAAGACCTTTATCTTGCAACGTTGCTTCCATTACCAATGCTGCACCATATAGGTACCAAGCAGCTCACCTAAAAACAAGGAACTCGGTCGAACGGGCATTTGGAGTGTTCAAGCGACGCTTCCCATGCCTGGACATGCGGCTACAGTACAAGGCGGAACGGTCAGCCCTCATCATCACCGCCAGTGCTGCACTGCACAATCTGGCCCTGCTGCGAAAAGAGCCATGCCCACCTGCTCTACCCTCTCCACCAGTACCCCGACGCCGGAGGCGGCTGCGTCCTCATGTACTGCCATCACCTCCAGACCCTGTCGACACAATCAACGGCTCGCTGAAACGCACACAGATCATCGGACTGTGTTTCCAATAGGGGTATTCAACCAGTAGCACATGTTTATAGTCAATGACAGGTCAAGGATAGTGTACAAGCTGGAGAGGAGGAAGCAGACAGAAGCTTGAGGTGGAGAGGAGAAACCTCCTCACCACTTAAAGCTTCCGTCCTATTTCTCCTCTCCAGCTTGTACTCCGTTCTTGACCCGTCACTGACTCGTGCAAATACTCGGACACGAATCCAGTAGTAAGCTCTCGAATAAATTGATTCTTAAATCAAATTCCGGGTATTCGGTCATTTAAACATATTCTGGGAAAGACTTGTGGCCAGCACAGAGCTAATGAAAGACCTGCCCTTTCCTTCGATGCTAGTGTGCTGTTTCATTCAACTTCCGAATACGCAAAACACATTTGGTTCTACCATTTCACTACAATGTAGCGCACATAATTAAAATAAATAAGTAAATCCTCAGAATGCTACTAAACTGAAAGAACCCAAATTTAATCATGATTCCCACACCCTTGTTGCTTGCAGCGCAGGGCTGCCAGCTGCTCCACCTTTATCTCTCTCTCCAGCTGGAGCAGCTGGAACTCTGCCCGTCCGCGTCGTCGCTGCTCGAACAACTTGTTTCGGAGTATGCGCATCTCCATTAAATGTTGCGCCTCCTTTCGCTGATCTTCCCTCTCGAGGATGTCGACACGGGCATCCTTTTCGGGAGCCAGGATCCGCTCTAATGCTGCGATGCGGTTCCCAGCTTTTCTGGATGCCCCGCTTGGCAGCTCAGCACGGGGGCAGGTAATGCCCCTTGCCGGTGGAGTCGCATACGCAGCTCCAACGCTGCTCTCTTGGAGAGGTGAGGCGGACGGCTCAGGAGCATCTGGGCATACAAAACACATTGGCACTGTGAGTGCTAGGGGAAGAGCAGGTACACAGGGGAAGAGGTCCAACAGCCCCATGGGCCTTTTGCAGAAATGTTCAAAGCTAGGCGTTGGCAAACTACGAAGCGTGTCCGATGGGTTATGCTCTGCACCAGTTCTAGCACTGTGGATGGTTTATGGTTGCATTATCATATAATCTGTGTCCCTCTGCTTCAACTTTCACGTCGTGCTTTGACTACATGCGTTTTTGCCCCGATAGCATGTTTTGTTCAGTTGGTTAACGACAGACTTTGCCATGTCGGACAGCTGATGCGATCAAATTCCTATGTGAGAAACAAACAAGAGTAACTGCACTATGTAAACCTTCCTCAAAGGGGACACCACAACATGTGTACACTCAGACGGTTGTTATGGCAGACACTTTGTTAAGAGCAAATATGTGCAAGCTTGTCGCTAACTTGCAGCAGTGAACAAAAAGTTGGGGCACAAACAAGCTGGTGAAAGTTTAACAAAAATTAAAGGCGAAAACCCCGAGACTGGGGAAAAGAGTGACAGCACAACACGCAAGTCTCAAACACAGCTGAAATTTATTGCGCAGAGGTTCGTGTGTACTCATGTTTACAAACAAACCGGAGCGCTCCCAGCGGACGCCACCGGCGCCGCGCATGCGCGATGGAGTGTGGGCAAGAACCTCGCCGTCGCCCATAAACAAACCATTGAAATGCGATGTTGTCCGCGTCGGTATGAGTCCCCCCGCCCCTTTTTCGCGTTCGAATTGTTGATTCGACGTCTTTCTGGCAATGTCTGACTACTTCAGCAGCCTCAGTGAAATTACCGAGGCTCGTTACGCCGCAAAACTTCGCATGAATAATGTGACATGCGGCGATTCATTCCGCGTGGACGCCGCAGAATGGACGCTAAAGCCTGATTCGCATGATGACATTTTGCTCGCAAATTTCAGTCGCAACGTCACTCGAACTGCAAAAGCGTGAACCGTAGCTCAGATGGTCGACGTCGATACTGAAAATCGCAAACAGAATCGGACGGACCAAGTGAATCAGGCATAAGAAGTCGGTGATGGCCACTGGTAACAATGATCAACATCTCCTTGCATCTACTGTTTACATCGAGTCTGCTTACCAACTTTAAAACTTAAGTCTTTTGAGCCCTGTGCTTACTTCTTATCGCAAGTACCGAGCCAAGATTTGATCTACGGGCCGGTGTCGTCTAAAAGAGCAGACAAGCAGAAACATTTGAAAGAGCAGACGACAGTTCGAACGACCACGCGGCCGCTTGAACTTGAATGCGCACTGAACGTAGTTCGCAAGTGGTCCGTACAACTTGACGGTTTTCCGGCGTTTATGTTGGAACAAAGCAAATAAATCTGACGACCACAAGTATCCGTGAATTCAGCCCAAAGTGCTTCACGCCCAAGCAATCGTGGTCCGAAGGCGTCTGGTTTTCCCTTTTCACGGCATATTTCCACGTCGTGGGACGAACCGAGCGAATGAGAACTGACCTTAAAACTTTTCTCCACCCTTTCGGCACTGCCCCAGTTGCGGCGTTTTGACAAGAAGGCAGGTTTTTGCCTGGTTTCTTTGAAAACAAGGCAGGAATACACGTCTCATATGGGGACATCCGCCCACAGCTCCAGACCGGAAGTGCGTCCGACGCGCCACCACCGCGTCGTGACGTAACAGAGATGAGTTGGTGTATAGGGTCTCCAAGCCCCCCCAGCTGTGTTTGAGACTCGTGTGTTGTGCTGTTGTTTTTTTTCCCGTTCCTGGGTTGTTGCCTTAAATTATGTTACAACATGGGTTGTCTTGTCAGATTGTATCTCCAGGAAAACAAATAAATCAGCATTTGGATTTAAACACATCTTTAGCAGAAAATCTTAATATTTTATACTTCCCTGAATGAGTAATTAATTTTTAAACAGCTTAAACTGATCCTCAAATGAGCAGTGTTTACATTGTCGACCTTGACAACAGCAGAGGCTCTGTAGTAGCAGAATGCAAAGAGATTTATTTGTGTCCCTCCATTTTTTTTTTGTTGCCCGTAACAGCAGTGCAAGTGTTACGATGTGGCTCATTGTTGTTGTGCTAGATATTTTTCGTGAATGGGACGAGACTTTTGTGGTTGTCACCTTTCATACTTTTCCATGAAATATATAGCAGCTGTAAAATGGATTAGTGCAATGCGTCGCAAGCACTCTATTTCCATGAAGGAATTTTGGGAAAAAAGACCTACAATCGCTGATGAACATAGGTCGGCATTTTAGAGCCCCTTCATTCACCATCACATCACGAACAAAATCACGTCTCCAAATTCATTCGCATTCACGTCACAAGGGACTCCGACCTCCCAAAGTCACGGCCCATCACATCCCGGCGTTCAACCGCGCCAAAACTTCATCCCCTTCACATCACGGCTTTCAAGCTCCGCCGAGAATTCATCCCCTTCACATCACGGCGTTCAACCGCGCCAAGAATTCATCCCCATCACATCACCGCCGCCTCCGAATTCACGGAGTCATTCACCATCACATCACCAATTCACGAAGTCATTCACCATCACCACGAATTCATCGGAATTCACCATCGTGAACTTATCGGAATTCGCCATCCCATCATGAATTCATCCGAATTCACCATCACTTCACGAATTCATCCAAATTCACCATCACTTCACGAGGTCATCCGAATTCACCATGACATCACGAATTCATTCGAATTCACCCTCACATCACGAATTCATCTGAATTCACCATCACATCATGGATTCATCCGAATTAACCATCACTTCACGAAGTTATTCACCATCATGGTCAACACGAATTCACCGGAATTCGCCATCACATCATGAATTCGGCATAATTCACGAACTCATTCAGGTTCATTCTGACTAAATTTGACTTCACGGCTGGTAGCCCTTCACGAGTTCGTAGTTCCTGCGGAATAGTACTGTGGCGACTTTTTATGTCTGCCACTTGAAACCAGGACCTGACTTCGTCGGGAAAGTGGGGTATTTCGAGTGCGCAAAACTCAAAACACATTGATAGAGCGCCGACCCAGCCAATGCCGCACTGTGATTGTGTCACGTGAATGTGTTCCATGCGCCGCCTCGCGGAACCGGCAGGTCACTTGATACGGTCTCGGCGCCGGATCAGGTGCGCCTGCTCGTGACGTCGGCTTCGTCTTCGTCTCTTCATTGCCACTGCTACCGCACTTCCCTTATAAACAGCTGGTACTTCGAAAGTGCTCGACACAGAGCCACTGCGCTGAGGCGCGCACGGCTACGCAGCGAGACCCAAACCGCTAAAGTAAAATCGGTTCCTGTCAATTGCGGTGAAGGATGAAAACAACCAGCAAGCAAACAAGCACCTGCGTAACATGTTTTCCACCTATTCTGAATTAATAACCGTATTTACTATCGCGTCGAGAATTATAAGTTCACGGTATTACTTCCCATCACAAACTTGTCAACTTCACGAGCCACTCACATCACAAATCAATTGTGTTCAAGAGCCATTCACCATCACGTCACGAATTCATTGAGTTATTCACATCACAATGAATTCTCTTCAGTTTATGAAGTCATTCACAATCACAACGCATCATGAGTTCATTCAAATTCACGAAGTCATTCACCATCACATCACGACTTCATTCAACATCACATCACGACTTCATTCAACATCACATCACGAATTCATTGAAATTCACGAAGTCATTCACCATCACATCACAAATTCATTCAAAATCACGAAGTCATTCACCATCACTTCACGACTTCATTCACCATCACATCATGACTTCACGACTTCATTCACCATCACATCACGAATGCATTCAAATTCACGAATTCTTTCACCATCACATCACGAATTCATTTACATTCACGAAGTTATTCACCATCACATCACGAATTCATTTAAATTCACAAAGTCATTCACCATCACATCATGATTTTTTTTCAATTTCAAGAATTCATTCAGAGCCATTCAGATTCACGCCGTGAATGTGAATGAAGGTGAGTGAGCGAGTTCATGAATGAATTTGCCGAGGTATGCTGATGAATGCTCGGCAAAAAAAATATCTCCATAAAAAAATTTCATAACTAGAAGCGCTCAAATTGGAGAGGTGCCCCGCAATGTCTTCTCGATACCAATAGACCCTTTGCAAAAATCCCATAAGCCCGCGCGTGCCACGAGACGAATATTGAGAGTCCTAGGTACGCCCCTCCCATTGTTCTTCCTCCTGCTACCATGTGGCATACGCAAGCAGGTGCACAGAAATGCGAGAGGTTATCTCATTGGCTATCTTTTGTCAGGCTGCCCTTTTCTTATCCCTCTCCTTTGCACCGGCTCCGTCGATTGCTACACAAACTCTTTGTTGAGCCTAGTCGAACTGTGCCACGGTTGCGGTGCAAAATAAGTGGATTCGGTGACACTGCAAGACGTGATGGTAAGTTGCGATGAATGAAGTATTTCAATAGGTGAATAGCTTCACCTGTAGAGATGCGCTTACACTGCCACAGATGCGGTACGCCGCCAACGACGGTTTGGCAGATGGCTGCGACTGCTGCTGGCAGCAGCTGCTGCAACTCGCTCGCTGTCGCGGAAGCGCAACGAGAAGGCACGTGATCTGCACCGAGTCTTCCCAAAATTCTCTGCCGTCGTGGCGCTGTACGCTTTGCAACAGGTCTATTAACCACTAGTTTTGGTTTCAATTTACAGTACTACGTCGCGACCCACTGCTCGCATTTTCAATTTTGAAACTTCGAAGATATGTACAATAGTGTAGATGTTGCCGAGCAATAAAAGAAAAAGGCTTGGGTGCCTGCTTTTTTTTTCTTCCAGGTTTGTTGTTAAAATGATACGAGTCGCAAATACAAGTAGACATGTTACGGCTCACAGTACTCATCCTCGACATGTTGGTGCAAATTTGTCCGAATCCAAAAGACCCCAGTTACCTGGCACGTCGTTCCAGCGGGCGTGACTGTCATCGCCTTCAGTGCCTCGCACCATTGCCTCAAACATAGCGGCCGGAGGCAGCGACAGCACTGGCCGGTCTCTTGCCCTGTCGCTGTCACAGAGATTTGTGACCACTGTCTCCATGTGGTCTGCCGCCGCTCCCACAAGGATGAGTGAGGGGCTCATCGGCCGGCTTGTTCGTGGCCCACCTCCTGTGACAGAAACCAAAGAATTCGAAGCTAACATTGGAGAGAGAGTGAGCAAAGTATGGGGCGAACAATTCAAAGTGCACACTGAATTTTCGAAATGCCTCCGTGCGAGTTAAAAACAATTATTAGGGGTACTAGAGCGAACCCAACAAAGAGAGAATCTGGCACAACCCAGCCTAGGACTACTTTTAACCACCTGGAACCTTCTTATGGGCAATTGAAAGCTGGGCACTTTGTTAGAATAGGCTTCCAACAAGATGCGGGGACCTCTTCTTTTTTTTTTTTTTTCTCAGAGGCGATTGTAGAAATAGAAATGTCAATAACGCCAAATGTTCTACAAAAAATATGTAAAAACAAAAAAGAAGTAGTAGGCCCACTTTTGATCGAACCTGGATCTGCTGCCTGAGTATGCAGCGGACTTTGCTACGCTACAGCTTTGTACAACTCGTTTTAACAATTCGTTTTATACGAGACCCAACAAGGTGCACGACGTCGTGCACATAGCATTGTTCTGGCCGAAAAGGACTTCTCTCCGATGTTTACTTTTTACACATCGGGAACGGTTTACCAAATATGCAAATGGTCGACTTACCCGTGGCGTGGATGTCTCTCGTTTCGTCGGACTTCGTTTTTTTGTACCTGGATTTTTCGTTCTCCCAACGCTTCTTAAGTTGCTTAGCGCTTCGTGGGCGGACGTTTGGCTGACTGTTATACTCGGTGCTGAGTTTCTCCCAAGCTTTAAGTTTAGCCTCCTTCGAGTAGTTATTTGTCTTTTTGCTTTCCAGAACTCGCGCATGCTTGGTTACGAGCGCCTGGAGGAGCGCCTTCTCCTCCGCAGTATAAATAAAACGAGCCCCTGCCCGCTCTTCGGAATCGGCCATTTCCGAGTCGTTGCCGTTGAGGTCCTCCATCATTCGTCGTGCGAGGCGGCGAGGCGACGAAGCAGGGCTGCACGGGGCGAAATCAAGAAAGACCGAGACGAGATCGACAAACCGTGAGATGGACGACTGTCGACGAGAGAACGACAAGACGCAGCTAGCGAATGCGCTTGTTGCCAGACAAGATAACGACTTTGTCCGTTTTGTCGCTCAAACACGTCTAATCGTTACGCTGCCTTAATAAAACTTCGTAGTTCACTAATTCGATGTTTGTATGGTACACGTTTTTAGATAACACGAACGAATATATTTATTTTTCACGTGAAAATGGTGTTTTGAATAAAACTTTTGGCTATATTCTCGCTCCCAGACGTCCTCAAGCTTGTTGGAGTGGAGAACGGAATCTCCAGTTCGAGTGAGTGCCGATTCGCGTCTGTGAATACCAATGGCACTTCGAGTGGAGTCGCGCGTCCATACTCCACTCAAGTCGAGTCGAGTTTGGAGTCGAGTGGGGGAACGTTTATGAATACGGCGGTGAGTCCCCTTTCCTCCGCTTCCCACTTGGGCCACCAGAGCCCGCCAGTTTGCGCTGCGCGCTTAGACTGACGGTAACTTTCCTCTTGTCATCTTCACGTCTGTTCCGCTGGATGGCGTGCGTCTTCAGAAGCGGAACGGGTGAACATAGTAAATCGCGCCCTGCGTTTCCTAAGCTGTCTGTAGTCATAAAAGGGTAGATTACATTTGTCTTTCCTGATTACTGTTAGACGACGCATGCCTTGACACGTAACTTCAGCTAGCGAATCTTTCGATCACTGTACTATTAGAAAGCATTGGCATCTCTGGTAATAACAAGATCCCCGAAACACCTTACCTCGAACAGTCCAACCACGTCGTACGGAGTGAACAGTAGGTAGTAGAGTTCGAAGAGCCGGCAGAGGTACGTGGCCATGGTGAGGACTAGACTGCAGGCGAGGTACATCGCCAGAGAATCGCGGGAGTCCTGTTCCAATAAAGAGCGCGATGAATCAGACCGGCGCAGAACAAACTGCCTTCTTTCTCACTGCTGCCAAAGGAGATGGAATAAGATGGCGTTTGTGATTTTTCGCAGTTCTTTAGATATTCGTCGAGCTCAACGTTATCGGTCTGCTTGAGCGTGACGCCGTTTAGGACATTATTGTTTCTACATCAATTTGATGTACGAATACAAAGCAATGCAGGTTTACCGGCTAAATCAACGGGAAAACGCTTTCCGCTAGGTCTAACGGGGAAATGAAAGTGCTTTATGCTTTATAATAATATATCATTTCAGGATCTCTCGCTAAATAAACGCCCGCGAAATGTAACTGGTAAATCAAATAATTGGATATTTATACAGTAATTCGAGTTTTCCTTCTAGATTTGGCTTTCGAGCAGCGACGGACGGACGCATAGGATGTTTGATTGCCCTAGAAGAGCTATTGCGTCTGAAATATGGAATCCACGTAATTCCGTTTTATCTGCCGGTGCTATAGATTCGTCAAACAAACCTTTGTAGCCGAAAGTTGCGGAGCGCGCGGATTGGACTTTGGCGAAGAATGTGCTGCGTCATCGTCGACTTGAAGCGCGTGTAAAGCCCGGTGGTGCGCCAATGTAACCACTTGTGCGACAGGTGCGATGCTGGTGGCACGAAAATGCGAATGGGAAAAGGTGGGGGGGGGGGGGGGGGGAGGGGAAGCTGACGAAAGAAATGCTAACAGATTTACAATGTTACCGTATTTAAAAGTCAAGATCACAAAACGAAATTGGGGTTCCGCCGTCCCCGCTTCATCGGAACGGCTTCTCTGATTATCCCTTATTATCACGTATTATTACCTATCACCCCGACAGCATTGCCTTCAAACGAGCCGCTGATGCAAAACCACGATGCTCCGCCTGCGGTGCCATTCACCAACCCCACTGCAAAAGTAACGGCCTTAGCGCGCCCACAGCGTGGAATAGGAAGTTTTCGTAGACGGCGTTTCTCCCTGCGCTAAGCCCTCCGCAACGAAGATGCCGCTGCTGCGCCAGCGCGCCGATGGCCTTGACTGCAGAGTTCCAGGTATCGGAGAGGGTTGCGGGATGGCGAAAACCATGTACGAAAACTCCCTAATGAGACCTCCGCTACGTTACCGGTAGGGGTGTCGCGAACCGGCCGAGGTTCGAGTCCGACCAGGTTCGACTTTTTCGACCTTTTAGTGGAAAGTTCGACGAACCTTGCATTGAGGTTAGACTCGTGTGCGCATGCGCGACACGCTGGCCAGTTGGCTTCGGATTGGATGGCGATGGCTAAGATATGAGCTAAAGGCAGCGCTGATTGGTTATTTCAGTTAATACAGCACAAACAATTAAGTTATCAAGTTCTTCGGTGATTAAAATTGTATCTTTTTTTAAATTGCGACTGTTCATAAAATAAAATAACCCTTTGCAAAAAAAAAAAATTCTCCCAACCTAGACATGCTTTTATTAAGGTCTGGCCTCATTGTCCACGAAGTCGAACCGGTCGAAACTGGTGAAATATCGAAGGTTCGTCGAACCGGTTTGACCCAGTCGAACCCCGAAAGTTCGACCTAAAAATCCGGTTCGACAAAAGTTCGCGACACCCCTAGTTACCGGGACTATTTTTTGTAAGAGGGAAAGGAGTGTTGTGTGTGTGGGCGTCTGGCAACATCGACCAGTCAGCTGAAGTCAAGCCAAGACGAGCCCAGCTGGATATACGAAACTGTCCGCCATTCAGGGGACTCGCCCAGAACCTTGTGCCTCTTGCGTAACTTCTCTTTTCTGTATACGGCCAAGTCAGCTGCCTGAATAAAGGCTTTTGGTAATACATGACAAGTGGCACCTAACCATGTTCGGTTGAGAGCCAGTAAGGGAAGTCGACAGGCCGACTGGCAGCCGAACTCTGACGCATCGCTCGTCTCCTCACTGATTGGACACTGCGAGCAGAACTACGTCCTCGATTGTCTCCGTGTCACTTCAGGTGGGGGTAAAACATCACGTGTTCAGACATACAGCGGCGCTCTGCTCCATGAAACGAGCGCGTTCCGTGATGAGAAAGAGCGCGAAACAGAGCGACAGAAATGCCGAAAGAAGTGGACTCTCATTTCGTCGCGAGTGTTTGGACAATTTTGCTGCGAGCTGGCGTCAGCGGTCTGCGTTTTCCTCACGTTCCGTCTACATCGCCTCACTCTACGACACGCTGTGAGAAAGTGGCATTTACACTGCAACCGCAGATGATAGCACTCACAACTAAGACACCCACGCAGCGCTTACATTGCAGGCCGCTTCACGCCATCCAGACTCCACATGTGTACACAGCTTCTCCACACTAACACATCACATTGTGTGTCACCACTGCCTTGGCCATGCTACTACGCAATGGGGCGACCCTTTTTCTATCAAGGGGTAACTGCAGTACACGTTCTCAAATTTTCGGTGACGAGGGTTTGTAGTGACGAAATTTTGTCCCTGAATTACAGAGTGTCCGTTTTCTTTTTTCTCGGTGCCTCGTGTATAGTTGCGGATTTATCCTATCCTAAATTTTTGTTTCTGAAGTCTAAGGGGAAACCAAAACTATAGGCTCGAGCATGATGGAAACACTTGTGATCACCTGCATGGCCACGGCAAGACGTATAACGATAGCGCAAAAAAGAAACAAAAAAAGTACGACTGTTTTTGTTACAAGAGCAGTTCCGGTCAGTGAGGTACAATGCTACAACTGTTGTACTGCTTTGCTTTGCAGATATTAAACATCTGTAGCAGATTGCACACATTCGTAAAGTTGTCGGCCGAAAATCAAGTTTGCCGCAGCGAACACATACTCGTTTATCGTACGCTCGCGCTGGCAGGAACGGACTAAACTACGGCCGCAAGTGAATGCCACCTTCGGCAACACGACGCGCTAGAGCAAGCTAGGAGTCAAAAATCTTCGTGCACGATCGCTGAAGAGAAATTTCAAACTGCGGCCGCTAAAATATAACGTAACAGGGAGAAATCGTCCGCTGGAACGGCTTAAAATGCAACAGAAAAAACACCACGAAAGAAGCGGCGGTACGCACAATAAACCTCATTGAAAACAAAGATAATACCAAGGCACAAGGTTGCGAGTGGATCGCGGTTTCCCATTAGTGTAGCATTTTTGTGGGGCTCGCATTTAGTCTCCGTAAATCAATAACAATCATTTAATTTAATTAGACTCTTGACCAATGCTACCCTTAAAGTGGTCGTGGAACAATAATTAATTACAATGTTTGTCACTTTGCACAAGCTTACTACACTAGCTGGTCCCACGCATAGCCACAAGCAGGGATGGGCAGAATACTTCTGAATATGTATTAAAATACAAATACAAAATACGTTGAAAAAAAGAATGTGTATAATTACGAATCGAATTACAGATTTTAGAACAGTTTTTTTTTTCTACAAGATACAAATACAAGAGTATTTCATCATCGCCAAATATTTCTACAAATGTATTTTGTTCACATAGTGAGACACCTTAGAGTTAACCCTGGGTAAAGAAAGACCGCGCTGAAATATAGAGTGAAGCTTATATATACCAAATTTGTTGACATAAGATAGGCAAGTACAACATCAGAAAATATCAATATTTGTCAGTACGAGTGTTCTTTTTGTAGTGCCAGTCATCGACTGACTTAGGCAGGAGTCAGTACGTACATATATAGGAAGAACACCTAGTTATGTTAATGCAGACGTTCATTAGGACATCCAATTCAAGGCTGTTTTTTGTTTTTTTTTTACAAATAAAAGTATACTTGCACTATTTACAAGTATTTCAGTCTGGCTATTTAAGTCACCTAAAGATCTGAAAAAAAAAAAACAGCTTATAACGACATCCGTGAAGTATATTTAAGAATCAATATGCCTGCTATGTTTACTTCTAATGATGTCGGGGATCGATCATTTTTATGTTTTTTCTTTGTAAATATTGTTACATCAATAATATTTGAAAATATTAATTGTGTCCAATTTATTATCATGTGCACTTGTATCGTGAAAAAAAATTATTTGGGAATTTTGTGACCGATGTTGTTGAACTGTTATCGTTACAAATAAATCAAAGTGCCTTGTTTTTTTTTTTCCTCTGAAGTTTTTTTTTTATAATTTGTTGCATATAGGGTTACTACACCGGGCTGGCATAATCCATTACAAACAGAATCAATCGTCTAATTGCAGCTATTTTGAATTGAAACCCCTAATTGAAGCAATATGGCCTTTCCAAAAATGTGGTTCATGTGGCATCCAAACTCAGTCAATCAGAAGGTTACTAATTTTACCCGCGTTTGTATCTTGTTCTACTTTTCGTTTTTGTTTCTTCTTCTATGTTTAATATGAGCAAAGCGAAGCAAGTTTCATATGATTTTTGTTTTGGGAAGAGTGCATTATATTGCATTTGATTGCGAATTAAGTGTTAAAAATGTTATTTGACGAGTATTTGAAATACAAATTTTTGAAATAATATAGTATAGGTGTTTAAATACAATTGACAAATACATTCCTAATTTGATATTAAATAAAAAATAAACTGTTCGAAGTATTTTAAATACGTATTTTAACTACGCATTTTAAATACTTTTATTTTAAACACTGCCCTGTTTGCACTTAACACCATACCTCGGCAAACCTCACTCATGAGGGCCCTCACTCACCCTCACTCACCCTCATCTTCACAGGTGAGGTGAGGGTGAGTGAGTTTCTGAACCAGGAAAATTCATGAGTGTGAGGGTGAGTGAGAGCCATGAAGGCCGTGAGGGCTGCGAGGGTGATGAAGGCCGTGAGATCCATGAGGGCTGTGAGGGCGGTGAGGGCCGTGAGGGCGGTGAGGGCCGTGAGGGCCATGAGGGCGGTGAGGGCGGTAAGGGCTATGAGGGCCATGAGTGCGTGAGAGGCGTGAGGGCGGTGAGTGGCGTGAGGGCCATGAGTGCGTGAGTGGTGTGAGGGCGATGAGTGGCGTGAGGGGTGTGAGGGCCATGAGTGCGTGAGGGCAGTGAGTGGCATGAGAGGCGTGAGGGCCGTGAGGGCCGTGAGGGCGGTGAGTGCATGAGGTGTGTGAGGGCCATGAGTGCGTGAGGGCGGTGAGTGCGTGAGGCTCCCTTCAGATCGAGCATCTTTCTCAGCGATTTTGGTGGTAATGGCGGGTTGTTCTCTAGCTTTCCTTAGATCGACACGAATTGCTGAGATCGGGTCCGGCTCGAAATAAGCAACTCTGAGCAATTCGAATGCGTTTGAAGCGGCTGCATCCAATCAGGGACACAAAATTTTCACGTGATACCTCGTGCCGGTGATGATGACACCGAAAGACTTGGTTCTGGTTTGAAATCGATCGTTTTTTTGGAAATAAACTGTTTCAGAAAGGTGCATTAGTATTCTTAACGAGATTTAAATGCATAAAAACACGTTTATAACGCCTAATTGTGTCTAAATAGTGCAAGAAAAATAAAATTTTATGATGGCGATGGCAAATTGCAGCAATTGGTTGCTGCGTGTGATCGCGGACGGCCCGTGTTGCTGGTGTTGCGACGTAAAGTTTCTGGGCGAAATAGCCCCATCTGAAGCTGGCCTGAGTGGCGTGAGGGCCATCAGTGCATGAGGGGTGTGAGGGCCGCAAGGGCGGTGAGTGGCGTGAGGGCTATGAGTGCGTGAGGGCCGTGAGGGCGGTGAGGGCATGAGGGCGGTGAGGGCCGTGAGGGCGGTGAGGGCCGTGAGGGCGGTGAGTGGCGTGAGGGCGGTGAGTGGCGTGAGGGCGGTGAGTGGCCTGAGGCCCATGAGTGAGTGAGGGGCGTGAGGGCCGTGAGGACGGTGAGGGCCGTGAGGGGCGTGAGGGCCGTGAGTGCGGTGAGTGCATGAGGGCCGTGAGGTTCAGTGAGGGTGAGTGAAAGGCTGAAGGTGAGTGTGACTGTGAGGGTGAGGGTGAGAGAGGGGCTGAAGGTGAGTGTAGCTGTGAGGGTGAGGGTGAGTGAGGGGCTTAGGTGAGTGTGGCTGTGAGGGTGAGGGTGAGGGAGGGCGACCTAAAATGCCGACCTCTGCTTAACACCACTGAACAAGAAGCTCCGTTATTTCGGTGTAACCACAAGGATAAAAATTGACAATTTCTTTCGATCTCCGCCACGCCAGAATTAATGAGGTAGTCATAAGGTTGTGTGAGTCGTTGTGCTGGCAGGTTTCGGAAGAAGGTAGTACATGGCATAGTCACGCGGATATCCAGTGGTGAGGAGAATCAAATGCAACTCATAGACAGACATGTACATAATGCGTTAGAATGAGTTACTTCTACCTTGTTTTTTTTGGGGGGTAGCGATTAACGTATTCATTTATTTCTCCAGAAAAGAAACGAGTAACGTGCTTATTTACTTCTAAGGCCAGTTTACGAGTACGGATATTTCATTACTTCTGAAGAGTAACCTGTACAACACCCTTTAAAAAGCCTCGTTCTAATTCTAACCTGAGTATATATGTGCCTAGTGCGACAAAGGCAGACGGGGGACCCTGAAAACAACTGAAGAGTATGACAATATAGCAACCTTTATCGCTGAACACGTAAGTCGAAATCTGCAGCGTGGAATGTCCTTCATTCAGCGAACCGAATAAGGTACGTCGGTTGAACCTTTCAAAAATCGAGTACAGACAGAATGCAAACCCGGAGGTTGCTAACCCGAGAAGGCACATAATCTATTGTCAATTTCGAACATCAGAAGCAGAGAAAAAAAAAGAGAGAGGGCAATCCCAAATTCTCTAGCTCTTCCGGAAGCACAACACTGCCGTTCCTTCGAGCGTGTGAGGAGAACGAGTCTTCAGCGTCACCCGAGATGTATTCTAAAGGAAGCGGGGAAACATAAATGATGGAAACTTCGAAAGGCAGCTACCATTTAAGTGCAACGACTACTGAAAAGAGAACAATACACCATGAAACAAGAGCAGGTGTGTATTTGGTCGTCAAAGTAACGAGAAAAGCAACTCGTTACGGTTGAGATAAAGTAGCGCGTTCCTTTTGAGAATTTGTAACGAGTAACGTACTTAGTTATTTTTTGAGCGAGTGACGAGTAAGAATATCTAGCTACATTTTTGGTTAACCTGTACATGTCTGCTCATAGATTGGAAACGAGTACAGTGTGATCAATCGACTTTGGCTTGGGACGATCAATACTTCTAAAAGCGTACGTGTTGCAGTTCGTGTTCAGTTTCTTCGTTGGCGGGAATGCGCAGAACACTAGCAATATTTGAGAATCGGCGCGTTTGCTCTGCTTTGCTGACCTTAATGCGAGGTTTTAATGAACATTGGCGGTATATAGTCGACACCCGGTCAAGCGGTTGCCTATCCCCCAGGTGGCGAGTTAAGAGCGTGATGAAAGCTGCTTGTCACCGGGCGTGCTCAGAACGAGCTCACACTTATAGGTTCCCAAGACTGGCAATCTTGATGGTGCAGAATGCATTTAAAGGCACTGTGTAAGCTCGTCGTCAGCACGCGCTGAGCAACTATGCGGCCTGCAAGTTCGTCTGCTCTTCGCGCACCTCAGGCATTTGTTCATGCCACAAATGCGCCCACGCGCTTTTGTTTCCCCCGACCTCAACCATTGACGGCGCTCGCTTAGCTGCCTCGTCATCGCGGGTTCCCGACTCGTTTTCTCTGTTGTTGCTTGATTGGAACGCTCCTCCGTGCGTTCCGATGATTGTAATACGTATTTTGGAACGCTTCCTGGCAGTATTCTGCGACTTCCATTGCGTGGAAAAAGAAACTAATGCGAGCTGCGAGTTTCGTAGGCTACAAATGTCAAGGATCAATGGAACGCAGTATTTAATGAGAGTACCAAAATATATGTTACTATACTCTGTTTCACCTTATGTTGTACCGCAGGAAAGGCTATAGATCCTTTCTGCTTACTATCGCCCCCGACCGCCAAGTAGGCATATCCGATATGGGCGACGAAAAAATATTAAAACTTTTCAACGTGCAAATAGTAAGAAAATAGAGGGGAGACAAAACGAGGATGGGTGACGGTTACGCTTATCTCCTAAATGCATTCTATTGGCGTGGCGACGGCAAAACAATTTTTTTCGCCCATACTGAAAGTGACGATATTTCAAATGGCGGCGCCCTTGTGAAAAAGGTGGCTCTACCACACTTCATCCCCAGTCACTTCATTTCAGGACAGTTCATCCCAGACACATCAAACAAAAGTCATTTCATCCCAGGATGTTTCACCCCAAGACAGTTCATCCCATGGACAATTCATACCACGACATTTGATGCTAGAATAGTCCATACGGTCCAGCCGATTCGAGGGGTACTCACTTCATCCCAGGTCAGTTCATCCCGGGAGTGTTTATCCCGGACACTTCATACCAGAAACGTTCTATCCCGAAACATCTCACCCCAAGACTCTTCATACCAAGGACATTTCATACCTGGATATTTTATACCACAAACTGTTCTGCCTAGAAGAATAAGTTATAAAATCGGTTTTACACGCGCGGAGCCGACACATGCACTGCGTCTTTCTTCTATTGTCACCCGTCCCTTATAAAAATATGAATGGACGTCCTATGTCCATACGTTTGCCGTTCTATTACCCCTTTGTCCATCCTATGGATTCCTGTAGTGTAGGCAGTTCTTAGACCGTCTATGTACCACTGGTTTGCCACAGAACGGATACAAGAACGCTATAGAGATCTCCACGAAGAAAAAGTTTTTCATTCCTTCCTATTTCCGTTCTAGGGTTTTGGTGAGTCTATGGACATGGTATTGCCTATCTGTAGCGTGAGCTATATATTGGTACATTAATAAAGTGATGCCACGTAGACGTTTTTTTTTTAGGTGTAGCGAGGTGTCCGAGTTAAAGAGTTCTTAATTAAGTCCCGGGTATCAATATGTTACATTGATGTTTGGAGGCATATCCTACCTCAGGGCATATTCAGTGCGGAAATGGAAGTGTTTAGTATGTGCCGGAATAATTTTTTTACATTCTCAGTGTGAGGTAGGTATAAGTGGGTCTCTGTGGCCCCGTAGATATTCGGAACTTTCACAACCCATAGGGGGCGCACTCGTGCCTATGAAAATGGCGGTCATCTGGATTATCGTCGTAAAACAGCGGTATACTAGGATGGGTCTGTGCGCGACGGGTAAGTAATTCTAGTTATGCTATATACGCGCAATATCAAAGCCTTATTTTATTTCTTTTTACGTCAGGAAAGTGTAGGCAAGCCATTTTATTATGAGGCCAATCACGCAGGAGCTAGGGAGCGCGATTTTCACACCGCGGTACCACCATCGCTTAAAGTGGCTTCTCTGTGGGCCCCGTAGGGACTCCGTGCAGACCCTGTATGGCTTCTCTGCAGACCCCATAACGAGCCCGTGTAGACTCTGTATGGCTTAGCTGTCGACCCCGTACGTACTCCCTATAGACCTTGTATGGCTCCTTTGCAGACCCCTAAGAACCCTACACTCTTTAAAATGACTTTTACAAAGCACGTTTTTTCGTAAAAACAAATGTGAAAAAGCTCTTTTTGTAGAAACCTTTATTGGAGATTAGTACAAAATGGGCAAGAGAGCGATGTTTACATACACTTTCAGCTTATAGCGTTTTGCGGCACAATTAATATTGTTTTTATACAGTCATGCCTCACCGGTGACTTCAGGTAGCGCGTCCCGACCTGGGTGCGTCCTAACTTCGGTGGCAATTCGCGGCGCGTCCGCCTGGGAGACGGGGTTGGCATCCCTGAAACCCCTCTTCTACCGTATATGTTTTGGCGCCAGAATGGCCGATTAAAGCCAAAGCAGAACAGTCACACGCTGTCGAAAATCGATCGCCCCAAACAAACACACGCGGTCGTGCAGTTATCCGAGTTGCCACTGTGGGAGGAATGGTGGCGTTGCGATCGCAGTTAGTTTTGTTTTCGAGTGCAGATTGGAACCACTTTTTCAGAGCAGGCTCTTTAGCAGTGTCACAACTGACTTGTTCTAGAAACGTTGGTCGGTGCGGACCCCGCAGCGGACCCCCTGCAGACTGAGTGGCTTCTCTGCGGACCTTGTAGGGACTACCTGTAGACCTTGTATGGCTTTTCTGAAGACCCCATGAGGACCCTGTGTAGACCTTGTATGGCTGCCGTGTGGACCCCCTAGGGATTCCTTGTAGAATTCGTATGGGTTTTCTGCAGCAACCCATAGACACCGGAAAGACCCTGTGTAGACACCCTATAGAGTCCCTATGGACTCTATATGGTGTCTTACCATAGAGAGGGTATAGGAAGACCACACATTATCCATAGAAGAGGACGTCCATAGAACGTCCGTTGGCCAATATTTTATAGGACAGCCATAGGACGACTACATAGAGGCAACAGCGGTCGTGGTCTGCCTATAGATGCCTTTTGTTCTGCCTATGGACGTTGCTCTATAGAACGTCCTAGAAGTGTCCATACATGTTTTTGTAAGGGGTGCCACGTAAGACCCGGAACTTGGCATCGAGCTTCCATCAGTTGAACAGTCCAGCCGGCCCGACTCATTAATTGTCATCGAGTTTGTTTATAGAACATGGCCACCTTTGTGGCTTCTCGTTGAGTATCGCCGAAGCTCTGCTTCGAAAGTTACGTGTACACCAAGCACAGGACCAATGACGAGAAGACGGCATGGAGATGCGAGAAATTCCAGGAGGGTTGCCGGGGACGAGCTGTTACTGGAAGTGAGACGACCACTGTTACACAAGGCCATACTTGCCATCTACCGAGTCCGGAAAATGTCGCTGCGACGCGTTTACAAGGTGAGATCAAACGCAGCCAAGCGTTCCCACGACAGCCCTCGGAACGTCGTCACCGCCTGCCTACAAGGGGTAAGACCGGCGACTATCGCGAAACTCCCCAAGCTGTAATCACTGGAAAGGAAGATGAACAGAGTTCGACACAAGGCCCATGGCGCAGCTCAAATTCCCCACCGAATCGAAGATATAATTGTATCTGAACACCTGCACATGACAAGAACAGCCTCAACTGAAGTATTTCTCCCAGGGGACACACGCCGTATTGACTCGGAAAGAATAATAAGTTTCGCCTGTAACACGGACCTGTGCCGTTTAAACACCTGCGAAACCTGGTTGTGTGACGACACATTTAAAGTAGCACCAGATATATTTTACCAACTCTGGGTGTTTCATGGCCTCTACAAAGGCAGGGTGCTTCCCCTTGTATACTGTCTCTTGCCGAACAAGCGCGAAGCGACGTACAAAAGAGCAACCCGCATGCTACTTGAGGCTATTGACGATGCCACTTGAAGCCCACGACAGGTGCACACAGTTGTGATGGACTTCGAAAAGGCTGAAGAGAATGCTTTTCGGGAATGCATTCCTGATGTCGATGCGCATGGATGCTTATTTCATTTCGCGCAAAGCATCTGGCGCCAAATTCAAGAGCTCGGCATGCACACGCGATGCATTGATGATTCCAGCTACCACCTCATCGTGAAGAAATTCATCGCACTGTGCTTCTGCGATGTTTTCGACGTCTGCGACAGATACCGCATGCTCGCAAGACAGCTGCTGGACTTGTTTGGACGCACGGAACAGCACCAAGAGTTCCTAGACTACTTTGAGAATACCTGGGTTGGTCGACCCCACAAGGACCCAAGGTTCCCAATATCCATGTGGAATTGCAAGCGCGTGACAGATTTGAGCCTTCCCAGAACCAACAACAGCTTTGAAAGCTGGCACCGGGTATTCAAAAATTCTATCGGTGCATCCCATACTACAGTATTCAAGTTGTTGGATGCGATTCTCTCTGAACAAGTCCGTGTGAACGCGATGGCCATCCAGCTGGACGTGGGTCATGAGCCACCGCTGTACACGAAGAAGGAGTACGAGCAGCCTAACAAGTGTCAATGCCGGATCCTGGATGATTATAACAACAGAGACGCAGACAGCTTTCTCAATGCGTGCTCGTGCTATGTACTTAGCGATTCTTAAGTTTATTAGCCAGAATTGTGTGCTCTGAAGAGCGTATTAGCCCGAATTTTAGCCTCTTGTTAAGGTTTTGCTCTGTGGGTGGGTCATTGCAAAATAAGCGTACTAATTTTTTGTATTTCTGGTGAATGTTGTCTTGCAACGATACCTTTCGGCCGGTTTTCAAGTGACATCAATCCCCACTATTGCGGTTTGTTGCAGTATACAGCTTTGATAAGTAAATCTGACCATTGCAGCAGTACTGCAAATAGGAATTGAAGTAAGTCAATGAATGAGAGGGAAGAATACAAAAAGAGAAGAAAGGGCTCTAAGTGGAATGGCCCGACTTTTGCTGAAGTCCAGTAGCGAGTTGTCTGTGGGCACTCCTATGCACGCCCCAAAGTGACGTTCATTTAAGTGCTGCAGCCTGTGAAATGCGACTTTGAGATTTCTTTTTGCTCAAGCTCAGCAACTGATGGGTGCCCCAAATTATTCTGGTATGAAATGCCTTGGTATTTCATGCCACGGGCATGGACCGTCTTGGAATGAAACATCTTGGGATGAAATGACTTTGTTATGAAGTGAACGGGATGAACATTCCTGGGATGACGTATCCGGGTATGAACTGTGGCAGAGCCACTTTAAAGTATGAAATATCCTGGCATGCAATGTTCATGGATGAAACATCTTGGGATCAAACGTCTTGGGATGAAACACCTTTGGTATAAAGTGTCTGGGATGAAGTGTCCTGGGATGAAGTATCTTGGGATGAACTAAGTGGACCCCGAAAAGGGTCTTAGCGCGAGCTCCTTGCTCTGGGGCAGATCTCGGCGGCACAAGCTCTCGTGCATTAAGGGCAGCTGTCAACGCCATGAGCTCGCGCTTCCAGCCTTCGGTGCGGTACAACATAAGGTGAAAGGGAGTATAGGAACTGCGAATGCTTTTTGTTTTTTTCTAGTAAAAATTGCACGGACGGTTGTGGTGTTGTTTTCACCTGTGCATGGTGGAATCGGTGGGGTTTTCGGGGTAGTGCAAAAGAGACCTTGATGGAGCAACAGTTTGCGGCCTTGCATTTGCGACTATATAAAGCGTGGCGACAAAAGCGTGTTACTCACGGTAAATATTCGGGCGAATATGAATCGGCTTTGAGATTTCTTCGATGTTTTGAAAGTCTGTAAACACAAAGAAAATTTAAAGTGAAATAAAATTTATAGTCGAGGGCAAGTATAGGATCTATATTTTGTTTAAGCTTACATCCAGAAACAGCGGATGCCACGAGCTAACATAACCAACCAAGCAGCGTCAAAAAGCTCGAATGAATGGGTCTCTTCTGTTTAGGATTGGTTCAGCGATGGTCGAACACCTACAGACACATGACGAACGCCATAATGGTGTGCTTTTGACGCTGTCTGATTGGCTGCAGCCGATTGTATACCGTCGGCTGCGTCTGAACTAAACAAAACTAAACAAATTATTAAAAAAACGTTAGCGGTAAATTTTAGAGTATTTTTAACACAAGAATTTGAATGTCACGTTTGTTTCCCCCAAAGATTTGTCTAAACACGAGAAAGCCGCGAAGAACCTCCGACCAATCATTCGTTCATTAAGGATGTTTTTTGGCTGCCAAGCGCGTGACGCTCTTGTGGGTAGCGTGAGCAATTGCACGCTTGCCATGCACACTCTTTTTATGGCAAACGCAACCAGGCGGTGCTCCAGTCTTGCACGTCCCAGAGTACTTCCGGTTTATAAAAAGAATAAACGAAGCCCACTAAAAAAAATTATATATATTATTGTACATCGATTTGTTTCTTTTAAGACATTAAATCGTACAGCCTTAGGCCCTAGTTATATCTCCAACTTTGTTGTCCGTGTAGCATTTATGCCTTGTAGCAGCGGTGACATGAGCGAGCTCGACAGGCTTGCAAAGAGGGAGCTACCGCAATTCGCTTGGGACGCAAGCGGCAGTTTATGTTTGTAAACAGCAGAAGGATCTTTAGACCTTTTCAAAAAAGAATCCTGGCCGCTACCATTTTGTCGAAATCGTTTTTCTTTTTTACAAACGCTATCGGCCCAATCTAAGCAACAAGCTTGTGCAGATCGTGGTGATATGCACTGCGAGCGCTTGGCGTGAATGCATACTCACGAGCGTTTTAAAGAGTGTGAGGCAGGTGGGGAGACATGGCGACCCTCTGTTATAAACCTGAATCACATGGTGCGATTGTGCTTGCGATTTCTCAGCTACGGCGTTCATCACCGCAGCCTCCGCCTCGCCTTTTTATTTATCGTTTAGCACACAAACGACGACGTAACTTCCAAGTCGCGAGGAAAATTGCAAATTTTGACCGGCCGTTCTTGTTTTCTGGGCCTATTGCATGTGGAACACGACGAGTGACCTTACTAAGAAACAGTTGTTGAAAGTCTCGTATGAGGTCCCTTCACGCTGTGCGACAACGTTTACAAAAAAAAAAAAAAACGCACATGTTTAATCACATTTTAGAGGAAGTAAGTGGCACATTCCAGTCCATTATGCTGCAATGCCCTTTAGTTTTAGCCTAGCGTATGTACCGTCAGGAGAATCGGAGCCGCATATAATGTGGTACTTCTAACCACCACGAAGCGCCCCTTTGAGCTATTCGGGCAGAAAGTGAGGGAGAGGGGGAAACGAGACCATGGTTGGGACGCCCAAAGCCGAGCTCTGACTGAAAGGATTAATGGGCAGAGGAGAGGCTGGCAGCCTTTGTCTCCACTGCAATCTTCGGTCGCGTTAGAACGCCGAACGCCGGAGTCCGGCGCTCGCGTTCCAAGGTGTTCGAAGAGTGTAGTGAAGACAAACTCTTTACCTCTATCTTCGAATTATTTTTAGCAGAGTTGGGCGTTGTGGCATCCTCGCGCGTTCTGGTTTCCTTCTTTTTCTCAGTTCTGCCCGCATTGGCGACGAGATGTTCCAGTGCCGCCGCCCGAATGGTTTATATCTGTGACGTCACGACCTGGGTCATCAGCTGGAAACGACAAGTTTGATGGTGTCTTTAAGAAGCAAGCTTGAAGCCTGGAGTGGTCGCGTCTCAAAGCCCATGTGGTCAAAGCTGACGGTGTGACATTTTTCTCATATCCGCCGATTAAAGCAGAATTAATCCCACCATGGACGCCGTAACGAGCCTTTAGCTCATCGGAAAGCCGACAGTGGCGACGCTTTTAGTCGCGCGGACAAATATCACAGATTCAAAAACCAGGGTGTAATCACCGCCCTACTTGTTTGGATCTAGATGAGCATCGTACCGGCATGCGGCCGTGTATCACTACTGCGTGGTCCCGTCAAATAGTCCAGTGTAGCGGTTGTACTGCACAGGCTAAATTCATCTCCTAAGATACATGTCATTGTTCAGGCTGACTGACTTCGGGCATTATGAACATACAAAAATACAAGTACTTATAACCGATCTCACGAGCCAGTTTTGCTGCGCCGCCGCTGCCGCAATGCGCAAACGTAACTTTAGTCTACCTGCATGTCCGGGAACCAAGCTGAGAGTTTGCGCGTGCGGAGCCCGAGACGGCAGGAGTCGCCTCATGCAATTTGTCTGTTCCCGGTATCTAGTTATGGCGGCTTGACGCATGCGCCGAACGCTTAGTGAGGTCAGTCGATATGTCTTCTAGTTTTATATGGACTGATCGCAAAGGCTACACAGCGCCACGGCGGCTTAAACACTCGTGGAGCTGGACCACCGTTCCACCGGCTCAAGCACCTTTCCTATTCTAAAAACGTTACCTCGCGAAAAATTCCATCATGTAGATTGATCAAGATAATTAGATTCCTTACGTATAATATAACCGTTATGGTTATATTGTCCACGGAGATAAAAATGCCGTTAAGAACCATCCGAATGCTGGAATAGACGGCACCATCTGGAAACATGCAACATAACGGAATAAAACAATCAAATGTGTCAACTTCGCAGAAATCGCTTCGAGGCGTGTACCACACTCACTTAAGTGAACTCTTCGTTCTTCAGACGAGATATCAGATCCTTTCTCTGAAAAACAGCGACATAACCAAATATTTTGTGACATAATGGACATTTTAGCCTGCATAAATACTGCAGTGTTTGCTGTTTCACGTATAACACTATTCGCAAGAAAAAAAAAAGAAAACTGTACCAGTTAGTCGCGGCTATAGAATTCAAGAGGCTCACAGCAACAGAGTTCGGTGGTTACAGGGGTTCAAGGAAAGAAGTAAAGCAAATGATATAAATGTGAAGAGTTTGTTTAAGGCATGGCGGGCTCACTTTGGTTTCAAAATGTTCACTTTACACAGATATAATAAAGACAAACGAATTTTAGAATTTAAATGTCACGATGAGTGTTCAACCGCAGTTAAGAGAGTCGCTAGAAATGTTTTGACATGTTTTAAACAGAAGAGCACAGACATAATGCAAAAATGGCGCCATCAAGCCTCATTCTTTCTCTGTAAAACTGACCCTCCATCGGCTCCCGAAGGAGCATCAACAATACAGTTACTCTAGCTACCAAAATTGAGCCTATTCTTCTCTGCGGATTCACGTAAATTACAACACGTAGCTTCATCGCGGCTTTGACCATGGAGGTCGAGGGAAAGGATTTTCAAGGGATGATGCTTCACGATTTCTAAAGGACTTTAATTAGTCAGAGTCACCGAAATTGTTGTCACATGCTTTTGTGTACATTACACTGTCACGTATTAAGGTGTTTTTTTTTTGGTTGATGTGCATTTAAAGGGGCCGTGCAACGATATCCACTATGAATGTTTTTCACGTGAGCTTACTGGCAGCAACGGTACCCAGGTATATCTACACACAACGCCACTGTCTAAGCTTTTACAGCGAAGCTGTTTATGGCTAGGGTTCCGTCGATTTTTCTTTTGCGTCAACAAAAGCCCACGCCCCGAATTTGATGCAACATCGCTTCATTCTGTGCAAAACATGATACGTCTCATCACTTGGATATGCCTTTTCAGTAGATTTGTTATCAATACGCACAATTTTCAAGATCAGTAGACCCACAGGTAGATAAGAAAGCTTTTTCAAAGTAACAGTAAGAAAGCACAAAACAAACAGATGGACGAAAACAGACACGTACAAGCTTTCATGTATACATGTCTGTTTTCGTCCATCTGTTTGTTTTGTGCTTTCTTACTGTTACATCTGTCCCAACACGCTCGTCAAAGTCTTCATTCTGAAAGATTTGGCGCTGTGCGACCCGCGTCGGCCATGTCTACTCTCGCAGCGCCGTGTCTTTGTCGTTGTTCCAAGCTGCTTGCGTGCCTAGCTTGCTTTCCTTCCGCTCTCCCGGGGTGGCGGTCCCGTCGCGCGTGTCTACTTTCCGCCGGGTGGCGGTCCCTTCGCGCCTGTATAGTTTCCGCGGGCTCCTCGCGGCGGGTCAGTTTCGTGTGTTAAACAGCTTCGCTGGTCATCCACCTTCACAGAGTGAAATGTGGGGATCACATTGCCGGCGAGGTCAACAGTGCGATTTCTAGTATTTTGTCATTAAGCTTTGGGATATTTAGATGAGGCTCGTACGGTGGACACGAGCACTGCGTGAGCATTTCAGTTTGTCCCGTGACAATCACTGCCTCGACAGGCACTCGGATAGTAGCTAGTGCCCAATCGCGGCGATGAAAGGTATATTACCGAACCTTAAAGGGGTTGTCTGGTAACATTTTGTCTTTCGAAAACAATTAAGGTATATTCTTAGGAATATTACCCGCACAATAATAAAACTTTCAAATCCTCCGCCGCACAAGTAATTGAATATTAAACAGAGCTCAACTCCTCAGATTGCACCTGCAAAACACACAGCGTTTACGCTGGGAACAGCGGAAGCTCTGACGTAACATTAGGCGAAGAGAGCCACCTCTGTTCCTGACTGCGGTCTCAGAAAAATATCTTCGTTCTAAGAAAGACACGATTTACGGTATTGAGTTAAACTCAATTCTTCGGCGATAATTGTTTTGCGCACCATAAAATATATTGATCAAAACCGGAAGTAAGTGAACGCCCGCGACTCTGACGTTGCCATCCCTGATGTGATGTCACGACACGACCAGCCACGTATACTTACAAAATTTGGCCTGATGTTTCGTATCGATGTTCATAACTGATTTAACGAATATACTGGTATGTTTTAATGAAATAAATGTGATATATCACTATACTTAGGCCCCCTCTACGTGACCAGCGCGAAAGCTTAGTAACTTCCTGGTATCTCCGGACAATCCCTTCAGCAAATTCTGGAACTCAGCTTTCGCTCCGCGCTTTGCCAAGTCCAGTGCGTAGGTGGATTAAAAGATGGGGGCATGCCATTGACTTCAGATAACGTGACCGCTTATTCTGACTGAGAGTTGAGGGCTTGAGCGCTGCTCTTTTTTCTCGTAGGTCTTTCGCGGCTGCCATTGCGAGTAGAAAATAAGATATAACAAAGGCGTTTCATGGGATCTGAATGTCATGGAATAATTGAAAGCGGTATTTAACGAGAGTACAAAAATGTTTACATCGCCATTTCAGCGTGTCCGCACCTCCGGCAAATTCGACGAGGGCAATGGAAGGCCATCGAAGGCCGTAACTGACGAAAACATCGCTGCTGTGCTGAGGCCCGCTATGCTTGAGTCCTACTAGAGCGACACACAAAAACAAACGACAGCAACACGCCTTCCTCACATGCAGCATGCTTGCGATTGTATCTTTGGAAGGCGTTTAGTGGTTCGGTGCTCGTGAAGTAATCGCGAGTGAAGTAATCCCGAGTTTGAGCATAGCCTCCTTTATTCTACAAAGCCTGTTAAATTGCGAATGACTGGTTTGAGGTTTGTCGCTGTTTGTTTCTGTTAGTCGCTCTAGTGGGACTCGGGCATTAGAAGAACTATCGGTTGAGTTATGGTGGTATGGAGGAGGTCCTAAAGATTAGTTCTCCAAGTATTTTAACGATTATACACAAACACCATATAGTCGATAAAACCTTCAATCTCGCTGGGTGCCACACAATTGACGGAAGCTCAACTGTTGGCACAGGTGGGATAGTGCCAAGAGATGCATCCCATATTCTAAGATTACAACAGTAGAAGTGCTTGACACGGTGATAGGCGAGTCCACCTAGGCCTACCAGTACGATTTGGATAGAAAGTGCCAGTCTTTCGTTTGGGACTTTCCTGGCGGAATATAGACTGCTGTAGCGCCGAAAATCGAACTGGAGCCTCGTCAGGTAGCTTCGGCAACCGTTTGCTCCTCCCTCCCCGACATTTCATATGTCAAATAAACTTCAATTATTTTCAATTCCATTAAAAGCTCACTGGAGAAGAGCACACCGGAGAAAAGCTCGCCGGAGAAAAGCTTAGAGGAAAAAAACTCACCCACGTTTGTGCACGTCCGGTGAAAAGTTCACTTGGATCTTGACGAACACGGAGGAAAGCTCTCCTTAAAGGAAATTTTTGCATGGGGTTGTTATCAGTTTAATATTTATTTGGTGAAATGCGGAATCTGTTTTTCGTATTTTAGGATTGCATATAGCATGTTAGAGCACCAAAGAAAGCTACATGCACATGCTTCCCTTGCAGGCATTTTACAAAAGGAAGCTCCGCTTCCGCTCTTGTTCCGGTTCAATTTCCACTGTTTTCGCCTTACTGTTGCCATATTTTATTCTGACGCCGTCCGGAAGTAGGAAATATAAAATTTTGCTCTTTGTCGATTGGATCACCTTAGTATACTTTCACACATAAGCAGTAGAAGAAAGAAGTTTGGGTATTTTATTTATTTATTTAATTATTCAGTGTGGTCTACTACATTTCGCCTTATGCTTAGGCCAGGATGAAAAAAAAGCTTTCAATCTTTCCTTTTTGGTGAAGGAAGAGCAGCAGTGGAGCTGTAGCTTCTGTTCTCGGCGGTGGCTTTCCAGACGAGCGATCTGCTCTTCTTTCACAAAGGAATCTGAAGCGCTCGATGTAGTGTAACTTTAGGCGATAGCGGCCTCGCGGCGGTTACGAAAGTATTTGCGCGGGTGCGCACTTCGCCGCTCATTCCGTTCCCGCTCTTCTTTCCCCGAGGAAATGTTGCCGCGATCCAGGAGCGACGGTGGCAAGCGGACAACCGGCAAAGACAACACTGTGGACAGCTACCGCCATCTATGAGCGACGGCGACAACCAGAGTTTTGTGTCGACATTTCTTTGCGGGGTGCACGATCCTGGGCAAATTAGCCCTTAACAGCTCTTCTGTAAAAAGCCTCGTCTCGCGCGTCCCATGCAGCTCTTCACGAATCCAAGGAAGAATCGAGGCTCCCTGGTAAAGTAGCAAATAAGGTAACTTAATATACAACAACCCAGGAACAACTCAATCTCCAACTTACTGCATTCTAGATATCCTATCGTTACCGTTCGTCGTGCAACCCAAGAGCTGTATGGTGTTAACAAAAAGAATATGGCTGTTCTAGTGAGTGCAATTTCGATGAAATCCACACATACTTCAGGTGAATGAACGTATTTCAGTTCAGTGAAGGCTCGGTTCGCGGACTCGTAAGTATTAGGGTAAGCTTTCATCCGCATCCGTCAAAAGGCCTATGAGCGTTTCTCGGTATATGACGGTTTTGCGTCAGCTTTTCTCAGTACAGCTTTTCTCGGCCGGTCCTTCTGCGGAGGCTCCACTTTTCGAGGTCAAGTGGCCATGGAGGAAGCGTCGGAAAGTAACTGGTGACAGTCTTCTTCTCAACCAGTGGACACGTGACCATGGTTGCTCTCGAGATCCAATGCAGATTTACTGTAGAACTGTGAACCGCTATTTGCCTTCCTTCAGCCACCAACGAAATCCAGGAGAGACGACAAGGACCTGGCAAGGACCTGTCATCGTGCCGCTGAACGCTCTCGAAGGCACACCAGTGTAACAGAAAACTCATCCGCTCTACAGACTTGAGATCTTGCTCAAGGCGACATTTCTCTGTTCTCAATTCTACAAGAAAAAAAAAAAACTATCATACAGAGATTTGCAACCCTGTAGATGTTGTTACAGCCTACAATCTTAAATCCAGTTTATGACATCCATTGACGCCTGTACTTCAGGGATTGTTTTAAAAGGAATACGTCGAAAAAAAAAACAATAGTTGTAACAAAACATCTTTGTCCAGTAACGAACGTTTTAATTCCTTTCAATACTCCGCGAAAGCTTTTCTTTACATTTCCGTGGAAAGGAGGAGTGCCCGCGCACAGCTTTATTCAGCGCTCAAAATGGGAAAGGGAACGCTTGCCTGCTCCCTCTACTGCATTGCCAAGAAAAATGGTCGCAGAGTATAGTAACCTTCGTATACTTTGGAAGTTAGAACATGATCATGGACTTATATCTCACGTTTTTTTTTCGATGATTTTGGGGAACGGCTTTGAGCAAGTTGTACGGGGAAGTGGTTTCTTCATAATTTCCTCTGTGTACTTTTCCACGAATTACTCGGAATGTAAATCACTGTTATCTACTGAGCATCCTGCGTAAACTCGGTTATGTGAGACTGAGTATGACGCAAGCCCGCGAAACGTGAGGTTGCGAATAGCGCGACGTTTTATGAAGGACACAGGCGCTCCCACTATAGTCATTGACAGGATTAAAACGGCGTCTCTACGATGTCCGGCCTCGCCCCTGTTGCCTTTCTTCGTGCTTCGGCTGCGTGTGCACGATCGAGGCTCATGAGGCGCCGAAGAGTTATCGACGGTAAGACGATCGGGCTGAAGGCGGGACACCTGCCTGTTGTTCTCATCCTGTCAGTGAATATTGTAACAATTTTGTTTTAGAATAGCGTACGCAAATGCATGCGCTTAGTTCGAGCCGCGTTTTGGATGGCGCATAGCGAGTGAAGGAATTGTTTTGGAACAGCGAACTTAAGGATTTTGCGCACGCTGGTCCTAAACCTCGCTATGTCCCGGTGACGGGTCGCCACCGTATAATTTTGAGTGCGAGCGTAGCTGGAGCTACAAGAGCGAGTTCCGGGCTTTCAGCGTCCCCTCCAAGCACGCGCGCTCGTGCAGTTCATGAATCGTTGAGGCCGATATGACTGCGTGCTTGAAACTTTGAATTCGATCGCACGTAGACAAAAACGAACTATACGCCAAGCAACGGAAGAGAACGAAGAGTCTAAAGTAACTGTATTTTGGGGAATTATCGCCAAGTTCCCCGAATGGTCACCATTTTGTTTCTTGGTATGAGCAATTTCTCCTCAGCCTCTCCATTCTTGGTGAGCCGATCTATAATCCCTGATGATGGGTAGCTTTAGATAGACATTTCTTATATGCCGAGATTTTGCTTTCCTCACGGAGGCGAACCAAGCGCGTACATCCTCGCTACCCCATGAGGCGTGAGTGCTTGGAGGATTTGAAAAATAAGTTTTCTTTCTCCATATACGTTAGAAGATAAATATCATCGTAGCAGACCTGTTGAGATAGGCAAGATTGATGGGTTGATTTGATGCACACCGCCAAACACACGTACATTGGCGAGGAACGCTTTCAGAACGACGATGCTCCCTAGCGATCGTGGCGCGAGCGTTTTAGAAGACCCGAATAAAGCTTCGAAGATTTGAATGGACGAAAATGGCGATTGCCATGCCAACTTAGACCGATCAGCAAATAGCCTTGCAAGGTTTTGTCGCTTGTATGTCAGTATTTGTGTCCGGCTAGCAGGCAAGGAAGGCAATGGCGCTATTGGCTCATCATCCAGAGACTTTAGAAGAGACGAGAGCGAGCGGGGAGGTAAGAACGCAGAGCTCTGATTCGAATGGTTAGTTGGTAGACATAAAACAAGCTGCCTTTGTCTCCACTGCACTCGTGGAACGCGTTAGAACGCGAAACGACGGCTCCCGGGGTTCGGCTCTCGAATTCGAACGCGTTATAGGAGTGCAACTAAGGCGAAGACAGCTAAATGTAGGTCTACCCACTCATCGTTTGAACCGGAGCTTGGCGTTCTGACATCCTCGCGCGACATCAGTTCCCCCCCCTCCCCCTTTCCATCAGTTTTTTGGCGCAAAGGCTCCGGTGAGTGTGACGTATAGCCATTTTTGACTCCTGGCTCACCGGACATGCACCCCTTTGGTGTGTGTGCACGAAGCTATTGGTCTGTCGTGGCGTCCGGCGACGCGCCGCCTTTTGCTATGAGGAGCGCAATTTCGTCTGCTTCTTGCAAAGGGGTTGCGATGATACCAGAACAGAAAGTTCTTATTGACTGATAGAAACAAAAATAGTGGGTAGACCTCAAGGCATCTAGCATTGAGTGTTACAAGCTATCGTTTCAACCAAAGCCAATCAGAGCTCGACGTCTTTCTGATGACACTGCAACTCCCGCTCAAGCAGCAGACGACTTGCTCTCCGCACTCCTGTGCAGTGGTTGCCCTGTGAGGCGTGAGCGCACTTCACCGCATTTATGGCGCCGCCGCCTGATTTTGGCAACAAATGGCCACTCAAATACATTGTTGGCACTTGTATGACGAATACTATATAAGCCTCGCTTTAATGAAACGACCCGAGCAGTGTCACGTCACGAAATATATTCTTTGGTTGCGCCATACTTTCAGCCATCCGATTCGTCGGTGATTGGTTCTCCGCGCGCTCTCCGAGAAAATACAGGGTGTCTGGAGAAAAAAAAAAAATCTGGTGCTTCGTTGTACCGCAAAAACAAACCAGTCACAGGCGAACCTTCAGTCGCTGCTCTAGTGTAGGAGTAGCGGTCCGGACTAAAGTCCTTGATAAGAGCTTCCTACAAGTAGCGACATTCTTTGAAGCGCCGACTGCGTGACGGTGCAGGTTTTAGGAAGTGATGGCAGTGCACAGCAGAGGCTTTGAACTGAATGCCGACATTTGCTTCCAGCGGAATGTGCTTTGTCATTTGCATTGGTTGTTGTTACTTGTAAAAGAAGTATCAAGGGACTTTAGCCCAGACCAGTTGCCACAACTTTCAGTGCTGGCCTTGGTCTGATTAAAAGGTTATCAGCGACTTTTTGGGAATTTCTAATAAGGAAATAACAGCCGACAAAGCCCACAATTAAATGGCCTTGGCTATTGGGAACGGGTCCTAGATTCTGATTGAACATTTCCATAAATTTGTTTTACGACGTACGAATAAGAGAATGGCAATCTCTTAAACTGTTGTGTCTGGTCGGAATGACTCTTTCTAAATATTTGGTCGAAGACTGAGTATTTGGCAGTGCGTAGTGTATCTCTGAAAAATACGCAGTAAACGGTTTTCTGCAAAGACCCGAAACATGAGCGACTTCAGAGCCTAAATGCGTTCGTACTTTTGCTTTAGACATGCTTTTCACTTTTGGATATTCAATAAGCGCGCAGCGATACGAACGAAAAACGAGCACAAAAGGCAAATACGTCGTACTTACTATAACTTTCCCAGTTGTGAATAAATGCTCGGAGTGAGTAGTAAAAAAAGAAGGCGTGCAGAAACTGCAAATACCACAGAAAGTTGTAGGGTGTAATCAAAGCCGGGTTTCCACAAAACAAAATTATTCTAGTCACAGAGAGCTTGAGAAAGGAAGTGCGTGGCCATTATGATATCACTTCTTGCGTAGTGATATGTGCTTAGGAGTTCTTATTGATTTACACACGAAAGGGTAATTAAATAGGACGCAGCACAAAAGCCGACATCTTTCAGAGAGTTCGGGCTCTGTGCTCTGTCCCAGTTTTTTATTCATTTGTGTCGAAATGGAACCTTACCAACACGCTTGGTTTTTAATTAGAGTTCTCATGGTCATATGTTACAATGTGATTCTTAAAGGGGCGACAATAGTCTGCTGTAACCCAATACACCTCGCATTGTTTAGGTTGTCGTTGATTGCAGGTTACTTGGTCGTCAGCATTGTCACTGGAACTTTAATTGAGAACGTGAGTGCCATAAACAAAGGTATGTAGTTCAAGAATTTGTGTAGACTTTTTTTAAAACTCTTCCGTTAATTTTGTACATTGGTAAAGATTGCTCAGTAAAAAAAATTAATGCTTCGTTTCAGCTTGAGCGACTCTACCGTGTAATCAGGCCAATTAAGAAGCATCAAAAGCGCAAATCACTTGGCCATGTCATCGCTATGACCCTCAAGTGTTCACGCGCCCGCCAACTGAAACCCAATTATTAACCCATAAACAACGCAACTCGAGTTCCCGACGGATCAAGTTCACTGACTTACGGAATAAAATAGTAACAGATTGATACAAACGAGTTTTTGGCCCCGGAGCATTGTCCTAGAAAGACGCAGGATGACGTGTCACATAACGTAGCCGCAAATTCGAACTGACTGCTGTTGGAGGAGGCGCCTCTCTGGCAATGACTTACCGTGAAAGCTTGGTGCTTGAGTATTTGGCGAATTCAGTCGTGTCCTTTCGGTCAGGTTTTAAGCAAACGTTTCTTCGTTCGGTCCCTAAGTGTTCTGCAGTGACGGCGTTGGCACGCTCTAAACGTGCAGCTACTCGATGATTTAGGTCATGTGCTTCGAGCACGTGCGGTGACGCGTTAAGAGACATGCAGCTGTTGGGATATACACTTTCAGCGCGCGCCAGATTGAGCCGCCATAGCCGACCTTTTATTGTCTTACCGAGATGCCGAGGCACTGAAGCGAGCGTTCCGAGCCTCCACAAAGGGCTATTCTGGGGAGAAGGACACAGTAGAATATAAAATGGCGATAGCCTGTCCTGCTGTGGTAATGAGAAGTGGAGCGAACGGAATAAAAGGGAACAAAAACAGAAGGTCGGTTATGGCGGCGCCCTTGCACAGCTGCCTGATAAAAAAAAAGTATGTGAAAAGAGGCTTGTACTCAATGCTCCGAATACCCTGAAATATGACGGAACAGCTAACACCGCAAATCATGCACATCTTTAACGATGACACATATAAATGGGAATGCATCTTTGCACATGTGTACGATGTGTATGGACAAACCATAGAGTTATAACAATAAATGCTAGAGGCTCAGCTGGCGCTAGCGTCTACGGGAGTTCCGGTTGCAAATTAAAGGAGACAGCAAACAGTCTAAAAAAATTGGGTTATGTAACAGCCCCCCCAGTACTAACAAAGCCTGGCAGATGAACACGTGACGCGGCCGCCGAAAGTAAAAAGGTAAAGCGGCGGACAAGAGTCTACAGCCCCTCTATCCTGGCAAAAGTGGCGCCATTCATTGTTGTAGGAATGCTCGAGGTACGTGCCACGCGCCACTTCTGGGAAGTTCATGGCGTCTGAAATCTAGTGCAGGGCTGCGCTGTGCCGCCATGATCTACCAAGGGCTGCACGTTGCACGTGCCTCGTGCATCGACGCCCCTTGCGCTACTTTTGAAACATGAAGGGGCTTTACAAGAGTCATGTAACGGGCGCCCCACTGCGGCGAGACGCCGAAACATGCTTGTCCCGAGCGATGGAATATCCGCTCGTGTTTCTCACCTTCCTCGGGCTAGCGCTTCCTTTCTCGTCAGGTGTGAAAAACCATGTTTCGAGTCCTCGCCGCTGCAAAAGCTGTGCGCTGAATACCAGGCTCCCCGAAAACTGCTCTGTGCTACTAGATCCTCGCGCTCAAAATATGCGACCGGGCACTGTATGGCTCCGTGATCGAACTGCCAGGCTTTGTGAGTATAGGGGAGGCTATGGTTGTCTGCATGTTTATACAGCATGCATAGACTTTGGCCTGCCTCAAGGGCGACGAGTCTCCCAGCTGTAGAGGAGAAATTTAACCCATGCAGTACAACCGCTAGCCTGCGTCTTTAACGTGCACCACGCAGTAGTGATACACGACCGCACGCCGGTACGATGCTCATCTAGATTGAAACGGGCAGGGGTGGGATTGAGCCCAGGATCTTTGCTGCAACGCGAGCTTTCGCTTCCCGTGCTCCGTGCTGGTGTGCTTCGCTTCCCGTGCTCCGAGCCCACTCTGCCACCGATCCTCCTAGCAATAGACACTTTCCGAAATTCAGTCTGGCCACTTTGATCACCATCATCATAAAAAAATTGCACATATGCCTTACTAATGGCGGCCTTCTGTTTACTGATGAACGTATAAGTTGAAGATGCTCCTTAGCAGATAATTCGAGGCTTGTACATTCGTGACGTTAGCATGATGCGAAGCAGGAATTGAAAGCAAGATTTGCGTAAGCGTTTATTTCTATCTCGGGCCCAGCCAATCTGCTGGTAGCATCGAGGTGCTCCAAGGCCCCTTGATTTGTAGAACTTTATCAAGCCGTATACGTGGGTTCACGCTGCGTTCTGACTGGTTGCATCTTCGTTTCTGTCTTCACTGAAAGAGATTGAGAAGGAAATGTACTGTGAAGCGCACACTGACGTTTGCCGTTGACTTGCCAAAGTGACGGTGCCCGATAACATACGGCAGACTCCATTTTCATTGCCACCATTAGTACGGCAAAGATTAAACTGCCATTATAGCCACCAGATGACACTGAATTTCGGGAAGGGTCTATTAGACCCTTCCCGAAATTCAATGCCATCTGGTGGCTATAATGGCAGAGAGAAAAAATAGTGTTTTGTTTACAGTCACGAAGAGGTAAACCTGCTTAAAAGCTGATTTGCTACTTCGTAAAGGAGAGGAGGTAGGGTTGGGGGGACAAGAAAGGAAAAAAAAAAGAGAAAAAAAAGGTTAAAAAAATTATATAAAATAATACGTATTTACATTGTATACATCAACTTCTATAGCAGCTTGAATAATCGAGTATGAAAGAGAAAATTAATTAGTGCTTTAGTGGCCTTATGTGCGTCTCCAGACGTTGACCACGGCCCAAGAAGGTGGTGCCGTTCAAGTTTTTCATTTGGTCCTAGTCCTAGCTGTATTTTGAACGTGTTTCTTTCAGAATAGTATTTCTTGCATATACACCATAGATGGTCACTGTCTTCGGGTGAAGAACATGAAAAGCACATGGGTGATTCTTTCTTGCCAATAAGGTGGAGGTATTTATTCGTATATGCGCCATTGAGACGCAGTCGATGAAGTGTTTTCTCTTGAGCTCTTAAGAGGCCTCGTGGCATGCAAAATCCTAATTTGGGGTCAATGTGTTTTAGGTATTTGTAGTAATAATGTGGGTCTGTCCATAACAAAATTGTTATTTCTCTGCCGATTGTTCGAGTGTCGGTGTTGGAATCAGTTCTTGAAAATGGAATGAGAAAAGTAGCAGTTTCTTTGTGAGCTTCTCTGGCTGCGTTGTCTACACAAATACTCCCAGTAATCCCGCAATCCCCTGGCACCCACTGGAGAACTATATTGTGTCTCTTAACCAAAGCATTTTGGTGAAACTCCAGGATTGCGTGAATAAGTTGTATGTTTGAACTTTGTTTACGGAGTGAAGAAAGAGCTAGAAGATCAGACTTAGAGTCGACGAATATTGTCCATTGGTGTGGATTTCGGAGAATAATATGCTGCATGGCTGTTCTGATCGCCGCAAGCTCTGCAGCAGTCGAGGACGTCATATGACTTAGTTTTCCTTTAATAGTTGTTTTGGTTGATGGACTATATGTACCTATAGATGGGGAGGTTAGAGTGGTAGACCCGTCCGTATAAATATGCAGAGATAGTGAATAGGTTCGACATATATATATTCTAGGGCTATTTGTGTAATCTCGGCGATTGATTTCTCTGCTTTCTTTCATATACCTGTAATGTTCGCTATAATTTCTAATGGGGTATACATCCAAGGTGGAAGTGTCAGATTTTGTGCAGCCTCAAATAAGTTGGAGAGATGGTCTTTATGGAGCGTACTGATCTTGGAGAAGCTAGAGGGAGGTTTAGATTCAACAATATCCTTAAGGGGGTGATTTGTATTGCGAGTGACATGTCGAAGGTGAGTTCTGATTGTTTCTTGAGTTCTTAAGGCTGAAAGTGGAAGTTCCCTAGCCCCAGCGAATGTGCCGTTCTTCGATGTGCATGTGGGCAGGCCCAAACAAGAGCGCTGTGCTTGTGCCTGGGCACTTTCAAGATCTTTCATAACCGCCTTTAAGGCTCCGTTCGTAACAGGCAAGGTGTATCGTAATAGTCCTACAAAAAGAGAGTTATACAGGGTCATCGTTACTGAGACGGAACAACCCCACCTTGTTCCCCTTATCATTCGGATTATTTTGGTGAAAGGGTTTAATTTATTTTTGAGTCGTTTAATACGAGGGACCCAAGTGAGATGTCTGTCAACAGTTACACCTAATTAGGTGTATTCAGGAACATAAGGTATCGGTGTTCCTTTTACATATATGGGATATTTGCTGGCATCCTTTTTTGTAAAGGCAACAGCGGCTGACTTTAAGGTAGGTATATATTAGCCCAAGAGACTTGAGATATATCTTATGACAATGTTAATCGCTTTCTGTAGTCGTGCCCGATTTATGTATAAGGACTTGCTCGATACCCAAAGACAAATGTCATCAACATATAAAGACATATGTACTGTATCTGGAAGAAGCTTGAGAAGACCAATGAGCGATATGTTAAAACGAATTGGAATAACAACACCCCCTTGGGGCACTCCTCCTTTTACTTCATGGTGTCCTGTGTCACCGTCTTGTGTTGAAATCTAAAATTTTCTTCCTTAAGGTAGTTTGATATCCACGTGACTACAGATCCTTCAAATCCCATGTTTTTCATGTCAAGAAGAATCGCCACTGTGTTCCACTTTATCAAATACCGCTTTGATGTCAGTAAAAAGAGCGGTTGTTTTCTTTTTCTGCATTTTTGTCTCTTCGATATTGGAAACCAAACTTAGTACATTGTCTAAGCTACTTTTTCCGCAGCGGAATCCGGACATTTCGGGTGGATATAGGACCCTGTTCTCAAGCTCCCATTCGATCCGCATAAGCACGATTTTTTCCATCATCTACCAATGCAGCTTGGTAGTGCGATTGGTCGATATGAATTAATATCAAGAGGCGACTTTCCAGGCTTGAGAATAGGCAGGACACGAGCTACCTTCCATTCATTTGGTATAGTGCCAGATTCCCATGATGTGTTATAAACGTCCAGTAAAAGTCATCATGCTCTTTCACCAAGATGAGCTAACCCTATTGGAAAACCCCAATATCAACAGCGTATTATGGATATTGGTAAACAATATATTTTTCTTGTATTACAATGCGATATGGACAGTGTATTGGAAAACATTACATTTATTGTATTGTATTACAATAAGGATTTCTTATGGGATTCCAATATCCATAATACGCTGAAAATATTGGAATCCAATACCGTATAAACCCTTATTGGATCCCCATGTGTCGTATGGGGATCAAATAAGGGTTTACGATTCCAATATACTCAGCGTATTATGGATATTGGAATCCAATATATTATATCGGCTACCAATAAAACTATATGCGAGTTGTAATATCACGTTCAGCACGACATTTCTTTGCAACGCAGTCTCTTCTTGTGTGTATTTCTGAGTGATAAAATAAAAAGTGTTGTTGTAAAATTATGAATAAAGAGGAAAAACACTGGGCTTATCCATACCAAATATATTTAACATATTCCTGACCTGGAGGATCTGGCATTTACTGCAAAAGAAAGTTAATTGTTTAGGACCCTCATTCAAAAACTTGCTGTTTGAAAACAGAATGTGAAATCGTCACCTTTTAATGAAAGCAGCACCTGCTAGCTGTAGCCATATAGAAACTGCAAGATAAACATTTGTGATTAGTTCGCAACAAGTAGCAATCCTTCACTAAGCCGGATAGATTCAAAATTATGTCTGCGTTTGATTGTGGAAAAATAAGCTTCCATTCCACTGCCACGGATCATTCTGACCTCTGTCAATTAAATAAACCTATCAGCTCGTCTGGCTTCACAGTTCCTGCTTTGCACCTAACTAAAGTATCTGGAATGCTCACCTTTGAGGAAAAACAAACTGGTGCTTGCTTGCTTGTAGGCCATGGAAGCTGGAAGAGAGATTTGTGATTAGTTGCGTTCAAGTAGCAATTACATTGAGTAGCCCCGTAAAGTACACTAAGTCGAAAAGATTAAAACAATTACATGCGCAGGACATAGATAACCTCTTGCAACGTAACTGGGCATACGTCAATGTCGCTCGCGTATATTACAGAAAAATAAGCTTCAATGCACGAGCCCCCAGTCGTTCCGAGCTCTGTCAATTAAAAATGCTGTACCGGCCGTCTGGCTTCAGTATTCCTGCTTCGGAAATCTGGAATTCTCACCTCTGAGGAGAAGCGAACTGGGACCTGCTGGCTCTTAAGCCTTGGAAACTGCCAGAAAGATTTGCGATTAGCTGCGTCCAAGTACCAATTTCTTTGACCAGCCACCTACAGCACACTAAGCCAGATAAAATCAAAATTACATGTGCGTGACATAATATGCCTCTTGTGACAAAACTGCGCACATGTTTTGACGCCTACAGCAACACTGAAGCCAGACAGACAAGCGATACGGCATATTTAATTGACGGAGCTCAGAACGACTGGGGACGCTTTCACTGAAGCTTGTTTTGCCACAATACACGCGTGTATTGCAGCAAAACAAGGTTCAGTGAAAGCGTCCCCAGTCGTTCTAAGTTCCGTCAATTAAATATGCCGTACCGCTTGTTTGGCTTCAGTATTGCTGCTTCAGAGCAAACTAGAAAATCTGGAATCCTCACCTTTGAACGAGAGCGAACTGGCACCTGCTGGCTTGTAGGCCGTGGAAACTGCAAGAGAGAGTTTTGATTAGTTACGTACAAGTAAGAATTTTTTTCGAGTAGCTGCCTACAGCACATTCAAATTACATGCACGGGACATAGATGCCTCATGCGACGGACCCCCTTCATCCTTGTTTTCCATTAACTCTGCTCACCTTCACCACCCGCCTTCAATTTCTGCGCTACTTCTTTAATCTCGATTCCCTGGTTCTCAGAGGCCATGCCATGGCCTGTGCCAGTCACAGGTCTGTCAGCTCTGCAACTGGCGCCATTGTGGCAAAGACGCCAAAGCACCTGGCGCTTGATGTGCTCTTTTAATATTTTGAGCACTGCTGAAAACAGGTGGATGGGTGTCTGGTATGCCCTTTGATTAGTTGCGGATCGTTTCGAATCAGAGGGTAGGCGCTTCTGCGATCTGAGCGCATGCTCGGTATTTAACAATAGTTGAAATTGAGCTCTGCAGGAATCTTTCAATCATAACAAACAGAATGTGCATGCCAAAAGGCTTAGCAATTTGAAACACTCACCATCTATCTATTTTCGTTTCTTGTCCGCAAGAAGCTGTCGTATATGTAGCCTCCCTTGCTTTAGCCGCTCCTCCCTAGTGTCCCGGTTGGGTCTCGTCCTGATGAATCGTCGGTGGGGACCTGAGGTGCAGTCAACATCAGATTAGACCTTTTGAGACAGAACCATATGCTTGCTGGGAAGAAGTACACCCAAACGAATTTTAGCCATGTCATTCATAGGGAGTTTTAAAATTAAAGGCCTGACGTAAAATGAGACGTCAATACTGACGCACCCCTTTTGCGAACCTAAAATTTTGCCCTAGCTAGGGGGACAAGGCACATGATTCCCGGCATGTGGATGAAAGTTTTACCTTAAGATCCTGACTCAATGCCCATCCCCGAATATTCGACCCCCACACTTTTAGAAAAAGATAACTTTTTAGAAAACACCAAGTCATCGACCACCCCTACAAAAGCCTGAACCAAGCCTACTCGTACCATGGCTTGTTTGCTCCGTGCCGCCTTGAGTTAATTCGGGCTGACAATTTTTTTTCAAATGGAACCCAGATTCTTAGTTTTGGTTTCACTTGCAGAGGCAGGTAGATACTTTTGTAAAGCTTCCTCCCTATGCGCTTCTGAGTCAACATTTTTGCAATGGCCAACCCCCGGGTTGCAATTTTTGCGCTCCTTGACAAATGCTGAAACTCATATAGCAGTGATGTGATTGGCCTAAGCCGTTTTGGAGCAGAAAAAGTGGCTTTTGGAGCAGCCAAAACAGTGTTTGGAAGCAGCAAAAGTAGCTGTTAAAGCAGATATTCTAATAAAAATAAAAATATTTGTTTTAAATGCTGGACACGCGAAGAGAATCATGCTCGCCGAAATAAACCAATTATGGTGAAGTTCAGCCACCTGGGAGTCTTTCAAGATGTAACTGAAATGCCAATGACATGACACATTTCTTTTTGCTTTTCGAAACATTCTGCAAGGCTGGAGCAAGCTTTGCTTTAGCTTACGGTAGTAATGAATGTCCAATTTCAGTGTCTCCAAAGAAATATTGCGACATCCCACAAGTGTACAGTGCTGTAGGCATTGCCAAGCAATTCCGAAAAACTGCTTGCCACCGTTTTACTGGTTGCCGACGTGCCAGATTTTCGTCAAAACTAATTAAATGTAAAACAATGAATTGCAAGCGTCCCGGCTGGTGCCTCTGTTGTGCAATTATGTTCGCATCGTTGGTTCACATGCACGTGAAGGCAACTCCTGCAGGCTTGCAGGTCACGTGCTTCGTCGCGCGAGCGAAACGGCTGTTCGATCGAAACCGAAACCATGCCTCTCCGCTCTGCCGCCAACTGGTTGCCAAAAGTCTATGCAAAATGTAACTGCCCAGCATGCGACAAAAAAGAGTCCAGCGCCGCGTGCTTGCAAGGCCGGCAGGTGAGGTATGAGATAAACACAGAAAAAAAGAACCTGAGCGCATTGATGCAAGACATCGCGAGCCAGGGTCGCTTTGTGCAACGACTGAACTCGAGACAAACAAGCGTTCTCTGCGGGTTCAGCGTGCGGACATTCCCTTCTTTGCTTCAGCTCACTTCGCGGGGGATCGGTGGCCGAGTGGTCTAGCGCACACCAGCTCGGAGCACGTGGAGCGAAAGCTCGCGCTGCAGAACCCAGGGATCCTGGGTTCGAGCCCCACCCCTGCCCGTTTCGATCTGGATGAGCATCGTACCGGCGTGCGGTCGTGTATCACTACTGCGTGATGCACGTTAAAGACCCCAGGCTAGCGGCTGTACCGCACTGGCTAAATTTCTCATCTACAGCTGGGAGACTCGTCGCCCCTGTGAGGCAGACCAAGTTCTAGGCTGTATAAACACACACACAACCCAATTTTTCAGCTCACTTCAACTTTTCTTCGCGACACATTTTTCACGTACCGGGGTCCCTCTCGAAAGAAAGCCCACCAAGAGAAACCTAGGTAATCAATACTTCCACACAGCAGTCTTTGAGCTAGAGAGGGATTTTGTAGCAGCGTATGTTTTAAACAAGAATATGAATGTTGATGAACATGCGGCGGTCCTTATGTTTCAGTTTAGGAAGCTCCATATCTCCAACGTCTTGCGGCCGTTGATTTCAGGAGCGAGAGCTTCAGCTCAAAAAGTAACTCCCGCCGCGCCGAAACATAGTTTCGTTTCACAGCATCACGTCATGGCTGGTACCCAGCACGCTAGCGTCGCAGCACACACACACACGCCGGCAACTATCGTTAAAAAAAATAGCGAGACGAGACTTACGCTTACGAGACGACGAGACATGAAAGGAGAGACGGCATGGCGGAAAAAACCATGGACGACTGATGCAGGGTATTTTGTGTCGGGCGGCCGTTTGCGCCGCCTAGCTCATGCATGCTCAGTTACGGTACTTAGTTTAGTTTCAGTTTTGAAAGGCGACCAAAATTGGTCCTTTGGCGCAGATTACCCATATTTTGGCAAAATGTAGCAGGATGTAGCAGGGTTAGCCCCTTGGCGCAGTTTGGCGCAATTGGCGCAGCCATCACATCACTGATATAGGCGGGCAATAGCTCGCCTTGAAAATACTTGCTCTTGGTGGCCGAGAACAAACTCGTGTTCCTGATTGGCAGCCATTTGCTGCGAAGAATACCTGCACATATCCTAAAGAACCCAGTCTTAGTCTAACACAGATGCTTCGGCCAGACAGAGACGCAAAAGCCTGACACAAGACCACTATAAAGACAGGAAATAGAGTGTCTGTGAGGAATAAAACACACAACTCAGATAGGCATCAATCACTCACCTTGAAAACATTTGCCATGAGCGGCAAAGAGCAAACTTCTGGCCTTGATTGGCTGGTGCTCGCCACGAAGACCTGCATGTATAAGAAAGACCCGGTCTTAGTCAAACTTGGGTGTTTTTGCAGAAGAGACAAAACAAAATACTAATGCAAGACCAGAACACATAGGAAATGGCATCCAAGAGGAATGAAACACAAAACTCATACAGGCGGGTAATAGCTCACCTTGAAAATACTTGCTCTTGGTGGCCGAGAACAAACTTGTGTTCCTGATTGGCAGCCATTTGCTGCGAAGATTACCTGCGCATATCCTAAAGAAACCAGTCTGAGTCTAACACAGATGCTTTGATCGGACAGAGACACAAAAGTCTGATACAAACCACAAAAAGCGGGAAATAGTGTCTGCGAGAGATGAAAACAGACCGAGGTGGAGAGGCTCGTTCTGTTTCACCTTAGTCAAAAAGTGTAGCTTATTTTGCTAAAACAATGCATATTTGCTAAAAAATGTATAATATATATTTTACCCCACTTAGCAGAGATTACTGCCAAGGGTACCTGCAAATCAGAATAAGTCAGACTTAGTCAGTTTTTTTTTTCTTTTGATGAGCGACAACAGAATCCTAAACGGGTGATGAAACAAAATATAAGCCTAGCAAGCCAGACTAGTTTGCCTTGATGCAAGTACAGTGCCTCGGCCGACAAATGAGTTTCTATTCTTGGTCACTTGTCATATTTGATGGGAATAGTAAAGTAAATGAAAATAAGGCTATCTCTCTTGCAGCCGACAGCTGCGAACGAAATTCATATACCTCGATAAACGACCTAAAAATAAACTTGGGTGGAGGCCAAGTGGTTTATGGTGTCAAATTTCAAATTTACAGACTGTGTAGTTCTGGTTTAAGCCCTCCTGGTGTATATTGTTATCCTTATTATTTTATTTTAATTTTTTTTTTATTTTTGAGGCACTAGCACATAATTTATATGCTAATTCAACTTTAGAAGCGTTTTAAGAATACTCCACGGCTTAATAGTGCTCGTAATAATTTCTCATGAAGAGCGGCTTTCAATTTTTTTCTTGCTCTCGCTGCTGCTTGCTTCCTCACCCTTAAAATGCTGACAACTCGACGCAAAAGTAATAAAAAATGTGCTTCAAATGTGATGAAGATCAGCATTTCCAAGTTGTACCCCTGCTTCATGCCCTGACCATGCTACCATACCATAGCTGAGCACAGCGACGAATGGTCCCAGGTGCTGTGACCCGACCGTATATAGCCTTACGGTGCGGCGCAACTCATGCAGCCCCTATGCTTGATGATGGAGCCAGTGTGCGAGGTGCGACCTGCTTGAGCTGTGCAAGCCACAGCTTTACAGCCTGCAAAGGGTGGGAAGATGCCCCTCCCCTTGCAGAGCTTGCAATAGCTCAGCAAGAAGCTATTGCAAGCACTCGGGAGCCAGTGTGTGAATAAAAGCACTTCTGAATGTGAATTAGTGTGTAAATTATGCGTCTATTCGTTAAAACTTAAAAAAATTATGATTTATAAATATATATATATATATTTATACTGTAAATGACTAAATTTTCGCGAGGAACTAATTTTCGCGAATTTCGCGAATCGCCTACAAACGCGAAAAATACGTCCCGCGAACAACTCGGGCAATGTGTAAACACTACGGAAGCTGAGCTCGGTTCACGAAAATTAGAACCCGCGAATAATTTCAAATTTTCTGCTTTGGCCCGATTCGCAAAAATTTGAGCCCGCGAAAATGAAGTCGTTAACAGTATACTAGAAAAAGGCAAAAAGAAAAGAAACGTCTCCAGGTGGGTTTGAACCCAGAGCTCCACTGCCCTTGATTTCAGTTCCCTAAGGACCACTTCAGACGGGGCAACGTTTCTAGCAATTTTGAGGTTGCTGGCGGGTTGTTCCCTAGGTTTTCTCAGATCAGCACGAATTTCTGAGATCAGGTTCGGCTCAAAACAGACAAGCAACTCTAACAAACTGGAGAAGTTTGAAGCGGCAGCAGCCAATCAGGGACGCAATATTTTCACGTGACACCCCTGTGGTGGTGAGGATGACAGCTGAAGACTTGGTCCTGGTTTGGAATAAATCATTTTGGAAATAAACTTTTTCAGAAACATAAGTCAGTATTCTCAACGAAACTCAAAGATATAAAAACACGTTTTTAGCACGTAGTTGTGCGTCTATATAGTGCAAGAAAAATCCAAATTCATGATGATGGCAAGTCATAGCGATTCGGATGCAGCGTGTGAACGCAGGCGGCCCGTGTTGCTGGTGTTGCGACGTTAAGTTGCTGGGGGAAATTGCCCCGTCTGAAGTGGGCCTGAGGCTCGCTTCCATCGTTCACGCTCAGCGAGCAAGCCTGCTTCAACCGTTCACACCTCAAGGCAAGCTGGACAGCTACAAGCCACCTAAATGTCTACCGCCGCATCCCTGGCCAGGTCGTGACGCGACATAACTTATTAAAAGTCTTGCTGTCACTGCCACGACCGGCCAGAGTGAAGTCGAGAAAGAATCATATAAATCATTTCGTAGCTTTCTTGGAACGACCCCCCTCAAGGGAGGGTCGTCCCTCCGCCCTTCGCCCAGTTACAAATAATAGTGCTCATTAACTCGCCTGCGAGCATTCCAGGTGCCAACCGCAATTTCCGCCAGTTTACCCGACACCCGCTGACAATCTTGTCTGCAGTGTTCCCGGTGTCAACTGCCATTTCTGCAATCTCTCCAACACCCACTGACAAAAACCCATCTGTACTCCAGGCCTCGACAAGCGCTTACTTGCCTAGCGCATCACCCCAAGCCTAAATCCTAAATCTGCAATGAGTCCTGGCTGTTTCCCCTCCTGCCACTCGTTATCCTGCCTTCCAGCGAACATGCCGTGACTCTCCTCTGCCTCTGAAGACAACTTTCTTACATCTTAAACGCGCTACCCGTCTCTTGCCAACCACTAATCTGGGGTACCCGAGAAAGCGGGTCTGCAACCTCGTTCTTCGAGCCCTGTAGGTACTCGATTCGAGGAGACACCTGCTGAGCTCTGCCGTGAGACCAGCCGCCAAAATTCCAACATATTTGTCTCAACGGGCATCGTTAGCGTTAGTGAACAACCCGCTTAACGAATTCGTGAGACTCCCTGGGGACGACTAGAAGCAGAGGCATACCGAACGAGCCCCACGTTGGATTTTCCATTTTAATGTTGGTTTCTTTATGGAGTTCGCTTAGCTACTAATAATCACCGCCCAATCGGTATGCGCTCCGCCCGTCACCCAGGGAGTGACATACAGCATTAAGAAGACAGCGAATAAGTTTACTACCTCACGGCTGCCCGTCGTTCAGAGCCAGCAGTCCAGGCACCCCGACCCTTGTTGTCGCCCGTCGATCAGAGCTCACAGTCGGAGTCAGTGTACAGGCCTGCGGATCGTCCTTGCCACGCCAGCGCTGCGTAGACTGGCTGTCCCGGGCTATCACTGCCCGAGTCTCGCTGTGGAACCACCCCGAGATCGTCATGGCCTAGGCTAGATGGCCAGGACTCGCCGTTTCTACCGGTCCGGACTTCAAACCTCGCTGGAGGACCGCTCCGGGGTTCGGCATGGGCCAGGCCAGCAGCCCGGCTCCGATGTTCCTGCCCAGCTCCAGCCTCGCTCAGCACGCACTGTCTCGCGCCAGCTCGTGACTTCTCCGCCGACCGCCTGTCATGCCCTCTGCCTAATCTTTCACCCTTGGCTCCCAGAAAGTTAAGAAAAGGAAATGTACCATTATGTTCAGTGAAGTTCGTTGAGAAGACCCAGGACTCGGACAAGAATGCCGTTATCCTTGGTGTGACCCTATGAGACTCTCTTGCTGCCTTTGCTGGGGTTTATCTAACTGAAGTACCTGTCTGAAGAGTAGAAGAAACATATGTGCATAACACTCATTATTCACAAGAAAATTTGTCAACATCCAAAATGACCCACGGAGAAAATTATGTGAGGAATTTGTCGGCCACGTTGGCCGAGTTACCCCTCGTGGCCAATGCTTTATTGCAGCTTTAATTGTAGTAAACAGTCATAAGGTATATTACAAAGTGCAATTTGGTTTTTTACGAACCTACAACACACAAAACAGCACTCTAATCAGTCTTGTACACGTTACTTAAAAAAAGTAATCGATTACAATTACTATTACTGTTGGCTAAAAAGTATTCGATTAGATTACTTGATTACTCGACGGCAAAAGTAATTGGACATTACTTAAAGAAGTAATCGTTACTTTTCTGATTACTTTATTGTGTGGAGACACATCTTTAGCGCTCATAACAATAAACTATTTCCAACCTATATTTCACATTTGCACAAGTATTGAAAAAGAAAAACGGGCTCCCTCTTCGTGGTCGTTGCACCTTCACAATGCGGACACAAGCATAGAATTCGTTTGAAGGCGTTTAATGATTTGGGCGTTCGCCAGTGTGTGTGTGTGTGGGGGGGGGGGGGGGGGAGAAGCGGAGGGGGTTCTAGATTTTCTTAAACTTGAGCAAGGGTTGTCGCTCAAAGTTTTTGAGCAAGGGTTGTCGCTCATTTTACTATTCACAGGTGGATGAGCTCGCATGTTATACAAAAGAGCAGCAGCTCCAGGATTTGAAACGCATCATGTGTAGTATCCATTGGCTGAAGAGATCGCCCCCACCACTTCTCAACTCGAAACATTGCTTGTCACAAATACCACGTAGGGGAAATAGGGAAATATTTCAACTGCCTTTGTTATATTTTGCATCCGCTTTAGGCATTCTTCGGTTCTGGTTCTCCTATGGGCTGCGAGTAGGTACCCTAAGCAGGATTTTTTTAAATATTTTTATTTCTGTGTGTGTGTGCGTGAGGGGGCTAGTTTGAACGAAGGACTCACAAAGCTACATTCTGCTTCCTCAAACTTCGCCCTGAATGGCCTTTGTCACGCACTGTGGCTTCCCTGGGCTTCCCACTCCCAGTCCCTGCTCGAAAAAAAAAAAAAAGGACGTTCCCCAGAAACGGTACATAAAAAGAGATTGACCTCGTTTCCTACAGCTCCGCAAAAATCTTTCTTTTTTTCCGTTCGAAAAAAAAAAAAAAATTTATTTTTGTCCTTCCATAAAAAAAGGCGTGTGCCGGGGGGGGGGGGGGGGGGGTCACGTGGACAAATTGTAACGGTTGCAAGTAATTTTATTACTTCAAAAAGTAATCAGATTACTCCTGTGATTACTGCCTAATAAAAGTAATCAACTGATTACAAAATTACTCCAAAAAGTAATCGATTACAAGTAATTTGATTACTTGTAATGCGTACGGTACAAGTCTGACTCTAATACAGTATGTAGAGGTACCTCTAAACAAATTCCAGGGTTTCATGGAGCCTCCCTCAGATAACTGATGTTAAACATAAAATATCTGCACCAAGGAGTGAGCAAACAGTGACTTCCAATTAGTCTCAAGCACCAGCGACATGTCGACAAGGAGTGCAATGTGTAGAATGTCGTCTAGAAATGTGCAGCCAAGATGAAAAGGCGAGATGTAACGATATCAGAATAAGATCACACCAAAAAGGTTCCGTTACAATCTAGGCACAGTAATGAGTCAACCGACGTTCAGCCGCGATTCACTTTGCGTTGAGGTGAAACATGGTCAACAAAATATAAAAAACGCGTTTTTTTTTCTGTACATTATTTGCTTTGCGCCGTTGATAGAAGCACAGTTGGGCGGCGTCACAAAGTCACTCGCTAGCGTTTTTCAAATTCGTTCATCGGCAGTCATGGTCTACCCGGGAGGAGAAAAGTACGAGCTCAGAGCCGAGCCGCCGAGCGTCGATTGCGACTTTCCTAAAGAGAAGCTCCGGTAACACTTCGGCGACTCGTCAGCTTCAAACAACGCCTCTTCGAACCAGCTTCGAACGAGCCTGACGCGCCCGCGAATCCAATGCGCCGAACGGTCGCGGCAGAAAGCACGCCGGAAGGAAGGGGGCTGGAGGCTGGGTATCCAAAAGAGACGCGGCGCTGGTTTCTACGTCTATTATCTCGCACATGAGATAACAAACGTTATCTCGCACATGAGATAACAAACTGGCAAAGCTAGCCGAGTGTGAACAGTGACTGACGTTACACTGGAGCACACGCAGTCGAAATGACGCCTGCAACAGAGCACAGCTAGAGGTTTTCAACAGGGGACACATGCGTTCAAAAAGGCCGCGATTTAAAAACTTCACGTCTCCTTTCTGTCCTTCGGTGTTTACTTTGATCCGCGTACACCAAAGCACTCAATGTTGCAAGTAATAAAGTCGTGTATACGTACCTTTCGAAGCAATTGAAAGTGTGTAGGTTTCGCTCGATGCCCACGAGCACACAGTGCGACGAACGCCAACCCCACCGGCAGCGCGACGGCGCCGGCTGGCCGGGTCGCCGGGTCAGCCGGGTCGCGCAACCGACGCCCGCCCGCTGCGCACTGCGCATGCTCGGCTTCTCGGCTCTCTCAGCTCTCTCGGCCGCTCTGCTGGCTCGGCAGCACGCCGACCCGCGGGCATCGCGGGCTCGCCGGGCTCGCTCCCTTCGAAGTTCGAACAGTTCGAACAGTTCGAAGTTCAAACTGCTTCCAAAGCGCGAGCTTGCGCGCGCGCGCGCGCGGGTTGGCGATGGAAACTATTTTCTCGAAAAACGAGGCTGTAACGTATCGTTTGATGGCGCAAATGCACGTATTTTTCCCGTCGTTTTTTGTACAGTGTGTGAATCTCGCGAAACAGGCGACGAAAAGTGGTGGGTGAAATGTGCTCGCATGTCGTCGTGGATTTTGTGTACCACGTAGGATTACCCAGAAAGGTGGGTCAATATCGATAAACGTGCGCGTAAGAAGCAACTACCTGTCAAACCTATTCACCCTCATTATTTTATCGTGCGAACCGACATTGCCACGTATCGTGTTCGATTTCGGTCCCAACACCGGTAACTTCGAACATATCGTGTTTGATGTTGTGTTTCTCGCCGTCGGTAACTTCGTATTGATATCGTATTCGGTCTGGTGGTTGTGTCTCAACACCGATGGTTTCTTGTTGTATTGCGATGTTGTGTTTATCGTTTGGCGATCAACTTTTGTTGCATTACAACTGCAATAAACATTTGTTGGAAAACAATCACTCCAATGAGCACGTCGTTATTGGGCTTTGTCATTAAAAGGTAGGTCGCGGCGGGTGTTCCGGCAATAGTTATTCTGAATGGTTTGGTGGTTGTCTAGTTTCAAACGCGCGAGGCTGTGTGTACTGTGTGCCGTACTAACAGCTGTACATACTTGCACTGTTGATCAATGTTAATGTGTTCGCAACGAAGAACGTGTATACTATGTGTGTATCCACACCCAATATATTTCTCGCGTATTGCCGTGTGGATATGCCAACGTAATTCATGTTGGTAACTTGGTATCCGCGTTCTGAGATTTATGCGCGCGATATCATATTGTATTTTCCTTTGGTCCCATGATCGACGAGCGATATTTGTATATCGTGTGGCCGTACAGTATGTCCATGTCGGTCACCAATATGCACGCGATATCGTATTCTATTCCAATAACCGTGTATTATATCGGGGTATTGTACTCCGATATCGTGTTGTATACCAATAACCGCAAGTTATATCGGGATATTGTGCTCCAATATCCCGTTGTATACCAATAACCGCATACTATATCGGGATATTGTGCTCCGATATGAATTCCCATCGTGCGTATTGGGTTAATCGGATAACAAACAATACATTTTTGTTGGTTTCCATCATCTTCATTGCAATACAATATTCTCAATAAGCCGACTTCATATTGGCCTTTTTCAATAGGGAAGGCACAATAACCAACTCCGTCTGACCCTGGAGATGACTTAGTGTTGCATGATGCAAGCGCGATCTCTAATTATTTTAGTGTAAAGTGAAGATTAATTAGCCTACAAGCATGTGTTATTTTATTTGTGATGCTAATATTGGATTTAGAGCTTGACGTGTAACAGGTGATCTTTGCACAATACTCATCTGCCACGGCAGTTTCTGAGCGTTTTCGACTCAAGGCATGGATCGGAAGGGATGCAATTGCGGCGGTTTATTAGGAAGGCTTTTCATCATGAACCAAATGCGTGTCAAAGGCTTTCTGGGATCTAGCCTTGCGCTCTTATTTCTCCATCGTTTCTTTGAGAGCTTGTCTAAATGCCGTTGAACGTGCTTTAGCGCTCGCCGTGATGCTCTCAAGTCTACAGAGTTGCCTGTTTTTCGGGCTCTACGATCTGCCCGAGGGCGAGTAGCGCGAAGCCGTTCATATTCGCTATCAACCGCAGCCCGCGAATTCGCCATTTTCTACGACTTCGTGGCTTCTGATTTTGCGGACGCAATGACGTGCGCAAGGTCTTCAGTAGTAGCGATCTCATAACACTTTGTATGTACTTTTTCTTTGAATTTTTCCCAGTTAGTGTAGGATAAACTCGTACCCAGTTTTGCGCAGCAAAATTTGTTTATTGTGAAATAGGTGAAGACGTGATCCCTTCCGTCGGTTTCCATGTCGGCAAACCATGATGTCGTAATGGCCAGATAGGCAGATGCCAGTGAAATGTCTAATGGGCTACTCATCGTCACCCCTTTGAAATACGTGGGACTTCCGTCATTAAGAACCTTAAGATAATATTTTTCGGCCAGATCAACTAATGCTCTTCCTCGAGTATTAGCTTTTTTACCGCCCCACATTGAATGATGGCTATAAAAGTCGCTTGTGAGAATATGGCGGCATTGTTACATGTAGTATATGAGAAATCTAGTTAGTGCAGCTGAACTGGTGGCCTGTTTTACGATAATCATCCAGATCGAAACGGGCAGTGGGGGGGGGGGGGGGGGGGGGGGGGGCATTGAACCCAGGATCCTTGCGTTCTTCTGCACGAGATTTCGGTCCACATGCTCCAAGCAGCATTACGACTCTCGACGAACGATTCACACATGAGTATACCGGAAAGTACTGAGCAAATGTCCACATAATATTTTAACAATCTTGAGAAGCTGGGGAATGGGCACTAACTAGATCCGAGCGCAAATACACTGAAGGAGCACATGATACGGCTTGCTTCACTGCCTTGCACCGGCACGCTCGATGAAGCAGCATCTTGGTTCGCTAGATGCTTGATATGTTCTTTGCCTACACTGTTAGAAAATTCCATCAATCTACGTGGAAAAATCGAATGGAACATGTCCCGTTTTCTGGTAATGCATACAATGTGCTGTTTGCTTTCAAAAACGGGAATTGTACCATATTCATTGAAATGTGCTATTTAGGCAATAAGTATGAGCTTATCCGTATAAATAAAAAATGCCTTATGCCTGATTCACATGGTGCGAATTTGCCTGCGATTTCGCAATTGCGACGCCGTTCTTGCGGCACAACGCAGTTGCGGTGCGAATTCGACTAATTCGCAACTCCGTATTTTGCCAATCTTTCCTTGCGAACGGCCGCTCTTGCGAAGGGGACGGACAGCCAATCAAACGCGGCTCGTGAAAGACGTCACGGTGGTCATAGCAACGTGGGAATCAAAAATACGAAAAATGCGTCACCTACGTCGTCGTCTTCGAAATTCGCTGCGGGGGTGGGGCGGCGGATGTGCTTCTTCCATGTGAATATTTTTCGCCGGGGGATGTAAGCTTCAGTACGGCATTAAAACGAACTGGCGTTTGCGTACCACGAGAGGGTTGTGGTTGCTTCCTTTGTAAAATTGCAGGCAATAACAATTGACGCTTCTGTTCGATCACTTTGCGTAAGGGACTCGTGGCATAGAAGAAAGATCCTTTCTTCAAATCTGTTTGCAGATGACGCGAAGGTCTGTCTAGAAACTGAGAAACGCTGAACAGAACCTTGTTATTAAAGCCATTTGATAAAAATAGAGCTTCACATTTTTACGTATAGTGAAAATAACTAATTGATATGTAAACGCGCTGGACGCGTGCTACGCGAGCGACACGCGTGTAAAATGGCTTTAATTACAAAGTACCGATCAGCGATTCTCTGTTTCTGGACAGACCTTCGTGTCAGATCCCCAAACAGATTTCAAGAAAGGGTCTTTCTACTATTCAATGAGTCCCCTACGCAAATGTCACACGTGCCACGCGTGACATTTGTCACAGAAATCTTGTGACATGGTTTAGTGCATAGTTTGCGATTATTTCACCAACATGATTGTTTTGGCTTTTTTTTTTGCATCTGAAAACCTGTGGTTTTTTTATTTATGTCGTTTCCTTTATCTTCAGTGTTTTTGTCATGTTCGCAATCGCTAATATTGTTTTGAATTAAAAAAAAAGCTTAATATTTACGTTAGCTTGTTCATGCTGACCTACACTGAGGAAGTACAGAATGTGTTTTGCACGTCCAGCGTGTCGTTCATTTCATCAAAGTCGGCCGATAAAACGAATTCTGGGTTTGGTAAAGACCCGATTGGGCAGCGTAGGTCCAACGAAAACAGTAAAATAGCACCTTACCCTGTGGGGAATCAGCCAGTACTCTGTCGATCTACTTTGGGCTATACCTGCCACAAAAAGTGTCCGCCAGTTTGTCCGTAAAAGGGGCAAAGACCACAACCAATTTTCTACAAAAAAATTGACTGATTTGCAGGCAACAGGTCCGGGGTGGAAATGAACTAGAGAGATGACATGATGCAGAGGTGATTCAGAAATCAATTTTTTATTGCTGGCTTTAAATGTTGAAAGATAACAACTAACAAAAGACAAAAAAGATGCAATTACAAAAGAAAGAAAAATCAAGTACAGGCTCACCTTTTTGGCAGACATCAAATATGAATAAAGAGGAACATAACACGTTGCTGGAGTCATGGGGTGCACCGGCGCCAAAAGGCAAATATTTGCATTGTGCGCCGGTGTTGCAAGGCCGCCCACTCATCTACGCACGCCACCGACGATCCGAGTACCCCTTGTCAATGGCCAGACGAAATCGACCCCTACGTGACCCGGAAGCTACAATGTAAGGCACGACGAGAAGGAAACTCGCCGTGCCTTCTGTTATAGTTTCGTCGTAACCACATAATCCCCTACAGCCCACTCCACACTGCAGAGAGGGCAGATGCTACGCTTCTTCGGCGTGTACAAACACACTCCCTCTCAACACTACACTACCTCCAGCACGTTGCAGATCTACCTGAACCACCTAAATGCACATACTTCCGGAGACTACTCAAATAACTCTCACACACCAAGTTAAAAGGAAGCTGTAGCGGTTTGGTATTTGAGGAAACACACTTAAGTCGGCTTCATTTCACCTCCAGGATCTCGAATATCGAAATTATTTTTTTTATAATTTGGGGCATGGAGGTTGCAGAAAATCATTTTCAGAGTACCACCGAAGGCCCTCCTTCCAGGAGCGTGTCGCCATAAAAGGAGTTCTCGGAATCTTCCTTCCAGCAGCGTCCACCACAGCTATGCACGCGTACTCTTGTGCCAGTACGGGGGAATACACTTTTCAAGTTAGGGATGGCATGCGCGGCCCTCGAGCGACACGAGCTTTGCGGCCGAAAGGCCCTCTTATGAAGCCACGACGGGTCGGGTGTTTTTCGTGTTTTCTCGCGTTAAGTTACATCTTCCGGGAAAACGAACGCGATATTCATATCCACGGGATAAAACTACGCTAGAATCAAGCTCTATCTCATTTTTTTTTAGGAAGTGTTCCGGCTTCCCTTTAAGGACTGCGCCTCAGCTCAGGATCTTGCAGAACGTGCACTGAAAACACTCGTCCCACTTATCCAACCAAGGATCTCAGAGGACTGTGTTACTCCTCCACGGGCGGCAGAGTATAAATTACGTCCACCCCTAGTTAAGCACATTAATAGCGTACATGAACAGGGAGAGTCCCTAATTTCATCCCCCTCCAGTAGCACCGGTCTTGGTCTTGGTACAATACAAAGTCCTAGTGGGCCTCACACGGAAGCCGTCTCTCACCAGAGCGCCCGTTCAAAAGTAGCGAACTCGCAGCGGCAGAATATTGTTGTAATGGTGGCCTCAGCTCCCTGTTCCACCGGAAATAGGTCAGACGATCCTCACACACAAAAACTTGAAAACTTCGTGATTTGTTACCATACCGCTGACACTACTTAGGATTTCAGTCCAGCGCGGTTGATTTGCCATGACACTGCAGCTTCCTTTACCAAGTACCTACGGTACAGGTCTCTCACTGCAGTGGCCACTATGTTGCATTTTCGGACAGATTGGTCGACGTGCCGCGATCTCAGCCTCGGTAGGTGGAGCAACGCGTTTGTCTGTTGAGAGACCTCCTTGCGCCACTGGCCATCAACGATGTTGCCGAAGTGGTCGACTTCAATCAGCATTGGCATTTAGCATGTGCAACTTGTCGTCTTGTAGGTAGTTGTGCAGTACACAAGCTGCGCGGACGACTCTAGTGGCGTGGTCTGGGAGGAGGTCCATTGGCCTGCGGAAGATGCAAAATCTAGTAGCCAAAATTTCGAATGCGTTCTGGACGCACCTTCTGGAAATGGGACAAAGACAACACTGTGATTTTTGTTATTATAATGAAAGTGCAACAATTCTAAAGGTTACCTCGCTCTACACAGTCGATAGTTGAATATTTTTAGATAATCGCTGAGGTATCAACCAGGACAGGGCCTCAGAAAGTCCGACCTCAGTTGAAATGCCTCGTCTCCAATGAAGACGGACGCGGCGATTACATGGGAAGATGGCAGCAGATTTGGTGGTGGACAATTCAAGGCAGCTTGACGGAGGCACTGTCCTATCCTTAATGCCTTGAAGACGCCACCATCACTTTGGTGGCCATACGCTCTAGCGTCTGTGGCCATAAACCTCGACTTGCTGTCCACGATGGCCATCAGCACTACAAGTTGGTTACCCTGAAAAGCCGAATGTTACGTCACTTCATGCGCTCTTGCGAAACATGATATGTGTTAAAGTAAATTTGTAGACCCATAAACAGCACCTTGTAGTCAGGGCCGTAACCAGGGGGGGGGGGATAGGGGGTTCTGACCCCCCCCGAAATTTTTTTCTGGGTACGGCCCTGGTCGGTGCACTGGCAGCCAGCCGATTTTAATCTCCACCTCTGCGCACGCGCAGTGGCGCCGATCGGCTACCGGGTACCAAACCGGGACCGGTTCTCCGGTTTGCTGTAACTCTCCATTATATGCCACCGATGGACATGATTCATAGGCGAAAATAAGACAATAGACACTTTCAAAATGGCCGCCGTTGTGCCCGAAACCCCCCCCCCCCCCCCCCGAAATTTTTTTCTGGGTACGGCCCTGCTTGTAGTTATAGTACAGGCTTCAAGAATCGGCAAGGGCTTCGATATGTCCGTGTTTTCCGTCAACGTTCCCCACACAATGAGGAAAATTCCGCCCTGTCTCAAAGCCCTTGGCAATTTCCCTTGGTCTGTGATTCTTGATGGGAGCTAGAAGTACAGCACAAAGTTCACACATGGCTTTACGTTGTTATTTAAAAGCCGTTCATGTAATTTTTACCCATAGTAATACTGGTAATAAATGCATCCTCAAATATGAGAAATACTTGTTGACGCTTAACAATTGCGAATAATTTTGTAACTGGATCTGAAAAGCTGTGTGTCTATCTTTTTTTTCTCCCTCGCTCCTTTTTTTCTACGTTCAGCTGGAAACTTTCAGAAGCATGTTTAGCCAACTAGCCCAGCTCCAGGCACACACCACTTACTTTTGTAAGCTATCATATTATGCCCAAGTCAGGCCGGTGTCAGACTGCTTATACAAAAGACAAAAAACAGTCTGCAGACATCGATCGAACGCGACCCACTGACGCATCTGTGTTTCATAAGCCGCGTGACAGGCTGCTCCTTTCATTGGTTGCCGTGAGACATAAAAAAGCAGGGATGCTGCGGTGCCTCAAATTACTATTTGTCTGCAAACTGTATTCGTAGGATGCGTAATGTGTGACCCCGTCTTTCGAAGGTGGCGCAGTAATAGCATTGGGGCCCTCAACATCCTCAGGTCTGCAGCCCTCTCTTCCCAAGTTCGTCCCTAGAATCATAAATCAATGGCTCTCTGTTGTTTAAACTTTTTGAGAAACCATTTTTGACAGTACAGCTTTCAACATGATTCATTTAGATATTTCGGCTGCGAATAGTTAGGAGCAGCTGCAAAGGACGAGTTAGCTGCAGTGATTTGTACACCCGACTCCCATAATTATCTCCAGGTGAGGTGCGACACCCCCTCCCCCCCCCCCCCCCCCCAGGATGTCTTAAGCAATGTATATAAACCTAAAGCCAGCCCCTTCTAACACCCCCTTATTTATCTCCAGCTTGGGGGCGACACCCCTCAGAATTTCTTGACCAATGCATCTAGACCTAAGACCACCCCCTCCAAACAGCCCCCCCCCCCCCCCCGAATAATTGCAACACCCCCTGATTTAGAATTCTGGATGATTCCCTGGTTTGGTAGTGTGTAGAAAGAGTACACCGGGGCAGGAGGGGGGGGGGGGGGGAACTTGAATTCATCAATTTCCCAAGACCACCACTGTGAGTCTTGTTGTTCGTCATGATCTACATCTTTAAAGGCGGTATTTAGTGGACGCCGTATTGGCGCGCATTGTTTGCAGCTAGAGCTCAAAAAGAACTGCTACGTACTGCTGGCAAGATAAACAATCTTGACGGTGTGAAATATACGTTGCAGAAGCGTTGTGCAGATTCACTAACAGCACGTGCCCTCAACAGCAACCGGCGTAAGCTATGGCCCCCAGTGAATACCGCACGACCGGAATGCCACCTCCATTTTCAAGTGTTCTTTTTATTACGAGACGCCAGCGAATCTTTCACAGCATGCCTCCGACACTAAGGATACGGTTGGTTTTGGATGAGGCGCGTTTTTATTGGCTGTCTTTTCGTACCGTCGCAGCGGCGCTGGTGACGTCTCGAAAGATGTTTGACAATTGACGCAGCTCCGATTATTTCATAATCGCATTGAACCTGCCTGTTTGCCGCAACAGCGCCGTCGCAACTGCGAAATCGCAACTAAAATCGCTCCATCTGAAACCGTCCTCTTTTCCACAAGTTACCAAAAACGAAATCAGGTTTCTTTGCTTACCTTCATGTGTTTTGAGTGAAGCACCTTTCATATATTCGGACATCTCTCATGCACAATGGATGCCCCTGTTGACACTCCAACCTTGAATTGCAGTGCAAGATCCTGCATTGACGTTGCCGATGACACGTACCTGAATAAAAACAAAACATTGCTGTGTACATCAATGTCTGGAAGCCGAGAAACTAGTAATGAGTTCGCCATATAAACCAGTTTAATTGCACCTCGTATTCACTCCAAACAGTGAAGTTTAAAGAGAATGCCATTTTACCTCAAAGTGATAGCAAGCCGCACCCGCGACGAAATGGGCTCTCTGACGACATATTGCTTCGTAAGCTTTGTTTCCAGGCGAGTGTGGAGTCTTTCAAAGGCGTTCCGCATTATCCGGTAATATCTTCGAAACTGCTCCGGGTCGCTGTGCAGCATAAAAAGGGTCTGCAGAGAAAAAGTATTCCAGAAACCTGCTCGCAGAAAAGCACAAGTCGACTTACCAATGAGTAAAACTCCGATTCTTTGACTCTGTTTTGCCAGCACGGCCTGACCCGCCATCACCGCGGGCTGCCGTCTAGGAGCAGGAGTTTCTTTTCCGCAGAAGTAGGTATTCCTTTTTACAGAGCAGTCTGAACTCGTCGTCATCAGCGGACATTATGCTCCATGAAAGTCAAGACGCGCTGCTGCTTGCCATCTTTCAATATGGAACATCGTCCACGTGACGAAGCCACCGGGACAACTGTTCGCCTTGCGCGACATGCCAAGCAACGCAACAACTAGCTTGCTCAATCAGTTATGAGCTGTGACTCTCCCGGTGTCCTTGTCGCGTTCGTCGTACTCGTTGTTTTCGTCGTTTTCGTTGATGCGAATGCAGTCGATGCAAACATCTGAATCGACCCTAAATATAAGTATACGGCGTACTTTTTACCAGAAGCTAATAAATAAATCTGAAAATTTTATAATTTTGTGAAATATCGAAATTAGTATTGCCACACGAATTCAAGGGTTTCAACCATGTGCTTCGCAAGTGCGAAAAATCGCATATGTTCTCAATCAATGTGAAAGGAAACGCGAAATTTCGCATGTGCGGTTCATCGCTTCACCGATTTCGCAGGAGAAAATCGCACCATGTGAATCAGGCTTTACAAGACTACAGTTTATAGTCGGTTCAACTGGTATAAGCGAATTGAACGCGCCCAAAAGTACCGGATATCCAGCAATTTTTATGGAACTCTATCAGACCGCGGAAGTACAGTGCCCGCGAGCCATGTTACGCCGCGCGCAGGAAGACATCTCTCACCCGCGCACGCGCAAGCCGCTGCCGGCCGGCGTGGGCCCGTGAGCTGTGGAGTGCTGCTGCCCGTTCGGAAGGCGAGTTCGACGTCGTTATCGCGTCGTCAGAGGCGTTCAGCGGTGCGTAGACGGCTTTGTTTTCCAAGGTACGTATACGTTAAGTTGTTCCTAACGCAGTGTTATTTTACTATCTCGGAGGGTGTCGTATATTCCAAGTTCGGGATGCCCAGCGTGTAGCGTCTCGTCTTCCCAGCTGCATAAAGCTAGGCCTTTTATAGTTCCTGATTCGGGGCGGCATACTGCCCGACCCTACTTAGTATTGATGGTATGCTGCGCTGCGTAGTTACGCGGAAAAAAACTGGAGAAATGAAGTTAATGCAGAAGGGCAGACAAACACATGCATGAATTGGCGCAGACTAACAACTGTTTAATTTCTTCCTCTTTTTTCTCTCCCGACCCGTATTTCCAAAATTGCGGCTAAGAAAACGAATGGTTGATGTCTTGAATTTGTTGGCTTCTGAACTTGATGGTGTTTGCTGTAGCTGCCTCTTTGATATACGAACTGGATGGTGTGTTTTTTGTAGCGTTTACCTGGGGCCTGATGTTTGCTCCGACAAGTTTGGTATCTTATTGAGTAGATCTATTTCTTCTTGTCGCAAAGCTAGTGATGTCTCACTGACGCATGCTCCGTGTCTACCCGAGGCCATGTGAAAAGCCTCGATTATTTCACGCTTTGTTCTGTCCTTTGATCTGGCCAAGATGGAAGTAGTGTCAAGGAGAGCTTTGTAGTTGCATTTTGAACAATGCGCTGCAAGGTTGCCAGGTGCTTGCAGTTGTCCGCATGCATGGTTGTGCTCCCTTAGCAGCGGAGACAGCCTGTAGCACTCACTCCGCACCTGGCTCAACCTCTCGGGAGAAGATGAAGGCGGAAGCAATGGACCCGGAGGAACGGGCCGAACTCGCCAAACTGGAGAGAACGGCCTACCTTCGCAGCCAGCTTCCGCCGACAGACAGCAACATACTGGTAGGATACAGTCGGTGGGAAACCGTCAGGATTCGAAGAATAAGAACGAATACTGCACTTACACCATCCAAACTAGTATTTTTTGGACTGAAAGAAGATATGGACCCAACCTGCACGAGCTGCTCGGAAGGAGCCGAGGCAACATTGCAGCATCTGCTCTGGGCCTGTAAGGGCCTCGAGCATCATAGAAATGATGCTCTGGACAAGATCCAAGGCGTAGACAAGCCTACGACGCTCGAGGAGTGGACCAATCCAACGGGCACTCCTCAGCACAGGAAAGCCATCCTCGACTCCTTGATACAGTATATCAGGGAGTCGGGTGTACATAGCCTCATCTAAGACGTCACTACCATCATCATGAAACCTCCCACACCCCCTCACCCTTCACTACCCCTCCCCTCCCGTCTCAGGAGCACAACTCCATAGCGGGTGAACCCCTCATCAAATAAAAACATGTCTCTCTCTCTCTCTCTCTCTCTCTCGTTAAGGCATCTTCCAGTCTGCCCGACGTAGGATCTTCCGCACGACAGTGGTATTTTGTATACCACACCTTCGACACATTCAACAAATTTGCTCCTGTGTTTCACTTGACACAGTGCCTTGCTGTTAGTCTCGTCCACTTCGTTGTTGACCTTCCTGCATAATCCTTTGAGCCTGAAAGGGGCAGATAGTGACACTCTGACTTCGTACCTTGCGGCGATGTTTTTTATCCTGTGTGAAAAATTGTGTATATATGGCAGTACCACCATTGGTCTTTTGTCCAAGATCTTCTGCTTGGTTTTGCACTTTCCTGTGAGTGTGGAAATACATTTTTCTGCGACAGTTACCAGTATGGGTTCAGGATAATCGCTTGCGTGTAGTCTGCTTGTCTGCCTCTGTAAACTTTCTGAGACTTTGTGGTGACACGATTCTTGAATTGCTCGCCACATGCATCCTGAGGCAACACTCCCCTTTACTAACTTTGTGTGTCCAGAGTCATACGGCAGAATTCGTTTTTTTCCTCTAGTTTTGTACATCCAGCATGTGTGTCTGTAATCAAAAGTCATGTGGAACTCAAAAGTAAAATCCAGTCCTCTGTGCGCTTCTCGAAACTTCTCCATGATCTTTGAACATACCTTGTCTGTTAGTTTGTGTATTGGAAAACACACCAAAAAATCGTCTACATATCTAAAGCACTTGCTAACTCCATTTTTCTGGAAAAACCCCTCTAGTTCTCTATTTCCTTTTGCCATGTACAGGTGGTACCGCCATATATACACAATTGTTCACACAAGATAAAAAACATCGCCGCAAGGTACGAAGTCAGAGTGTCACTATCTGCCCCTTTCAGGCTCAAAGGATTATGCAGGAAGGTCAACAATGAAGTGGACAAGACTGACAGCAAGACACTGTGTCAAGTGAAACACAGGAGCAAACTTGTTGAATCTGTCGAAGGTGTGGTATACAAAATACCACTGTGATGTGGAAGATCCTACGTCGGGCAGACTGGAAGATGCCTTAACGAGAGACTAAGGGAGCACAACCATGCATGCGGACAACTGCAAGCACCTGGCAACCTTGCAGCGCATTGTTCAAAATGCAACTGCAAAGCTCTCCTTGACACTACTTCCATCTTGGCCAGATCAAAGGACAGAACAAAGCGTGAAATAATTGAGGCTTTTCACATGGCCTCGGGTAGACACGGAGCGTGCGTCAGTGAGCCATCACTAGCTTTGCGACAAGAAGAAATAGATCTACTCAATAAGATACCAAACTTGTCGGAGCAAACATCAGGCCCCAGGTAAACGCTACAAAAAACACGCCATTCAGTTCGTATATCAAAGAGGCAGCTACAGCAAACACTATCAAGTTCAGAAGCCAACAAATTCAAGACATCAACCATTCGTTTTCTTAGCCGCAATTTTGGAAATACGGGTCGGGGGAGAAAAAAGAGGAAGAAATTAAACAGTTGTTAGTCTGCGCCAATTCATGCATGTTTTTGTCTGTCCTTCTGCATTAACTTCATTTCTCCAGTTTTTTTCCGCGTAACTACGCAGCACAGCATACCGTCAATGTCAAACCAACTAGCCGAACTCCAAGCATTCATTATTCCTACTTAGTAGTTGGGCACTAGGAGGGCACCGTTTTCGCAGTACTCCCGCATTATTATGCCAAGCCGCTGTCAACATGCGTGCTTCAGCGAGTTGAATTAAACTTCTTTCGCCGCCAAGTTCAACCTCACATGGTTCAAAGTTTAGCGCTTGATCGGGGAGGGGGATGGGGCACTTGGAGGATGAGGGAAGATTGGATTAGAAGGTGTGAACATTGGTCAGTTATGTTTTAAGGAACGAAGTATTTTCATAAGGTCGAAAGCGTAATATATTCTCAATAGAGCGTTTGAGAAACGGAGCTTGTTTTTAACTTTCTTTTTTTAAATGCGTCTGAAAGCATAATGGAGCACTGCGTTCCTCTGCTACTCGACCGTGTGAGCGATCTTGGCAGCTTGCTAAATATGTGGTTAAATAAGGGTGGCACCTGCTTGATGCAGAGAAATAGTGCAGGCTTTTGCATCTTAGGAAAAGTAACGCATTATCGTGCGATATTTTGAGTCGCCCAGTAAACTTATCCGCGCTGAGCCAGTAATCAATCATCGTCGTGGTAATACTCGTGTGCGTGCCGCAGATGCTCCGGGCGTTTTGCGTACTAAATTAATGACATTTTTTCAGGACTGATATTTCCTAAATAACTTGAGCGTCTGATAAACGAATTTACTTCGAAATTACCCCGCTCGAGTTGAAACCTTTATTGTAATAGGTGGTATTCACTGGACCCCACATCGGAGCTCTCTGAACGCTGCGCATGCTCAGAGTGAACTCCCGCTTATGGCCTGAGGACACCCTTTTTATGTAGAGTAATGCTACACGCACGACGTCGTGCAGCTCAACCAGAAGTGGCTGTACGCACGACGCGCGTTGATGTTCTTTGATTGGACGACCCGAATCCTGGCCATAGTGGCAGAGCTTCGCTCTGCCAATAAAAATACTGCAGAGCCCCTCAAACAAATATTTTCGCCCCATCATGACCTAACCAACCTCGCAATTCACGAGCTTGCTCGTGAATATGCGACATGCTCGTGAATCGTAGTTGGGTTTTAAATGTCAAGTTCACTTTTTTTTTTTGAGGATGAGATTTGACTTGTTTTTATCGCTTATCAAGTTCATTCACCTGAACGGAGTGCGATTTCACCCTGTGATTTATAGGAAAGTACTGTATATATCACCGGAATAGAGCGATAAAACTCATGGATATATATGTTAACCGGAAGAAACTGAGAATCTCCTCCCCAGATAAAAACTGAAAAGGTGTGCCATGTTTGAAAACAATATAACTCCCGAAGTCCTAGGTATTAATGCGCTCAAACGCAGTTAAAGTCATAAACGTTCGGTTCAGCGTTCCTTTATTACTAAAAAAATCGACTTTTTTTCAGGCAGAAGCATCTTCGACTGCCACTGGATGGCACCAGGTGCTTCGAAGGAGTCAGCTTCCTCTCTGCCATGAAGCTGATGTACGCAACATACCTTAGGTACCCTGCTGAGCTGCTAGCAGCGTTGAAGTTCGTTTAGAGGTAACTATAGATGTGCCTTTCAGTTATAAAAATATGCGCAGTGAATTTCCTTTGGAAAAATGTATCGTATGGACAGTTCTAATTCCTTCAGGTGGTAGAATTGTCTAGTGGATATTGCATTTCATGAAGAAAAATAAATAGGCGATATTTTTTTGTCTGGGAAGCAGCAATAACTGCTAAATACTTTTTGACAACATTAATGACATAATAGGCCGTTAGCAATAAATTATGTAGCTAATCTGTTATCGTGTCCTTGCCAACATCCTAAGCAGTTTGGCGTACTTTTGAATGATGGTGTGCTCTTCAACGTATTTCCGGCAAAGCCAATTTGGCTCAAAATTAGAAATTTCGAAGACTGTAATCGACTTATTTTTTGCAAGAACCTAATTTTCGCAAATCGCCTACAATTTGAAAAAAAAAGGTCCCGCGAACAATTCTGGTAAAATGTAAACACATTGGAAACTATGAGATCCCACCGCATCGTGAAAATTAGAACCCGAAAATTATTCCAAAACTTCAACTTTGACCTCAATCGGGAAATATTGAGCCCTCGAAACATATTTCGTTTACATTATATAATATGGTACAAGTCAAAAAAGTTCAAATTCTGTTCTCATTTGGCAATGTGCAATGTTTCCGAAACTTATAGGAACACACCAACTGTTCATTACCTCATAAAAGTGCTAACTTGTCGGTGGCCGAACGACAACTATAACATGTTGCTTAATGCAACAATTTTGTGCGCTACGTCATGGATTGATGTAATCTCCAGAGGTAATACAGTAGCGTGTTCCTTTGCTGAGTACTGTACATATGCAGGGCGTTTTTTTTTATTCTTCCAGATTTGTTTAAAGAAAGCCATGAAAGCTACACTTATTCGGTTTGTGCAAGTGAGTTATACGCCAATGGGGACATTATGTGGGTGGCTAATCTTTGCGATTAGTCGGATAATTAATTAAAATTTGTTAAATAACTTTTTAATTAGTGAAAATAGACATATGGTTTCAATTAGAAACTTGCTGAGCGTTATCGAAAACCACTAAATCAGTCATTTTTAGAAAGACTTTCAGCGCGTGAGAAGCGTAGTAGTGCATTTAAGTTACAACTCGTGGAGCACATACAAAGCTAGCTGTCGCGGTAAGGCGCCTGTGCGATTTTTCTGTCTCTTATTTAGCCCCAGCCTTGTACCTGCTCCACTAGTAGCTTCAGCGCACTGTTGCTCTTTTCACGCGCTCAAAGTCTTTCTGAAAATTACTGAATTAGGGGTTTTGGACGACGCTCAGCAAATTTCTAATTGGGACCATATGACTATTTTCAGTAATTAAAAAGTTAATTAACGAATTTTAATTAATTATCCGACTTATCGCGAAGATTAACCACCCCCAAATTCCCCCTGGGCGTATAACTCACTCGCACAAATCAAATAAGTGTAGCTCTCATGGCTTTTTTTTTAAACAAATCTGTAAGAAAAAAAAAAAAAACGCTCAGTGTAGCAGGCGCATAACGATTCCTCAAACGTATTGCAGTATTCCCATGTAGATATTAAGGGTTTCATTCAGCTTGGTCACACTTCCGCTGAGGCATTGTCAATTACATTAAACAAAGTGTCTAACTTTCGGCAGCAATTCGGAAAGAAATATGTTTTGTAGAGCAGCATATTAGCGTTAGCATTTGTGTTTGTTTGGCACGTTCAACAGCAACCTGGAACATGTTGTACCATGTTTTTGTTGAAACTTCGAGCTAAGAAAGGCAAAGGCCTGATGTTAACGTGCTGCTTTCTAGACACCCTTATTCACAATTCGCTTGAAAATATTCGTTGCTCATATTAATTGGATGTGCTGCAGTAACTCCGTGACCTGCTTGGGAGGACCGTTTCTCTGTAAGTCATATTATTATGTTGCAATATAATGAAAGAATCAGGATGAATCTGATATTCAGATACATTGTCATATAGAACCAACACTAGAACTTGTGCATCCTACGGAGCATGCAACTTATATTTTAATCCGCCTTAGTGTCGATGGGCTTCAAATACATGAGCCCTTGTGCTGCAGGGGCACACGAATATACCTGTGACCGGGCTATGCTTATCAGTTAGAATAAGTAATATGAACCAAAACACATGAATGTTCAGCATTCTAATAATGGGTGTATCTCAAAACGTCCAATTCGCATTTGAACCTTGCACATTTCGTCCTGTTCTCATTTGGTCCTTCTCGTTTGAACCTTCTCATAAGATCCGAATCGTGTTTTTCGCAACTGGACCCATTCTCATTTTGCCCGTTCGCCCTACGACCGAATGGCATTACTTCGGCATGCTTCTAACGTTGTTATGCCTTCGCGGCTTTGTTCATGAGCCTTACCTTGCTTGGGCCCCCAACATACCATTAGGTATATGTTATGTGTAGAGGTGCGCACTGAGAATCGTACAATGACGCGTCCTTCCCTTCCTCTAAGCAAACGAAAAAAAAAAGCGATGAACATTTATTTTGGAAACTTTGTTTGAACAGAAATAGCATACATATTAGCAGTGGTTCTCAACCATTGATGTTTCTCGAACCCCTTGTAGAAAGGCGGAGATGATGGAGGACCCCGCTCGGGGTGAGGGGAATAGAAAGGTATAGGCGATCATGATAATGATTTAATAAATAAATATAACTAATTGATAGTGTGAAGTAGACTTATCTCATTGACACACGCACGAGAGTACTCACCCAAAACTTGGAACGTTTCTTAACGACGTGAAGAAAGACAACTAATATTGTCGTGCTTGACTGATAAGACGTGGCTTCGCGGACGCCTATAGATGCCTTCTCGACCCCCATTTGAGAAACACTGCAATATAGAAGTGGTGGCATTGTCCCAGGTCGAGAGACCCCAAAAAACGTGACATTTCGGAATATGAATTGGCTGCGATAAATAGCTGGTTTTTGTCTGTTTTATTGTCAGCTAGTAGCTTTTCACGACGATCTCGACGCACTGCTAAAATCCTTGGCAGAGAGAGTATGCCTGTAGCGTGGCACACACACACACGCACGCACAAAATATATCAATGTACTTATTAATATAACCCCCCCCCCCCCCAAAAAAAAAAAAACGATTTTCGTATAGAACGAGTCAAGCGCGACGGGTCAAAGCGAGATATTTTTGAGAATGGCTGTTTTGAAAAGGGCCAGGTGAAAAGGGCGAAACGAGAACGGACTCAAATGAGGAGGGTTGAAATGCGAAGGACGAAACGGGAAAGGACCAAATGCGCCAGGTCCAAGAGAGAAGATCTTTTTGAGAATGGTTGTTTTGAGAAGGGCCAAGTGAGAAGGGCGAAACGAGAACGGGCTCAAATGATAACCTCCCTCTAATAATAACCAGAATATTCTGCTTAAGCACTCCAGGCAAGTTGTTTTTTTAATTTGCATTTACTGGTACTGTGAATTCCTTTTTTTAACCGAAGTATCGTTGGGTACAACTTTACTAGACAGGCGAGCTGGTTAATATGACATTCTACAAACCGAGATGGAGGCTTCGAAGACATACGTTTCAATTGAGACGGATGTGTTTGTCCTTCTTTGTAGCCTCCGTCTCGGGTCGTAGAATGTTTTAGCGTTGTGTGCTAACACAAGATCCGAAATATGTCCAGTTATTACTGAGAACTGATGTCAGTAAGCTGAATCGTTTTTTTTTTTTTTTTTTTTTTGTGTACAATCACAATTCGTCTTGATGCAAGGATCAGACTTGGAGGCTCATGGTGTCTGCACGGACTGTCCAAATTAAGGGCGTCTCTAGGCTTGAAAGTATACTATAGACGAGGTTTAGAATTTGTCCAGATTGGATTACTAACTGATAGAGAAGTTAAAGAAGGAGCCAGGAACTCCTTAGCTTCTGTTATACATCCTCCTCTAAGAAATCCCACCCATTATTTATGTTATCTTTTTTTTTCAGGCGACTTGTGGCAATGAACCCGCAGGAGGGGTCCCGGCAGTCGTCAAGAAAAGTTGCTCTGGTGCATCTGAAGGCGCAGGGAGCCCTCCAAGAGTTCTCGAAGTTCCAAAAGAAGTCGAAAGAAACTTCGGTGCTTGTTTAGATTAATCTTTCTTTTCTATTGTTAATATTACAATTTGTTGTATAGGCCAAGATGGTTCTTTTCGAGATGTAGCATGTCAGCATAATTTTTGGTCACATTTTTTTAGGAGACTGCTCACTTTGATATTTTTTTATGGCCGAGCTGCCCCCCAAAATATTAGCGGCATGAACTGTGTTTTTTTTTATTGTGTATCTGCTGTAGTCATTTAAAAGAAAAATAAATGTAAATATTTTTAAAGCAGCGAACTGTTCAGTCTTCTTTGCAATGGGTCCGTTGCTATGAGTTGGAACCAAAAGGACCAAGCGTGAATTTAGCTTGATAACAATTTTTTTACAAATGTTTATCTGCCTTTATCCCCGTCACTACATGTACAATGCTCTCTAAACTTGACGTAGCATGTGAACACTTTCTCATGGCATTCCTGGTTGTTCTATTGAGTATATATGTCACAGATTCATTGTTATGTTTTTAGGATAGTGCTCGCATTAGATACGACAGTTCAAATTTTTCATACATACAAGTTTGGGGAACATTTGCGCATTGCAGGTAATTTTATGTTGCAAAGACGTCCATCAAGTTGCGCCTGCAAACTGCCAGGACATCCCTGTTTTGCATGTCGCATATAAACTTTTTCAAGGAGGAGCTTGGCATGTGACATACAAAGCCCGGATGTACTCATAAATAGCGGCAGTAACATAAAATGGGGCGAGTACTATCACAAACAAGACTGAACTTTTTCCGTACGTACAAGAAATGTAACCTGTGTCGTTTTGGACGCATTGGAACATGTAATGTACTTCGTAAAAATGGTACATGTTCTGACATGGCTTGCAACAGAACATGTGCTGCTGTGTGCCACGATGGTACATTTCCTGTAGCATACAGTACTTGTTCCGTGATGATGGTGTATGGAACTTTTTGTGGCTGCCCATACAGCAACAACATGTCCCGTACTAAAGAAGTATGGAACATGTTCTGTAGTCCGGTAATACAGTACATGTTGTGGCAACAAGGTTAGCATGTATGTGTCCCATATTTTGACAGGAGTTTTTCTAACAGTGTATTTTCATGGATTAAAAAAAAATACCGGTTTGGTGCTATTTATGACATCGTTGCATGCTAGGTATCTTATGGTAGTGTGTGTTTGGCTTGTGTGTTTAAAAATATGAATGGCTCGGATGTACACATTTTTTGTTCTGAATTATTTCATCTCGCAAACCTGTTTTTTGTTGGTTTTACCACTCCAGTTTCTGTTTGGCTACCCTATTGTTACCTCTACCTCTGCTGATCACTTCTTTGCCCTGACTAGCACCTTGTGTTAATTTGGCACTGTAAAATGCTTATTTGAGTACCGTAATGTTCCGAGAAAAAAGAAAAAAAAAAAAAACACCTAAAATCGAAAGCGAATTGGACAATAGATAAAAAGTAAACTAACAGCAAGGAATACAGTTAGGTTTCATGTCCCATGATCCGGTTAGCAAAAAGTTGTACTGGTTCTTTCGGTAGGGTATGTACTGAAGTACACTGTTTCAAGATATTTTAGTTAAAAAAAAGTAACAACAAACAAACAAATCCGGCTGAATAACAAATTGTTGCTGGCACCAATCCCCTTAGAGTCATTTCATTAGTAGCCGCCAGCTTGGTAGTCATTATTAGAGTCATGTCTTCGCTTTTCTTTTTTTTTTTTAACCTTGCTTGCCGGACCTCTTTTGTGAACTTTCGTGTCGTTCGGCCAGCAAAGTATATTCGAGTGCTGTCAACTCCCCTCAGCCGCTTGATGGTGTTCCACCCAGGGTTCAATCTACAGGACTTCGAAATATTGAATTGTAAGATGTTGACGCTACTGAATGAAAAAAAAATAACAGCGTTAAATGTCGCCATTTTGTTGTTTAAAAACACTGGAGCTTGAAAGTACACACTTGGAAAAATCATGCACAACCTTTTGGGGTTGTCTTGGTTAATTTTTTTTTTTTGAATAGTTGCAAAATAATTTTAAGGTGTAGCTGATTGCGAACATGCTTTTAAATCGTGTCCCAAAAGGGGGCGTGCCACCTGCCACTTGCTTTCGGAAAAAGATTTTTCAGCCCGAAATAAAACTTTGTAAGAAAAGTGTGACAATGACACATGCGCAGAAAGAAATAACCTTCTAAAATTGCAATAAAAACAACTAAAACCTTTTTTTTTTTTAAATGTGCCCTTACCTTGTGCCAACGTTATTCGACTACCTCAGTTGTACAGCTCCCGCCGAAGGGGGTACCCCCCCCCCCCCCCCTCACTCACTTCAGTCCGCCTCCGGTCGTTCGAAGCGCCATCTAGATTTTCTTTACGACCTGGGACGCCATCTAGATACTGTGCTTCGAAACGTACGTATTCCATAGAATATACTTCAGTTACTAAAGCAGCCGTCCGGCCGGTCGAACGACGGGCGGCGAGTCGTGGTGAGTGAGGGGGGGTACTGCTCGTGCATGCAGCGTTTGTGAGCAATTCCGTAACTGAGCTAATCTAATAACGTTGCCTTGTGCTTATATACGGCTTTTTTTTCTTTACGGACAAACTTTGCGTGGAACTTTTAGAGTTCGTTTACCAGGTTTTGTCAGTGTGCAATCACTCCTATCGAATTACATGTCCAACAGATAAACGCAATGTATCCCCTATCGCCTGCACCCACAAACTATGACCGTGACTAAGCTGTCTTCGTATACCTCTGACACTGCTTCATTTAATTTTTATTTTGATGTTACGCGTGCGTTATCCCATGCTAACGATGTCTAATCAAGCTGTTAAATTTATCATTCATTTTTTTGGCCATAATACTTTATTTTACCGTACTTATGAGACTGTTCAACTCATGATGTCTTGTTATTTCGCTACTACCCGTACCCGAATGTTGCATTGGGCTCTCTACAAGTGATTGAAAAGTCCTTAAAGGGGCCCTGCAATCATATTTAATCGTCCACCTTCTTTGCGGTTTTTACGTCTCTTGGGGTTGGGGCAAGCCAGCGGGCACGGAGAGAGTAACTAAATATCAGTGCTTCATATTTTAACCGGACGACGCGGAAACCTCCTCCACCGACGGGGGCGACCCGCGGTACCGAAAGCGCGCGAAATTCGACATCTTTGGTCCTGGGCTTACTACTGGTCAGAGCCGCTAAAAGCTTCTTTTTAGTCGAAATACAAAATATAAGGGGCGCCGAACCGTTTCAATTATATGTAAAAGTAGTCTTTGTGCAGTATCTTAAATCAGAAAAGAAACAAATGCACTTTATAAAGTACGGAAACAAGAAATGACCCGTCGACATACCCGCCACCAAGCGGTGGAACATACTAGAAAGGAGTAGTGGGATCAGGCACCAACACGGAAAGGTCCCGGATGTACGCGGCGGCGCTGCGGTCGTTTACGGACTGGAGGACCCGACCGGCTCCGAGCGTTTCAAAGGCCTTCAGGGAGCAGCTTTGTCGTACGTTTTGGCCGTTTCGCGGTACGGCAGCGCGAAGTGGCTCCCATTCTGGAGTGATCTTTACCCCGTGTTTGCTGTCGTTTGTGGCCAATGAAGTGTCATGCCGAATTAGTGTTTAATCGCGTAGCAAATGCAATCCGAGCCGCCCTGGCTGCCCAGTTCATTCAGCATATCCACAACACGCTTTAGTGGCGCCCTCTCGCGCCGTCGACACGGAGTGCGGCAGCGGTGAGCGCTCGCTTAGCTCACTATCACTCCTCTAGTTCACGGCCACGGAAGCAACCAAGGGCGTCATGAGGGAGGTTATTTTTGCTTGTTTTTGTAATTTTAATTTGCCTATAACTTTTAAAATAAAGCGAAATTTGACAAAAGAAAACTTTAATGAAGTTACTACGATCAGTGCGCTCAGGTTCGGTGCTAATTAAATCCAGTAAAAAAAGTGCTTGCAGGGCCCCTTTAAAGGGGCCGTGCAATCCCATTTAAGCGTCTACATTCTTTGCGGTTTCCACATCTCTTGTGGTTTGGGTAACCCAGCGAGCAAGGAGAGTGTAACTAAATATCACTGCGTGATATTTTAAATGGAAGACGCGCAAGCCTCCTCCACCTACGATGGCGCGCCGTGGTACCGAAGGCGCGCGGCATGTGACGACATCGTGACGTTGTTGGTCCTGGCCATCTCCTGCCTTATGAATAAACAGAGCCGCTAAAAGCTTTTTTTAGTGAAAATACAAAATAAAAGTGGCGCGAACCGTTTCAATTATTTGTGAAAGTAGTTTTCGTTCAGTATTTCAGTACGGAAACAAGAAGTGACCCGTCGACATAACCGCCACCAAGCGGTGAAAAAGGCGGCGCATACTAGAAAGGGGTAGTCGGATCAGGCGCCGACGAGCGGCGAGCCTAGAAAGGTCCCGGTTGTACGCGGCGGCGCTGAGGTCGTTTGGGTCCGAGAATCCGACCGGTTCTGAGCGTTCCGAAGGCCTTCGGCGAGCAGGTTTGGGTTGCGGTTTGGCCGTTTGGCGGTTTGACAGCGCGAAGTGGCTCTCGCTCTGAATAGACTACTTGCGTAAAGCCCTGTACGAAACAGGGCGCGGGTTGCACTCTGGGAACTAGTTGGCCAGTGAGGAGACCGGCATGCTTTCGGTTTCAATCGAGACGTCGACAAGGTATTATACACAGAACGTGGACAATTAACGGCCGTTATCCCATGTTTTCTGGTCCCGAGAGCGTCATTTGTGGTCTCTAAACTAACATAAATGGCCAGACCTCGAAGCTTTAGCACAAGCCCGAGACGTATAGTTTGTCTTAACGCATGTGTCGTATTTAAATTTTTCGCAAGTTCTTTACACACTATTGAGATGGCCCCACTGTTCCACCATTGCGCCGTGTATTCAGGGTTGCGTCCCCGTGGCGCCCTACCCCCATGTTTGTTTACCGTTAATAAAGAGAGTTACGCTTCAACCACCGACCGCATCGGACGTGTCTCTCTATCCTCCCGGGGCTCCCGCGCCCGGCTCGCCGGTCACAACTTCGGCATGTGAGACCCCTCGTTTTTCCGCAGGTTCACGCAGGCGCTGCTCTTCGTTATTTTCTGGCGTGTCCGCATTTTCTTTTTATCACAACATTTTGGCGACGAGGGATTACTACAACATGCTTGTTCTATTTTTCTACTTGAGCCTCTCTGTTAGCGTTTCGAGGTATGTGGACGAGCCAGTGCTAGGAATCTCGACACTGCGAAGCTCGGGGATCTTGCTTGTGTACAAATCAACAAGCTGTCGCAACCATTAGGTATACATAAATTGAGCTCACGCCTTCACATTGGTGTTGTTGATCAGAAAGATTGTTTGTTTCATGCGTACATAGACGAAATATAACTTTTTGCGATTACTATTTTTCTTAATACGCCTGAGTACGCGAGGTAAAACTCGGAGACGCCATTGAAAAGCTCAATTTTAACACTTGTTATCTCTTATCTCTACTGTTATCTCCATCGCGAAACTCAATCGTGACATTTTGACGTTACCGCGAAATTTATTATTTCACCAGCATAGCTCGAACTCCATCCGAATCCGTAGGGAAAAACTCAATCGCAACGTCACATCACGTGACCAAAAGGGCAGCCAATCAGCGACCGATTGAGTTAACGTCATCGTTGAGTTTGCGATCTAGCATAGACAGACTGGCCGCCCGCATCACACAGCCTATCCAGAACATGCTTCAGTGGCGCCCTCTCGAGCCGTCGACACGGAGTGCGGCAGCCAGGGGGTAAAGGTGGGTGAGGAGGAGTGGAAAATCCCGTGCGCCGACATCGTCGACATCCTGGGTCTCGAGTGAAAGATCAGGAAAGAGAGCGACAGAATACGAGAGAAAGAAACCAATGTTGCCAGCTGAAGGACGACAGTCGCAATGGTAATCGCGAAGACTGGAAACCCTCAGCAATATAAACAGTGATCATTTAACGTTGTAAACAAAATTCTGAGCTATTCTAACGCTTATAAAAAACAGTGTACCCATTCTGCTGCATTAACTTCCCTTCTGTCGAAATCTCGGAAATCTGGTGTTTGCTCGGTTTCGTATTCCTGAGACGCGCCCCCTCGCGCCCCACCCGCGAGAACGGTTATCTGGTTTAGTTTAGCGTTGACGCGAGGCCGTACATCTGCGCGCTATGCAAAAAGAAAGCGAAAGGAACGCGAATATCTTTCCACCCGTAAGTTCGCGGATTGTTGAAGTTAATGAAACTGCTCTGATGATATAATTATATTCGTGAAATCGAAGGCAATCGGTAACAATGTGTGAGACCCCGAGGGTCTGCCTGCATACTCCGCCGCTTGCGGCAGTCGGAATACATGGAAAAATGGCGGACCGTTTCCTCTAGAGCTAGTATGTATGATCTCTATGGCGGCAGCAGTGAGCTCTCGCTGAACTCACTAGCCCTCCTCTAGTACCCGGCCACTCAAGCCACGACCAAGAACGTCATGAAGGTTATTTTTTGCGTGTTTTTGTAATTTTAATTCACCTATAGGTGGTATTCACTGAGAATGCAGGTTCGATTCTGCAGGGAGCGCCACCGTCGATCCGCCATCTTCGAGGTCGCGGTTTGACAGGCGTATGCGGTTGTACTTTGGTAGTGTGTGCTAATTTCCTGTAGTTAAAGAAGCTTCGTTGAAGAAAAGAGAGAAAAAGGTTTATCTCGGGGACGGGCCGTTTTAGTTTCCTTGTTGCCGCCGAGTACCGTGTGTAAAGGCTGAACCGTATGTAAGCAATTCAGCGAGCGACGGGACGAGACGGCGCCAGCGACGCGACAAGCGACGACGACCCGTTTCGTTGTCACTCGGTCAGTCGCGGGACGAGGCAAACCGCATAAAACGACGGGAGCAAGCGACCAAAGCAATTAGCGACGTTTTCTAGAGATCCAAAAGCCGAGCGACGCGACGACCGACCGTGAGAAATCTCCGTCTCTCGTCGCCGACTCCCGTCGCTATCGCCGTCGCTCGCTAAATCCCTTCCATGCGGCTCACCCTTGACTGTCGCTCGTCGCGTAGCTCGGTTTTGGGATTTCTAGAAAACTTAGCGCTCATCGCCTTGGTCGTGCTCCCGTCTCTTTCATGCGGTTTGCTTCGTCGCGCGAATGACCGAGCGGCAGCAAAGCGGCAGCGAAGCGGGTCACCGTCGCTTGTCTCGCCGCTCGCCAAATCGCTTACATGGGGTTTTTAAATCGCTAGGGCTAATGAAAATAGCGCCGCATTTTTCATAAGCTGCGCACTCTGTGAGCCGCACATATGTTTCTGCACAGGAACGAACACCAAAGGCACGACGTATGTACGACACAGAGGCGATGGAGCAACACGGTTACAGGGCCGTAGTGCAGAAAATCCGGTAGAAAAAAAAAGCAATAAGGATAACTAGCAAAACAAAACAAAGACTAATCACACCGTGTTAGAAAAGCACCAAAGTAGAAAAATCAGTTCTTGCAAGAGCTACCGCCGTGGGCATGGCGCGCGACACGGAGCGCTTCATGGAGCCGAGGGAGCAACGCGGCCGCGGTGAACGAGTCCGATAGCGACAAAAACGAACTAGAACACACAAAAAATACTCCTATACGGCGCTTGAAAAGCACCAGAGTATAAGAATAACCCTTAGTTTTAGTCAAAAATACCCTTCGAAGTTGTAAAATGCTGCTAAACCACACTGAAAGGTCCGGCCAGACGACACCCGCGATAGAGAGACCTCGAAGGTGGCGACTGTCGTGGGCGATGCCAGCGAACCTAGCGAGTGACGTCAAGTGAATGTCACCTATAGCTTTTTAAATTCGTGAAAAGAAAAGCTTTATTAAGTTACTACGTTCAGTGCGCTCAGGTTGGGTGCAAATTAAAAACCAGCCAAAAGTCGTTGCAGAGTCCCTTTATGTAAAATTAATAAAAAAAAAACAAAAAAAAAAAACAAACAATTCAAGTCCATATTGCCGCGTGCGCATTTAGCCAAGTAGGCAGCTTGGCTACCTCCACGTGGCGAGCCGGAGTCAGCCTCGTTCAGCGTTCGGCACGCGGAGCCCCTTATGTACACGCTTCTGGAACAATCGGCATAAAAGGTTCGACGCGTAAAACATTCCAATCTTGAGTAAGCAACGACATTCTGAACGCGACATTACAGAAATAATGAAAAGGCGCGTCCGCTGAAAAGGCATGGAACCCCGGCCCTTTGGGTGGGAGTTCAGCAGGATGACCATTCAGCCATGGGCGCACTGCTTACTTAGCGAGCTGCGCGCGCGGCATTAAAATTGCTCAAGAGTACCCACCTGTTCCTTTTCTCATGGGTCAGATTTAAAAGCGAGGCCTGAAGGGTTATAGCTGCTGTCTAGGAATGTAGCAATCCAGCTCAGATTCGAGATCAATCAAGTTTGACCTTTCCTCCTAACCTTTAAGGGAGGGTTGTTAAAACATTTGACTAAAGTTGGACTACAAAGCGGTACTCGCACCCCAATGCATATCACATGACGAAAGCGCTGCACTTTTGCAGTGGAGCGCATTGCCGTCAGCGTTGTGGCTTTGCGGAAGGAATGCCGAAACGGTACAAAAAATTGACGTTTGGTGGCGGATCCGTTTGCTTATAAAATATTTTGTTGGTAAAAATCGCTTTGCCAAGTGTACGAACCTCTAATTGTCTGCGTTGGTATCAAAGAAAAAATTAAAAGACCTTTAAAAAATTGTTTTAATGCGAAACTAGAGCGGAACACTTAAGGGGTAGAGGGGAGCGTACGGAAGGAAGGGTATGCCCCTCCATCTCCTGCTTACCCTTTCCTCCTCCTTCTTTCCACCTCCTCCTCCGTACCCTCCCTCCTCCTCCTGCGTACACTCCCATCCTCCCCCTCCACCCAGTTTCCCCCCTAAATTTAGTTGAGAAATGGACGCGGGGAATTGAATTGCGGTTGAGCTCACGTGGCGCCAATTTTCCCGCTAAATCTAGCTGAGAAATTGAATTTGTCCGCTAAATCTAGTGGAGAAACTGAATTCGTCCGCTAAATCTAGCGGAGCAACTGAATTTCACCGCTAAATTTAGCGGGGAATCGAAGTCATGTTGAGGTCACTTGACGTCGATTTCCCCGCTAAATTTAGCGTGGTTACGCCGACGCCGCGAAACACGGAAACGGGTGCCTAGGAGCTGCGCTCGAAAAGTCACCAAATTCAACTGCTCAGGCATCTTCGAAGGGCCTTGGCTCTCGCCGTTCGTCGCTCCACATGGTGCACGGGAAGAGGGCGTCTACTACACGGACGCTACGAGGTACGATAGGGATGCCATGGCCGCAGCCGTGGTTGACAAGCAAGGGAAGATCGTTGCGAGCTGCAGTGTCCGGACGACAGAACCGGAGGCAGCCGAGGAAATGGCCATTGCTCTGGCACTCAAGCTGCACGACGCTAAAATCATTGTCAGCGATTCACAGATGGCGATTCCCCAATACGCCAAGGGACGGATCTCGCTGGTTACGCTTCGCGTACTGTACTCTTAGAAAAAAGGGTATGGATAGTCCTCCCTTAGGGGAGGAACGGTCTTGTAACCTATGTTCCTTTAGACGGGGAGAAACTTTCGTCCCTGAAGCAGGGGAGCAAAGTTCCTCCGTCGCTTGCATCTCAATATGGCGGCCCCGAATCCAGCAAATCGAGCCCAATAAGGCTTGACGAGGACGCTACGTCCCTTGTACCGGACGAGAGCAGCAGCAAATAAAAGCGTAACACGAGCTTTCCGCAAACTGTGTTTATTTCCGAAGCCAGATTCCCCCCCCCAGGTACATAAAATTGCGTTTCGAAAGCAGTTACTCAGTCTTCTCGTCGACAGCACTGCGATGTTAAACGGAGATAACCGATACCCAGTTACTTCGCGCACTTTGCGTCTTACCTTTGGTGTTCCTCGAGTCAGAATTCCTTCGTCAACCGCACATCACGGAGAAGGGGAAACTCAATCCGCGAAACCAAAAGCCGCTCTCGAAAGAACAAACTCAAAGCCGCTGTTTATCGCGTAGCGTGAAAGAAGGTTAAATTGCTAGCCACCAGATGGCGGGGTCAAGCAGAGTAATTGCAAGTAGCTAAGTTAAGGGCGCTAGATACCGCCCAATTCATCTTCTACAAAAAATAATTTGCTTCTCTCAGGCCACTACTGCGCCCGGGGGCCCCCCTATACACACATTACAAGCCCCAGGTGAACATACATTGAGCACATAAACGGCACACACAAATATCAATACAACGGAACACCACACTAACCCGAACACTATACCCGTGCGTTGCGTTTCCGTCTTTTATACTGGTCGTTTTGAACGTACGGAACTTTTCGATGACTCCCTAAGCAATAAAAAATATTCCCAGCATGTTGATTTTTTTTCCCAGCAATGTCATACCTCTGAGAGTATTTCGAATGGCTCAGGGGATGAATCTCTTATTAAAAAGTAAACGCTGGATCATGCATTAATTATTTGAAAGCCAATAAATCAAGCCGCTCCAATGCGGTTCGAAGCCATGAGTTTGTTTCCCCACACGGCACGTCATAGCCTGTATTTCTATTGGTTTTTCTATTTGCGTTGTTCGCGCAAAACTGCAATTTCCGTCTTGAATTAATCTCTGTAGAGCGGATATCCACTCAGCTGGAAGTGATGCTTCACGGGCTGAGAAATCGCTTTTCGATCAACTTGAATGCAGTCAAAGCCGCGACTTGCGGCAGGTGTTAAGTGTACGGAGCTACGCCGTGGCGAGCCCGAAAACTTCTTGCGCTCATCCCAGCGCGCCACGGAGGGCAGTTTCTCCAGGAACCGTAGTATATTTAAACAGCAAAATAAAGGGTAGCTTTTTTTTTTCTCTCGATTTTAACTACTATTGTTTTTTAATGCCGAAATTCCATACTGTAAATACACGTACTTTCCGTCACAATTTCGTACTGTTCAGTCCTTGCCCCAGAGCGCAATCGCTCTCGGGGACGAGACAATTCCGACAGTCACATTGGCCACTGTACGATAGGAGCTTCTACTGTTCAGACCAGCGTTCCAACGTGACTATCCGCACGTTGATCGATTTCACGTAATCCCTCAAGTGGTATTAAACTTTTTAAAAGCGGAATGTCAACCTGCGACACCCCGCCCCCTCCGATCACGGCCCGACCAGCGGCATCAATGCCCAACAGTTTACGATCTCATCTTCTTGTTACACCACTGATACGCGAACACACGGTCACATCGGCGATAATTCCTGTCTTCTATTCACAACCCACAACACTGCCATCACTAGTGATGGGACGAATCTTTATCCAAATCAAGATTCGGAGCCGAATCTGCAGATTCGGAAAGATTCGGAAGAGTAGCCGAATCTCAAGCGATTCGGAAAAGTTCGGAAAGATTCGGAGCGTTGCCATGGTTGCCCAATCACATTGATGTGTGTTTCAACTTTTTTGTGATATTAAATTCACTAAATTCTACAAAGTACACGAAATATTATTGTAATATAATATCACAGTAATAAATTAAATGTTCCACTTTGTTTATATTATTTTGGATGTTTATCGAGAACGGTAGCCAGACATCGCGGGAAAGTTGGTTTCGGTTCTGGATTACGACCCAAATAGGCATGCTTGATGCACGCACGTGGAAATACAAGCGCATGTTTTCATCGCCGCAAGAGATCGATGCCGTAAGTGCTGTTCCGTACAGACACATTTCGTGCCGATAATTACTGTCAGTGTGGCACACACCACACACGTGAGTATGTTCGATTCGATTATCTCCAACGATCGAGTATCCACTGAGGTATTGCTATCGGAACACGGGAAACAATCTGAAACTTCGTTAATGCATGCTATCCGATTTAGTTAGTGTCTGTTTCCGAACAATGAAGTTGCGTTGGACATCCCCATATTGTGTTTCTTTTTCATCAAATAAAGTTCACGTATACAAAACTTGCTGCCGAAAACGGAGAAACGACAGTGCGACGTTTTTCTTCGCAGCCGGTATCTCGCTCTTTGCAGGTACAGACATACGCAGCTCTAGAGAAGGAGACTAATCATTTCCTTGGCTGAATATATATTTATTTTTCGTTGCGCCACATTACGTATAATACACAGCGTTTCGCTAAATTTTACCGATCACCGCAAAACCGCACAGAAAGCGAGACCGTGCATTGGTTAGGCCTACGCCAACCACACCGATCAGCTCAGCTGGACCTGGGCGCGTGCCAGGGTCTAGAGTGACAGTACAGTACATACCATACGTTGAAATAAACAAGACGAAATCTGGTTATATGCAGTAACAGTAGCTAGAAAAGCACAACTGACCACATTCGCGAGGTTTACGACAAGGTTCATGCTGCCACCTGCAACCAGAGACGATTCGGACGAATCTCCGAATCTGCCGAATATTTGTCGTGGGAAGTTCGGAAATTTCCGAATCTGTCCGAATCCGAATCTCGGGTGATTCGTCCCATCACTAGCCATCACGATGTTGCAGCTATGTTGCTGACACGCACAAACACAGAACCACGTTGAACGCCGGTTGCACTCGGCATCGGAAAACAGAACCGAACTCCGGGGGGAAGGCACCCAGGCAGACGGCAGCAAAACCTGCCCGTCTTGGACGCAGTTCCTGCGGTTTCCATAACGTCGAAAACGTCGACACAGTTCCGCGTGGTTTCGCTACTGTAGTTCCGTGCCGCGTGAGTCCCGCAATCCGGAGACGGCCATCCCCCAGTGTACGTGGCGCTACTGGCACTGCTCCGGAACTTCGCTGTTTCTAGCGGCTTCGTTTGCTCGTTTGATAAAATTAGTGATAAAAACGTCAACGCAAGCGAAATGTTCTGCACGGTTAGACTAGAAGACGGAATCACAGGCGGCCTTTGCTGCCGCTGAAGCTCAATCAACTCAACAGCTATTTATTAAACAACGTGCGCGACCTGCTCGAAAAACGAAACCGAAAGACGATGAGTCGGGAGGGCGAAAGCTTTCTCCCGTCTGCCTGGAGAAGGAGAAAAACGTTTCGTTCCTCCTCTTTCCTCGTGTCCGCTCGGGGGCGCGTCGGTAGAAGGGAGGAAGACGCGCTGTTGCTACTTTTTTCCTCCTTTTTTCTTAGAGTGTGGGTGATCCTGAAAAGACTGCGAAGGTGCAGCTGATCTGGACTCCAGCACACTCGTCGCTCCCCGGCAACGAGGAGGCTCACGACGTGGCCTGAGGTCTCACTCGCCGGGCCCGAGCAACGTCGGACCCCTCCATCGAATCGTTGACGGGCGGCGACAGACTGGTTACGTTCCGAGACATCCTCGATCACTACGCCGGCGAAAGGATGCGCTACCCTTCGGTGCATCCCTCGCTGGACAAAAGACAAGCGGTAGCTTGGTGGCGACTACAGACAGGCACCTACCCTAGTCCTGCCCAGCTCAGCCGATGGTATCCGAATCGCTACAAGAGAAACTGCCAGCTATGCGGTGCAAAAGCGACTCTTCGCCACATTGTTTGGGAATGCAGCCGGCTCGACCGCAAAGCCCAGCCACTACTAAAAAAGATCACCAACAAAGAGAGCTGGGAAGCTCTTCTTCTCTGCACCGACCTTAAGGTGCAGGAGCAAGTCGTCCGACTGGCCGAGGACGCCGCTGGAGTCCAAGGGATTCTGGCCGTCGCCTAAGGGGTGGTTGGGAGAGGACTCCTATATGGGTCTCCGACCAATCGCTTAGTCTTTCTGGGCGCAATTAAAGGTTGCCTCCTCCTCCTCCTCAGGCATCTCGTCCGCGTGAACTACGAGCAAGGAGTAGCCAAATACTTATATAGGGCAATGCAAGAATACTCCCTTAGAGTGCATCGAAAAAGACAAAGGAGATCCACTGAAACACTCTTGGCGGCTTCAGCGGTACCGTCTGCGTATCCTCGACCCCACCAAGTGCACCGCATCACTAGGCGTCTGGCGACGAGAGGAGGAAAGCTGTGGGTAGGATAGAGAGGCGCGCCAAATAGACCACACCACAAGGGCATGGTTTATGGCGCGGCCGTCGTTCTACCCAATGGAAATGAAGTGTGTGTCCGGTATTCCCCCTAGCTAAGCGTTTGGTGTATCGCTCGCCGATGACATTGTACACATCCCTTGCCGGAGTTCTCGCGCGTAGAAATTGGAAGACCGGCTTGTGGCTGCCTGGCGGAGGAGGGGTGCAGCATTTTTCGGTATGTTGTTCCGCATTATCTAACTAAATCAATAAAATATGATGCCGGCTTTGATACGAATTTTAAATGTTAGCATTGAGGCCGAGCGACACCGCTCACCTTTGTCGAATTTTATCAAAAGTTCTAAGGTTTGCCGAACCTTCGGTTTAGCATAAAGTTTGCCGCATCCTTAGTTACTTTGGTGACTGGCAATACTGTGATGTGTACAACGAAGATTGTTGACCGGCTCGTGTCTCTGCTCTCTGTGCAGCTCTGCAACTTCCTGGAGTGCAGCCACCTGTACGAGCAGGTAGAGGCCACCAAAGAGCTGTGCGAGTACGTGACCAACCTGACGTGTCTGGGGCCCGGCCTGGGAGAGTACATGCTCGACAAGGAGACCCTGTGTGACTGAGCCCAACACTCTGTGGCTCCTTCACAGTTGCTAGGGCAGCTGCTGGTTTCCAATAAATAGTTGCAGACGACCCTCGATCCTGCCTGTCTCTAGCCAAGGACGGAGAGCTCTGGCAATTTGCAAATATCTCGAAAAAGCCGCATACCACCTAAGCGAGAGCAACACGGTAGCACGGTTGCTGAACAACATAGGTAACGCCTCAGTGCTAGGTTTTCTATCTCGCACACCGGAGGCTGAGTTCTAAAATCACAAAATATTAAATCTACTCTGTTTTCCATTCCTGGATAACATTGGTCTTCCTCACACTAATCAATTTTTTACCACGTCTGCGGGCTAGTGGGCCTTGAGACTGGGGCAGTTAATTCGCAATAGAGTTTAAGTTTATTGTTTCGGACCATGTCCGAACGCGTCCTCGAAATAAGGCTGCACGAAGCCGCGGCGTTAGTAGTTTCTAAAGGTTTCTTCTTTGTCCGAAGCCTCCGACGATGCCGGTGAAAGAGCTACAGTTTCTTCAGATGCGTCGTGGCACCAGGTGTTTTCGGCTTGCTTCGGAGTAATGGCGCGTCGACGGCCTTCGGGCTGACGCCTTGTTTCCCGAGCAGGAAAAATATCTCCTCGTACATGTCGTACACTTGCATCATCAGCACACACTGCGCAATGGACAGAACAGGCGGTTAAACTGGCCCAAGACAGTGGTGAAAGGGTGGAGCTGCGATTTCTAATTCTCGCATGTTTTCGTGCCAATTAATATACTATCATCACTGACTATGAGAGTGTGGAAGTGTGGAGCTTCAGTTCTCCCTCCTCCAGCATGAGCTTCTTATTTTCGACAGTGATTCCGTGTCTAGTGCTGCACGCACGCACACAGCCGAAGCGCCGAAGAAGGCGTGGAACACGCGCTGAAGGGCCAGGCGTTCGAAAGGCGAAACCAGGCACTATCACTCTCTCCGCTACTATAATGACTTTCACATTGCACACACTGGCCTGTACACCGAATGTGGTAGATAACAGCAACCTTTAAAACAATGTTTTTTCCCTTTAATTCGCTTTTAGCAACTTAATACAGGATGATGTGATGTCAAGATATCGGCGATGCTGGAGCTTCCGTCAAGTGTGAATGCGGCATTCACACTCGACGGCTTTGAAATGAATGAATGAATTGTATCATACTTCTGTTTTGGCTTTTTTATATTGTCCGAATTCTGATAACAACCCCCCCCCCCCCCCCCCCCCTTTATGTAATGCTCTTAACGGGCCCTTGAAGTGAAATAAATAAATGAATGAATGAATTGTTGGGCATTCGCGGAGGGTCTCTAAAATATTCCAACGTCCAAATTATCTTTTCCGGATAAATGATCCGTTCTAAACCCTCACTCTTTCTCTGCCTCTGTAGACTGCCAGCAAGTAAGAACTTTGGGGCCCGATGTTATTTTGACTTTAATGAACGTGTGGTTGGGCGTTTCACTCGACGTCTCTCGGACATCGCATATTCGCGTGGACTTCCTGATGGCGTGCTGTGGTGCGAGCGAGCACGCGCAATGTTGAGGCTGCCAATGGTACACCTTCACGAGCATGATGCAGATGCTTGGGTACGAAGAAGCTCAGCAACTGAAACTGGTTCGCGGGGGCTTTGAAGCCGGGGTCACACTGCTCATGCTTCATAGAAAAGACAGTCTGGAAACATGAATCACCGCAATATCCGTGGTTCAAATGGGGGTGTGCCAAGGTTCTCCTTGCACTGATTGTCATCATCATCATTTATTTTCCGTGAGGGCGCGTGGGGCATTATACAAGGGGTGGCAATAGAACAAAAACAAATAGAACAGTAAACACTATTATAACACTATGAGCTAGCTAGGTAGGTTAGATAAAGAGGGGGTAATGACTTCAACAAATTTAGTAGTGTCATTAATAGAAACGATGTTATGAGGTAGTGAATTCCAATCCTCAATGGCCAATGGTAGTGTGGTAGTCTGGTGAGAAACAGTTGATGATTGAATCGGACGTAATTTACATAAGTGATCTAGACGCGGGAAATTACGATGGGGAGGTGATAGCAGTGATTCTTTGAGGTGGCTGTTGTGATAAAAAATTCGATGGAGGAGAGAAAGGCGTGATACTCGGCGGCGAAGGGAAAGTGAATGAAGGTTAGCTGATTGGCGTAATCCTGATATGCTGGTATATGGTGAGGAGTTGTTATAAATAAAACGAAGGGCTCTGTTTTGGACCAATTCTAGATTATTTGCGATTTAGGACAGCCATGGGGACCATATAGATGAGGCGTATTCTAAATTTGATCTTATAAGAACTCTAGTCATTTTACGGAGGGTGTAGCAATTGTTTGAGGTTACGGCGCAAATGTCCGAGAGAACGGTTAGTATCAGAAATAACAGAAGTTATGTGAGTAGCCCATGATAGGCCAGAGGTGAGAAGAACACCCAGGTATTTATGAGATGAGCATGTTATTACTTGAGTGTTAGAAAGGTAATACGAAAATGGTGTGGCACGCGAACTGTGGGAAAATAATAGGGATCTACATTTATTGAAGTTTAACGTCATCTGCCGTTTTTCACACCAATGGATTACAGACTCTAGGTCTTCATGGAGAGCATGATGATCGTGGTATGAAATAATGTGTCGGTAAATGGCACAATTGTCGGCGAACAGGCGCCCAGAAGAAGCGATATTAAGGTGGAGATCATTGATATAGATTAGGAACAGGAGGGGGCCAAGTACGGATCCCTGAGGCACACCTGACATTACGGTAGATGTGGGAGATTTTACGTTGTTAACGGAAAAATATTGCTTACGGTTAATTAGGAATTCAGAAATCCACTTAACAACAGAAGGATGAATATTAATATCGTTAAGCTTTGTTAAAAGACGTTGGTGGGGTTCTTTGTCCAATGCTTTGGAGAAGTCAATAAAAATGGCGTTGGTCTGAATATTCGAATCGAAGCTTGAATAAATATCAGTAAGGAAGGCGGTTAGCTGGGTTTCACAAGAGTAAGATTTACAAAATTCGTGCTGATGTTCAAAAAGAAGCTTATCAGGGTCAAGAAAGTTTATTATATTTGAGTAAAGTATGCTCCATGAGCTTAGATGGAATACTGGTGAGAGAGATGAGACGGTAATTACTTATTAGTTGGTGATCACCAGTTTTGTGAACAGGTATTACGCTAGCTGGTTTCCAGTCACGTGGAACTATGGAAAGCGTGAGCGACTGTGAGAATATGTCACATAGGAAAACAGAGGAAATGTGTTTAGTGTTTATTAATTAATACCTTCGAGTTAATTTGGTCGTCTTCAGAGCTCGAGGAGACCTTTAGGTTTTCTATATCTTTCAATGCGTATTGTCATACGACATTTGAAGCACGGATCTCTCGGTGACTCGCGTTGGAGTCTGTATGCAGACTGTATTTTGTATGATGTAGAAGCAGTGCGACCCCGCCTTTGGTTTAACTAAAACGTTGTCAGTACTACTCTTGCAGGTTAAGAAAATCAGGGCAATCTCCTTTCACAAAGCCTTCCCCACTTTCTATTTTAACGAGTGAACGCTGGAAAGAAGGTGAGTAGACTCTCCTCCCCTTTTATGTTCGCTGGCTAATGTGGAAAGAGTGGAGGGCTTTAATAAGCTTTTCCCACTTAATCTGCAACAGAAGAGAATATATTTCCCGAAAACATTGAAATGAAAAATTATGTCTACGTGTCGGTTCTTACATTAATGTTATTTAGGCGTAAAACAAATCTTTCGGGAATGGTGCTTTTAAGGCATACTTAAAGGGGCGGTTCAACAATTTGCGGACTTTGGCTAATTAATTGCGGGAATTGATCCCGGCCACATATAAAACGTAGGACTGAAAACTATTCTTTCCTGCGTGCCCTAGTTTTCACAAAAAAAAAATAAAAAAATTGGAACCTCTGGCAGCCCTCAACTCAACATTGAAGCGGTACCAGCTTCGCCTGTGACGTCATTTGGAGTGGCGTTGGTTTCCGGTTGGGTACTTCTGGCTTCCGTTTCCCCAGCGCTCGCCGGCTCGCCTGGCCTCGCCGCTCTCCCGCTCTCCCGCTCTCCCGCCGATTCCCGACCCACATGGCGGCATGGGCGGACGGCCTGAGCGACGTCGAGCGCAAGATACTTCCGACGCGGCGGGCAGTCGAAGTCGAAGTCGAGGTCGAGACACCAGGAACAATGACGATACCACGATACTACGGACCACGACCAACACACTCCGTCGAGCGAGGGAAAGACGAAACGTCCGCGTTGCTCGTATAGCCGCCGTAGGCGCCTCGGGCGCCGACGGATGACGGCGACGGCAGATTTTGTTGACTTGCGGTGGATGGCGCCACAAATAATTCATACCCTTTTAGCGGCAATATTAGGCTTTTGAAGCGTTTCTGCATGCCTAAACAACAAGATTTTTTTAACTTAACCTTAAATCAAGCTTACAATTGCCTAACACTATAACTTACAAAAACCACTCCGAATGACGTCACACGACAGGTTCCATTTGCGGCCACCATGTGGCCGCAGGTTGGGAAAAAAAGCGTTTTTTTATTTTACGATTACGCAGCGAAATAGAGGTATTTTGGCATATGGTGGCACATTTTCCCTTACTTATGCCGAAGTAAACAATATAAAAAATACAAGCTGCACATTCGTTCAGTGTTAAAATCATTGCACCGCCCCTTTAAGATTGATGTACACATGACAGATGTTAACATTTCACCGCATCCCAGACTCGGAGGTTCACTCTTTTACTAAGAGTGGAGAGAGTGCGCAACCTCATTTGTACTCGTTTGTTTTCCTTTCGTTTTTTGTACCTTCGAAGTTTGGGAGAAGTTAGGCTTCCATCAATGTATTTCTTGAAGAATACTGCGGTCGGCTTTAAAAAAAAGTTAAAATTTTCAACAATCTACAACTTTGATAGTTTGCATAACCATTGAATGCCCGTAGCCCCTGTATATTCATCGAATATGACTATAATGTGTGGTGTGCCACTGGTTAGGACGATTAATCGAAACTATAGGGTTGAATTCTTCATAGCGACATACTAAGAGCGACGTCCGGCCCATAGTAATTGGCAACTTGCTTACTCGTTTTTATCCTCAGCTTCACTTAGATATTCCAGCTAAAATATTGTGATCCTATTATATGCATTTTTTATTTTATGTTCGAGCTTTTTGGGGAAGTCGCCTTCAAATTAAAATTTATGCACTGGTCAAATACTTGCAGATTATATTTAGAGCTCATAAGTTGATAAGAAAACAAAACTTGTACGGGTCACTTCAAAACAAATATTTAGATGCCTCGAGAATGGACACTACAACTACCACCTGGGCTGTAATAATTGAGCAACGATTGACCGATTTTGTGACATGTTCAGCTGAAGAGAAGAATCTATATTATAGAACGCTATGTTAATGCTGTCATGTTTTTAAGCTTTACAGATTTGTTAAAAAAAAAACCGCTACACCTATGCGGTTGGTGCAGGTGAGTTATACGGCCAGGGGGACGTACTGTAGAAGGTTCATCAAAGCGATCAGTAGGCTAAGTAAAATTTGTTAATTAACTTTTTAATTAGTGAAGCTAGACATATGGTTCCAACTAGAAACTTGCACAGCCTAATCGAAAACCACTGAATTAGTAATGATCAGAAAGAAAGACTGATCGTGGTGAGAAGCGCACCAGTACGCCAAAGTTACCCCTCGTGCAGCAGGTGCAAAACTACCGGTGCGATAAGGCGACCGCGGGAGTTTTCCGTCTCTTATCAGAGCCCCAGCCTTGTACGCGTTTCACGAGTGGTACATTTGACGCACTACTGTCACGAATGAAAAAATGGTGAAGCAGCACAACACTGAAGAAACTAAACGTTTAATTGGGCGAACTTGTGCCCATATACAAAATAGAAGAAGGTTAGCCTGGCAGGCGTAGATGTCGTCGAAACAGCAGGATCGAGCGCTGGGGCGATACTGCCTCCTGCTCGCCACGCGGAGCCCTTTATGTACACGCGTGGGCTTCTGGAACAATTGGCGTAGAAGGTTTGGCGCGTAGAACATTCGGACCTCGAATAAGCAACAGGGCTCTCGAATTCACCAAAACGTGACATTTCCAGAAATAAAACGTTCGAGGTACACTTAAGCACTTCTTATGAGTTTTGAATGCGAAAGCATGCAAGCCGTTCCTCCGCTTCCTTATTTCGTCTGCAGCGTAATTAGGGAGTTGTAGTAGAGCATTTTTCTCCTCCGCTACGGAATCCCTGAAGAAAACGCCGCAGCTGCGCATGCGCGCTGCCAGCCTTATCTGCACAGTTCAAGGTCTTGTGGCGGATTACGGAGCGCTATCCGCGTGCTTAGCGGGCTGCGGAAACGGTCTACTACAGTTCCCCATTATGTCGACGGTCGAGTGCGCTGCTCTCCCCTCCACGCTGACCTTGGGCGTGGAGCGGCGGAGCCGCTGCCTCGCTAGGCAGCGGCTCCGCTGAAACACTCTAACCAAAGTTTTGCTTTTTTTTTAAAAGTAAGGTTGTGGTCATTTAGACTACAACCTTACTGCTGAACTTCTTCCCGGGCAATCTCGGCGACTGAGGGCGAATCCGGGCTTGCGGCAGCAGGAATAAGCTTCTTGATTTCCTCCCGCACGACGTCCCGGATAATCTCGCGGAGGTCCGGGCCGTTGCAGCCGGAAGTCGAGAAGGCAGCGACGCCGGGAAGCCATGCCTCGCGGACACGCAGCGCCATAGGGAGGCCCTATTTGAAACTGACGCGCGGCGGCTTCGTATCACTGCCATTTTGCGTGGCTTTCTGCGTGGTTTCAAAGTTGGGATACCTCGGATCGCGGCTTCGGGCATTTATCGGCGTTTGGCGTCGCTGATGACGTCGGCTCGCTCCATGGGACAGTTCTTTCGCATTCAAAAGGTGCGTCCACATCCAGGCATCGAACCTCGGCCCTTTGCGTGGGAGCCAATCGCGATGACCATTCGGCCACGGGCGCGCTTGCTCGGAGACGCGCGTGACACTAGTACGCTTCACACGCGATCAAAGTATTTCCAAAAATATTTGACTTATTAGTTTTGGATGATGATCACCAAGTTTCTACTTGGAACCATATTTGCATTTTCACTAATAAAAAAAGCGGATTAACAAATCTTACTTCATTAGCCAACTGATCGTTACGATTAGCCCCATATACTATGTTCCGTGGCCTAACCCGTCCAACTGCACCCCACAAATCGCATGAGTGTAGCTTTCACGGCTTTTTAAAACAAATCTGTAAAGCTTAAAAAAAAAAAAACACCCTGTATCTAAGCCATGCTGAAACACTCTAACCAAAGTTTTGCTTTTTTTTTTTAAAGTAAGGTTGTGGTCATTTAGACTACAACCTTACTGCTGAACTTCTTCCCGGGCAATCTCGGCGACTGAGGGCGAATCCGGGCTTGCGGCAGCAGGAATAAGCTTCTTGATTTCCTCCCGCACGACGTCCCGGATAATCTCGCGGAGGTCCGGGCCGTTGCAGCCGGAAGTCGAGAAGGCAGCGACGCCGGGAAGTCACTGGTAATGGGAGGCCCGTGCTTGAAGGGCACGTTCGATGTTTGTGGCTTCCTTGACAAAATCTTCGACAGTGGCTGGGGAGTTGCGGGCAAGGCCACCGAATGTCATCCTTTACGCCTCGCATCAGGATCCGAAGCTTGTTTTCGTCGGTGGCTTGAGGGTCGGCGCGAGCGACCAGGCGCCAAACATCCTCGACGAATCTGGTAATAGTTTCGTTTGGTCCCTGTGTTCTCATTCGACGAAGGTCCTCGGCCTTCTCCCTTCGATATTGGTTGGCGAATGTGCGTCTCAGCGCATCCTTGCAGGCGGTCCACGAGATCAAGGAAGTCTCGCGATTCTTGAACCAGTGCCTGGCCGTCCCTTCGAGCGGAAAGTACAGGTTCTGCAGGCGCTGTTCGTCCATCCATCGGTTGTGCTGCGCCACTCGCTCGTACTGCTGTAGCCAGTCCTCGATGTCTTAATAAGGCTGACCGTGGAAGGACGCGGACGTGCGGACAGCGACGGGTAGGACAACGACGGGTGGAGTAGTCATCGTCCCGGTCCTCTTCTTCGATTTCTGCGGCAGGGGTTCGAGTTCCCGGGGTAGGCCTTGGTTACGGCGACTTGACCGGGCCTTGGTCTGGTCTTCCGCGAAGGGTAGCCTCCCGGGGCCGAGCACATCACTTGGCCGGCGTGTTTTTGGAAGGGTACGGTCCACAAGCATGAAGTCGTCGAGCGAGTCACCGACTACGCAAGTCGGACGCTGTCCAAGGCGGAGAAAAATTACTCCACGACTGAGAAAGAATGCCTTGTGGTCGTCTGGGCAATCACGAAGTTTCGCCCGTACTTGTAGAACAGCCCGTTCCGCGTGGTGACATACCACCAGTAGCTTTGCTGGCTTGCGAACCTCAAGGACCCGTCAGGACGCCTCGCTCGAAGGACTCTCCTACTACAAGAGTTCAACACGGCTGTGGTCTACAAGTCGGGCCGCAAGCACAGCGACGCCGACTGCCTGTCCAGAGCCACCGTTTGAAACCCCTTCCGGCCGCAGCGACGACAATAACGACGAGTGCTTCCTATAGGAGCAGTGAACACCGACGACATAGCTCGACGTCAAAGGGACGATCCTGAGCTGCGCGCATTAATCGAGCACCTGGATGGGGGCGGGTGACAGACCACTACTCGCTTTGCTGGCTTGCGAACCTGAAGGACCCGTCAGCCACGTGTCTGCCGACCTTCGCCATCCGACAAGGTGTACTCTACAAAGAAAACTTCGGGCACAAAAACACACCGTGGTTGCTAGTAATCCCGACCGACCTTCGGGAGATCTTTCAAGCACTTGCTGCGCGGACGGCACGCGCGATAACCGTTAGGCCACGAGCGCGCTGCCGGCTTGGCCAATGCGCGCGCGGAATTATAAGCATAGGGCTGATAATCTTATCGATAATGGGGAGAATGAGGACCGAAAAAATCTAGTTAGGTCAAAGGGTATTCACGCGGGAGAGAGATCCCTCCCCCTGCTCCCCGGGATGACGTAGACATCCCAGGATGAAGGAGAGATTTTGCTCGGACAGCACAAACGGCCCCTGCCTTGGCGTGGAATCTCTTCACAATTGGCGGTATTTTGTTTGCAAATCTGGCGAATTGACAAATGTTTCTCAGAGGGATGCCGACGGGGGCATCGGAATCACCAAACTTGTGGCTTTTGCTGTTACTCATGTCGTCCGAGGCACCCCTAAGGATTTTCGCTATTCATCAATCCAGCCCTCAAGCCGCTCTTCGTACAACTGGTTTCGAATTACGTTTTTTTTTTTTGTTTTTTTTTGTGTGTGCTGCATAACGCATTCAAGATGAATTTTGTTTTGTTTTGGCAGAAACAGTTCGTACCGCTGCCATATTAGCATGTCGCTGTTTTATGTGTGTCTCCATTGTTTTACTGTAGTCGGCTCGCATCAAGCCCTGTTTGTCGACAATTCGACCGTTAGAGGTGTCTGTGATATATCACCCGGCTCCCCGTCGTTTGCGTGGATGCTCGAGTCGGGGAGAGAGTCCTGGTGGTTCCGACCATCACTGACGTCACGCACATCCCTCCCTAAATAGCATTTCCTGTGTGAATACCCTTTTACAGACATGTAGAAACCCATGTTTCAGTGATACTCAATCCATCTTGAGATCGAGTTTTTTTATTTCACTTAAAGGCCGACGACCAGACATGAGATTCTGCGAGGCAGAGTATCCTCCTTTTCTGAGGAAGGAGGAGACAGGCAACGGTGGACAGGGTAGAAGGGGGATAGGAGGAAGTGGGGAAAAGTGGAAAGCGCGAGCTGGTCGCCGGTCTCTAAGTAAGAGTACTAAACAAATGGCGTCGTTGCTCGATCGTTCTACCATATTTTCAGCCTTTTGACTAAACTGGATAAACGGTGTAGTTTTGTACCTACCTTAAAACCCACCATGAGTGCATTCACGACGTTGTATCCTACAAATGAGGCGACCTGGCGGCGAAGAGAAAGAGCAGATGAGCTACGGAACGACGGGACACCTCAAACATCTCTCCAACTGGCTTGTTCCCCGCGCTTCTATTTTGTTCACTTATGACGTCACCAATTCCACCCTGGCAGTGACAGAGCAACGCAGACGGAGACAGAAAACTGCTGTTGTGCAGTAGCCCGCACTGCCGATGGGCCGTCTACAGGAACTCCAGCCGCTACAGGCTGAGGCAGCACTTTCTGGGCGGATAAGAACGTAAAGCTATAGATTTCCTACATCGCATGACTGAGGCCAGCATGGATTGGACGCGGGGGCGGCATCATCGTTTGGCTGGCACTCGTCTTCAATCAGTGAAGACGAGAGTCTCAGCTGAATGCTGACTCACTGCTCGTGTTCAATCCGCGATGGCGCTAGCCACCGGTAGGTAATTAAAAAAAAAATTATGGCCGTGTTACAGGCGGCACACACCAGTAGGAGAGTATTTGGCGCTGTAGGCACGCAAATGAGCAGAGTGGAATATGTTCTCTCTATACTTTGTTTCACCTCGAGTCCAGGTGCAGAAGACGCTGCGAATTGATGGGACTAGACTCACTGGACCTGGGAAAGTAGCGCCATCACCTTCCCACCTGCTAACCGGACACAAAGAAATACCAACATACAGGCGACAAAACCACTTAAGGTGATTGGCTCATCGCTGTCGGTTTCCATGGTGATCGCCAGTTTGGACCCTTTTAAGGCTTCGAAGCTTCGAAAGGGTCGTGAAAAGCAGTCGTATCAAGATCGCCATGGAGCATCATCGTACTGAAAGCGTTGCTCGGCCAAAATGAGCGTCTCTGGCACTGTGCGCGCAATACACTTATCACTCATGCTTATTTCCCCGGATCTCTTACAATCATGTTGCTCCTCTTGGGTGTTTCAAAACAGTAAAATAATTTTTCCATGCCTCCCTCACTGACGTTGCGTGTGATGTAGGTACGAAGATGTACGGCAACACACGCGGCGTCGTTGCTTGGGGGCATTGAAAAATAATTTTACCGCAAAAAAGCATCGGGTGTGTCGCTGATGAGTTTTCGTGTACGATTTCTATTCAATTTTCTTTTGTTTGCGCAATGTCCGAATGCTAACAGTCGCTAGACAGTGGAAGCTTTTTCTACTGTCCCGACGGGTGTTATTGCACCATCACAGTATGGGTAAAATTATTTTGGCGCCTTTTTAGCGTTAAGTGTTGCACTTGTAAACTGTATGAACCGGCGTTTTTACGTTTAGCACAAAAATATCAAATAAATAAAAAGTGCTTTATAAAAGGTTGGTGTAATTTCGAGCGATGTAAATCGTGTACCACTGCTTCTTTTTTTTAAGTTACTGTCTTAAAGTGCAGTCGTGCTTGAAACGTGTCCTCAAAATAGCAGGTATAACCAACAAAATATATCGAACAAAAAGTACATTAAAATTACAGGAGGACGCTTAAGCTTGGCCTTTAAAAGTAGAGTGCGATAGGTAAACATATAAACCCCCGCTCGTTCTCAAGCTGTGCAAGCATGTCTGCGTGGCCTAGCAACAACAAAAAAATGTGTCGGCGTGGGTGATTCGGTGTCGTGTCGGTTGTCAGTAGTTGATTCTGGGTGCGAATCGCGCTCCGTTTAAAATCTTTCGAATTTTTCCTTTAAGGCAAATGAATTACTTTACGCAGTAGAATCATTTGAGAGATGCTGCGACCACTAATTCGAAATACATGTCATGTTGTAATCCCTTTTATTCCATGTGCGACGTCACGTTTCACGTGAGCTTTGTAGGTTGTTTTAAATTCTCGGGCGAGGTAATGTGACTGTGACGTCATCACGCTATCGAATAATCAAGAGTTTTTTGTTCCTCGCCACCGACACCGATACCGACGCCGACGCCACCTTTTCGGCACCACAAGCTCCTTAAAGCTATCGCTTTAAAAAGGGCCGCCGCAACGCAGCGCGGATGTCCCGATTGAGATAGACCTACAGAGAGTGTGCTTAAAGGCCGGCCCGCAAGCAGAGAGAAGGAACCCGACCCTCACTTTCCTTCTCGCCACTGTGAAAGGAGAAAATCCCATCTCGTTTCCTCCTCGCCGTTTTCCGATTTTTTTTTTTTTTGGCGGCTGCCTTTTTTTTTTTTGACAGGTTTGGGGTGGAGGAAATGAAAGCTTCGAGGATTTGAAAAGATTATCCAGAAGCCAGCCGGCACACCTGCGACAAGGAGCTGAACCAACCGAGTAGCTGTTTTAAGCGAGCTTGGCACTTGCTCTTCCCAACGAGTTGCATTGGCTTTTTTAGCATTGGTTTGAAAGACGATTCTTGCTGTTGTGAGAGCACAAATACCTTGTCCCGCTCAAAGAAGTAGTCATTGAGGTATCATTTTAATATAAATATCTGATTTGGCATCTTTCGACAACGGGAAGTACGAGCGGCGTTTTCTGTATATCAGGGATGGCGCTCCATAGACCAGTGGTTCTGAATCATTATAGTTCGTAAACCGGCAGAGGTGACGGAGGATCCCATCCGTAGTGGGTCTAGCACTATTCGGTGCACAGCGTTTTGCTGTAGGGCATTTCGGTGCGGACTTTTTGGTGCACAGACATTTCAGTGTACGGACTTTTTGCTGCAAAGACTTTTTGCTGTGGGACTTTTCGATTCGCGGATATTTCGGTGCACGGACATTTTGATGCATGGACATTCGACGCTACGGTTTGCTCGCCGGTATCTCCTTTCCAACGTACGAAGACACGCTTCACATCGTGTTTGCGCGTTGAGTTGATAGAGATAGTCTCCTCTATAAAGTTTTGGCTTTATTATTGGTCCTGCGTGTAGGAAAGGACCCAAACAGCAAGACGTTTGAAGTCGTTTGTGTATTCCGAACAATTTTGAATATCTTCAAATGCGCCTCCTCCGCGTAATCGCGTAGCTCCGATTGTTAATATTAAATTGTGATGACCTCGCACGACAAAAAAACAACAAAAAACAACAAAACAATGTAATTATCACTTGTAACTCATTAGGGAATAAAGTAGGCGTGTACCGGTACAAAATAAGTGTAATCAAATCAAATGTCGATTTGAAGCAAGTAAACAAGCCGAATTTCGTGAATGCTAAATCGATTTTATTTGGTATCAAATGTTTGCCCATTCTCGTACGAAAAAAAAAAAAACGGTGACCACAGATTATACACAGCGTATGATCTGTGGTCAACGCCTCCTTCCATGCCGTAATGATGTCGCCGGACGTAAAGAACTCCCTTACAATCGTGCTTATAAGGGGCGATTTTTTTTTTTTAACGAGTAGACATTTTTCTAAAAAGGACGTCGGAGTTACGCAATTGCCGTTTGTATCTTATCTGTAGTCATCAAAAACACCAAATCATTCATTTTTAAAGAAATGCAGTGCACGTGAAGTGCTTCACGGCGTCCTAAAAAGCCTAATTTGGACGCGAATCGTGTTACCGCAATCTTTTCGGCCGCCGCACTCCTCGCCCCCCCCCCCCCCCCCCCCCCAACAGTGGCGTTGTCACAGCGACGCGCATGATTTGTCGCTTTGGCTTCATGGCGTTAGGCTGTGCCACGCGGAGATGGAGCCCACATAAAATCAGAACTATATTTTCGCACCCAAATTAGGAGGACGCCGTACAATAGGGTACGCGCGTTACCTCTTTTTAAGGATGGACGGTTTGGTGGGTCGCGATTATGGCCAACAACTTTCTAAATACGCGGTGCCGTTTTCTTTTCTAATTAAAAGGTTAATTAGCGAATTTTAGGCAATCGGTCGGTTTTAGTTGCGTTCTTTCTTGAACCTAATCCTCGCCTGGCCGTATAGCTCACCTACACAAACCGCAATGGCACTAATTTTCACTGGACAATTTGGTGGCTTTCGATTATGCCCAACAACTTTATAAATCAACTATCCCGTTTTCTTTTATAATCAAAAATTTCGTTAACAAATGTTAGGTAATCAGTCGGTTTTTGTTGCGTTCTTTCTTGAACCCAATCTTCGCCTGGCCGTATAGCTTACATCCACAAAACGTTAATTTTCACGTTTTCTGTAATATCTAATAGGTAAAAAAAACAAAAAAAAACAAACAATTAACGTTGTATATAAAACAGAGGGCAGTTCTTTTCTGATATAAATAAAGCGTAGGGGCGCGCGTCTTGCATGCATCTCTCTATTTTTTTTTACGGCCTATAAAAACAAATCCAAAACAAACAAAAAAACAATTCGAAATTGAGTTTATGATGGGGCGGGCGCTTTATCACGGAGTATTTTGTCATGTTTCATAAGCTTTATTACTAGTCAGAAGAAAGCCACGCGAGCCGTATCACGTTGCAGACAGCTACTTCGGGTGTTTTTCAAGGAGCTCTAGAACTTTCCAACTGACATTTCGGTTGTTAATACATTTAAAGAAACTTTGATAATTAGTCTTAAACATTTAATTTATTAGGCATAATTAAAAATACTCCACCTCTCACAAGACGTCTGCCCAAAACATAAAGTTGGTTTCATTGGCGTAAAGTAAGCGTCTTTCATTTTTATGCTTAAACTTTAAAGATTCGCGAAAAGCATTCGCGACCTTATCTGTCAAGCCGCGTACGCGGGCAGCGCGACCTCCTCGGCGAGTTGTTCCTTCATCGAAGACGACAATGAACAAAAGGTACGATCAAAATCTTAATGCCTGAAGAAAGCGCGTTTAAAATAATTCTAAGAGTGTCGGTTGATTTTATTTCTACTATATTCAAATTTCAACACTTGTCGCAGGCAGCATGAAAGGAAGCACTGCACTCTTGGCGCAAACTAGTTCCCAGTCAACGGTCCTACACTCAAACACGCATCACCACCCGACCTGTTTGAAAAATAAATAATTTACAGCACTTTTGGTAGAAAAAGCGAATTTTCTACTGAGCGTGATATTTTGTAGACCCAAAAGTCCTGTAGCCGAGATCGGTAGTTCATAGCTTCAGGAAGGCGAAGAACGACGGATGCATTATTTCCCGCGGAAGTACTGTTTTGACGTTGAATTCCACATAATATTGTATTTGCACAAATAGTGGCACGATACCGAACTTGCTTGATTACTTTTCTTTTAGAGACAACATAACAGGCATAATCTACAGATATTGCAGAATTTATTTTAATTGGCGTACAGCGCGAAAGACAAGTATGGACATAAAGAACACAATGGAGCTCTGCATTTCTACTGCATTTCTTTCTGTACTTGTGGAAAGTTAGTCCGCATGACTATATTAAAAAATTGACAAATCGTTTAAGCCTACCCCTTTTTATAGTTTTTTTCATAGATTAATTAGGAATTGTGGCGAATCCCGGCTGGGTTCGGGTAAAGATCTCGCACGTGTTCAAGGACACATTTCGGCATGATTTCCCGCTTGGTGACGACGTTGACCTGGCCGCTGTTCCGCTTCTTTTCTAAGTAGGCGGGGAACGCCAGACGCCTAAATTAGCCAAGCAGCCCCAAAACTTGCGGTAATGCACCTTCCGAACTCCTGAGTTTTTTTTTTTTGAGATGGTCGCTGGCCTTCGCCCACCCTGACAGAGCCCCGAACAATTATGATGCAAGGGCTGCAGAGGCTATCTGGGCATTCCATTTCTTAATCAGCGAACAAATGGGAACAGAAGAGAATGAAACCTTCGTAATACCTGCTGTCTTTTAATAAATGGCATAATGTGCTACTATTGCTAATTGCACTATTTTACGCGAAGAAAATTGTGATTTTGCGGTTCAATCTCCGGGTATTTCCCGCTCTCCTTGCTGATACGCCAGATATTTGTCTGCTGTCGAGTTTTCAGTTACATATGTTGACAGAAACTAAATGCACGTTTGGCCACGAAGAACTTTTTTCAAAGGCTGAAGATAGATGAAATATACCATAAACCGTTTCACTTTTTATGGAAGTTTGTTTTTACTCTTCTTAGCAGTTTCAGCGAGGCGGCCGTCACTCTAGAAAACACCTGTAGTACGAACCCATGTATTATGCCCCAGAAATGGTCAGACTGTGTCCCTCTGACTGCAATATCTTTGGCTTGTAATTACTCATGATTATTACTTTGTACAAAAAAAAAAAAACACAATAGTGATACAATCACTCTTCAGTGTGCCGTTGTTAGAACGACCAATTTTCAACTCTTTGGGTAGAGCTCAAAGTTCAGATAAAAATACCCATCTTTTTTCCTTCTGCTGTGATGTTCAAGTTCCGTTCACTCGAGATAAATATGCGGTGTTGTAGCGTATGTGGCCGCATGCGGAAGTATTTGAATGTAAAAGAACTCGTTGTTGGGCTAGTTGGTGTTGACTATCTGAGTGTGTTTTAGAGCTGCAGAAAAATAGTAAAGAAAAAAAAAAAGGAGAGAAGCGAGCCAGCCCGGACCCTTCCGAGCTCATATCCAGCCGGCCTAACTAATCCCTGGTGTTTGGGATTGAAGCAGAGAACCTTGAAGGGTTACGGAAATTTTGTGGGGGGAACCGCTAAGCCCATTAGCACTCGTGCGAGAAGGCCGGAAAAAGCGAGGAGGAAAATAGAGGAGGAAAAAAAGAAAAGAGGGGGAATCTTCTGCCACGCTGAAGAAAATTTTGAGCTCCCGCCTTTAAGGAGATTCCAACGTACAGAACACTTCGAAACGCCCTACTATGTCTCGTGTCCTGTAATCTTAGATTCCTTGGCTCACGTACACTCTCCGGCAATATGAAAGACCCACTGGGAGTGCATAGCAGAGGCGGTGGCTGAGGGGGGCGCTGCGCACGCTTTGAGCAATTCCATGTCGCTCGGAGTGAAGGCCTCACTCGGTGCGCAGCTGCGCCAGCCGCGCCGTGACGAGCTTCACAGATTTTGATTTCGGTTTGGCGGGAGAGCTCTTCTTACGCGGCACGCCTGGGAGTATTATAAAGGAGGCTCGAATGAAGTCTCGTTATCACGGGCGCTTTTATCAATTTTTCTGTGAAAATTATCAAATCAAGCTCTGCGAAAAAACAAAGATTACAGTTATGCTGATGCCCTGTACCGCACAAATAAAATGTGTTGAAGAGCGCGTTTTTTCCTTAGTTTGTTAGAAGAATGCCGCGGGTATCGCAGTTTGAACGAGCACGAACGAAAACCAAAATTTAAGCACGTCTCGACGCGGCTCGCCAGCTGGCGCGGCTGAGCACCGAGTAAGGCCTCCCCTCCGAGCGACATGCAATCGCCCAAAGCGCGCGCAGCGCCCCCCTCAGCCACCGCGTCTGCCACGCGCTCCGAGTGGGTCTTTCATATCGCCGGAGAGTGTACAATGGGGTGAATATAAGTTATAATGCAAATCGCGAAATATATAAATAAAAAAACGCTGTTTTTGGCGGCTCTGTTTGGCCCTGTTTATCTTTCTTAGCCACTTTTTTCGGAGGCTGCTTTCTTTTGCGGAAGACAGAAAATCCGATGCCTTTCTGCCTGGTGCTGTTATTGTAGCACCCAGGGGTGCTATTCTGGTCACAAACTGTCACGTTCGTGTTTATCGAAAACTCCTCCCCCCTACGAACCGCGCGCACCTATCGGCCACAGCCCGCGTGATAATTCCACGCGGTTCCCATGGGAACGTTCGCGACACACGAAAGCAACCGTTTGCCATAGCTGTCGCTTTTCGAGTTCGGACCGTGACGACAAAGTGACGTATGACCACGTCCGACGTAGCACATAGCGGAAGTCGCGTAACTAGATTAATACCGAATCACACGGCAGCGTAAAGGTACCTTTAGCTAAGGTCCCTTAGCTGAAGGAACCTCTAGTAAAAGGCGTTCTTGATCACACGATAAATAAACGGAGGATGGATGGATGGATGGATGGTAATGGCTACACCCTTTGTAACGGGCGGCAGCTTGCGCCACCTAGCCTAACATTTCGTCATCCCTTTTTTTATTTTGTATGAATTTGTTATAACAGACGCCCTCTCTTTTAAATTGAAAATATTGCTCATTTTTATCTGTATCTTTTATCCTTTTAAGTTGCACTTTAAGTTGCACCTAAATGAGTCTTTCTTTAAAACGTCCGACCCGCCGTCTGGCCACACTGGCCCTAAATATCTGCGTTTACGAGTTTGCATTCCGAGGTGGGTGACCTTTTTATGTTTAGCAGCTCCATTTTCTTGCAAAGTTCTCACTGAAGTAGCTAAACAGTGCCCGGCAGAAAGAAACCACGTCGCAGTCTCACAGTTACGCCAGCCATGCCATCGAAAGGGATAGGCGACGACGAAGATAAAGGGTCCTGGGCGGGAGAGTCAAACGACTCGTCTACAACCTCGAAAAGGAGCTCGCAGTGGTCCATCGCGTTCGGGTTCGTAGCAGACATTGTTTTCCTCGTGCTGCCTCTGCTACGTGCTAGCTAGAGTTAGCGTTCATCGTTAATGTATTATTCCATCACATTTGTGTTCACAATCATTTCATAATTTGATACTTATATATGTTCAATTTGTTATAATGCATTAAACAAGATATATTTATATATCTGTGATATTATTTTGAGTTCGTGTGTCCGAGGCTACTCCCAGTAGCTGTTAAGGGAGCTCGGAGAGCTCCGTTTAGCACAGGACCTCCCTTAGCGAATCACCTCCCTTAGCGACCTCCCCGTGTGATCACAACCTCCAGCTCCCTTTACTACAGGTACCTGTGCTAAAGGTACCTTTACGCTGCCGTGTGAATTGGTTATAACTGCGGTATTGCTCGACACACCCTACTCTCATTTTCACTTTGAGTGCGAGCTAGTGAGGGTGTAGGAGCTACAAGAACGTGCTCCGGGCTTTCAGCGTCCCTGTCTGGCAGGCGCGCTTGCGCAGTGCAAGCCAACGTTCGTGCAAGCATCGTTCGGGGTGATGTGCTCGTGCTCTTCACTTCTGTTTCTAATGCACGAAGGGGAACAAGCTCTGAACAGGATTCTAGAGCGTAAAAAATGGCGGTGATACTTGTTGCGCGACGATTGCTCGACCAACGTGTACAATGACGGGTTTTTCCGCGAGCATCTAGTTGCCATCGCGATGCACGACGACAGTTTCTGACGACAATACCGCTTGTCGAAAAGAACCGTGCGATCGCAGTGTGACCAGCTGCGCGACGAGAGACGGTGACGATAAGAGATGATGACCGTCGAGCAGCAGCTACGAATTGAATCGCACCAAGATTTTTCGCAGCGGGGAACCACGCGGGCGCGGTTGCCGCTGATGGTCACATAGCTAATGCCCAGTGGATGGTGATCAAAGCCGCGACGGCCGTCGCGAGTGTCGCTGTCAACCTGCTGGGAAGAGACGGCTGGGTCGATAAAACCCCGGACCGAGACAGCTGAGGCATGTGCGAAAGACGGCTTTCGTCGCCACCACGAGAAGCACACCGACGTCGTGGGGTGCGTTGACTGAACCCAGAATCTAACTGAACCTTCGTCACCATCATCATCGGTCTGAAGGAGACCGTCAGCGTTCCGAAGGACTCTAACACTTTGCCGCAAATACCGCTTTGCCATTAACAACTTGGTGGTAAGTTGACGTAAAAACTTCAGGGTTTCCACCGCTTCGAAGTTAGTGCAGGCTTAGTACCTATGTCTTCAGTTGACCATTTGTTGCGGTTTGTAGCTGCACTGTCAATCACGCAATAAAATCTGGATGGGTTGCTGATGGCATTTTATTGCATCAATTAGATATTTTACCTTTCCACGCCAAGTTTGTGGAATTGCCTCTCTGTCATCAGAGAGTCATAAGAAACACTTTTCGATGCCCTGCAATGAACTACAATCACGTATGTCCTAAAATGAATCGTTAGTTATTTATAAAGCAGGAGTTTAGTCTGACAGAGAATGGTAACATTGTTACTCACTTTAGACGAGAAATTTAAGCAGTGCAATCTTGTGGATGGTTGTCATTTCCGTGACCAAGAAAAACATTAAAGACACAATCGTCCTACATTCAACACACGTGTGTTTAATGTAAAGGTGATGATACCATTAAATAGATTGTTGTTTCAAAAGTGAGAGTAACTCATTAAAATTAAAGATTAGTGTGAGCTGGATTCCCAAAATTCGCCTGTGATGCAGAGCAAATGTGCATTGCTCTCTTATCACGATCAAGCATAAATGACAAGCGGAAGCAGAGTAGATGTGTGAAGGAAAACGCGAGCATATGTACTAAAGAAAGAACTGCTACGTAACGTGAAGATCTGTCAACAACTATCTTGCCACTGTGGTACCAGCTCAGTGGCTTTGCACAGGCTTATGGCAGCCTGTGAATGTAGGATGCTCCCCTTATGGTATCATCCAAAGACGAAGCCAGGGGGAGGGGGCGAGGGGCGGAAACTTACGGAGTTTTGTCACCCCCTTCCCCAAATCTGGCTGGCCCTAGAATACACACAAAAACTTCGACATTCCCCCCCCCCCCCCCCCCCCCCCGCCGCACCCCAAGTCATAAACATCCCAGCCGCCCCCCCCCCCCCCTCACCCCCTCAAAGGTTCCTGGCTACGCCACTACTATCAACAGCACTCAATAGATAATCAACATTATTAAGATAAGCGAAATTTTCTTTATTTTATGCACCATATAGGCAGTGTTTCTGTCTTTTTATGCATGCAGGGAAAGAACACACTGTAGAAAACACTTGTGTGAAGGCTGCGTTCACAATGCAGTCCCCTTCAAATTCTCAAGGCGTTAATGGATTCCACAAATTAAATTTTCAACGAAACGCGTTAGTTTTGCAAAACGCTGGCAAACTTACGTTGCGTTTTACATCATTCACCTTTGTCGTCTGATGAATAAGCAGTCAGCACTACACAAACCTCAGTGAGCTTGTCGTTTGTTTTCTTGCCGTTGGGGCGATCGCTGGCGATCGTGGCGGCGGCACAATTCTTTCTCAGACCGTTGGCTGCTGCCTTCGTGCTCGCGGAAGCGTTTTTCACGTTGTGTCAAGGTGAGTTTTTGAATCTTGACGCATGGCAGCGCTGAATGAAGGTTTATTACCGTCTTCATAATGTCAGCAAGGCTACCGTACGAACCACAACAACACCACCACTTTCAAGCTTCATAACACCGGCACAAAAAAGACATCTCGCCAAGTGTTATATCGGAGACGTTGAACGCCAGCTCACTGCGCTCTTCGACCCGGTCCTGCCGCCGAATGGGCTCATCAAACAGCACGAAAGCATTCGTGTGCGCGTTGATCAAGTGACCGATTGCATGTCAAACCCCAGCCGCGGTCGATCCGGCGAGCATCGCGGCCATGTTATTTCGAGTTTATGACGGCAAGCGTACGGTTGTCGAGTTAAAACAATGCAAATAGTCCCGTGCATTCTTGTTCTTACGTCATCTTGTCGTCACAACCCGAACTCGAAAAACGACTGTTAGCGGTCAACAGAGGCTTTTTAGTTTCACGAACGTTCCCATGGCAAATAGTGTTGAATCGTCACGCGCAATGAAGCCAATGGGATAGCGAGGTACCTATGGAGGGACGTGTAAAAACTTAGAAGCGTTTCTTTTTTTTTTGTTTTTTGCACGAACTTTTCTGCAAACAAAAAGAAATAAGTAAAAAAGACGGCCCGAGATTTTGCGGTTGCGTCCATCTCTTCAGCGCCGAAAGAGAAGAGTGTGGCATATGGGGACTACCGTCGTAATCACTGCAGTGAGCAAAGGAAGCAAAGCATTATTAAAACTGTCAGAAGGAACTTTCCTGCCTCATCCACGGCATGTTCACCATCGGTACACTCTGCGTCTATCTCATGACTCGTCACATATTACCACAGTGTCGTCGTGAGCATTGTATCCATTTGGAGTCTCCTTCACAGGCAAACAGGAAATTTCATTTGCAGCTTATGTTCACGGCGGCTTCACAAAGGATGATCGGTGTCGCAGCGTACTTTCACATATTATTTTCTTCTCAGAATGCCATCCGTATTGTGCAGAAACAGGAAAAGCAACGACGCAAACAAGACACAAACCCCGCAAGGTCGTTACCCCGGTTTTCGTCATGTTTGTTTTCAAAGACCGTAGCGAAAGACTTAAAAAAAAACAAGATGGGATATCTTAGCTAAATTTACTTTACGTCATAATTAGTGAAATAATCTTTCGTATTTTATAAAAGGATCATAGTATTTTTCTCAGTTTCCTTCCATCTTCCAGAAGGTATCCTTTTCTCCGTTATTCGCTCGTTCTAACGCCCGGAGGAAAGAAAGAAGATACCAAAAACAACACGGGGAAATGCGGGGATTTCTGCGCCCCAACTGCGTGGACACGTCATCGCGACGTAGGGCATCGTCAGATTCTAGCTGAGCGCGTGCATGAACCCGAACGTAAGGGCGGAGCCTCAAACAAGAATCATTCTAGTTTGAGGCTCCGCCCCTTCTTTTTCGATACGTCACAACTCAAAAGGTACCCATTTGTGACCAGAATAGCACCCCTGGCGGACAAAGGGTCAAGCCACCCATGGAAAACCGCCAGTAAAGATTAAAAGAAAAGTCCCGTGCTAAGATGAAAATTTCCAAACTACTCGCAAACGACGTGCAGTGACGCGGCCAAAAAACTTGGAGAACTACATGTACAGTCATGTCTCGTTAATATGGACCCCTTCAATATGGATGCCCCGCTATATGGACACCATTTTCGGGGACAAAATGGGAAAATACATGCATTTCTGTCTCCCTAATATGGACAACTCACATTATATTCGATTTGTGGGGGAAGGGAGACGTCCATGTTAACGAGACATCACTGTATTCTGAATGCATCCCAGCGTCGCTGGCGTCGCGCTACTGCGGGTGAGATCGGTCTATTGGAAGCAGTGTTGTACACGTTCCTCAAAAAAAAAAAAAAAAAAGGAATGAAAGCTTGTTTTTCGTTCTTTCTGATCTTTGGAACGCGTTCCCGTTACAAGTTCCATATGTGAAAAAGGAACTCGTTCCCGGTACAATTAAAAAAAATGGAACGTATCGTTACATATACGTCACATTTGTATCTTGCTGATTACCATATCTTGTTAAATCGAGCGAAGTTTTTTTTAATCTATTTTATCAGACGGTATCATAAGATTTTAAATGCCGTGATGAAAGGGCACCAGGAGAAGAAATCGAGCGGAAGCAGAATTTTATTTTTGATATATTCACCATTAAAAAGTCTCAGTTTTTAACCATATTCATGTTTGTGGTGGGCGATTCAGACGAGCCAAATGTACTCTTACCCCACATTGCACGAGCGTTTTACAACCCTCATATATTTCAATCTAACAAAGCCCCTTGTTTGAACTTAACAACAGTCGCTTCTCGATGTTGCTGTCTGAAAGACGAGCAAGTGAAGAAGGGGGTAGGGCTTCTGGGATGTCAGTCTTGAAAACGAAGTTCTTCGTAAAGGTTGAATTCGTTGTTCAGTTTGAAGGTGGGGGAAAAGAGAAGGAATAACCGCACATTTTTGTGTATATATAAGTGATCAATGTTCGGGATAGAAGGGTGCGTTCGATGTCTGGTAACCTGTCGCTTGTTGAAACTGTAAGTCTCTTTGTGGAAGTTCAGTAACGGCTGTATTTAGCCTTACATTTCCGCGTGTCTGAGGATTCGTGGAAGCAAAGAAAGTAGCTGAGTTTGAAAGGGCCCTCTTTTTGCGCCTTTTCCTTAGACTAAACGTTTTGCTTTTTGTACGGCAGCCTCCGGCACTGAAAAAAAAAAAATCGATATCCACTAGCTCTCCTGTACCCAACTGTTACCAAGCGAGGATCACACAAAATAAACCCCAAGGTAAGTAACCAAAAAAGTGAAAGCCGTTTACAACTCCCTGTAACGCCGAATAGGAGCGCAGCTCTTGAAGAGGATGAGGGAAGGGTACTGAGGGGAGGGTAGACCCCTCCTTGTCCTCCTCCTCCTGATTCTCCTCTTCCTCCCCTCATTCTTTAATATGCTCTGGGGGTCACCTGACCTCGGGGGAGGGGATCACGTGGCCTCGGAGAGGGGAGGGTGTCACATGATTTGGGGGAGGGGGGTCACGTGACCTCAGGGAGGGGGCCACGTGACCTTGGGGGGTCACGTGACCTTGAGGGGATCTTGCGGGTCACGTGACCTTGGGTTGACCTTTGGAGAGGTCACGCGACCTCGGGGGGTCGCGTGACCTTGGGGGCAAATGACCTGGGGGTCACGTGACCTTGAGGTGTTATGTGGGGGTCGCCTTGGGGGGTCACGTGACCTTGAGGTGACCTTGGGAGGGGTCACGTGACTTTGGGGGTCACGTGACCTTGGGGTGACCTTGGTTACGCCGACGGCGACGGCGACGCCGCTCAAGCCGGAAACGGGCGCCTAAGAGCTGCACTCTAAAAATTAACGAGATCCTGCTCTTCGTAAAGATCTTGTTATTATACTTTTAAAATTTCCCTCTTAGAAATAAAAAAAAAAATACTCCACTGGACGAAAAAAAGGAACCTCGTTCCTTTTTTTGTTCCAGTAAAAATGTAACGAGTTCCCGTTCCAGTTCCAGTTCAACCAATGCAAAATGGAACAACGGCATTTCGTTCGTTCCTTTTAAGGAACGCGTTCCAGGAACGCGGTTACGTACAACACTGATTGGACGGCTTCAAAAGCGCACCATCCTGGTGTGTTCGTCGCGTTTCTGCGCGCGTTCAATCATCACTGAACCCATCAAACCAGAAGGCCCAGTGACTCGCACTGTTGAAGCCGTTGGTATCTGGACCTAAGACGCTTTCCAGGCACTATAGAAAAACTGCTCCGGTTATGGAACCAAGAACATTGCTCAACCAAGAACATGAGTGTACACACATTAAACAGTGATTTACTCACGACTCTGGCATTGTATTCCGGGTTAGTGAATTTTCCGGGCTTAAAAATCCAACTCTTGATCTAAAAAAAAAAAAGAGAATATGTTAGTGTATAGGTACTCGTTAGGAGTTTATGAGCATACTTCAGCGAAGAATGTTTAGGGTGGCATCTTCAGAAGAATGGTGTGGTCGTTAACCTTCACCAAGGAAAGGTAGCAGCTTTTAAGCTCACTTCAACCCTACTTTTTATCTATGTATGCGCGATAGAGGTCTGCGCACATATAGAATATTTTAAAGAGAATGGAATATGAATATTTCACCGTGAATACAATTTTGTTTCGAATACGAATATTTTACATTTATTTGCATTGAGCACAAATAATTTGAAATATCGCGGCTAGAATTGTTTTTCCAGAGAGCATATTCGCATGGGATGGGACATGTTTATTACACGAGAAACATTTCTCATACCTGTATTAACGAAGCAAAAAGCCCCGATAAAATGAGTTGTGTAATCTAAAAAAAGAGATGACTACCCCAATTTTTTTTAACATGGCTCAAGGATATCTGTCTCAGAACTAGCCTTTAAAATCGGGTGTCAAGCTAGAATGCCCAGTGTAACTAAAAAAAAAAAAAACTGACCTACAAGAGTGAGCAAAGTATTCGAGACTATCGAGCCAATAATTAAGATGATCCAACACGCTAGACGTTTCGCCCAGCACACCGGTGAAAAGCAGTGAAGCTTGACGTTAGAAGTCGAAGAATTCTGAAGATATTCGCAATTTTCAGATAATAGAATAACCTTCAAGACTTCAAACAGCGAAAGTGTGCTTCGAATACGATCAAATAGCGAACATATCATTTGTGAATTAATTGAAGCTTCCGATATCCACACACCTCTACCACACAACCGAGTATAAGAAGACGCACATAATATATGTGAAATTTCTACTGTAAATATGGATCAATACTCATTTCTTTAACGCTTATTGCCCATCACAGTCTGCGGCTTGAATAGCGGCACACAGCCGGGTCTCGGCTATCGGCTGATGTTTGGCCTTTTTGATGATTATATAAGATTGCGACGAACAACTTGCTTAAGCACTGAATAGTTTTAAATACAGTTACTGGTCATTCGTGATTCTCTGAAGAATTCTTAGTTTTTGCTAAACTGGCATCACGGTTAACCCGAGTGGTTTTGCGGGTTATGCAAGATAATAGACAGTTTTAGTGGACCGTACGCTATAGCTTTGCGTACGCAAGGAGATTGCGGGTCGTGAACGCGCATGCGCAGAACGCAATAGAAGGGCTAGCGTATTGCGTACGCACACAACGCTGGGGATTTTGCGTTGCTGGCTAGCGGGCCTTGCGGGACGCTCTCGAGAGATCTCGGACCCAACGAGAGCGCCAGTTTCAAGATGGCGGTTGCCTCGACTGGCGCAGCAAGTGCGACGTGGTGTTTTCGAAGTTCTGTGTTAAGTGAAATTGCGCGCTGTTCAGCTCGGCGATTCTTTCTGGGACCTACCGCGGTCGAATCAGATCGCCCTGCAGCTGAAGGAGTGCACAGTGGAAATGTTCGCCGCTCGCAGTGTGCGTCGACGCTGCGATCTGCTCAACGCTAAGCCTATTCGTACAGTTCATGGCCGACGGACGAACGACTCTAAAAAATCGCCGAAGTTCTCGCTATGCACTGGACATCAGGGTCATGATTTTCATTCCGCGATAGCATTGATAAAAGGCGCCGTTTCCACGGGACGACTGACGGAAGCTCCGCGATCGAATATGGCTACGCACTCGAAAACGTAAAGCACAACTAAATTCGGTCCGAGCAGGCCATTTTTAGCGTACGCTATACTATTGCGTATTGCGTACGCAAGATCCAGAAACGCTATACTAAAACTGTCTAATGGTGAGCTCTACTAGGATTTTAGAGGAAGTTGTATCCTGTCACCGCTGCGACTGAACAAAGTGCCACAGCCCGAATGTCTGCAGTGATTGTAGCCAAGCAGAAGTAGAGCATTATTAGAGTGCTTGTGTCTCATCCAAGATGCGCGTTTGACTGTCGTGTCCCGGCCATGATCAATGAGTACCTCGTTAAGCTTTGCTAAGGAGAGACTGTAAAAAAAAAAGAGTCTGCCTCTACTTCTAATAATACGGATCAAATCAAGCTTCTTGCGCAGTGGCATTTTGTGCGGGAACGCTTGTGTCCTACTTGTGCCCTAATATATGTTTGTGCAAAACGCGTAAAAGTTAAGATTACCTCAATTGATGTGCCCCTAATGACATCCCAAGGAAACAATTAACGTCATATTGGCACAAATGTATCGGTGCCTGCGCTTTGAGAAGACGCCTGTATCTACGCTTTTCTGAACACGAAACATTATAATGACTGCATGAAGATGTCATGCGCCCTGCGTCAAGGCAGATCGATAGGTGCAAAGACAGGACCCTCGTGGACACAATGATGCGCACTGCGTGAAACTCTTGATGTGCACCGAGTCCGCAGTGCTGCATTTTGTAAAGAGCCTGCCAAAGGCAAGCACAGGGCACAAGTTTGACATCAGTTCTGTGGTAGCGTTTGACTGGGACTTGTGTTCGGCCAGTAAGAACATGACTTCCAGCTCAAGGCTGATGCAGCACTCATGTCCAATCTTCGCCCTGTGAAGGATTTCGATAGGCGACAAAGAAAATTCAGCACTATGGCCCTCTAATTTAGGGAGAAGAGGACTAACCGTCCCGTCGTCTCGAAGATTAGTGCCTAGGTAAACAGAATACAAAAGCGCATCTAATACACCCCAGATCTGCCCATTATGTTGCTCAGAGCGAGCCTCTTGTTTGTTTCTTTAAATACTCCGTTAGAAACCCTTGACGGGGCTCTTGAGACCCTTAAAGTATCAGTTGCCTTGCTGTACCAGAAGTGAATTTCTGCTTTCCAGGTCGAACGTCTATTGTTGACTGAGGGAATTAAATATAATCACTGGAGATGTTACAAGGTTTCATCGTTAGCAATTGCTTCTTCCCAATCGCCGGCAGGTTCATTCTAAAAAATAGGGGAGAGGTATTTAGTCCCTCAGGAGAACAAATTCGCTGCCAAAACCATTAGGATCTGCGGTACTAATGGGGAGGGGAGCAACTTTTGCACCCCTCCCGTTGGCTCCTCAAAGTTGAACCCCCACGACTAACCTTTCACCCCTGAATTTAGGCCACTGAGACTAAATGTTGCGCCGTTACCTTATTTATTACTAAATTGCGTCCTTACATACTCAGGTGGCGCTACTCAACGTCAAATTCAATATTTTCCAAAAAATGGTTACCGCTGGGTTAGATTTTTCCACGCTGATTACATCACCATTTCAACAGCGCTGATTTCACATTTGCACGCATAAAATACGTTAATGTGGACAAGGCATTATAATACAGATGACACACGGACAAGACACATGGGACGACACGCTAATCCAATCACCGCTCACGCGCCCTTTGACACCCAATCACCAATCCAAGCGCCACCCATGCGCCTTTCACACTGATCAATTGAAAGACGTCGTTCGGTCAGGGATTACCTCGTCCGTGAACGATGTTACAAATATGTGACTTCCGCACAATATTGTTTCCAGTATTGTTGCTAAACACTCCAAGGAACGTATCTCTTACTGAGAAGTAACGGTACACACAGCAATTATTTTGCGACAGTCTACAGCACAGCGGCCCCAGAGATTTCCCGCTGCCGTATTCTCGCTTCCCCGCATAGACTGCCCCGCTTTGCGCATGCGCGTCTCCGTGGCAACGGCATCGCCTCTTGCGAAAGAAAAACGTATTTTAAAGAATAAGAAGGAATGAAAGCCGCTTACAACTCCCTGTAATGCCGAGTTAGAGCGCAGCTCTTGAGGAGGAGGAGGGAAGGGTACTGAGGGGAGGGTATACCCTTCCCCCCTCCTCCTCAACTCCTCATCCTGCCTGCTACTCCTCCCTCCGAGCGGCATCGCCGTCGGCGTAACCGTGAGATCACGTAACGTCAATTGACCCTCGTGACCTCACGGAGGTCAGGTGACCTCACGGGGTCACGTGACGTCACTGGGGTTACGTGCCCTCACGGGAAGTCACGTGACGTCACCGGGGTCACGTGACCTCACGGGGGTCACGTGACCTTACAGTTACGCCAACGGCGACGCTGCTTAAAGGGACCATGAAATGACCTTTTTACTTTTTCCAGATAACTTTTACATTAAACCGTCAATGTTCAGTGAATGCCGAACAGGCATCTGTTTTCATCTCGGTTTATTAACTTCTACACAAAAAATTAATAAAATATCGACTTTTTCTTTCTCTCCAACTGACCGCAAAACAAGCCGTGACGTACGCTGTTTCCGGAGCCGGAAGTTCTCTCGGCAGTAGGAGAATGGGAGCGTTAGCGGCGACGAGTTGGGGTGCGCCGGTAGGTTTTACTGCGCTGATGTCACCGACGTATTTTCTGAATCGGCGCCTAAGTCTTCCGGTGAAGATTCCAGAAGTCAACCCAACTGTCATTGTTGGTAAAAGGCGGCCCGTGTCAGTGGTTTGCAAAGCGACGTAGATGGAAACAAATTGCCGCGGCGTTTTTTGCGGCCTCGGAGATGCAGAGCGAGCCGACGTTAAAAAAGATACGTTTGAACTACGAGTGTCAACAAGAGCCACGTAAATACCTGTACACACTCGGAGCGGACGCACGCGTTTGATAGAAGTGCTGTATTCGCGCTGTTGGTAAGCGCTTCGTACCGATCTTTTACGATTGCAACTCGATACTGACGCGACACTCGGCAAAGAAAGGTCGTTGGACCGGCATTGCACGTATACCTCCCACGAACTGTTAAAGCTCGACAGTGACGTGCAGTCTGTCAGGATAAAAATGGCGTACCAATAACAAAGTGTACATACCGTGTTACGAAGGTAATCCATACGGCGTTTATTTCAGCTATATATCACACAAAACAAGAAGATAGAATCGACGAGAGTCTCTTTTCGACGAGTGTTCGTCACCACTGCCTCGGAAAACAAAGGGGAAGAGATTGACCTCACCTCTTAATTTAAAATTGGGGTCAGCGATCAAACTATAATGCGGGAAGGGTCCACAAGGGTAGCGCGGGCATATTCCATTCAGCACGCCAGCCGGTTTTAGGCAGACGGTCTTGCGACGAAGCAACGCTGCGCCGAGTCGGAGTGCCTGCTAGGCCTATATTCTGAGCAGCTCGCTTCGTCGGAGTCGCTGGATTCGTGGCCAGCGTTCTTGCTCGTCGTGTTCTGTTTTAACTCCGCTCAATTCCGAAAAATTTAGGCTTCCATGTGATTCACATTCACAAAGCACTACCAAACAACTCTACGTCTTCGGATTCGCGAAATGTGGAATATTATTTGTGTAATCTTAATTTAAACATCAGCAGATACCGACACCGAAACTTCGGTTGCGTCAGGCAACATCGGCCTCGGGTCGTCAGAGGCATGGCACGTCACGTCGAACCACGTGGTCTTGTGGCGTTCGGGAGGGTAGCGAGAAACAGGATACGCGACGCAGGCAGGTTTTTTTTTTTGTACGCGGGCAGGTCGCTTTGCGTGGCGTGGACGGTGATGGCCTGGGGGAGAGGGGGAAGAAGAGAAGACGAAAGAGAAGGGGAGCGGAGAAACAGACCGGTAAGCGCGCAGGGCAGTGCAAAGTAGCGCATCCGTGTTACGGTGATCACGTGAACGCCCGGTCAGCCAACACCGGGAGGAGAAACTCACGACGTCATCGTTCAATTTCGCTCTGAGAAGTAAAAACAAACAAAACATGGGAATTGCGTAGTCATGCCTCTGACGTAGTGGCTCAATGTCGGCTGCTCCAACTCCGTGGCATTGACTGCGCTGATGATTGCGCCTCGCGCCGCACGCTAGAGTTGGCAGATTTCGGCGACTTGGCTCGCTTAAAGGTTTGCTGGCCAGTTTATTAAATAAATAAACGGAATTAGATCGTAATATTTGACGTGGGGTCTTCCAATATGATACTGAAGAGGGCTACATAGTTTTCTAAAGATCAAAAATGAAGCGGAGTTGCCCTTTAAGTACTTTTTTCTTGCTGCTTGAAGTCGGCACGCGCGAGAAGAACACGTAGAAAAATAAACGTTCGGTCAGTCAGAGTTTTGAGAGGAAGGAAATCGAAGGAAATAAACGTTCGTCGGCCGTCGCGACCCAAGTAACTGAACTGGGCCCTGCCCTACTGCGCACGCGCAGTAGTTGCTTCGTTTACCACACGATAGATGGCGCTTGGCTCTCAGCATTATCAAATTTGGCAATTTTCGCCACACATCTCTAATTATGCTACAAAATGTGGATCTGAATATTATTTAACAAAACTTTTAGGAAACATTCGCCGGCTATTTATTGTTTACGATCGCGGTGCTGGTGAGGTAGGCTCTTACTCAATAGGCGACGTGGATTCGGCTGACGTGCCCCGTTTCCGAGAATGCATCGTAGTGAAAAGGCGAAGGAAAGAAGGCGCTAAAGAGTCCAGTTTTCTTTTAAAAGTTCTGTAGCAAATAATTTTTTTTGGCTCCCTATTTTTGTGTTTTAGTGTTCCTTTTCACACCTTTTACGACGTGCGGTGGATGAAATTCGATTTTAAAATCATTTCATGGTCCCTTTAAGGCGGAAACGGGCGCCTAAGAGCTGCACTCTAAAAAAACGGAAACAGAATGAACTTTTTTTTCAATATTCTAGCACATGCTACGTAACCATTATCATCCAAGTTAAAAAAAAAGTGTAAACTCTTTCAAAGCGCGCTCCAAAGAATGCAAAGGCGAAGGACGGCAGGACATCGGTCAAAAGCCGCATGGCCAGTGCATCAAAGATGGCCGCGCTCGCGGCAGCGCTGGCTTCTACGACGTGCTGGAACAGAGCCTGCGATCGTTATAAAGTCAGCTTCAACCCTTAAACATGCCCCCTCCTACAATATCTGATGTAACGATGGTCTGTTGATGCCTTGCCCTGCATTTCGAAACAGAAAAGGCACCGCTAACGCTGGGTATCGGCGATGCAGAAGACGCCGCCATCTTTGCGCGCGCTTGCGGACTGAAACGTACAGATGCAGCCTGACTTAAGGCCCCTACGCACAGTTTCTTTTTAGAGTGTTTGAGTGTGTTTGATTTCGTCGCGGCTGCGAGGATCCAGAGCATCCCTGCTCCTTATGTCTCGTGCCTAGATGATTCCTTGAATTGGAATCCACGCCTTATACGAAGCACAGATGTGCCGGTGACTCGCTTTGGTTCCTTGACGCAACGCAGTCAAACGCACTTAAACGCTCTCAAACGCAGATGTGCGTAGGGGCCTTTAGGAGGACTAATGGCTGCTTTTGCTAGCGCACGCCTCTCGGATAGTCCAGGACGAGTTCTTTTAAGTATTATTTAACAATACTGTCAATTAGTTAATCCCCAGCAATTGGACACGATTACTAGATCGAACCAGATGGTATCTTCGGGGAACAAATGGTAGTTCAGAGAACGAAATGGTACCGTTAGTCCTATGAGACCATCTTTTTTCTTAGAGTGTAGTGTTGGGCAAATATTTTAAGTTTTGAATAGAGCTGGTAGTGGCGAAAGAAACGGTGACGCACATTAAATAATTGTACGGACAATGTCTAAAAGCTACGATGAAGTATTAAAAAAGATAGCGAAAGAAGACCGCGAGATTAAAGGGACACTGACACCCCCCCAAAATTTTTCATTTTACTTTTTTTTTTTTTGCCAGGCGATTTATTATGATTGTCGGAAGCCTACCCAAGTAATATTTTGCAACAGAGTCACGTATATTTTAATTAAAGCCAAAAAACGCAACTGCTCGAAGCCGAAACTGAAACCCGCTCACGGAGGTCAGAGAAGTGGAGAGGAGAGAGTGGAGTCGTGGAAGGCACGTGGTCAGACCCAACCGTGCGCTTTTTTGTTTTCCCGTGTGTTTTTTTTTTCTTTTTTTTTTTTTGCGCAGCAGACGATTTGCTTGGCGGGAACTGTTTGCTGTGCGATTCCTTTGCAGTTATGTTTGTTCCGGTTACTGCCTGTACTTTATGATCGGTTGTTTTGTACATTGAGGAGTTGGAGATGAGTAGTGAGTGCCCGTGGTGAATTTCCGCGATTGGCTCCGAAAAGAATACCCCAAGATGCTGCGTGAAGAGCTGCCTCACGTGTCCTGAGTCCGAAAAGAGTGGCATTATGCTGCAGTGTCTGCAAAAGTTTCCGAAAGACCAACGAGATCGGGACCAATGGCTGGCTGCAATTCCTGTAGAACATTTACAGGCACCTGGGAAAGCAGACGCTACCCGATTTATATGCTCCTTGCATTTTGTGGTAAGTGACTACATTTAGTTCGCAGGTGTCAAGGAAATCCCATACCATTTTGTTCAGCGACGTTTAATCCACAGCATTCGTTGTGTTTTGTTTTTGTTTTTGTTCAGTAATAATTGTAAAAAAAAAAAAAAAAAAATTTACATCGCAAAATGTTTGAAAAAAAAAGACAAAAAAACAAATAAAAAAAAACAAAACGGTACGCCTTTATTGGGGATTGAACACGGTTCCTCCGCGAGTGAGGCGGACATCTTTTCACTGAGGTACACTGGGGAATCTCTTTCGTTAGTAATAATGCAGCCATTCATTAATGCAGCTAGTCATTATTATCACAGTAAGTTGGAAAGTTTTCTGCCAATTTTTCTCCAGCGAAAGCGCTCCTGGGTTGAAGTCGGGAAGCACCACACAATGGCCACATTCGCACCTTATAACGAAATCGTACGCGTACATATTGAACTCGAAGTACACACTTCGTGCTTGATGTTTGAGCGAGCGACGTCTTAAGCCACGAGACGGGAGCGACGGCTCGGCGACTTCTTCGTGCCAATCGGCTTGGTGGTCGGGCGTGTCGTACAGGATGAATACCAATTATTTTGATCGGTCCCAAATTTCTCTTTCAAAGGCAGAGAGATTTCGCCGGTACCGTGAATGAGAGTCTTGAAGTAGAGGTCCCACGCCCGTCGTCCACTGCCATCGCCGTCCCCGCGAGTCCCACGACACGCGAAACAGCGCCATGATGAGAATTACGCAGTGAACGCACGGAATACTTTAGGTTCTCTGTGTAACTTTTTTTTTTTCAATCAACGTATTTGGAGCTCTTTAGAAGCCACAAAAAATGGGTTTCATATTTTTTTTTAATATTTTGATTATTGAGTGTGTGCCTTCAATGACCAACGACTTTCATTAAGTTTGGTTGTTGTGTCTAAACTTTAGAAAACGGCCCGTGGGCCACGGAAAAGGGAGTGAGCCAGACTCGAACCGACCAGTTCTGGATCGGCTGTTTTCGGGCGGAAAGAAACTGAATTTCGAGCCACAAATTGTGTTCTGGGTAGTTGCACTCTCATATGTCATGCACAACTAAAAACCTCGGCGAGCATAAATACTCACTCAGTGTCCCTTTAAGGAACTTACGACAGGGTAAACAAACTTGAACGGGAGCGAAGGACTTACGATACTGCCCAAATGAACAAAGAACTTAAACGGATTTGACCGGTGAGATCCAGAAGTTACGAAGTTCATTCGCTGGTATGGAGGGTCTAAATATAGTCATATGTGATATTTATTTCACGAAAAGACGCCCCAATATTCGTTAAACCAATTATTAAAATCAGGCATGATGCTTACACATAGCTGTGTAATAATGTTTCCACTGTTCATTTTATGTGCGCAATAGTGTATGACATGTCAAATAGCTTGGATTACCAAGGTGTATGTTGGAATGGCGTCTGCTGCATTGCCAACAGTAGACCAACTTCAAAATCTGTAATCATGAGTAGAGTAATAGTATTGTATGTTGGACAGTGTGTTGTGCCAGCCAGAGTATGACGACATTGTTACATGCAGTATATCTCAAAATTTAGTCAGTGCAGCAGAACTGGTGGCCTGCTTCAACGTGTATCACACAGACCTCCTGCCAGTACCATGATCACCCAGATCGAAACGGGCAGAAGGGGGGGGGGGGGGGGGGGAGGAATGGAACCTAGGATACTTGGGTTCTGCAACGCAAGCTTTTGACCAGATGCTCTGAACTGCATTAAGTTTCTCAACCATGAATATACCATAAAATATACAGCAAATGCACACACAATCGGGTTTTTAGAATAGCATACGTACGCGTATGCTAGTATTGCGTACGAAAAGAATAGCGTCGTCGCCACTGCGCATGCGCCGAACGCCGACTGCGATTTACGGTTTGAGTGCGCTATTTTATCTTGTTTTTGGTTTTCGCAAATTGTGTGCGCATACGAAGTCTTTGCGCTCCTCGAAGGAGGATTTGTGATGAGAAGATGGCTAAAGGCAAGACGAGCACAATTAAAAGAATGCGGCCACTGATCTCTATTGTAGTAGGCTGGATCGCGGATCGGGAGCCTGCGGGTGTCGCCACTGGCGGCCATTGCTTGACACCAGGCAATACACCCAAATCTATGGGAGAAACCCATAAAAGTAAGAATATTGAAGCATGCACGCTGTGCTCGGAGGCCAGTATTTTATGGTGCGCTGCAATCCTTATGTCGGGTGTTTGGAGATCGAATCGGTATTTGTCAAACGTTCGAACTCCGATTAAAAAAAATCAAACGTACCGGAGCACGTACAGCTGAGCTGGCAAGCTTGCTCTCGTAGTGGAGTAAACAAAGGAACTTGCCGTCAATGAGACCAACCTCGGGGAAGCCCAGAAGTTGATGAATGTCAAAGAAGTTCCCTCTCGACAGCGGCTTTCCGGGAGTGAGCGAATTCCGCGTAGCAAAGCCTTCGAGCTCGTCGTCTGCTAAAGCCAATTCAACGAAACCGCCACCGACTCCGCGGTAACTCTAGGTAACTCTCGCCTCATTGAGCTGCACTACAGCGGAGTCACTCTCGACCACAAAATAATTATTTATAAGAACTGCGATGGCTGTCAGTTTTAATGTTGTTACGCAAGCTATTTGAGGAGCTTATCGAAAAGCATCCAAAATGTTTCAGTGCCGACAACAGCTTAGAAACGGGGAAAACGGCACTTTTTCTCTTTCTTCCCATAGACTCCCATGCATTGGCTGGTGTCAATCAATGGCCGCTGGTAGCGACACTAGGCCCCAGCTAGCGAGGCCGCGGTCCGTGATCCAGCCTACTACAATAGAGATCAGTGATGGCGGCAACTATACTCCGTTTTACCTTATGCTGTACCACAGCGAAGGCTAGATGCGCGAGCTCGTAGGCTTGGCTGCTGCCCTTAATGCACGAGAGCTTGTGCCGCCGAGATGTGCCCCAAAGCAAGGAGCTCGTGTTTGTAGCCTTTCCTGCGGTAGATTATAAGGTGAAACAGAGTACAGGACCACGGCAGCGGCATCTTGGCCAACGGCTTTGGCGGTGTCGTGAGCGCGACGTCGGTGGCATCCTCGCGACTGCGATGCTCAACACAGGACGACGTTGTACTCGGTTTGAGAGACTCAGTGAGGTGGGAAACTATCGCTGGCAACTTGATGCTTAAGTCGTAAAACATTTCTCGGTGAAGGTACAGTGTGCGAAGGTTGCCCACGCGAGACCTCTCTTGCCGAGGCGACGCAAACGAACAAGACCGGTCGACCGGTCAGGTATCATTCTCATATTTGAACAAATCTATACTTTGCCTCACCTTAACATGGACTGACGGACTAACTCTAAAGGCCGTGCAAGCGCGAGTGGATAGCCTATACTCTGTTTCATACTTGGCGTGCAACGCTGTCGAAGCTTTTGGCGCGAGCATGGGGCTTGATCTCTTTGATCAATTGCACGCGTTCTCGCGCAAACAAAACCCTAGATGAAGCCACGCGCTCGCGCCAGTAGCTTTGACAGCGTTGCACGCTAAGTAGAAAACGGAGCATAGAGTGCCTCAATGTCCTTCTGGTGCGCTAGGATAGTCTTTACTGCCTTGAGTGTAGCACTCGCTGCGCGAGCGCTTGTGCAAACGTCCAGGCTTTATCCAAAGCAACGAGCTCGCGCTATTAACATGCGCGGCTAACAATAGTTCATGTTGAGGTATGGCGAAGTATAAAATGTTTCCCTCATAAAATAAAATTTTTTTTCTCAAGTTACATCATTTTATATGTGAAGTTGAAAAATTTGACTGAATCTTCGTGCCGTTGCAAGGGCGAGAATTGTTTGGTTGCATCGCGTCAGAGAAACGCATTCCTAAAAGTCTCTTGCGTAGCGTGCGCTAACGCTTGCGCTAAAAGCAGCGTCAGCATGCGCTAAAATTACCGTACGTTATTCTAAGGCTCCCTAATAGTTTAAGATAATCTCCGGAAGCTGGGGGATGAGCACTTGTTAGATCCCAGTGCAAATATACAGGAGCAGCACAATATATGATAGGCGTCAGTGCTTTTTATTGGCGTGTTTGTTTCCGGAAGATTACGCCCCAAAACTTCATTTCGACCGTACCGAGCCCTACAGTCGAACAGACAGCCGCAAATTTTATGAGGGGCCTGATAGCCGTGCGGTACAACTTATTAAAATAGCTAATGTACGTTTTACTGAATACAAAAAAAAAAATAATCGGCGTTTTCTTGGAACTACTGTAAAAACTGGGTGTTTTCTTTATGTGGTCTTTTATAGTACTTTAGCTATTGAATAAGTTATATCACACCGTTATCAAGCCCCTCGTAAAATTTAGGGCCGTCTGTTCGACTATAGGGCTCAGCACGTCGAAATGAAGTTTTGGGGTGTATTATATGGGACAAAAGGGTGTAACGATACACCCCTTTACACCTTTTTTTTTTTTTTGAGAGTGCATGGTCCTCGTTGCTTCGCCTCTTCAGTGGCGGCTCCAGATTTTGCCACCGCAGGAACAAAGTTACAAGCACATTTATAGCCATAAATTCATTCTCTGTTTTTTTAGCTATATTGTTTAACGGCCAATGGAACGTAGAATTGCTTTTTAGCCTCTTACTATGGCTAGATATACACCGTTTCACCTGATGACGTGCCACAGCGGACGTTATGAGCCACTGAAGTCAATCTAGCGCTGTGAACGTTTCACATGACTACACAACCCGCCACCCACGCGTCGCTGCGCATCTCCCAAAGGTCACGTGACACACACGCTGCAATTGATTGAGTCCCACGTCTCGTAGCTTGCGCTGTGGTTCATCGTAAGGGAAAAGGCAGACAAGAAGTGCAGGGCTCCGCGCCGACGCCAAGTCGCCCGGCACACAGACGTGATGTTTACTTATTTGCTTCATTCCTGTTGCGCTGCCTTCACGCCGCTTTCGTTTGTTCAGTTAACACTGGGCTGCTGACGCCACCGTCGCGAATATTTAATTAAATTCGCGCTACCACCCGCAAATATATGCGCGGCTCGCATTTGATTCCGCCGAACCATTTTCCAACAAACCGGTAACCGCCGCACGAAAATACGGCTTCGCTCCGGTTAGTGGGCTATAGTCAGTGTTAGCATGTTGCTTTTGGAGCACACAATTCCGATTTTATGAACGGTGCAGTTGTTCCGTTCCGTAAATCCGCATGTAAAATTTAACGCGTCTTACCGAATCATAAAAATCCCACAACCGTTAAAAGAATGATGATTATATTTGCACTTGACCGGGGGCACTATCTCGTAGTAAACATCTGAAACGTTCTGCAGCGTGCAAATCTGTGGCTTGAGTTTCACGGCGAACAGTGTTGTAAATAAGAAGGCCGAAGTAACATTTACCGGTCGGAATTTCTAAAGCTCCGGAGCTGGATAGGGTAAAGTGTGTCTGAACGATTACAAAGGTCGGCGATGTGTCTCTATCCTCTTGAACTTGAACGACCGTTCACATCGTGTACCGTAGAACCAAATCATCGTCTGCTCGGGTGGCCATGGCGGCTCGTGAGCCCAGACCTCGAGAATTTAATGAGGTCCATTGTCTACAGCATTCACGATCGCTTACCATTGCGGGTAGTCTTCGAAATGATTTGGTTCGACTTCTCAGACGAAGCAAAAAGTAGCAGGATGCCAAATCGCCACCGGCTGTGATAAGCCTAACGCACGTCGGGGCCGGCGGAGTCAACCACCATTTTGTATTTTTCCGAGTCGCCAGCGATCCCAGAGGGCGAAATGGGAGGAACGAACGCGCATTCAGAAGCCCCTAATGACTCACTCGCTTACGCGCAGCGGCGTCGGTGATGCTTTCGAGGACGAACCGATCATGTCGAAATGAATTGTTAAGACTCACGTATTCGATTTCGGTTACGGTGTTGTTCCGATTCGGTAAAAGAAATAACGGCTTTGATCCAGTTTTTGGTTCGAGTTCGGTTCGACAGCCTGATCGTTGGATGGATGAATGGCTGAAGAGATTGAACGCAAATGCTCCAAAACCAACCGATTTCCAAGAGCAAACGCTTCCGATATTTGAAACAGCAACCTTCATATACTTCGTCTCACCCTAGCATGGACTAACCGCGAATGCTGTGCTAGCGCGAGTGGCTAGCCTTGATTGACATGACTGGAGCACTCGCTGCGCAAGCGCTCATGGAGCCGCCGAGGCTTCATTCGAAACAACTATCTCGCGCTTTTAGCACGCGCGGCTAACAATAGTTCATACTAAAGTGAGACGAAGTATAGTGAGTTTTTGTGTTGCGTATACAAGGCAACGCAAGCATTGTGCGTTTGTGACTGCGTTGCGTGTAACACACTGCGCGTCTTCGAAGCCAATACTGCAGCTTGGAATGGCGCACCGTCGACGACGCTCATGCAGCGTGCAGAACGCAACAATAACGCAAACTCACAGCTCTTGCGTTTGCTGCTGTACGGAATACTAAAACACTATACTGAGTGATATCCGTCGAAAGGCGTGAAGCAAGGATCTAAGCATTAACATTTACGACACATTCGTCAGGCCATGAGCATGTGCTACATACGATCGCGTCCGTTGAGCGAAAACCCACGGAACTTTTAACGTGCGCTATTCGTGTATCATGCGTAAGCTCAGCAGTCGCACCAGTGCTCCAGTGAAAGATAGGACTCGTCTTCTTATCCGATAATTAACAACAACAACAAGTACGACAAACACTCCACATTGCGATATTTCTTATCCCTGCCACAACGGAAGGTTATTCTTTGGAAATGTTTGCGCTGTTCAAGTCTGAAGCAATTTCTAGGAGCGTGTTTGTTCACGGGTTCAACCGTTAGGAAGCTGCGGCCATGTAATTTAGGCGCGTTGAGAAAGCCGTGTGGTCAATATTGAGTTGGACGCTAAGAAGTGTACATTCAACAAGGAAAAACAGGAGCTGATTTGCGGTTAAGATTCTCTTTGCGGTAACTGCGTTGGTGCCACTGAAGAAGCCATTCGCAACTCCAGCGACGGACACTGAGTTCTCTTTCCTCCGCTTCCCATTTGGGCCACCAGAGCCCGCCAGTTTGCGCTGCGCACTTGGACTGACAGTAACTTTCCTCTTGTCATCTTCACGTCTGTTCCGGTGGGTGGTGTCGCGTCTTCAGAAGCGGAACGGGTAAACATAATAAATCGCGCCCCGCGTTTTCTAAGCTGTGTCTAGCCATAAAGGGGTAGATCACATTTGTCTTTCCTGATTACTCTTAGACGACGCATGCGTTGACACGTAACTTTTGCTAGCGAATTTTTCGATCACTGCACTATTAAACAGCATTGACATCTCTGGTAATGCCAAGATCCCCTGGAACACCTTACCTCGAACAGCCCAACCACGTCGTACGGAGTGAACAGTAGGTAGTAGAGTTCAAAGAGCCGGCAGAGGTACGTGGCCATGGTGAGGACTAGACTGCAGGCGAGGTACATCGCCAGGGAATCGCGGGAGTCCTGTTCCAATAAAGAGCGCGTTGAATCAGACCGGCGCAGAGCAAACTGCTTTCTTTCTCACTGCTGCCAAAGGAGATGTAATAAGATGGCGTTTGTGATTATTCGCACTTCTTTAGAAGTCCGTCGAGCTCAACGCTCTCGGTCTGCGTGGGCGTGACGCCGTTTAGGACAATTTTTTTTCTAAATCAATTTGATGTATGAATATAAAGGAATGCAGGTTTCCCGGCTAAATCTGACGGGAAGACGCTTTCCGCTAGGTCTAACGGGGAAATGCAGGTGCTTTATGCTTTATAATTATATATTATTTCAGGATCTTTCGCTAAATAAACGCCCGCTAAATGTAACTGATATAAATAAATAATTGGATATTTATACAGTAATTCGTTTTCCTGTTAGATTTGGCTTTCGAGCAGCGACGGACGGATGCATAGGATGTTTAATTGCCCTAGAAGAGCTATCGCGTCTGAAATATGGCATCGCGTAATGCCGTTTTATCTGCCGGTGCTATAGATTCATCAAACACACCATTGTAGCCGAAAGTTTGCGGAGCGCGCGGATTGGACTTTGGCGAAGAATGTGCTGCGTCACCGTCGACTTGAAGCACATGTAAAGCCCGGTGGTTCGCCATGTAACACTTGTGCAACAGGCGCGAGGCTGATGGCACGAAAAGGTGGGGGGGGGGGGGGGGGGGGGCTGACGAAAGAAATGCTAACACATTTACAATGTTACCGCATTTAAAAGTCAAGATCAGAAAACAAAATTAGGGTCCCGCTGTCTCCGCTTCTTCGGCACGGCTTCCGATTATCACTTATTATCACATATTATTACCTATCACCCCGATAGCATTGCCTTCAAGCGAGGCGCCGATGCAAGAACACGAGGCAACCACATCTTTCACGGGTGAATGATGTGGTTGTGTTGTGCTTGTTTTAATTGTTTTATTCCTTATTCATCCATGACTCAAACCAACACGCACTTCTCACAAACACGAGGCTCCGCCTGCGGTGCCATTCACCAACCCCACTGCAGAAGTAACGACCTTAGCGCGCCCACAGCGTGGAATAGGGAGTTTTCGTAGACGGCGTTTCTTCCTCCGCTAAGCCCTCCGCAACGAAGAAGCCGCTGCTGCGCCTGCGCGCCGATGGCCTTTGCTGCAGAGTTCCAGGTATCGGAGAGGGTTGCGGGTTGGCGAAAACCATCTACGAAAACTCCCTAATGAGACCTCCGCTACGCTACCGGGGCTATTTTGCGTAAGAGGGGAAGGAGTGTTGTGTGTGTGGGCGTGCGGCAACATCGACCAGTCAGCTGAAGTCAAGCCAAGACGAGCCCAGCTCGATATACGAAACTGTTCGCCATTCAGGGGACTCGCCCAGAACCTTGTGCCTCTTGCATAACTCCTGTTTATTGCGTACGGCCAAGTCAGCCGCCTGAATAAAGGCTTTGGGTAATACATGACAAGTGGCACCTAACCATGTTCGGTTGCGAGCCAGTAAGGGAAGTCGACAGGTCGACTGGCAGCCGAACTCTGACGCACAGCTCGTCTCCTCACTGATTGGACAGTGCGAGCCGAACCACCTCCTCGAGTGTCTCCGTGCCACTTCCCGCGGGGGTAAAACATCACATGTTCAGACACACAGCGGCGCTCTGCTCTATGAAACGAGTGCGCACCGTGAAGGGAAAGAGCGCAAAATAGAGCGACAGAAATGCAGAAAAAAGTGGACCCTCATTTTGTAGCGAGTGTTTGGACTATTTTGCTCTGGCGTCAGCGCTCTGCGTTTTCCTCATGTTCCGTCTCCATCGTCTCACTCTACAACCCGCTGTGAGAAAGTGGCATTTACACAGCAACCGCAGATGATAGCACTCACAAGTCAGACACCCACGTAGCGCTTACATTGCAGGCCGCTTCACGCCATCCAGTCTCCACATGTGTACACAGTTTCTCCTCACTAACACATCACATTGTGTGTAACCACTGCCTTGGCCATGCTACCACGGCAAAGGGGCGACTTTTTTTCTTTCAAGGAGTAACTGCAGTACTAGTTCTCGAATTTTCGGTGACGACGGTTTGTAGTGACGAAATGTTTTCCCTGAATTACGGAATGTCCGTTTTCTTTTTTCTCAGTGCCTCGTGTAGTTGCGGAAATATATCTTATCCTAAATTTTTGTTTCTGGGGTCTAAGGGGAAACCGAAACTATAGCCTCGAGCATGATGGCAACACTTGTGATCAGCTGCATGGCCATCGTAAAACTTATAACAATAAAGCAAAAAAAAAAAAAAAAAAAGTACGACTGCCTTTGTTACTAGAGCAGTTCCGATCAGTGAGGTAAAATGCTACAACTGTTTTGCTGCTTTGCTTTGCAGATATTTAACATCTATAGCAGATTAAACACATTCGTAAAGTTTTCGGCCGAAAAGCAAGTTTGCCACAATGAACGCATAGTCGTTAATCGTACGCTCGCGCTGAGTAGGAACGGACTAAACTACGGCCACAAGTGAATGCCACCTTCGGCAACACGGCGCGGTTTAGCGAGCTGGGAGTCAAAAATCTTCGTGCACGATCGCTGAAGAGCGATTTCAAACTGAGGCCGCTAAAACATAACGTAACAGGGAGAAATCATCCGCTGGAACGACTTAAAACGCAACAGAAAAAACACGACGAAAGAAGTGGCAGTACACACAAGAAACATCATTGCAAACAAAGATAAAACCAAGGCACAAGGTTGCATGACAGACGTCCAACGCGCCGAATGCCCGCTGAGAAGCAGGTGGTAGCATTTTTAATATAAATTTTAGAGTGGATGGCGGTTTCCCTTTAGTGTAGTATTTTTGTGGGGCTCGCATTTAGACTCCGTAAATCAATAACAGTCATTTAATTTGGTTAGACTCTTGACCGGTGCCACCCTTTAAAGCGGTCCTGGAACAATACTTAATTACAATATTTGTCACTTTGCACAAGCTTAGTACACTAGTTGGTTCCCCGCATAGTCACACGCAGGGATGGGCAGAATACTTCTAAATATGTATTAAAATACAAATACAAAATATGCTGAAAAAAATGTGTATAATTACAAATCTAATTACAGATTTTAGAAAAGTTTTTTTTTATACAGATACAAATACAAGAGTATTTCATCATCGTCAAATATTTCTACAAATGTATTTTGTTCACACGGTGAGATACTTTAGAGTTAATTCCGGGTAAAAAAAGACCGGGCTGAAACATAGAGTGAAGTTTATATATACCAAGGATCACGGGCTTAAAACAAAGTTGGAGCTCTATAAAAAATTTGTTCGACATAAGATAGGCAAGTACAGCATCAGAACATATCAATATTTATCAGTACGAGTTTTCTTTTTGTAGTGCCGGTCATTGACTGACTTAGGAAATAGTAAGTACATATATAGGAAGGACACAAATTTATGTTAATGCAGACATTCATTAGGACATCGAATTCAAGGCAGTTTTTTTTACAAATAAAACTATACTTGCACTATTTACAAGTCTTTCAGTCTGGCTATTCAAATCACCTATAGATCTTAAGAAAAATACGAGCTTATAACGACATCCGTGAAGTATATTTAAGAATCAATATGCCTGCTATGTTTTCTTTTAATAATGTCGGGGATCGATCATTTATATATTTTTTCTTTGTATATATTGTTACATCAATAATATTTGAAAATATTATTTGTATCCAATTTATTATCATGTGCGCTTGTATCGTGGAAAAAAAAGTTTTATTCGAGAATTTTGTGACCGTTGTTTTTGAACTGTTGACGTTACAAGTGGATCGAAGTGCCTTTTTTTTTTCCTCTGAAATCTTTTTTATTTTGTTGCACATAGGGTTGCTGCACCGGGCTGGCATAATCCATGACAGGTAGAATCAATCAACAAATTGTAGATATTAGAGAGTCTTAGTAGACCGTTTTCATTTTCCGCTCCGCTCTGGGGGTGCCAAACTGCGCATGCGCGGCCTGCTTCGCCGGAATGGAAAGCGGAGGTCCAAAAACGCGCTTTAGTAGAGCGTTTTTCTTCAGCGTAAGAGCGTTTTGAGCGGGTTCGAAAAATTTTCTTGCGTAGCCCCACAAGTGGACGTTTATAGTACTAGTAAGACAAAAAAACCTAAACGTTAACACCAAGAGAGTGAAAGGGAGCGTGTTTGTAAAGGTAGTAAAAACGAAGGCGACAATAATGAACACAAAATAGTAGGCACACACCTAAAAAAATATTAAGCTATAAAATATAAATATAATCGTTCCACGTTGTGTGCGAGTGAAGCCGAAGGTATAAGCATGAGCATGTTCCTCTAAACGGTACTGGCACTGCACGAGCGCGCGTGCTTATCAAGGACGCTGAAAGGCCAGCACTCGCTCTTGTAGCTTCTGCTCCACTCGAATTAAAACTGAAACAGATTTACTTATTCGAAGTAGAAAAATAAAAGAAAAGGACAAGGTTTGCGCATTGCGAGTACATCCTTTTGCGTAGTACGAGTACAGTGTTGCTCAAGGCTAGCAAGGCATCTGCACGATCAATCCCCGCTGTTCTCAAGGAAGGAGACTTCTACTAAGGAGATGAAGCTGGCGAGACATCGAATCTATGATTCGTATCCCTCGTGCCATCAAGCGCCGAGCTTCCTTTCCGAACACGGTTTGCTGGATATTTCCAACGTAGAAAAGAAACCCTTTAGGAAGCTATCCTGCTTAAAGAAGCACCTCGCTGCTCTGCATGCAGGCCTCCAAATACCAGCACCCGACAGATCGGCGCAGGGTGTTGCCAATCTGGCGAGACGCTTTGCATGGTTCTTCCTCGACTGGCCTATCCCAACCGTCTGTTCGTACTTGGATGAGCGTTTGGACGGAACTTGTCGGTGTTCTTCAGTTCTGTAAACCTCATCGTGGGTCTCATCAACGAGAGGTTCGGCCACCAGCTCGCTCACATGAACAAACATAGGTGCTTGACCCTGGCGAAACTAGAGCTGTGCTCACAGGTGAGACCCTGCATGGTTAGTGTAAATTTCGCGTTTCCATTGTTTCTAGCACAGCTGCTCTGTCTGGTGAAAAGTTACTTTTTTCTATACGCCAAATGTGTACATGGGCAGTGTCAGGACAAGTCACGACGAGCGCGTTCGTAATCTATGAGTATTAGTAGGCCAATTTTATGAGCCCTCTTTGCTCTACCTTACGCTCTGCGAGGAGCATCGTCCCCACCGCGCATGCGTGGCCCGCTCTTAGTTGGAGCGTATAGTTAGCGGAGTGAGCGTGCGCTCCGCTTCACAAGTTGTAGAGCGGGCTGCCCTCAGCGTCCTCAGCGTGATTGCTTAGATCTCAAGATGGCTGCACTTACTCAATACGCGTCTATGTTTTTGACCGTGACCTCAGCTTGAAAGAGGTCGAATCAAGAACTAAAGCGTACGCCCCGCGCGTAAAAAATAAACCATTCGAATTGAGTTCTATGTAACACAACAGAGCATAATCAAACGAAGTGAACGAGTATCACTTTGCAACCAGCACGGCGTCGGTAAAGTCGTCGCGTTTTTGTGGACATCCTATGGCTATGCAGTCAGATGTACGGGTGCGCGTGCTTGAACGCCGATTATATCTGTGCATGCGCCCTCCTGTCGAAAATGCCACTGAAAGCTGACCACGAGCATAGCGCTCGCAAGCTGCACCAAAGAAACCATTCCCCCCTCTCAGCTTTATTTATTCACACTCGCCCGCAACTTTTGAATTGTTTAACTTTCCTCAAGAAATGTTTGCATTGGATTTCCTTTGTAGATTTAGAAAATAATAGAAACTTGAATGCAGCCCTTTTAAAAGTGCAACCCATGGTGCCGCTAGTCTTCGAGGCCGCCTTATTTTGGCCAAGTGTCTAGGGAGCAAGAGAGCTATGTCATTGTTTGTCGCGGATGCGAGTCTAAATGTATTAGACACGAATGCTGCGTCAATACTGAATATGAAATTGGTTCTAGTCACAAGTCTCGCACTAAAAGCGATGCCGAAAATATGGCGGCCAAATATGTTACCCGGTGGTGTTTTGAAGAGAGTTACCAATAACGGTCGGAAGAATATTTCACGTCAATTTTTTGTCTGGTGAAAACCAGACGGGCATTAACAATGTAAAATTTAACAAGCACAACCCTGGACTTCTAAGCAATAGTGGTAGATTAGAACAGTTTTCAGAAGTTTCGTTTTGAATTCCGGCGTAGCGGGCCTCGCATGCACAGTTTGACGGCCTCAAACCTTAGCAGAATTAAGGAACAACTATATGTTTATATATATATATATATATTAATTTACGATACCCAGTTTTTTACAACCCTACAATGGAAATACGCTTTATCTTAGAGGAGTAACAAGTCCCATATCACATGTTTTGGTAGTGTTTAAATACTGCCGTGTTGTAAGAGTGTTTTTCTTTGTCTTTTTTATTAGGCCGTCAAGGACAAGGGAACACCCCTGAACAACTGTTGGAGTTTTGTTGACCGCACAGCATGCCCATATGCCGTCCATAAAAAAAATCAGAAGAAGACCACAAGAGGGTGCTCGTCGTGAAGCACCAGGCAGTGATGTGCGCAGACGGCATAATTTGACGCCTGGACGAAACCTACAAAGACCATGGCCATTTTTTAAAGCGCAGCCCTTAGGGGCCCGTTTCCGGCTTGAGCGACGTCGGCGTCGGCAAAATTGCGCGGTGCATTACGGGTAAATTTCCCCGCTAAATCTAGCGGAAAAATTTCCCCGCTAGATTTAGCGGAAAAATTTATCCGCTAAATCTACCATAAAAATTTTCCCCGCTAGATTTAGCCAAAAAAATTCCCCGCTAAATTTAGCGGAAAAATTTCCCCGCTAAATCTAGCGGGAAAAATTCCCCGCTAAATGTAGCGGAAAAATTTCCCCGCTAAATCCAGCGGAAAAATCTAGCGGGAAAAATTCCCCGCTAAATCTAGCGGAAAAATTTCTCCGCTATATCTAGCTGAAAATATTCCCCGCTAAGTTTAGCGGAAAAATTTCCCCGCTAAATCTACCGGAAAAATTTCCCCGCTAAATCTAGCGGAAAAATTTCCCCGCTAGATTTAGCGGAAAAAATTCCCCGCTGTCTAGCCGAAAATTTTTCCCGTTAAACCTAGCGGAAAAATTTTCCCGCTAAATCTAGCGGAAACATTTCCCCGCTAAATCTAGCGGAAAAATTTCCCCGCTAAATCTAGCGGAAAAATTTTCCCCGCTAGATTTAGCGGAAAAAATTTCCCGCTAAATCTAGCGGAAAAATTTCCCGCTAAATCTAGCGGAAAAATTTCTCCGCTAAATCTAGCGGAAAAATTTCTCCGCTAATTAAATTTAGCGGAAAAATTTATCCGCTAAATCTAGCGGGAAATATGCCCCGCTAAACCTAGCGGAAAAATTAACCTGCTAAATCTAGCGGAAAAATTTCCCCGCTAGATTTAGCGGAAAAAGTTCTCCGCTAAGTCTAGCGGAAAAATTTTCCCGTTAAACCTAGCGGAAAAATTTCCCCGCTAGATCTAGCGGAAAAATTTTTCTGGGGGGTCCCGTGACCCCCCAAGGTCACATTCCCCCCCCCCCCCCCCCCCCCCCGCCCCGAGAACAGGTAACCCTCAGTACCCTTCCCTCCTCCTCCTCAAGAGCTGCGCTCCAATTCGGTGTTACAGGGAGTTGTAAACGGCTTCCATTTTTTTTGTTTGTTTAATATTAGAATGCATAAAATTATCACAGTAAATCATATTCAAGCTTTAGTACTAGCAAAATACCTGTCCAACTGGGCTGAAAGGCATGTAGAAATATTTTAATAAAAAACGTTTACTAGCGACTCCCATTTTACTTCTCAGATGTGCGTGTGAATATTGCATCTAACCAAATTACAGTGTTACTGTTGAATTCAGCATTGTAAAAGTAGCCTGTGTTGCGTGGCCTTCTATTGCAAGAAAAGACCGTAGCACAAATGAGGCAGAAACTAGGCAGGAGCTTAAGCTGAAAAATGCACTTTCATAAACACACAAACGAAATAAAAAGGAGTGTAGTCAAGCAAAATGGTTTCATGTCACCCCTCACCCCCCAAGGCAGATACATACACTGCGGTCCCCTGTAAATACGAACACGAAAAAAATCGCTTTTATTTGCAGTTTATTTCTTTGACAGCTATTGAAAAAGCTGAAAATTTGCCGCTCAGATTAGTGCCCCAAACGAGCGCTTTATTCCACACCAATAGGCAAATGTCAGCCCCTCGAATTTAAGGTGAAAAATGAAAACAGAATATTGAATGCTCCCGCTAACAGTAACGCGCAGTGTACATAAACACCAAGGCACCATATCACAAACCGAAGCATACGAAGAAGAAAAGACTCATTTCATTGGGAAAATAAAGTAGAGATATAAATTGAGCACTCGCTTTCGCTAATTTTCACTGTCTTGCTGCCTGAAGTAACCAAACAAAATATCTGTCCGCTTGCCGACTGCTTTAGTCTTTGGTCTTTAACCTTTAATTTTTGGCTCTGGAGAGCCGCGGCACCGCGGAGAGCAGCAGCCCGTATCACCGAGGCCCGCGGTGCCGCGTCTAGGGAACATGGTAATGTGATAAGTATATACGTGCAAGATGACGACGACATGGGTTGTTGGTATTGGGGAGGGTGGCAGTCCGATTCGCAGAAGTCCAGACTTCGTGGAGGCGGGTTGGGAGGGTGAGCAGCGAGCCATAAGGATCTTGCACGCCGTTCGATCAGTGCATGAAGGAGCACCAGGAACATAATGGCGCTATTGCTCACTGGGGTCCACTGGGGTCCACTGGGGTCAAAGCATCATGCTCCAAGGAGGTAGTCCAGCCAAAGTAGAAGTTGCCGCCTCCGAGGAACCGAGGCCCAGGGCTCAGATTGAGACACCGCCGTCGCCCGGTGTGTCATCCTCTCAACGTCGTCGTCGTCATCTCGCATAGAAAAATCGAGCCCGCTGAATTAGACAAGGCAGCACCTGTTCCCACCGTTCAGGGGCCGTGAAAGGATTGCGGCCAGCGATTTCTCGAAGCAGCCAGAGGTTCTTGACCACCGTGAAACGTTTTTTGGGGACGCCTTTTCAAACAAAGTCTGCGCAGCTTCTTAGTGCAGCGAGGTTCATAACGGTCAAGCGCGCTCCCAAGCATGATTTCAAATAGCCAGCACCCACCTTTCCAGAAAAGCACCATCTACTGAACCTTTACTGAGAGTGGAACCTACTTCTTAAAATGGCGACGATAGCGGAGCTGACGCTACACGCTCAAATCCCAGAACGGGTCGCGCATGCGCGATGGCGACTCCGCTTTCCATAGAGCGGAGCGGGAAACCGAAGACGGTCTACTAAAACTCTGTATTGAAGCGAAGAAGAATAGCGAGACAAGTGGTGTAACTGCAGGCACTGATACGAGTCAGATTTTTTTACAAAAGACGCGCGCGATCGTCGTTCTTCTTTCTGGTCTCCAGGCTTGTCGTCTTCTTCGCTACATTTGCCCCACGCTTAGGGGGCTGCCATCCTGGCAGCAGTAGTTGTAGAGGGGGCGGTCGGGTCGGGCGGTTCATACGGTTTCATTCGTGACACATGAACGGTCTCTTGATGGTGACGGCGGCGATCGGTGGGGAGGGGAACGGGTTCGGCGCGGTAGTTGACCGGCGAGGTAGCTGTCAGAACTTTGTATGGGCCATGATATCTTCGAAGAAGCTTTGAAGAAAGTCCAGGCTCCTTGATGGGCATCCAGATCCACACTAAATCCCCATCGGTGTAGGTGACAGAGCGGTGACGGGCGTCGTAACGACTCTTTTCGACATTCTGGTGGGGCTAGCTGACGACATTCTTCAGCTCGGCTGATTGCTTCATCAAAGGTTATGTGCTCCGTGATATCTGGCCGATAAGGTAAGATAGTATCGAGCGTACATGATACTTCGCGGTTATACGTGAGCATGAAAGGTGAGAAGCCTGTCGTAGCTTGAGTAGCGGTGTTATAAGCGAAAGTCATGTGTGGGAGAATTCGATCCCAGTTATCTTGATCCTGAGAGACATACATCGAAAGCATGTCAGAAAGGGTACGATTAAGACGCTCCGTTAGTCCATTTGGTTGGGGATGATATGAAGACGTGCAAAGATGAATAACATTGCATTCTCTCAAGATGTCTTCGATGAGTTGTGATAAAAAAACTGTTCCTCGATCACTCAGTAGTTCTTGAGGCGAGCCGTGACGCAGTATAATATTGTTTAAGAGAAAGCTTGCAACTTCATGAGAACCTGCGGTGGGCAGGGCGGCAGTCTCGGCGTATCGCGTCAGATGGTCAATTGCGACGACCACCCAACGGTTTCCCTCAGATGATTTTGGTAGAGGGCCATACAGATCGATTCCGACTCTTTCGAATGGCTTGTCGGGACAAGGTATGGGTTGGAGCAGACCCGGCGGACTCTGAGGTGGTTCTTTTCGTTGTTGGCACAATAAGCAGGAGCTGACATATTTTTGCACAAAGCGACACATGCCGGGCCAGTAATATCGGCCACGTAAACGATTATATGTCTTCAAGACCCCGAGATGTTCCGACGTTGGGTCGTTATGGAGGCACTGTAGCAGCTCGGAGCGAAGCTGTCGTGTCACTACTAACAACCATCGCTGACCGTCTGCTGAATAGTTACGATGAAACAAGAGGCCATCTCGGACAGAAAAATGCCGCGCTCGTTTGCAGAACTTGCGGTTGTTGGAGATAGCAAGGCCTGTAATATGTTGCACCAGGGTCTGGGTGTAGGGGTCTTGGAGCTGGTTTTGTGCCACAGCATCCAGAGAGAGAGCAGCGAGTGTAATCGGATCTTCGTCCCCATCAGGAGCAATCGTTGGCAAAGGGCAACGTGAGAGGCCGTCAGCATCTTGATGCTTGCGTCCGGACCTATAAGTGACGGAGAAGTCGTACTCCTGGCGGCGAAGAGCCCAACGTCCAAAACGCCCCGAGACGTCTTTCAACGACGTTAACCAACAGAGAGCGTGGTGATCTGTGATGACACTAAAATGGCGTCCATAGAGGTGTGGTCGAAACTTAGAAATAGCCCAGATAATAGCTAAGCATTCTTTTTCGGTTGTAGAGTCATTACGTTCACACTTCGACAAGGTGCGACTGGCGTATGCCACAACTCTCTCGGGTAGGGGTGGTTCGCGTTGTATTAGGACTGCGCCGAGTCCATACCCGCTGGCGTCTGTATGGATCTCTGTAGGAAGTGAGGGGTCAAAATGGCATAAAATCGGATCGCCCGTCAGGAGAGCAGTTAGCTGATTGAAGGCAGACTGGCATTCTGGAGACCAATGAAAATGCTTGGTTGTATCATGTAAGGCGTGTAAGGGGGCGGTGATCGTTGCGAATCCTTGGACAAATCGGCGAAAATAGGAGCAAAGACCCAAAAAGCTGCGAAGTTGTTTAGCTGTAGTTGGGATGGGAAATTCTGCGACTGCTCTAATTTTGTCAGGATCGGGTCGGACACCTTCCTTCGATACTACATGTCCGAGAACTCGAATTTCTTTTGTCGCAAAATGGCACTTCTTGGTGTTCAGTTTCAAATTTGCGTTTGCAATACACGATAGAACAGTGGCCACACGTTCGAGGTGTTTTTCAAACGTCGGTGCAAAAATGACAATGTCGTCTAGATAGCAAAGGCAGATTTGCCACTGCAGACCTCTGAGAACAGTATCCATCAGCCTTTCAAACGTGGCCGGAGCATTACAAAGTCCAAATGGCATCACGTTAAATTCATAGAGACTGTCTGGTGTGATAAAGGCCGCTTTAGGTTTATCGGTTTCTTTCATTGGGACTTGCCAATATCCGGATTCTAAATCCAGGGAGGTTAAAAATGCAACGCCCTGAAGGCAGTCGAGGGCATCGTCAATGCGTGGCAATGGGTATACATCTTTGGTGGTTATCTTGTTGAGTCGTCGGTAATCTACACAAAAGCGAATGCCGCCGTCTTTTTTCTTTACTAGGACAACAGGAGAGGACCAAGGACTTGAAGACTCTCTGATTACTCCTCGTTGTAGCATCTCTGCGACTTGTTGTTCTATGAGTTGCCTTTCTTTCATTGAAATCCTGTAGGGTCGTTGACGAATAGGAGCTTGGCCTTGCGTGTCGATGGAATGTTGACCGGTTTAAGCGGCGCCCAAAAGTGTTTCACGCAAGTCGAAAACGTCTTTGTACAAGTCTAGGAGAGTTATCATTTTTTGCCTTTGAAGATCTGTAAGATTCGTATCGATGGTAGAGGAAAGCCGCCCGGATTGATCATTTTCTTTCGTGTAGTCTGTTGAGAGTGCGTTGGTCTGAATATTGAACGGGTCGTCGAGGGAAACTGTATTAATATCAGTCGCTAATGTGACGGTGGCCAGAGCGGTCTGCTCCGGGATCAGTACAGCCTCTGACGTAACGTTAATTACGAAGATGAACGTTGGCAAGAGACCAATGTTGGTGAGGCCATGGGGAACCAGCAGACCTTTTTTTGTCAATAAGTTAACTGTCCGCGCGATGGAATAGTTTCCTGGTGGCAGTGAAGAGCACGTAGTGGGAACTAATGATGAACTATGAGGCGTAATTATAATTTCTTGTAATGAGCGGAGTTGGTTGTCTTGTAGGGTGGCGTCTTCCACGGGTCAAGGCAGTTCGTGAAGGGAAAGCTGTGCGCTCCCGCAAAAAATAATTGCATCAGTAGTAGGAAGAAAATCCCAGCCGAGAATTATGTCATGCGTGCATGATGAGGGTACGACAAACTGAACTAAGTACAACGCACCTTGTAAAAAAATACGAGCGGTTCAAACCCCAACGGGTTTGTGTAGGTGGGATCCTGCAGTTCTGAGGTTACCTTGATACGGTGTGACGACTTTCTTGAGACGACGACAAATATCCAAATGCATGACTGAAATCACAGCACCCGTATCAACTAAAGCTTGAACATTCTGACCTTGAATTTGAACTATGACGATATTCGAATTGGATGTATGAGGACTTGAGCGGTGTGATGATGTCGCAGCTGGTGCCTCAGAAGCTGCGGTTACAAGTTGCCCCCTTGTGCTCGAGGAGTGGGCTCTGCTCGTAGCATAGGCGATGTCGATCGCGGGCGCTGTGGTGAAGGCGACTGTCGACGTGGTAGGCTTGCCGAACTCCCAGGGAACCTTGACGCTGGGGATGACGAACGGCCGTACTGAGAAGCCTGGTAGTGAAGGGCAGAGTTCCCAGCAGCAGTTTGTCTGAAGCTTGCAGTCGACTCGTCAGCTTGGCGACGACGGCACACGCGGAAAACATGACCTGGTATTCCACAATAATAGCATAGAGGGCGGCTGTTGATCAGTTGGTGAGCAGACTGCATGCGTGGCTGGGAGTAGCCAAACGGTTGAACAAATGGCATGCCGCCCGCAGGGTAGTGGGGGGTAAATGTTGGTGCAGCTATTTCTGCATAGGTTGGCCGCGTGGTTTGCAGCGGCAACGGAACCTGCGACGGAATAGAAGAAGCCAGCTCGGTTTGGACGAGTGACCGCAGTGCAGACTCTGTTGATGTAGGTGATGTTAGTGTCGGGGGTAGAGCTCGAGACACCTCCTCTCGAACAATTTGCTGAATCAATTCGCGCAAACTGGTGCTATTGATGTCTGGGCATACAAGTGGGGCGGATATGCTGCTCACCTCAGGGAGACGTTGGACTGTGGCAGCAACAGACAAGCGCTGGGTTTTGAGTTCGCGGAAGTGCTGGCATATTTCTACAATCTTCTTCACGGTTGTCGGATTATGCACGAGTAAGACTTGAAAAACGTCCTCGAGACGTTTTTCAAGAGATGACGCACCTTTTCGTGTTCCGGCATGTTTATGTCTACCCGACGGCAAAGATCCAGCACGTCCTCAATATAGGATGTAAATGATTCAGTTGGCTGTTGAGCGCGCGAAGCAAGTTTTCGGTCTGCTGTAATCTGTCGCATCGCAGGTCTTCCAAACACTTCCCTAAGGCGGTTGGCCAACATTTGCCAGCTTTGAAAGTCTTGTTCATGGTTATGGAACCAGAGTTTTGCGACGTCGGACAGGTAGAAAATGGCGGTAGTCAATTTAGTGGCATCGTTCCAGTGATTGTAACGACTGGCGCGATCGTAATCGTCAATCCAGTCGTCGACGTCAGCGTCACCAATGCCGGAGAAAATATGAGGCTCACGTTGGCGAGTGGTGAGTACCGACTGGGATCAAATGTCTGCTTGGGTTGCCGTTGAGGTCTTTGCGGAACTCGTACTGGCAGTAGGGTGTGTCATTGCTGCTTTCAATGTGAGAATACGGCTTCTCAGCTCCAGACTTGATGCCGCGGTGATGGAGAAAGGCCCGCACCTCCACCAAGTGAAGCGAAGAAGAATAGCGAGACAAGTGGTGTAACTGCAGGCACTGATACGAGTCAGATTTTTTTACAAAAGACGCGCGCGATCGTCGTTCTTCTTTCTGGTCTCCAGGCTTGTCGTCTTCTTCGCTACAATATTTTTACTTGAAACCCCCAATTGAAGCAATATGGCCTTTTCAAAAATGTGGTTAATATGGCATCCAAACTCAGCCAATCAAAAGGCTACTAGATTTACCCACCGTTTACATCTTGCTTTACTTTTCGTTTTTGTTTTCTTCTTCTATGTTTAATATGAGCAAAGCGAAGCAAGTTTCTCTTGCTCTTTGCTTGGGGAAGAGTGCATAATATCGCATTTGATTGCGAATGAAGTGTTAAAAATGGTATTTGGCCAGTGTTTGAAATACAAAATTTTTGAAATACCATATTATCGGTGTTTAAATACAATTGAGAAATACATTCCTAATTTGATATTAAATAAAAATAAAAATATTCGAAATATTTTAAATACGTATTTTAACTACGTATTGTAAATACTGCCCTGTTTGCACTTAACACCGCTGACGAAGAAGCTCCGTTATCGCGGTGTAACCTCAAGGATAAAAATGGACATTTTCTTTCAATCTCCGCCACGCCTATAATTCATGAGGTTGTCATCAGGTTTTGCGAGTCGTTGTGCTGGCAGATTTGGAAAGAAGGTAGTCCTGGCATAGTCACGTGGATTGCCAGTGGTGAGGAGAATCAAATGCCACTCATAGACAGACATGTACGTAATGCATTACTAGTAATGAGTTATTTCTACCTTGCCTTTTTTGGGGTAGCTATTAACGTATTTAGTTACTTCTGTAAAAACGAAACGAGTAACGTGCTTATTTACTTTTAAGGCTAGCTTACGAGTACCGATATTCCATTACTCCTGAAGAGTAACCTGTACAACACCCTTTAAAGAGCCTCGTTATAATTCTAACCTGAGTATGCGCCTAGTGCGACAAAGGCAGACGGGAAACCCTGAAAACAACTGAAGAGTATGACAATATAGCAACGTTTATCGCTGAACACGTAAGTCGAAATCTACAGCGTGGAATGTCCTTTATCCAGCGAACCGAATAAGGTGGTTTGGTTGAACCTTTTGAAGATCGAGTACAGACCGAATGTAAACCCGGAGGTTACCAACACGAGGAAGCACATAATCTACTGTCGACTTCAAACATCAGAAGCAGAGAAAACATAAGAGAGAAGGCAATCTCAGATTCCCCAGCTCTTCCGGAAGTACAACATTGCCGTTCCTTCGAGCGCCTGTGGAGAACGAGTTTTCAGCGTCGCCCGAGATGTATTCTAAAGGAAGCGGGGAAAGGCAAGTGATGCAAACTTCGAGAGGCAGCTACTGTTTAAGAGCAACGACTACTGAAAAGAAAACAATACACCATGAAACAAGAGCAGGTGCGTATTTGGTCGTCAAAGCAACGAGAAAAGCAACTCGTTACGGTTGAGATAAAGGAACGTGCTACTTTTGAGAATCGGTAACGAGTTACGTACTTAGTTATTTTTTGAGCGAGTTACGACTAAGAGTATTTAGCTACTTATTTGGGTAACGTGTACATGTCTGCTCATAGATTGGAACGAGTACAGTGTGATCGATCGACTTTGGCTTGGGACAATCAATGCTTCTAAAAGCATACGTGTTGCAGTTCGTGTTCAGTTTCTTCGTTGGCGGGAATGCGCAGAACACTAGCAGTATTTGAGAATCAGCGCGTTTACTCTGCTTTGCCAACCTTAGTACCAGGTTTTAATGAACATTGGCGGCACATAGTCGACACCCTGTCATGCGGTTGCCTATCCCGCAGGTGGCGAGTTAAGCGCGCGATGAAAGCTGCTTGGTTTTCTCTACTTTATAGGTGGTATATACTGAACGCCACATCTGAGTGTACCATTCAACGGGCGCGCTCAGAACGAGCTCAAACTTATAGACGCTTTACACACGCGCCAAATTACAGCCGACATTGTTGATCTTCTCTTGTCTTACCGAGATGCCGAGCAACTGAAACGGTAGTTGACGATCTCCTACAAAGGCCGATGCTTTAGAAAAGGACACAGTTGAATATAGTGTGGCAATAACCTAGCCTGCTATGGTAAAGATGAAGTGAAATAAACGAAATAAGAGGAAACAAAAACTGAAGGTCAGTTATGGGGAATGCCTTTAAAGGCACTGTGTAAGCTCGTCGTCAGCACGAGCTGAGCATTTAAGTGGCCTGTAAGTTCGTCTGCTCTTTGCACACCTCAGGCATTTGTTTACGCCACAAATGCGCCCACGCGCTTTTGTTTTCCCCGACCTCAACCATTCACGGCGCTCGCTTAGCTGCCTCATCAACGCGCGTTCCCGACTCGTTTTCTTTGTTGCTTTTTGATTGGAACGCTCTTCCGTGCGTTCCGATGATCGTAATACGTATTTTGGAAAGCTTGCTGCCAGTATTCTGCGACTCCCATTGCGTGGAAAAAGAAAGTAACGCGAGTTACGAGTTTCGTAGGCTACAAACGTCAAGGATCAATTGAACGCAGTATTTATTGAGAGTACCAAAATATCTGTTACTAGGAACTGCGAATGCTTTTTGTTTTTTTTCGAGTAAAAATTCCACGGACGGCCGTGGTGTAATTTACACCGGCGCATGGTGGAATCGGTAATCGAACCGAAATTTCACACGCATATGTCTTAACCGGAACCGAAGAGCCTAATAGGAACAAAATGCAAAGCGATCGAGCTCAAATACAAACCGAACCTGAAGAATGGCAGGTTTGACAAGGCGTGAAAGTTTCAGGTTAGTCCGCTCGTTGGGGTTTCGGGGATAATGCAAGAAAGACCTCGATGAAGCAACAGTTTGCGGCCTTGCATTTGCCACTATATAAAGCGTGACGACAAAAGCGTGTTACTCACGGTAAATATTCGGGCGAATATGAATCTGCTTTGAGATTTCTTCGATGTTTGGAAAGTCTGTAAACACAAAGAAAATTTAAAGTGAAATAAAATTTATAGTCGAGGGCAAGTATAGGATCTATATTTATTTTAGGCTTACATCCTGAAGCAGCCTACGCCACGAGCTAATATAACCAACCAAGCAGCGTCAAAAAGCTCGAATGAATGGGTCTCTTCTGTTTAGGATTGGTTCAGCGATGGTCGAACACCTACAGACACATGACGAACGCCATAATGGTGTCCTTTTGACGCTGTCTGATTGGCTGCAGCAGATTGTATACCGTCGGCTGCGTCTGAACTAAACGAAACTAAACAAATTATTTAAAAAAAGTTAGCGGTCAATTTTAGAGTATTTTTAACACGAGAATCTGAATGTCACGTTCGTTTCCCCCAAAGATTTGTCTAAACACGAGAAAGCACGAAGAACCTCCGATCAATCATTCGTCCATTCAGGATGTTTTGGCTGCCAAGCGTGTGATGCTCGTGTGGCTAGCGTGAGCAATTGCACGCTTGCCATGCACACTCTTTTTATGGCAAACGCAACCAGGCGGTACTCCAGTCTTGGACGTCCCAGAGAACTTCCGGTTTATAAAAAGAATAAACGAAGCCCACTTTAACACCGCTGCTTGAAATCTCGATTGTACGTTTACCCATCAATTATCAAAATAAATGGCAAAAAAAAAAAAATCCGAAGAAGTACGAGATCTGTTACTTGAAAAAAAAAATGTATATATATTATTGTACATCGATTTGTTTCTTTTAAGACATTAAATCTTACAGCCTTAGGCCCTAGTTATATCTCCAACTTTGTTGTTCGTGTAGCATTTCTGCCTTCTAGCATCGGTGACATAAGCGAGCTCGACAGGCTTGCAAAGAGGGAGCTACCGCAATTCGCTTGGGACGCAAGCGGCAGTTTATGTTTGTAAACAGCTGAAGGATCTTTAGACCTTTCCAAAAAGGAATCCTGGCCGCTTCCATTTTGTCGAAATCGTTTTTATTTTTTACAAACGCTATCGGCCGAATCTAAGCAACAAGCTTGTGCAGATCGTGGTGATATGCACTGCGAGCGCTTGGCGTGAATGCATACTCACGAGCGTTTTAAAGAGTGTGAGGCAGGTGGGGAGACATGGCGACCCTCTGTTATAAACCTGAATCACATGGTGCGATTGTGCTTGCGATTTCTCAGCTACGGCGTTCATCACCGCAGCCTCCGCCTCGCCTTTTTATTTATCGTTTAGCACACAAACGACGACGTAACTTCCAAGTCGCGAGGAAAATTGCAAATTTTGACCGGCCGTTCTTGTTTTCTGGGCCTATTGCATGTGGAACACGACGAGCGACCTTACTAAGAAACAGTTGTTGAAAGTCTCGTATGAGGTCCCTTCACGCTGTGCGACAACGTTTACAAAAAAAAAACAAAAAAAAACGCACATGTTTAATCACATTTTAGAGGAAGTAAGTTGCACATTCCAGTCCATTATGCTGCAATGCCCTTTAGTTTTAGCCTAGCGTATGTACCGTCAGGAGAATCGGAGCCGCATATAATGTGGTACTTCTAACCACCACGAAGCGCCCCTTTGAGCTATTCGGGCAGAAAGTGAGAGAGAGGGGGAAACGAGACCACGGTTGGGACGCCCAACGCCGAGCTCTGACTGAAACGATCAATTGGCAGACGAGAGGCTGGCTGCCTTTGTCTCCACGGCAATCTTCAAGCGCGTTAGAACGCCGAACGCCGGAGTCCGGCGCTCGCGTTCCAAGGTGTTCAAAGAGTGTAGTGAAGACAAACTCTTTACCTCTGTCCACGAATTATTCTTAGCAGAGTTGGGCGTTGTGGCATCCTCGCGCGTTCTCGTTTCCTTCTCTTTCTCAGTAACGCCCGCATTGGCGACGAGATGTTCCAGTGCCGCCGCCCGAATGGTTCATATCTGTGACGTCACGACCTGGGTCATCAGCTGGAAACGACAAGTTTGATGGTGTCTTTAAAAAGAAAGCTTGAAGCCTGGAGTGGTCGCGTCTCAAAGCCCATGTGGTCAAAGCTGACGGTGTGACATTTTTCTCATATCCGCCGATTAAAGCAGAATTAATCCCACCATGGACGCCGTAACGAGCCTTGAGCTCACCGGAAAGCCGACAGCGGCGACGCTTTTAGTCGCGCGGACAAATATCACAGATTCAAAAACCAGGGTGTAATCACCGCCCTACATGTTTGGATCTAGATGAGCATCGTACCGGCATACGGTCGTGTATCACTACTGCGTGGTCCCATCAAATACTCCAGTCTAGCGGTTGTACCGCACTGGCTAAATTCATCACCTAAGATACATGTCATTGTTCAGGCTGACTGACTTCGGGCATTATGAACATACAAAAGATACAAGTACTTATAACCGATCTCACGAGCCAGTTTTGCTGCGCCGCCGCTGCCGCAATGCGCAAACGTAACTTCTGCCTGCATGTCTACCTGCATGTCCGGGAACCAAGCTGAGAGTTTGCCCGTGCGGAGCCCGAGACGGCAGGAGTCGCCTTATGAAATTTGCCTGTTTCCCGTGATCTAGTTATGGCGGCTTGACGCATGCGCCGAACGCTTAGTGAGGTCAGTCTATATGTCTTCTAGTTTTATATGGACTGATCGCAAAGGCTACACAGCGCCACGGCGGCTTAAACACTCGTGGAGCTGGAGCACGAGTCAAATATACTCGCTCGCGCTTGCAAGCCTTTGCGGTTAGTCCATGTTAATGTGGGACGAAGTTAGCCTAGGGCTCCTCTACCGTTCCACCGGCTCAAGCACCTTTCCTATTCTAAAAACGTTAGCTCGCGAAAGATTCCATCATGTAGATTGATAAAGATAATTAGATTCCTTACGTATAACATAACAGTTATGGTTATCTTGTCCACGGAGATAAAAATGCCGTTAATAACCATCCGAATGCTGGAATAGACGGCACCATCTGGAAACATGCAACATAACGGAATAAAACAATCAAATGTGTCAACTTCGCAGAAATCGCTTCGATACGTGTACCACACTCACTTAAGTGAACTCTTCGTTCTTCAGACGAGATATCAGATCCTTTCTCTGAAAAACAGCGACATAACCAAATATTTGTGACATAATGGACATTTTAGCCTGCATAAATACTGCAGTGTTTGCTGTTCCGCGTATAACACTATTCGCAAGAAAAAAAAAAGAAAACTGTACCAGTTAGTCGCGGCTATAGAATTCAAGAGGCTCACAGCAACAGAGTTCGGTGGTTACAGGGGTTCAAGGAAAGAAATAAAGCAAATGATATAAATGTAAAGGCATGGCGGGCTCACATTGGTTTCAAAATGTTCACTTTACACAGATATAAAAAAAGACAAACGAATTTTAGAATTTGAATGTCACGCTGAGTGTTCAACCCCAGTTAAGAGAGTCGCTAGAAATGTTTTGACATGTTTTAAACAGAAGAGCACAGACATAATGCAAAAATGGCGCCATCAAGCCTCATTCTTTCTCTGTAAAACTGACCCTCCATCGGTTCCCGAAGGAGCATTAACAATACAGTTACTCTAGCTACCAAAATTCAGCCTATTCTTCTCTGCGGACTCAGGTAAATTACAACAAGTAGCTTCATCGCGGCTTCGACCATGGAGGTCGAGGGAAAGGATTTTCAAGGGATGATGCTTCACGATTTCTAAAGGACTTTAATTAGTCAGAATCACCAAAATTGTTGTCACATGCTTTTGTGTACATTACACTGTCACGTATTAAGGTGTTTTTTGGTTGATGTGCATTTAAAGGGGCCGTGCAACGATATCCACTATGAATGTTTTTCACGTGAGCTTACTGGCAGCAACGGTACCCAGGTATATCTACACACAACGCCACTGTCTAAGCTTTTACAGCGAAGCTGTTTATGGCTAGGGTTCCGTCGATTTTTCGTGTGTGTCAACAAAAGCCCACGTCCCCAATTTGATGCAACATCGCTTCATTCTGTGCAAAAGGTGATACGTCTCATCACTTGGATATGCGTTTTCAGTAGATTAGTTATCAATACGCACCATTTTCAATATCAGTAGTCCCTCAGGTAGATAATAATGGTTTCTCAAAGATTTGCCGCCGTCCGACCAGCGTCGGCCATATCTACGCTTGCAGCGCCGTCTCTTTGTCGTTGTTCAAAAGCGCTCGAGTGCCTAGTTTTTTTTCCTTCGGCTCTCTTGGGGTGGCGGTCCTATCGCGCGTGTCTACTTTCCTCAGAGTGGCGGTCCCTTCGCGCCGGTCTAGTTTCCTCGGGCTCCTCGGGGCGGGTCAGTGTCGTGTGTTAAACAGCTTCGCTGGTCACCCACCTTTACAGAGTGAAATGTGGGGATCACATTGCCGGCGTGGTCAACAGTGCGATTTCTAGGATTTCGTCATTAAGCTTTGCGATATTTAGATGAGGCTCGTACGGTGGACACGAGCACTGCGTGAGCATTCGAGTTTGGCTCGGGATAGTGGCTCGTGCCCAATCGCGGCGATGAAAGGTATATAGCCGAACCTTGTCTGGTAACATTTTGTCTTTCGAAAACAATTAAGGTATATTCTTAGGAATATTACCCGCAAAATAATAAAACTTTGAAATCCTCCGCCGCACAAGTAATTCAATATTAAACAGAGCTCAACTCCTCAGATTGCACCTGCAAAACACACGGCGCTTACACAGGGAACAGCGGAAGCTCTGACGTAACATTAGGCGAAGAGAGCCACCAATGCTTCTGACCGCGGTCTCAGAAAAATATCTGCGTTCTAAGAAAGACACGATTTACGGCATTGAGTTAAGCTCAATTCTTCGGCGATAATTGTTTTGCGCACCATGAAATATATTGATCAAAACCGGAAGGAAGTGAACGCCCGCGACTCTGACGTTGCCATTCCTGATGTGACGCCACGACACGACCAGTCATGTATACTTACGAAATTTGTGCTGAAGTTTCGTATCGATGCTCATAACTGATTGAACGAATGTACTGGCATGTTTTAATGAAATAAATGTGATATATCACTAGACTTAGGCCCTCTCTACGTGACCAGCGCGAAAGCTTAGTAACTTCCTGATATCACCGGACAATCCCTTCAGCAAAGTCTGGAATTCAGCTTTCGCCTCGCGCTTTGCCAAGTGCAGTGCGTGGCTGTGATAAACGATGGGGGCATGCCATTGACTTCAGATCATGTGGCCGCTTATTCTGACTGCGAGTTGAGGGCCTGAGTGCTGATCTTTTTTCTCGAATGTATTTCGCGACTGCCATTGCGCGTAGAAAAAAATAAAGTAACTAACGCGTTTCATGGGAGCTGAATGCCAAAGAATAATTGTAAGCGGCATTCAAAGAGAGTACAAAAATGCTTACATGGGCATTTAAGCGTGTCCGCACCTCTGGGATATCCGAGAAGGGCAATGGAAGGCCATGGAAGGCCGTAACTGGTGATAACGTCGCTGCTGTGCTGAGTCTCGCTATGTTCGAGTCCTACTAGAGCGACACACAAAAACAAACGACAGCGACACGCCTTCCACACATGCAGCATGCTCGCGATCGGATCTTTGGAAGGCGTTTAGTGGTTCGGTGCTCGTGAAGTAATCCCGAGTGATTCCAAGCCTACCAAGATACAATCGGGTACATGAGGCTCGAGTTTGAGCATAGCCTCCTTTATTCTACAAAGCCTGTTAAATTGCGAAAGACTGGTTTGAGGTTTGTCGCTGTTTGTTTCTGTTAGTCGCTCTAGTGGGACTCGGGCATTAGAAGAACCATCGGTTCAGTTATGGTGCTATGAAGGAGGTCCTAAAGATTAGTTCTCCCAGCATTTTAACGATTATACACAAACACCATATAGTCGATAAAACCTTCAATCTCGCTGGGTGCCACACAATTGACGGAAGCTCAACTGTTGGCACAGGTGGGATAGTGCCAAGAGATGCATCCCATATTCTAAGATTACAGCAGTAGAAGTGTTTGACACGGTGATAGGCGAGCCCACCTAGGCCTACCAGTACGATTTGGATAGAAAGTGCCAGTCTTCCGTTTGGGACTTTCCTGGCGGAATATGGACTGCTGTAGCGCCGAAAATCGAACTGGAGCCTCGTCAGGTAGCTTCGGGCACCGTTTGCTCCTCCCTCCCCGACATTTCATATGTCAAATAAACTTCAATTATTTTCAATTCCATTCAAAGCTCACTAGAGAAAAGCACACCGGAGAAAAGCTCGCCGGAGAAAAGCTTAGAGGAAAAAAAACTCACCCACGTTTGTGCACGTCCGGTGAAAAGTTCACTTTAATCTTGACGAACACGGAGAAAAGCTCTCCTTAAAGCAAATTTTTGCATGGGGCTTGTTATCAGTTTAATATTTATATGGTGAAATGCAGAATCTGTTCTTCGTATTTTAGGATCGCATATAGCATGTTAGAGCACCAAAGAAAGCTACATGCAGATGCTTCCCTTGCAGGCATTTTACAAAAGGAAGCTCCGCTTCCGCTCTCGTTCCGGTTAAATTTCCACTGTTTTCGCCTTGCTGTTGCCATATTTAATTCTGACGCTTTCCGGAAGTAGGAAATATAAAATTGTACTCTTTTTGGATTGGATCACCTTAGTATTGAAGGTGTGTACTTTCACACATAAGGCAGTAGAATATAGAAGTTTGGCTATTTATTTATTTAATTTAATTATTCATTGTGGTCTACTACATTTCGCCTTATGCTTCGGCCAGGGTGAAAAGAACATTCAGCCTTTCCACATTGGTGAAGAAGGAAGAGCAGCGGAGATGTAGCTTCTGTTCTCGGCGGTGGCTTTCCAGACGAGCGATCTGCTCTTCTTTCACAAAGGAATCTGAAGCGCTCGATGTAGTGTAACTTTAGGCGATAGCGGCCTCGCGGCGGTTACGAAAGTATTTGCGCGGGTGCGCACTTCGCCGCTCATTCCGTTCCCGCTCTTTTTTCCCCGAAGAAATGTTCCCGCGATCCAGGAGCGACGGTGGCAAGCGGACAACCGGCAAAGACAACACTGTGGACAGCTACCGCCATCTATGAGCGACGGCGACAACCAGAGTTTTGTGTCGACATTTCATTGCGGGGGACACGATCCTGGGCGAATTAGCCCTTAACAGCTCCGCTGTAACAAACCTTGTCTCGCGTGTCCCATTCAGCTCTTCATGGATCCAAGGAAGAATCGAGGCTCCCTGGTAAAGTAGCATATAAGGTAACTTAGTATACAACAACCCAGGAACAACTTAATCCCTAACTTAATAAATTCTTGCTATCCTATCGTTACCGTTCTATAGGAGTACTTCGTCGTGCAACACAAGAAGTGTATTATGTTCACGAAGAGGATATTGCTGTTCTATTGAGTGCAATTTCGATGAAATCCACACGTACTTTAGGTGAATGAACGTATTTCAGTTCAGTGAAGGCTCGGTTCGCGGACTCGTAAGTATTAGGATAAGCTTTCATCCACATCCATCAAAAAGCCTATGAGCGTTTCTCCGTATATGACGGTTTTGCGTCAGCTTTTCTCAGTACAGCTTTTCTCGGCCGGTCCTTCTGCGGAGGCTCCGCTTTTCAATGTCAAGTGGCCATGGAGGAGGCGTCGGAAAGTAACTGGTGACAGTCTTCTTCTCAACCAGTGGACACGTGGCTATGGTTGCTCTCGAGATCCAATGCAGATTTACTGTAGAACTGTGAACCGCAATTTGCCTGCCTTCAGCCACCAAGAAAATCCAGGAGAGACGACAAGGACCTGGCAAGGACCTGTCATCGTGCCGCTCAACTCTCTCGAAGGCACACCAGTGTAACAGAAAACTCATCCGCTCTAAAGACTTGAGATCTTGCTCAAGGCGACTTTTTTCTATTCTTGATTCTACAAGAAAAAAAAAAGAAACTATCATACAGAGATTTGCAACCCCGTAGATGTTGTTACAGCCTACATTCTTAAATGCAGTTCATGACATCCATTGACGCCTGTGCTTCAGGGATTGCTTTAGAAGAAATACGTCGAAAAAGACCCAATAGTTGTAACAAAATATCTTTGTCCAGTGACGAGCGTTTCAAACCCTTTCAATACTCCGCGAAAGCTTTTCTTGACATTTCCGTAAAAAAGGAGGAGTGCCCGCGCACAGCTTTATTCAGCGCTCAAAATGGGAGAGGGAACGCTTGCCTGTAACCTCCACTGCATTGCCAAGAAAAGTAGTCGGAAAGTATAGTGACCTTTGTACACTTTGGAAGTTAGAACATGATCATGGTCTTATATCTCAATCGGTTTGTTTTGTCAATGATTTCGGGGAACGGCTTGCAGCAAGGTGTACAGGGAAGTGGTTTCTTCATAATTCGCTCTGTGTACTTTTCCACGAAGTACTCGGAATGTAAATCACTGTTATCTATTGAGCATTCTGCGTAAACGACGAGACCGACACTCTCTTTTCACGGCGATTTAAGTAAAAATTGCAAGGCCCCTGTGTCACTTAGGCAATGTGTCTTCAGGAAGTGTACCCCCGCGAGAATGACAATGAACTCAGCGTAAACTCGATTGTGTGAGGCTGAGTATGACGCAAGCCCGCGAAACGTGAGGTTGGATATAGCGCGAGGTTTTATGAAGGACACAGGCGCTCCCACTATCGTCATTGGGGAATTGTAGTAGACCGTTTCGGCAGCCCGCTAAGCACACGGAGAGCACTCCGTAATCCGCCACAAGACCTTGAACTGCGCAGAAAAGACTGGCGGCGCTTTTTTCAGGGATACCGTAGCGGAGGAGAGAAACGGTCTACTACAATTCCCAATTGACAGGATTAAAACGGCGCCTCTACGATGTCCGTCCTCGCCCCTGTTGCCTTTCTTCGTGCTTCGGCTTCGTGTGCACGCTCGAGGCTCATGAGGCGCCGAATAGTTATCGACGGTAAGACGCTCGCGCTGAAGGCGGGATAAGTGCATGTTTTTCTCGTCCTGTCAGTGATTATAGGAGCAATTTCGTTTCAGAATAGCGTACGCAAATGCATGCGCCTAGTTCAAGCCGCATTTTGAAGGGCGCATAACGAGTGAAGGAATTATTTTGGAACAGCGAACTCAAAGATTTTGCGCAAGCTGTCCTAAACCTCGCTATGTCGCGGCGACGCGTCGCCAGTCACCGTATAATTTTAAGTGCGAGCGTAGCTGGAGCTACAAGAGCGAGTTCCGGGCTTTCAGGGTCCCCTCCAAGCACGCGCGCTCGTGCAGCTCATGAATCGTTGAGGCCGATATGACTGCGTGCTTGAAACTTCGACTTCAATCGCACGTAAACAGAAACGAACTACATGCCAAGAAATGGAGGAAAACGAGGAGACTAAAGTAACTGTATCGTGGGGCATTATCGTCAAGTTCCCAGGATATTCGCCATTTTGTTTTTTGGTATCAGCAATTTCTTTTTGGCCTCTACATTCTTGGTGAGCCGATTTATGATCCCTGGTAATGGGTAGCTCTAGATAGACATTTCTTATATACTGAGATTTTGCTTTCCTCACGCAGGCGAACCAAGCGCGTATACATCCTCGCTACCACACGCGGCGTGGGTGCTTGGAGGATTTTAAAAATAAGTTTCGTCTCTCGATATACGTTAGAAAAGAAATTTCATCGTAGGAGATCTGTGGACATAAGCAAGATTGATGGGTTGATTTGATGCACACCGGCAAACACACGTACATTGGCGAGGAACGCTTTCAGAACGACGATGCTCCCTAGCGATCGTGGCGCGAGTGTTTTAGAAGACCCGAATGAAGCTTCGAAGATTTGAATGGACGAAAATGGCGATTTCCATGCCAACTGAGACCGATCAGCAAATAGCCTTGCATGGTTTCGTCGCTTGTATGTTAGTATTTGTGTCCGGCTAGCAGGCAAGGAAGGCAATGGCGCTATTTGCCCATGACCCAGAGACTTTACAAGAGACGAGAGCGAGCGGGGAGGTAAGAACGCAGAGCTCTGATTCGAATGATTAGTTGGTAGACATAAAACAAGCTGCCTTTGTCTCCACTGCACTCGTTGAAAGCGTTAGAACACGATACGCCGGCTCCCGGGGTTCAGCTCTCGAATTCGAACGCGTTATAGGAGTGCAACTAAGGCGAAGACAGCTAAATGTAGGTCTACCCACTCATCATTTGAACCGGAGCTTGGTGTTCTGACATCCTCGCGCGACATCAGTGGAGACAAAGGCAGCTTGTTTTATGTCTACCAACTAATCATTCGAATCAGAGCTCTGCGTTCTTACCTCCCCGCTCGCTTTCGTCTCTTCTAAAGTCTCTGGGTCATGGGCAACCTCGCCCCCCCCCCCCCCCCCCCCCAATCCCCTTCCAACAGTTTTTTTCGCGGAAAGGTTCCCGTGAATGTGACGTATTGCCATTTTTGACTCATGGCTCACCCGACATGCACCCCTTTGGTGTGTGTGCACGAAGCTATTGGTCTGTCGTGGCGTCCGGCGACGCGCCGCCTTTTGCTATGAGGAGCGCAAGTTCTTCTGCTTCTTGCACAGGGGTTGCGATGATATCAAACAGGAAGTTCTTATTGACTGATAGAAACAAAAATAGTGGGTAGACCTCAAGGCATCTAGCATTGAGTTTTAGAAACTATCCTTTCAACGAAAGCCAATCAGAGCTCGGCGTCTTTCGGATTCCACTGCAACTCCCGCTCAAGAGGCAGACGACTTGCTCTCCGCACTCCTGTGCAGTGGTTTACGGAAAAGTAGCGACATCCTTTGAAGAATGCCGCCTGCTATCTTGGAGCGATCCAGGCGGCGCTACCGTCGACGCGCGAGCGCGAAAGAGCAAAAGATAACAATAAAAGTGTGCATGAGGGACGAGAAGAGAGAAGGAATGCCTACTCTGTCGGAGTGCAGTGCATGCTATGAGCTCATGCCGCCAATCAAATAACGCCGACTGTGGAACGTCACGGCTTTCATTGCCTTTCTTTGAGCACATTCTTCGCGGCTGGCAGACCGTGACAATGCGCTTTTAGCCTGTGTTCATGTATTTCCGTGTCTTCAAGCCTTTGACTGCGCTCTGACTCAAGTATAGGAAGGCGGTCTGCTATCTTGGAGCGCTCCAGGCGGCGCTACAGTCGACGCATGGGTGCGAAAAAGCAAAACATAAAGATAAAAGATGTGCGCGTCAAAGGAGGAGGGAGAAGATGTCGCTACCTTTTTTATTCAGGGGCATTAGTTGCCCTGTGAGGCGTCGGTGTCACCGTGCCGCATTTCTGGCGCCGCAGCCTGATTTTTGCAACAAATGGGCACACAAATACATTGTTGGCACTTGTATGACAAATACTATTTATCCCTCGCTTTAGTGAAACGACGTGAGCAGTGTCACGTCACGGAATATATTCTTTGGTTGCGCCATACTTCCAGCCATCCGATTCGTCAGTGATTGGTTCTCCGCGCTCTCTCCGATAAAATACAGGGTGTCTAGAAAAAAAAAAAAATCTGGGGCTTCGTCTTGCCGGAAAAATAAATAAGCAAAGCCGAACCTTCAATCTCTGCTCAAGCGTAGGAGTAATGGTCGGGACTAAAGTCCTTGATAAGAGCTTCCTTCAAGTAGCGACATTCTTTGAAGCGCCGACTGCGTGACGGTGCAGGTTTTAGGAAGTGATGGCAGTGCACAGCAGAGGTTTTGAACTAAATGCCCACATTTGCTTGCGGCGGAATGTGCTTTGTCATTTGTATTGGTTGTCGTTACTTGTAAAACAAGTACCAAGGAACTTGAGTCCGGACCAGTTGGCACAACTTTCAGCGCTGGCCTTGGTCTGATTAAAATGTTAGAAGCGGCTTGCGGAAATTTGTAATAAGAAAATAACTGCCGACAAAGGCCAGAAATGTTGGCATCGGCTATTGCGAAGGCTCCTAGACTCTCATTGAACATTTAAAGAAAAATTGTTCTACGACGTACGAATAAGAGAATGCCAATCTTTTAAACTGCGGTTTCTGGTATGAATCACTCTTTCTAAATATTTGATCAAAGACTGAGTATTGGGCAGTGCGTAGTTTATCTCTGAAAATAAGTAGTAAACGTCTTTCTGGAGAGACCCGGAACATGAGCGACTTTAGAGCCTAAATGTCTGCGTGTTTTTGTTTTAGGCATGCTTTTCACTGTTGGATATTCAATAAGCGCGAAGCGATACGAACGAAAAACGAACAGAAAAGGCAAAGACGTCGTACTTACTATAACTTTCCCAGTTGTGAATAACTGCCCGAAGTGAGTAGTAAAAAAAGAAGACGTGCAGAAACTGAAAATACCAAAGAAAGTTGTAGGTTGTAATCAAAGCCGGGCTTCCATAAAAAAAAAGAAAAAAAAAATATATATATATTCATCGTGCAGAGAGCTTGAGAAAGGAAGTGGGTAGCCATATGATATCACTTCTTGCGTAGTGATATGTGCGCGTTCTTATTGATTTACACACAAAAGACTAATTAAATAGGACGCAGCACAGAAGTCGTCATTTTTCAGAGAGTTCGGGCTCTGTACTCTGTCCCAGTTTTTCATTCTTTTGTGTCGAAATGGAACCTTACCAAGCCGCTTGGTTTTTAATTAGCGCTCTCATGGTCTTATGTTACAATGTGATCGACAAAGGGGCGACAGTAGTTTGCCGTAAGCCAAAACACCTCGCATTTCTTAGGTTGACGTTGATTGAAGGTTACTTGGTCGTCAGCGTTGTCACTGGAACTTTAATTGAGAACGTGAGTGCTATAAACAAAGGTAGGTAGTTCAAGAACTTGTGTAGACTTTTTTTTAAAATTCTCCATTAATGTTGTACATTGGTGAAAATAGCTCAATGAAAAAAAAATTCATGCTTCGTTTCAGCTTAAGTGCAAGTGAAAGTGAAAGTTTATTGGGATTTTCACGGGCCAAGCCCGGCAGCCCGGTAGCCTACTCTACGGGATAATCGAGCCAATCAAGAGGCATCAAAAGCGCAAGTCACTCGGCCAATTCATCGCTATGACCCTCGAGTGTTCACGCGTCCACCAACTCAAACCCATAAACAACGCAACCCGAGTTCCCGACGGATCAAGTTCACTGACTTACGGAATAAAATAGTAACAGAGTGATACAAACGAGTTTTTGGCCCTGGAGCATTTTCCTAAAAAGACGCAGGATGACGTGTCACATAACGTAGCCGCAAATTCGAACTGACCGCTATTGGAGGAGGCGCCTCTCTGGCAATGACTTACCGTGAAAGCTTGGTGCTTGAGTATTTGGCGAATTCAGACCTGTCCTGTCAGTCAGGTTTTAAGCAAACGTTTCTTCGTTCCGTCCCTAAGTGTTCTGAGGCGACGGCTTTGGCACGCTCTAAACGTGCAGCTACTCGATGATTGAAGTCATGTGCTTTGAGCACGTGCGGTGACGCGTTAAAGGGGCCAGGAAACGAATTTTGGGCTGGGAGGAATGATTTTAAACTGGGACTTTACTAATCGCATATCGTTTAGTTGGCCAAAAGAAAGAGGGTAGAAAGTCAAAAGCCAGCTTTTTGGTAAGAACATTTGAAAATATAACGGACTATTTTGTACCTTCTTTCCCTCGAAAGCTCTCCGCCTTTTCACTATGATACATCCGCGGTTCCCAAAGCGCGTCAGCGGTGCCAGCCTGACGTCATCCGAGCCTGCTCATGCATTGGACACGAGAACTGCTTCACTTGGACGTATGCGCTCGCCAACAATCAATTCGTCGACGAATATTTGGATTCGCGTTCGTGGCTAATGAGTGCCCTGACAGAACTTATCGTCACTGGGGAATGACAAGTTCTATGGTGTGCATAAAAAGCACGGTGGAAGCTAGGAGTCAGCAACCCGGTGCCGAAGAATGTCACGACGACGTGATTTCACAATTTGCATTTAAGTTGAGGATTAAAGCTAAGGAGGAAGAAGTTGGAAAATCGTTTCATGACCCCTTTAAGAGACATGCGGCTGTTGGGATATTTTATATAGACGCTTTCAGGGCGCGCCAGATTGAGCCGCCATAGCCGACCTTCTATTGTCTTACCGAGATGCCGAGGCACTGAAGCGGGCGTTGCGAGCGTCCACAAAGGCCTATGCTGGGGAGAAGGACACAGTAACACTTAAAATGGCAATAGCCTGTCCTGCTGTGGTAATGATAAAGTGGAGTGAACGGAATAAGAGGGAACAAAAACAGAAGGTTGGTTACGGCAGCGCCCATGCACAGCTGCCTGAAAGCGTCTATAGATCATTTGCAAGATAAAAGGAGGCTTGTACTCAATGCTCTGAATACGCTGAAATATGACGGAACAGCCAACACCGTCAATCATGCACATCTTTAACCATGATACATACAATTGGGAATACATCTTTGCACGTGTGTATGATGTGTATGGTCAAACCATTGAGTTATAACAACGCTTGAGGCTCAGCTGGCGTTATTGTCTACAGGAGTTCCGGTTGCAAATTAGAAGAGACAGCAAACAGTCTAAATAAAATTGGGTTATGTAATAGCCTCCTCTGTACTGACAAAGCCTGGCAGATCGTCACGTGACGCGGCCGCCGAAAGTGAAAAGGTAAAGCGGCGGACAAGAGTCATTAGGGAGTTTTAGAATAACGTACGCAATTTTAGCGCACGCTAGCGCTAAATTTAGCGCTTGTATTAGCGCACGCGACGCAGGGGAGTTTTAGAACAGCGTTTCTCCGCCGCGACGCAAAAGCCTAAGCATCTCGCGCTTGCGACGCCACCAAGATAGTCAAATTTTTACTTCACACACGGAATGATGTAACTTTAAAAGAAAACGAGTTTTTTGGTCCAGAGTAGCATTTTAATTTCTTTAAACATGAGAACACGACGCGAGCGGTTGACCGGTCGTGTCCGCTTGCGTCGCCTCGGCAAGAGAGGTCTCGTGTACTGACCTTCGCACATCGTTCCTTCGCCGTGAAATGTTCGCGCGTCGCAAGCATCAAGTTGCCGGTGATCGCTGCCAAACCGAGTACAATGTCGTCCCGTATTGAAAATTGCAGTCGCGAGGATGCCGCCGACGTCGCACTCACGACGCCGCCAAAGCAGCCGCCGACATAATCCTGAAAGCCGCCATTTTTTTAACTGTGCTCGTCTTGGCTTTAGCCGACTTCTCATCACGAATCCTCCTTGGAGAAGCTCAAAGACTCTTTGCGTACGCACGCTATTTCCGAGAAATAGCGCGCGCTAAAATTGCGCACGCAAAGCGCAAAACCTGGTTTGCGTTCGGAGCATGCGCAGTGGCGACGACGCTATTCTTTGCGCACGCAAAGCTTTAGCGTGCGCTATTCTAAAACTCCCTATTAGACAGTTTTAGTATAGCGTTGCTGGCTCTTGCGTACGCAATACGCAATAGTATAGCGTACGCTAAAAATGACCTGCTCGGACCGAATTTAGTTGTGCGTTACGTTTTCGAGTGAACACCGCGCTTGATGTTGGTTAGCGCACACCAGCTCGGAGCACGTGGAGCGAAAGCTCGCGCTGCAGAACCCAGAGATCCTGGGTTCAATCCCCCCCCCCCCCCACCCCCCTTTTCGATCTGGGTGAGCATCGTACCGGCGTGCGGTCGTGTATCACTACTGCGTGGTGCACGTTAAAGACCCCAGACTAGCGGTTGTACTGCACTGGCTAAATTGCTCATCTACAGCTGGGAGACTCGTCGCTCCTGTGAGGCGGACCAAGTTCTAGGCTGTATAAACACACACACAGCCCAATTTTTTTTTTTAGATTTGCTAGAGCTGCAGAATTCCGCGTGCTTATAGCCCGACCATGCTCCTGGAAAGAAATATTGAAAATGAAAGTGTCCAATCATTTTATTTCAAATTAAACCAAGCCGCAGCTGCCTCGTCAAGCGTGCTTTTCTGCGGGGTACAGAGGCTACGAGTAAAGGCCGGTTCAGACACTTACGTTTGAGTGCGTTTGACTGCGTTGCATTGAGAACCGAAAGCGAGTCACCGGCACATCTGTGCTTCGTATGAAGCGTGCAATCCAATTCAAAGAATCATCTTAGTACACGATATAAGTAGCAGGGATGTCCTGGTTCTCGCTGCCGCAACGCAGTCAAACGCAGTCAAACGCAACTGTCTGAACCAGGCTTAAAGGCCCGTTCACACTCTTGCAACCGAGTACGACCGAGAGAGACCAGACCAGTGGCGGATCCAAGGGGGGGCGGTGGGGGCGATCGCCCCCCCAAACGCCTCGCCAGGCGACCCCCCCCCCCCCCCCCCCCCCCCCCGGGGTTCTTCGTCAGCTCGAAGAAAAAACGTAAGCAATCGACGCGAGAAACAAAAGATTAAAACAGCGGTGGGTGGACGCGCAGGCTGGGCGCTTCCAAAGTGGGGTTTATCTCCGTCAAGGTCACGGTACGTCTTCCCGACAGGGACGGCGCCAGGAGTTTCGAAGTGGAGAGACAGTGGGGAGGCGCACCAAATATCAGGGTCCTCGACTGCAGGCACACTTCCAAACAAGGCCAGCACGTCGAGCACGGCGGGAAAATACCTTCAACATATCTAGCCCCCTTTCTCTCTCTCTCTCTCTCTGTCTCCCTCTCTCTCTTTGGAGGTTGTCTGCGAAAAATTTGTGCCCTGAAGGGGTGTCCAAACAGGACACTACAAAACGCACGACTCCGACAAATCGTGAAAATTTAAGCGGACGCGCCCGCTTCAATTTTCACGATTTGTCGGAGTTGTGCGTTTTGAAGTGTCCTGTTTGGACACCCCTTGAAAGCTCCCAAACGCAGACGATTCCCCAAGGGTAGCGGATTATCCTTCCTCTCTAGCGGCCGCCTTTTTGTCACTTTTCGTTTAATGGTTTCTTTGTGGTCCTGGGCTTGTCTTTTGGCATGTCTTTTTTGGCTTGCTTTGAGATGCTGTCGCCCACGGGCTCACTAGAGGTCTCTTATTGGCACGGTGTGCTCATTGCCAAAGGAAGTGCGGAGGGGACGTACCGGGAGGAGAGGTTCCAGGGGGGGGGGGATGCAGCTTGTACAACCAGGTGACCAATTGCTTTTCTTCTCAACTGAGAGAGGAAGCAAATGCTCTAGGTACAGTGTAGTCTGGGTCTAAGCTTCTCCTGAAGATGTCCGGACTTCCTCACGACCTTGGCTTAAACATAAGCCCGCTTTCGTCCTCGCCTCCATCCCTCACTGAGGATCAGCGCCGGAGCGCGGAATACAGAAAGAAGCCGACGAGCGCCAGAAGGGGGAGATGTTTCCTCTAATGTGTTTCATACTGCCTGCGGTACGACGTCTCGTGGCGGGAAGCTAATAAAAGAAAGATAAACGGTACGAGCACTCTAGAAGCTGGAGGCTGCTTACACGGGGTCCTCAAGCCGACGCCGTAGGCATTTATTTGTATACAATGCCGTTTCAACTTAGGGTGGCGGGACATATTTTAGGAAAGGCGCCCGCTACCCCTTGTCTGCCCTTGGCGCCGTCTTTTCCAGTTAAACGCGGCTTCTGTGGATTGACGGCAGAGCTTTCGCGCGGCTTTGCGGGGGCGAATATGTGTGTGTCGAACGGACTTGGGGAAAACGAGCCCTTTCAAAGATGCAGCTATACATAAATTAAATAGACAGTGCCTGTGCCCGTTCGAGTGAACACCGACTCCCAAACATCCATGCTGCAGTCGTGGTCGGCCTTTAGTCCAGTTGAGATTCGCCGACCTTAAAACCGCTCTGCCTTATCATATCTCTGCACCTGTCCTCTCGACCCTGACGAATGAGCTAACTACCCAGAAACAAGTAAGTGTTCCTTTGATACAGAAAATATCCAGACGAAGTGCAATTGAATATAATTTGGAAGGATCCATTGCTGGTTTAAGGTCTTGTCTAAGTTCAAAAGTTATATTTGCCAAACTGCAACATGCTTTCAAAAATATTCAACAATTATTCGCTTTCGTTCTCTCGAGTTGCATCCAGAACACGTGAAAACACGAGTTTGGGTTGGCAATGCCGCATGTGCTGCGCTCCGGACATTCCAAACATACGGTGAACAACCGACGAACTTGCATGGCAGCGTTCGTTTCGCTCGCTGCGTCAACAGTGTTTTGACGCCGCGAGCAGCGTTGAAGCCGCCGGGCCATCTTTGTCGCTTCTTTGCGACGTACTCGCTCCGCTGATTTAAGTCTCTCTTCCCGTTGCCGCAGCAGTTGAGCACTAGCTTCAACCAGAATGTCTGCCAAGGCAATGCCTTTAAGCTGCCCTAAATCGACTGCTCACGTAGTGTCGGTCTGAAACCCAAGTTTCAGAAAGGATAGTGTCACCACAATTTTCGAGATACTTACCTCTAGCGTGGTCACCCGAAAGGTTTTAATTCAAAGAGTTCATCCCCGACAGGTAAACCGATACAAAAGCTCTCAAGATCTATATTATGTTATCAGAGTTTAGTAAAAACGATAACTCTACAAAAAATATAAACACTCCCCCCCCCCCCGCCGTTTTACACCGAGGAACCGCCCCCCCCCCTAAAATGGAGGTCTGGATCCGCCCCTGGACCAGACCGGTTTTTAAGCCTCTTGCGATCTCTTAGGACCATGCAGTTCCGCTGCCGCGCATCTGGTCCTAAGAAGTCGCAAAAGGCTTAAAAACCGGTCTGGTCTATCTCGGTCTTACTCAGTCGCAAGAGTGTGAACGGCGCTTAAGAGTGCGTAGCCAAATTCGAACACGGAGCCTCCGTCAATCGTCCGGTTGAAACGGTACCTTTTATCAATGCTATCGCGGAATGAAATTCATGACCCTGATGTCCAGTGCATAGCGAGATCTTCGGTGATTTCTTTTAGAGTCGTTCGTCTGTCGGCGATGAACTGTGCGAATAGGCTTAGCGTTGAGCAGATCGCAGCGTTGTAACATATTCCGGGTGGCGAACATTTTCACTGTGCACTCCTTCAGCTGCACGACGATCTGATTTGACCGCGGTAGGTCCCAGAAAGAATTGCCGAGCTGAACACCACGCAATTTCACGTAACACAGAACTTCGAAAACACCACGTCGCCCTTGCTGCGCCAGTCGAGGTAACCGCCATCTTGAAACTGGCGCTCTCGTTGGGTCCGAGATCTCTCGAGAGCGTCCCGCAAAGCCCGCTAGCCCGCCTCGCAAAATCCCCAGCGTTGCGTGCGTACGCAATACGCTAGCCCTTCTATTGCGTTCTGCGCAAGCGCACTCACGACCCGCAATTTTATTGCGTACGCAAGGCTTTAGCGTACGATCCACTAAAACTGTCTATTGATTGTTGTAGAAATGCTCGAGGCACGTGCCGCGCGCCACTTCTGGGAAATTCATGGCTTCTGAAATCTAGTTCAGTGCTGCGCTGTGCCGCCGTGATTTACCAAGGGCTGCACGTTGCACGTGTCTTGTGCTCGACGCACCTTGCGCTACTTTGAAACATGAAACATGCCCGTTACATGACCAAAGTCATGTAACGGGCACCCCACTGTGGCGAGACGCCGAAACACGCTTGTTCGAGCGATGGAATATCCGCTCGTGTTTCTCGCCTTCCTCGGGCTACCGCTTCTTTTCTCCGTCGGGTTTGAAAAACCACGTTTCGAGTCTTCGCCGCTGCAAAAGCTGTGCGCTGAATACCAGGCTCCCCGAGAACTGCTCTATGCTACTAGATCCTTGCGCGCGCATATATGCGACCGGGCACTCTATGGCTCCGTCATCGAACTGCCAGGCTTTGTGAGTATAGAGGAGGCTATGGTTGTCTGTATGTTTATACAGCCTAGAAGTTTGTCTGCCTCAAGGGCGACGAGTCTCCCAGCTGTAGATAAGAAATTTAACCAATGCAGTACAACCGCCAGCCTGGGGTCTTTAACGTGCACCAAGCAGTAGTGATACGCGATTGCACGCCGGTACGATGCTCATCTACAGGGTGTCACAAAAGAAAATTTACAAGATATTTGTTACCGCAAAAATAAACGAGGCATCGCCGAACGCTCATTCTCCGCCCAACGGTAGAGCTAGAGGTCACAACCAGATGCCAAAGTTTCAGCCCGATCCGATAACTTCATCAAAAGTTATAAGTGATTGTCTGAAAATTTCAATGGGAAAATGGGGCCTATTTTTGCCCATTTTCGGATTCTGGTGCCATAGAGCCCCATGTGTTTGAAAACTCCGTCGGCCGCCATTTTCCCATTGAAACTTTCAGAAAGTCACTCATAACTTTTGATTATGTTAACGGTTCGGGCTGAAACTTTGGCATCTGGTTGTGACCTCTGGCTCTACCTTTGGGTAAAGAATGAGCGTTCGGCGATGCCTAGTTTATTTTTGCGGTGAAAAAAAACCGTGTAGATTTTCTTTTGTTACTCCCTGTATATTGAAACGGGCAGGGGTGGGGATTGATTGAGCCCCCGATCCTGGTTGCAGCGCGAGCTTTCACTTCCCGTGCTCCGAGCTGGTGTGCGCTAAAGCCCCTTGATAAAAGCGTTTTTTACAAGTACCGCCAACCATTGTTGTAGAAGCGCTCAAGACACGTGCCATGAGCGGGTGCTCCGCCGCCATTCGCTTCCAAGGCCCGCTCTAGTGCCACTAAATAAGCTACGCTTCAGAGTAACGACACTTCGCCATATTGTGTCTTAAAATCATGGTTGCCAGTTATCTGAAGCTTTATCTGAAATCACAGGAAACGCCTTTCCGCCCTCCAGAAATGTTTAAACAGTTCGCGAAAGAGCAAAGCAATATTTCATGACCTTCCTAACACCGAGTCTAATGCTGAGGAAGTCGCACTTTTGAATCATGACGATCGGCAGTTGCGTCTGCTCTGCATACGAGCCAAAATGGCGGCGCCCACGACAATGTAGGGGAACGGAGTGCCGATACTCTAAGCGCAGCTCATTTAGTGGCTCTAGCCCGCTCATTTCAGTGCTGCGCTGCCATTTGCTTCCAAGGGCCGCTCGAGACACGGGCCTCGTGCACACGCGCATTTGACGCTACTTGCAAGACAAGCGCAAACACATCGAGGGGCTTTAGTGTGCGCTAGCCCACTCGGCCGCCGATCTTCTAGCAATAGACCCTTTCCGAAATTCAGTCTGGCCACTTCGATCACCATCATCATTGAAAAAATGGGATATGTGCCGTACTAATGGCGGCCTTCTGTTTACTGATGAACGAAGAAGTTGAAGATGCTCCTTAGCAGATAATTCGAGGCTTATACATTCATGACGTTAGCACGATGCGAAGCAGGAATTGAAAGCAAGATTTGCGTAAGCGTTCATTTCTAGCTCGTGCCCAGCCAATCTGTTGGTAGCACCAAGGTACTCCAAAGCCCCTTGATTTGTAGAACAAGCCGTGTACGTGGGTTGACGCTGCGTTCTGACTGGTTGCATTTTTGTTTCTGTCGTCACTGAAAGAGATTGAGAAGGAAATGTACTGTGAAGCGCACACTGTCGTTTGCCGTTGACTTGCCAAAGTGACGGTGCCCGATAAAATATGGCAGACTCCATTTTCATTGTCGCCATTAGTACGGCAAAAGTTAAGCTGCCATTATAGCCACCAGATGTCACTGAATTTCGGGAAGAGTCTAATGGCGAATTCCACTGCGCGTTTTGGAGCGCGCCGGGATCAGTTGACCAGATCCGGAGTGGAGCACACGATCCGAACGGGGGTCGCGCCGGCTACGGGTCCCCAGTGGAACATGACCACTGCTCCGGGATCGGCGGATGCCTTCCCGTCATTCAACTGCCCCGGAATCCCCTTTCCACGGCCGCCGCGGTCGTTTCGAAGACGTTTTCGCATTCGCGGCGCCAACACGTGTTGGACGCACGAGCTGCAGGAATGGCTCAGGCGCTTCTAGCAAAGATTGCCGGAATGTCCGTAGCGCGGCAAATACCTTCTCATTCCTTCCTGGAAAACGAACCGGCTGTCAAGCCAAGGGATAAGCGAGCGGCCATTACGAATTCTTCTGATGTCGAGACAATAGACAGTTTTAGTGGACCGTACGCTATAGCTTTGCGAACGCAAGGAGATTGCGGGTCGTGTGTGCGCATGCGCAGAACGCAATAGAAGGGCTAGCGTATTGCGTACGCACGCAACGCTGGGGATTTTGCGTTGCTGGCTAACGGGCCTTGCGGGACGCTCTCGAGAGATCTCGGACCCAACGAGAGCGCCAGTTTCAAGATGGCGGTTGCCTCGACTTGCGCAGTAAGGGCGACGTGGTGTTTTCTAAGTTCTGTGTTACGTGAAATTGCGTGGTGTTCAGCTCGGTGATTCTTTCTGGGACCTACCGCGGTCGAATCAGATCGCCGTGCAGCTGAAGGAGTGCACGGTGAAAATTTTCGCCGCTCGGAATGTGCGTCGACGCTGCGATCTGCTCAACGCTAAGCCTATTCCTACAGTTCATCGCCAACAGACGAACGACGCTAAAAGAAATCGCCGAAGTTCTCGCTATGCACTGGGCATCAGGGTCATGAATTTCATTCCGCGATAGCATTGATGAAAGGTGCCGTTTCCACGGGACGAGTGACGGAGGCTCCGTGATCAAATTTGGGTACGCACTCGTAGTCGTAGCCTCTGTACCCCGCACTAAAGCGGGCTTGACGAGGCAGCTCTGGCTTGGTTTAATTTGAAATAAAATGATTGGACACGTTTTTATTTTCAATATTTTTTTCCAGGAGCATGGTTGCGCTATAAGCACGCGGAATTCTACTGCTGTAGCAAATTTAACCAAGATCATGCGCGGTGTTCACCCGAAAACGTAACAGCACAACTAAATTCGGTCCGAGCAGGTCATTTTTAGCGTTCGCTATACTATTGCGTATTGCGTACGTAAGGTCCAGCAGCGCTATACTAAAACTGCCTAATCTAGGAGCCCAGCCCGCGACGTGCTTCTTCTTCCTCTGAGGCAAGATGGGGGAGATCAGGCGAGTTGCCCCACGAGAAAGGAAGTCAGGTGTGTGCGCCGAGGGCTGGCCCGGCAGGCTTCCGGTTGAATCCGCCGAAATCGTGGGAGCGACTTTTCTCGGATCCAGATCGAGATCTGGGGCAGGAGCTAATCTAGAACGACCAGTGAAACACATCGGTCTCGATCCCGATCACCCAGTGAAATAGGCTAGCTCCAGAAAAGTCGATCCCGGCGCGCTCCAAAACGACCTGTGGAATTCGCCATTAGTCTACCTTTTGGGAGAAAGAAAAAATAGTTGTTTATTTACAGTCACAAAGACGTCAACCTACTTATAAGATGATTTGCTACTTCGTAAAGGAGAGGGGGGGGGGGGGTAGGGTTAAGGACAAGAAAGGAAAAAAAAGAGAAAAAAAATGCTTTAAAAACTTATATAAAATAATACGTATTTACATTATATACATTAACTTCTGTAGCAGCTTGAATAATCGAGTATGAAAGAGAAAATGAATTGGTACTTTCGTGGCCTTATGTACGTCTCCAGACGTTGACCACGGCCCAAGAAGGTGGTGCAGTTCAAGTTTTTCATTTGTTCCTAGTCTGGCTGCCGTTTTAACGTCTTTCTTTTAGAATAGTATTTCTTGCATATACACAATAGATGGTCACTGTCTTCGAGTGAAGAACATGAAGAACACATGGGCGGTTATTCTTTGCCAATAAGATTGAGGTATTTCTTCGTATATGCGACGTTGAGGCGCAGTCGATGAAGTGTGTTCGCTTGAGCTCTTAAGAGGCCTCGTGCAATGCAAAATTCTAGTTTGGGGTCAATGTGTCTTAGGTATTTGTAGTAATAATGTGGGTCTGTCCATAACAAAATTGTTATTTACCTGCCGATTGTTCGAGTGTCGGTATTGGAATCCGTTCTTGAAAATGGAATGAGGAAAGTAGCAGTTTCTTTGTGAACTTCTCTGGCTGCGTTGTCTACACAAATATTTCCAGTAATCCCGAAATCTCCTGGCACCCACTGAAGAACTATATTGTGCCCCCTAACCAAAGCATTTCGGTGGATCTCCAGGATTGCGTGAATAAGTTGTATGCATGAACTTTGTTTACGGAGTGAAGAAAGAGCTAGAAGAGCAGACTTAGAGTCGACGAATATCGCCGATTGGTGTGGATTTTGGAAAATAATATGCTGCATGGCTGTTCTGATCGCCGCGAGCTCTGCAGCAGTCGAGGACGTCATATGACTTAGTTTTGCTTTAATAGTTGTTTTGGTTGATGGAATATATATACCAATAGATGAGGAGGTTAGAGTGGTAGACCCGTCCGTATAAATATGCACAGATAGTGAATAGGTTCGACATATATATATATTCTAGGGCAATTTGTGTAATCACGGCGATTGATTTCTCTGCTTTCTTTCCTATACCTGGAATGTTCGCTATAATTTCTAATGGGGGATACATCCAAGGCCGAAGTGTCGGATTCTGTGCATCCTCAAATAAGTTGGGGAGATAGTTTTTATGGAGCGTAATGATTTTGGGGAAGCTAGAGGGAGGTTTATATTCAACATCTTTAAGGGCGTGATTTGTATCGCGAGTGACATGTCGAAGGGGAGTTCTGATTCTTTCTTGAGTTCTTAAGGCTGAAAGTGGAAGTTCCCTAGCCTCAGCGAATGTGCCTTTATTCGATATGCATTTGGGCAGGCCCAACCAAGAGCTCAGTAATTGTGCCTGGGCACTTTCAAGATCTTTCATAACTGTCTTTAAGGCTCCGTTCATAACTGGTAAGGTATATCGTAAGAGTCCTACAAAAAGAAAGTTATAGAGGGTCATCGTTGCTGAGACGGAACAACCCCACCTTGTTCCGCTTATCATTCGAATTATTTGGGTGAAAGGATTTAATTTTTTTTAGTCGTTTAATACGAGGGACCCAAATGAGATGTCTGTCAACAGTTACACCTAAATAGTTGTGTTCAGGAACATAAGGTATCGCTGTTCCTTTTACATATATGCGATATTTGCTGGTATCCTTTTTTGTAAAGGCAACAGCGGCTGACTTTAAGGCAGATATTGTAGCCCACGAGACTTGAGATATATCTTATGACAATGTTAATCGCTTTCTGTAGTCGTGCCCTATTTATGTATAAGGACTTGCTCGATACCCAAACACAAATGTCATCAACATATAAAGACATATGTATTGTGTCTGGAAGAAGCTTGAGAAGACCAATGAGCGATATGTTAAAACGAATTGGACTAAGAACACCCCCTTCGGGCACCCCTCCTTTTACTTCACGGTGTCCTGTGTCACCGTCTTGTGTTGAAATGCAAAATTTCCTTCCTTAAGGTAGTTTGATATCCACGCGACTACAGATCCTTCAAATCCCATGTTTTTCATGTCAAGAAGAATCGCACTGTGTTCCACTTTATCAAATGGCGCTTTGATGTCAATAAAAAGAGCGGTTGTTTTCTTTTTCTGCATTTTTGTCTCTTCGACACTAGAAACCAAACTTAGTACATTGTCTATGCTGCTTTTTCCGCAGCGGAATCCGGACATTTCGGGTGGATATAGGACCCTGTTCTCAAGCTCCCACTCGATCCGCATAAGCACCATTTTTTCCAACATCTACCAATGCAGCTTGATAGTGCGATTGGTCGATATGAATTAATATCAAGAGGCGACTTTCCAGGCTTGAGAATAGTCAGGACGCGAGCTACCTTCCATTCATTTGGTATAGTGCCAGATTCCCATGATGTGTTATAAAAGTCCAGTAAAAGTCACCAGGCTCTTTCACCAAGATGACTTAAGGCACAATAAGCAACTCCGTCTGGCCCTGGAGATGACTTAGTGTTGCATGATGCAAGCGCGATCTCTAACTCTTTTAGTGTAAAGGGGACATTAATTAGCCTAAAATCATGTGTTATTTGATCTGTGATGCTGATATTGGATTTAGAGCTTGACGTGTAACAGGTGATCTTTGCACAATACTCATCTGCCACGGTGGTTTCTGAGAGTTTTCGACTCAACGCAATGGATCGGAAGGGATTTAATTGCGGTGGTTTATTAGGAAGGCTTTTCATCATGGGCCAAATGCGTGTCAAAGTCTTCCTGAGATCTAGGCTTGTGCTCTTATTTCTCCATCGTTTCTTTGAGAGCTTGTCTGAATGCCGTTGAACGTGCTTTTGCGCTCGTCGTGATGCTTTCAGGTCTTCAGAATTGCCTGTTTTTCGGGCTCTACGTTCTGCACGACGGCGAATAGCACGAAGCCGTTTGTTTTCGCTATCAACAGCAGCCCGCGAATTCGCCATTTTGTATGACTTTCTAGCTTCTGATTTTGCGGGCGCAATGACGTGCGCAAGGTCTTGAGTAGCAGCGATTTTGTGACACTTTGTTTCTAGTTTTTCTTGAAATTTTTTCCAGTTAGTGTAGGATAAAGTTGTACCCAGTTTTGCGCAGAAAATTTTGTTTATTGTGATATAGGTGGGGACGTGATCACTTCCGTGGGTTTCGATGTCGGCAAACCATGATGTCTTAATGGCCAGATCGGCAGATGCCAGTGAATTCTGTAGTGGGCTACTCATCGTTACCCCTTTGAAGTACCTGGGACTTCCGTCATTGAGAACCTTAAGATTATATTTGTCGGCCAGATCAACTAATGCTTTTCCTCGAGTATTAGCCTTTTTACCGCCCTACATGGGATGATGTGTATTAAAGTCGCCGGTCAGAATATGTGGGCTTGGTCTTTTTAATTATTTATTCTAGTCTAAGCTTGTGAAATGTTTTACCTGGTGGAATGTATGCCGCAATTATCGTGAAAGTGATCGCTCCTTTGGGGAGATTTGCTGCAATGTATTTGTTAGTTTGGAGCGGTGAAACACTATGGAAAAAGGTGAGATCTTTCCTAATTCCAAGAAGTACCCTGCATAGACCTGAGCTTTTATGGGAATAAAAGAGCTCATAACCTGGTAGTATTATGTCTGAGCCGATTCGTGATTCTGATATTAATATCACAGAAAAACGATTTTTGAAAACAAACTGGCAAAAATTTGATACCCGATTACGTAGACCTCTTGCAATCTACTGAAAGATATCTGCTCGACTACGTAATCTTTCAATGGACTGCATGGGCCTACTGTGTGAAAATGTCGGTGGAGGCGTGTAATTGACGTGTACTTACTGACACCATAGCTGATTGAGTGGAAGGATGTAATCAAGGAGTGTTGTTAACGCTGTTGCTATAGGAGAGTGCCAAGTGAGAAGAATGCTACGAGTAAACGTGGCCACTGTGTTCAGTGTGGGTCCCAAGCTCGGGGAAGAGGGACTCGTTGGATACTTCTCTCGCGATAATCTAGTTTGATCTCTGGAATTAATATTATCCGGAGGCTCGCGATGGGAATGGATTGGTAACTCCTTAGCGTCATTGAGCTTATATTTTGGTGTGTTAGACATGTTTGATTTGTCATCTGAAGTAGTGCGACCTGTCGTTTCTGTGGTACCTTTTCTCGATTGGTATTTACCCTTAACAGAGAATGTGCCGGCCACTTCTGTTGAGTTATTAGCAACGTGGTTTTGATGGTGCCTACGTTCAGCTGTGTCAGGTGGTTTTGCCTCCACTTTTTTGTTTGGGGAGAGTATGGATGAATTGCGAACTTGTAGTCCACTCCAGCGTAGTTCTTGTACTTGTATATGTTTTTTTCAAGTTTGAATTCGGGGCACTGACGAGATGTTGATTCGTGTTTCGTTCCGCAGTTTATACATCTAGGGTCTTCTGCGTCGCACTCGCTCCTGTCGTGAGCACCACCGCAGCGACTGCAGCGACTTTTTTTTCAAGCAGGTGCCACGGATATGATCAAACGAACTGCAGTTCGGGCACTGTCGAGGCTTTTCAATGAAGGGCTCAACGTTGTACCTCGTGTACCCGATGGTGACGTAGGCAGGTAGGGTGTTAGTGCTGAATACTAGTTTCACAACCTCTGACTTCCCAAGACGCCGAAGGCAGAGAACGGGAGCTGTAGACCGAACTGAAGATTCTAGCTGGACGTCACTGATGTCTTCCTGCACTGCGTAGATGACTCCCTTGGCTGCTTCACGTGAGTGCGGTGTGTAGGCTTGCACAGGTATTCCTCCGATGCTGTCAAGTTTAAGTAGAGTTTTCGTTGATTCTCTGTTTCTGCAATCAATTTCGAGAAGGTTCAATTTGCGATTTGGCCTAACAAGAATGACGCCATCTGGTGCGGTCATTTCGAGTTTTCCAGAGATCTTTAGAGGATTGATTTTCGCAAGTGACTTGTCGGGATCTGTGGGCTTCAGAATCACGGTGAGAGTAGGCTGATGCGGTGCTGTTGTGATTACGGTCGCGCCAGATGATACGGAGCTGATGGCGGTACCTGGCCTCTTGCGGCGCTTTGGAAATTGAAAGACTTCCGATGAGTCGTCAAGCTTACCAGAAATTTCTGCGCAGGATGAAGCGGCGCTCGATGAGGGCGTCAGATCTTCCATCTGGTTGTCGTTCATTTTACATTCAGCCGCATCTGGACCCGGGCCAGTCAAAGGCATTGTAAAGTCGTCAAGTGTTGATCTAGGTGGCTTTCTTGAGCTTGCAATCTTTTACATTTGCCTGAATTAGCCGGAGTCGTACAATCAGCGTCTTCCCACCAGATCACTTCGTCGTCGTTTTTTCTACCTTTTCAGTGTTTCTGTGTATTTCTATGGAAAAACGTGCGTGATATTTTTTCTTTACCGCGGAATAATAGAAATCAGCATAATTCCATTACTCGTAACGGGTACTATGTAGCTTTATTCACATGTTAAAAGTGTAATTTATTTAGTTAATCGCGTTTTTTTTTTACTGAGCGATGTTTAAGTTAGCGAAAATTGAGGCCCGGGGGGCTATGTTGCGCTTTTTGCACTCCCAGGAGACTAGGGAGAGGGAAGTGGCGTCAACAACGCAGCAAATGCAGATTGGATGTTGATTTTGTTTTCTTCTGACAACATCCAATCTGCATTTGCTCTAGTCGTTGACGTCACTTCCCTCTTCCAAGTCTCCTGGGAGTGCAAAAAGCGCAACATAGCACCCCAGGTCTATGTTGTAAATCATGATATGTCAATACAAGCTATCAGTTCAAGCAAAAAGAACAATTAAAAAGTGCGTTTGGTTTATTCAAGCTCTAACAGCATTCAGATGACGGAAATGAAACGAAAAAAGCAGTACGTGTTCTTGGTTCCATAACTTCATGATTCGTTCTTGTTGTATGTTCTGATTGCTTGATTTATTATATATTTTTATCTTTTTGGTGTTTTGTCAAGCTGAATCACTTTGTGTGCTTTATAGCATTGACTATATAGCAGTCTGCAGCGTCAACGCGTGTTATACATGTGTATTGGGCTATCTTAGCGCAGTGTTCGACGCCATGACTTCTAAAAACAAGCGCTCTATCTGACACATATTTTTGTACAGACGATTGTAAAACGTTCCAAACTTTTTATTCCGTCACAACACTAAGCTAAATTTACATTTAAAATCGAGCGCGAAGGGAAAGCGCATTTGCGTTTTCCCATTGGATTGTAGTACCGGAAGTCAAATTTGAACTGGTTGCTGCCTGCTTCAAAATGCAACAGCACACTAGCGCCGCCTGAACCTTTAGCGTTTACTGTTAATAATTCCATGGGACAAACACGTGGCCCTGACGTTATGCCGATGGGGTTGCGCTGCTATTAGCAGGGCGTATGTGCAGGCGCTCCACTTGACGCGATTCTGGTTCCTGCGCACGCACAGTGGTCACACCTCGTGCGGAAACTGGGCCTTTGCCCACACCAACGTTACTGGAGCAAGCTCAGTTTCACTAGAGTCACTCAGCTCCGCCCGCGACGGGGGCTCAGTGGTGGTCACGAGAAGTAGAAGTGCTGCAGTCGAGTCTTGCTTCCGGATTTCCTAGCCCGCCAAGATTGAATAGCAATACTTGAGCTTGGGCAAGTTGTTGATTCATTCTAACGCTTCACAGCGCAAGAAAACAGACGCACACAAAATAAATTTCAAACACTCAAAGCAAGAATACTCACAATTCACTGACTCTAGTGCCACTAAATAAGGTACGCAGCTTATTTAGTGGCTCTAGCTGACTCTGATCTTTGTGGTGTATTACACTGCGTCTTCATCATCTTCTTTTTTGCTAATATACACATGAAAATAAAAAAAAGGAAGAGACGAAAAAGAAAAGGAAGGTCTCAACGCACTGGTATACTCTGTTTCACCTTATGTCGTACCGCAGAAAAGGCTACAAGCGCGAGCTCCTTGCTCTAGGGCATATCACGGCGGCACAAGCTCTCGTGCATCAAGGGCAGCTGCCAACGCTCTGAGCTCGCGCTTCTACCCTTCGCTGCGGTACAGCATAAGGTGAAACGCAGTATAGCAGACAACGCGCGAGACAGGGAAGCAAGATCCGACTGCAGCGCCGCTAGTTCTCGTGAATACCACCTGGGCCACTCGCCTCTGCAGGCGAGAATAGGGAGCTGCGAAACTGAGCTTGCTCCAGTAACGTTGATCATAACGAACATTTTCGTCTGCTATCAGTGCCTTGCCGCCATGTTGAACGTGTTAGGGCTCTTATTGTGGCACCAGTAGTACCGTAAAGTCAACTACCCGTCATTGTATAACCACATTTCAGAATAGTGTCTTGTCCGAGTCAATCGCAAAAAGTGTCTTCACCTGACACGTAGTGCAGTCCAAGCCCGTAGTTAGAATACGAAGCTTTTCTGTCGAGATCATAAAGTCAAGATAATAATCTATTATGTTCACTCTATGACGCAAACATTGTTTTTGTTTTGTTCCAGTTGGCGGTTTTCAAATCGCTGGCGACTCCTTAATATGCACAGTGAAGGAGCAAAACATCGCCATTAAGTTCTGTACCTTGTTATTGTCTTGTTTACTTTGCAGAAAAGCACCTGAATCGCGTTTTGATAAAATTAAATAAAATTGACAAGCAATCGAGCAATTTGAGCTTGTTGAGGCAAAACGAACACGCATAAACCAGCCTCTTCCAAGGTACTTCCACTATTAAGCCAATGGTATTGTAAGACTAACACTGACCATTATATGCCACTGTGTTCTTGAAATGACGATGAGCCAATGGTACTAACAGGACATATCTAACCATTAAAAGCTCGTGTTTATTCAACGTTGCCAAGCCAATGGTACAGACAAGCCAACAGTGTCCGTTTTATGCCAGTCCCCTTCAAATATTGGAATACCGGCGGCACGGAGAGGCCAACGTTGACCATTTTATTCCAGTGTTCATCCAATGTTAGCAAGCCAATGGAACTGACAGGCCAAGATCTTATACCAGTCTTCATCCAATATTCAGCCAATGGAACTGACGGGCCAATATTGCCCATTTATGCCAGTGTTCATCCAATATTAGCAAGCCAATGGAAGTGTCAGGCCAACATTGCCCACGTTTTGCCAGTGTTAAACCAATATTCGCAAGCGAATGGAACTGACAGGCCAAGATTCCCATTTTTATGCCAATGTGCTTCTAATATTGGTTGGTCATTGCAGAAGCTGGCCCATCCATGAAGATTCTATATAATGGCATAGACAATATTGGGAGCAGATTGGCTGAAGTGAACCATCATTGGACCTTTTTTTGCCAATGCTCTTCCAATATTGGCCCAACACTTTGTGCTGCCTGGGTTCTTAGCGCTTTAGTAGCGCCTTGTTAGCGCTTCTTGCACCGCGGTTACTGCTGCGGATTCGTGGGTGCACTGCGGTTTCTGTTCCTGTGGTTGGATGTGCATCAGTAGCACCATGGCGGACATGCGGGTCGCGTAAATAGAAACGCGACCAAATACTGTTACATGTGGAATTAGTGCATATGCGTGTGGACGACTTAACGCCCAGAAGAGCCTTCTGGGTGCGCGAAATCTTTCCCACCGAGAGACCGACGGGTACCCGGCGAACCCTCTTCCCAGGTTGAGAGACCGAGACACAGAGCTCTTTCAAAGCTGATTATTTTTTAACTGCCTGTCTCTGAAGCCAAGGTAACGCATGCCGAAGAGAAATCGATGAGGTCGTAACGAATCAATAGACCTTTTCCGAGAAGCGTTCTACGCACGCGCGAGCGCCCGATGCCAAGCGGTGGAAGTCGGCACGAAAAATCGAGGAAATTCGGAATGAGTCTGTAGATCGACGAGTAGAACACGTAATTGCAACATATATATAATTGTGTTACACAAAAGAGAAAGTGGACGGAAAGAGAAAAATGACGTTTGGGTGGACGCTACGAATTTCCCTCTTTAAAGTAGCGTTGGGCACGCGACGCAGCTCAGAGAGCGAAGCAACTGGTAGCGTAGCCCCCATTATCGATTGGTAGCGCAGGTAGGTCACTTCCTCGATTTTTAATTCGTGCAGCCACCGCCTGGTGCCGTCGGTATTTGGAAAAGGTCCATTAGTCGCTCAAAGTCCATCACTTTGGATCGTCTGCCCGGCCGTTTGCTCAGAGAGCGGCTCTTTGACTTCCTCTTCTTTCATCACAGAAGGAAAAACAACATCAACGGAATCGCCGTGCACGCGCTGTTCTGAAGCAGCAAGCACGGCACAAGGAGCGTGAGAGCGCTTACTCAATACCACTTAGAACACAAAGCCTGCGCGTTTCCTCCTCTAAACGTCATCACTAGTAGATCCCCTCAGCGCCCCCTAGCTAGCCCGGATGAGCAACATTGTCTGCTACATCGTCTGCGACATCGTCTGCGACATCGCCTGCTGCATCGCCTGCTTCAGTGGTCGTGCTCAGAACGAGCTCACATTGCTAAGATCGGCAATCTTGATGGTGTCGCATGCACGTTGCAAATGTTCTGTGGTACCTCGTTATTAGCTCCTACTAAGCAGTCTCGCACGCAGCTGTGGTCGCCAGTATACGCGGCGTAATGGACCTTTTCCACATACCGACGGCACCAGGTGGTGACTGCACGAACTAAAAATTGAGGAAGTGATCTACCTGCACTACCAATCGATGATGGGAGCTACGCTACTACAGTCGGTGACAGGTCAAGAACGAAGTGGAAGCTCCTCCCACCTCTTTCCACTTCAGCGGAGCGAACAGTTGAGAGGAGGTTGCCTCCTCTCCAGCATTCGCACTACTAAAGTGGAAAGAGGTGGGAGGAGCGTCCTCCTCTCCACTGTTCGCTCCGCTGAAGTGGAAAAAGGTGGGAGGAGCTTCCACTTCGTTCTTGATCTGTCACCGACTATAGTTTCTTCGCTCTCTGAGCTGCGGCGCGTGCCCAACGCGGCTTTAAAGAGGGACATCTGCGGCGTCCACCCAAACGTCGTGTTTTTCTCTCCGACCATTTTCTTTTTTTGTGTAACACAATTATATATATGCTGCAATCACGTGTTCTACTCGCTGATCAACAGCCTCCTTCCGAATTTCCTCGATTTTAGTACCGACTTCCCCCGCTTGGCATCGGGCTCTCGCGCGTGCGCAGAACGCTTCTCGGAAAAGGTCCATTCCTCCGAAAACCCACGGAAGCGGTGGCGAACGCCTCTAGAGGACTCGCAGTCTACGTAAGCACACGCTTTGCGAGCCCCGTTTGGTCACCCGAACAGCTGAAACAATTCATTACGGTCAGTCCGCTTGCGAAACGGAATCCACTGATCGCAACTGCAACGACAATCAAATAACAACGAACGCATAAACGAAGATAGAGCAGTCTATTGAGCGGTCTCAAGCGCGACTCAGGGGATCACACGAGTTTGGAGCGCATCTGGGAAGCGGAAGAAAGGCGTTTAGCTGCTCGAACTACGTCGTAAGAGGTTACTGTCGATCCATTACAGACAGCGTGGTCACAGTTTCTTACCTAAATAGGGGATCATCAAAACGTGCGCAAAGAACATGTTAAGATTACCCAGAGCAAGCGAACCAGCCGCTGTAGCACAACAGAAACAAAAAAAGCAAAGAGAAAATGACCGTGCAAACATTTTCCGAACTTTGCAGGAAAAATGGGGTCCTCTTCTCAAACGAAAATAAAGTGAAATGGGGAACAAGTAGCGAACAACGGCGAATAAAACAAAACGTTATCAGGCGATACAAAGATACAAATCACCCAGTCAAGAACTCCTTCAACGACGACGATCATTGCGGCACATAGGGAAAAAAAAAGAAATGAAAAACGAAGCAGCAGCATAAAAACAAGAGCTTTTCTTTTCTTTTTGTTGTTTGTTTTAGCTTAATTTTAATGTTGTAGTAACTTAATTACTCACGTTTGTTCGGTCTTCGGGGGGAAGCGGAAGAAGGATTTTCTGACACATCGCAGAAACTTGTGTTTGCGGTGGTAGGCAGCATATGACGTGCCTGCCATCTCGAAGTATGCGCTGGTGTATGCCGAAGGCGGCCGGTATATCAACAAACAATGACCCATAGAATCGATTCACCCAACCAGAGGGCGGTTCGAAATTGCGATGGTAGCGCCACCGCAGCACAACACTTGGTCGTGTCGCGTCGGTCGCGTTCGTAGCGTTGAATTGGTGTCGCAGGTGTTTCGAGCGTACGGTGAAGGTTTAGAGAAGGATAGAAAGCGTGCGAGAATTATTTCTCATGGTGAGTCAAGAAAGGATAAAGAAGCTTCAAGAACACGCATCTTCCGCCGAGAAAGCGGTTGATTTCCCCGCCAACGAGTCGGGCGGGCCCGCCTCGCAAGTACGGCCGTGTGGCGTCTACGAGATAACTTTACAGGTGAGCGTCAATTTTGCGCTGTAGGAACGTTGTGCCTTCTCTTCTTAAAAGAAACATTACTATTCACAATGAACCACTGTTCTCGTGAGTCCTGTTAGACGACGTCGGGATACTATTTTTCGATCGCTGAACCACCAGCAGACTACGTCCTCGCACTAGAGGCTACGAGTTGGATAGCTTTTCGGGCTCGTCCACATCGAAGAAATATTAATGTGTCGGAGATCGTGCGGGCATAGGGTGATGATTCCGGGAAGAGATAAGACCCCCGCGTACAGTTAAGACTACAGGTGCTCGCTGGGCTGGAGTCGCGGACCGGTGCGATCATTGTGCCGACGATCTTAATTTTATGCTGAACACGAAATGTCACCTAGGCAGATGACTGCACATAATTTTAGTCGAATTTTCATGACACTGTTTAGTTGGACGGATTTATAAAAACTTCCATTTCTCTTTCAGGTTCAAGGTGTCCAATCCACATCGAAGATTTTCAAATACTGAACTGGGGCTTAATTCATACTTTCCTGTGTGGGACATTTTAGGAGGAAAATGTTGTGTAGCAAAGAAAACACCACTGACACATGATGGGTTGCCATTATTAGAACAATTATTATTTTCTAGAAAATAATCCATGCCTGTCAGTGTTTAATTGCTGTTTCACTGAATAAAGTTTGTTTCGTTGCATATTTTCAAGCGTTTCCAGGAATGTACCATATTTTCCGGGCTATACTTTTAAAAGTTGAAATTTGAGGCTGTGCAGGCTATGCGGGATTTTTCTTTGTCAATATCGTTGATTATGACGAGACAAATTTGGTGAATGAAACACCGCGTTAATGATGATTTATGTAATTATAGGCTTTTTTGCGAGCTAAGAAAGCAGACATTTCTTAAGGTGTGCCGTCTATGAGAAGATATTTGTGACGACTAAGCACCGTGTGTGGACAATCTATGCAAAATCTTTTATTTTTTACGCCAAATATGCCCCTGCGAACTCCAGTCTGGAAAATATGGTACAGCAGCATAATCCAAAGCTTTCAAAAATGTTTTGATGACAGTGAAAAAGATTTTTTATCGAGTTTTATCACAACCATATGTAGGTAAATACACAAACTTGTGACAATATAAAAATTCTTCCCATGCTCTTAACACGGTGGCATTGGCGCAGACTCGAAGTATGGCCAGCAGGACTCTTGCCGATGATGTACACATCTTGAGAAGCAAAGACTGTCAAAGAAATTGTAGGGCCGAGAACCCCGACTATTTCAGGGATCTTGCACGGCAGATCAGCTGTTCATGATATTCCAAGTCTCACGAAAGATGTCTCGCAGTTTGTAAGAAAGCAGTCCTCACCTAAGCTTATCTGTCTTTAACGAAGCTATATTGAATCTTGGGGTACCGACTAAACCAAAGCATGTAACTCGAAGACAGAAGAGACTACACAAGTTGTCAATCAACTAACGATACGTTTAACTGGCTAAGAACCGGGCAGATATAGAGAATGCAAAATTGACGAGGAAAGCTCACCTGTATATTCGAGCGAGGGAGTGAAAATTAATTTAAATTAACTAAGCATCTTTCACGAGCAATTACAGGGTTGGTAGGTTCCCTGCATTTAGTCTTTATTCAACACCTCAGCTGGCATCTCGTCTAGTAACGCAGGATGAGCCTAAGCGTCGTCCTTTCAGGTGCTCACGATGTGCACGTTACAGATCCTCGCTGACGTTGGCAGAATCAAAACTGAGCCTCCCCCACTGAAAAATAAATCAATAATATAAGATCTCTGGGGTGATCAGCGGAAAATCGACACAAACTAATAAATAGTATTATTGTCCCTAACAAATAAAAACATGCTCAGGCTTTTTTTAATATTTTAAAAGGGGGGGAGGGGGGGGGGGGGGGCTGGGGGGCTGGTTTGGATGTTCATTCCTTGTGTGTGTTGTTTGGAAGGGGGGATGCATGTGTATATCATAGGGTCGTACATGATGGCTATAAACAGCTAAAAAAAAGACGGTTGATTGATTGATTGATTGGGGGCAACTTAGGCTATATTGTGCCAAGCTTAGACTATTGCAATTCCGGTTTCAGAAGAGGAAAGAGCTATAGTAGCGAAATATATGATAAAACCATGAACATGAATGTGTATAAGTGTAAACAATATGACAATGAATTTAGGATAGAAAGTAAAATCACAGTCGGTGTAGAAGGCCGATATCTGTGAGGAAATTAAAAACACAAGTGTATGGAATGAGCGGTTCGTCACCTAGCAGTAGAGCGAGGTATAGTGGAATGTGTTCTTTACGTTCTTTATAAAGCAGTGAGAAGTGTTTATACCGGCATTGGTCATACATAGGGCATTCAATGAGTATGTGCATAATACTTAGAGGTAGGTTACAGTGCACATTCAGGGGCATCCTCCCCGCTCAAGAAGTGTCTATGTGTGAGACGAGTATGACCGATTCGTAACCTACAGAGTATGACTTCATAAAAGCGCTCCCGATGTCGGGCACTCTTCCACTCGCCTAGAGAAGGTTTGATTGCGTATAGTTTGTTGCTAGTTTCGCTGTTCCACTGCAGCTGCCACTTTGCTTTGATGCAACGTTTCAGAGAGTTGTGGTAATCCTTGTAGGGTATTTGGTGTCTGTCAATTTCTCGATCATTAGCAGAGCTAGCTGCACAATCAGCTGCTTCATTTCCAGGAATTCCAATATGGCTAGGAACCCAGCATAAGACTATTTCAAGAGTTTTCTTAGCAGTCAGGATAATCTTGTGCTTTACCTCAGAAACCAGTGGGTTTTTTACACGGTTCATTGATGCGACTGCGTTCAGAGAGCTTAAAGAGTCGGTGTAGATTACAGCGTGAGAAAGTCGTTTTTTGATTACGTAATCAACAGCCAGCAGCAAACCATAAAGCTCTGCTGTTAGTATAGAGTCTTTTTTAGAGCGCAGCTCTTAGGCGCCCGTTTCCGGCTTGAGCGGCGTCGGCGTTGCCGTCGGCGTAACCGCGCGCTGCATTATAAGTAAATTTCCCCTCTAAATCTAGCGGAAAAATTTCCCCGCAAAATCTAGCGGAACAATTTTCCCGCTAAATTTAGCGGAAAGATTACCCCCGCTACTAGCAAAAAAATTCCCCGGTAACTCTAGCGGAGAAATTTTCCCCGCTAAACTAGCGGAAAAATTCCCCCGCTAAATTTAGCGGAAAATTTTCCCCGCTAAATCTAGCGGAAAAATTTCCCCGCTAAATCTGGCGGAAAAATTTCCCCGCTAAATCTAGCGGAAAAATTTCCCCGCTAAATCTAGCAGAAAATTTTCCCCGCTAATTTTAGCGAAAAAATTTCCCCGCTAAATTTAGCGGAAAAATTTCTCCGCTAGATTTAGTGGAAAAATTTCCCCGCTAAATCTAGCAAAAAATTTCCCCGCTAAATTCAGCGGAAAATTTTCCCCGCTAAATCTAGCGGAAAAATGTTTCCGCTAAATCTAGCGGGGAAATTTTGGTCACGTGACTGGGGGGGTCATGTGACCTGGGGAGTCACGTGACCCCTCCCCCTTGGTCACGTGACACCCCCAGGTCACGTGACCCCCTCCCGAGGTCACGTGACCTCGGAGGGGGGTCACGTGACCCTTTCGCCTATGCCACGTGACAGCCACCCCGACGTCACGTGATTCCCCCGCCCCGAGAACACGTGGCCCTCACTACCCTTCCCTCCTCCTCCTCAAGAGCTGCGCTCCAATTCGGCGTTACAGGGAGCTGTAAACGGCTTTCAATTTTTTGTCTCGTCTGTATAAAAACTGGCATACTCGTGATATTTGGTCTGAAGCTGAAAGAACTCCTGCCTTATGACTTCCTGTGGAACATTCTTTTTGTTATAGTTGGTCAGTGTAAGGTCGCAATGTATGTGGCAGTTGTTCCATGAAGCTATATCTGGTGGGTACTGGACTAGCTGAAGCTTTGCATCAGTCCCAACAGATTGTGCTGCAGTATTATTCCTCATAGAAAGACGGGGGACTATGGAAGGTTTGTTTTCAAATGTACGTTGGAACTTGATAGTCTCAATATTATCTCGAACGGGATGCTCCGCGACAGAGCGCACCCTGACAGAGTACATAAAACCCAGGGAAAACCTCCTATACTCAAGGGACAGTTCGTTTGCTTCCGCGTAAACTCTAAGCACTGGGGAGGTGCGAAATGCACCTGTAGCCAATCGCAGTCCCTGATGATGAATACGATCTAATATCTTTAGAACTGATGCCCAAGCAGAGTTATAGACAATACAACCATAATCAAGCTGAGAGCGAAAGACTGAGCGATGGATACGCAACAGACACAGTCGGTCGGAGCCCCATGATACATGTGACAAGACCTTAAGGATGTTCAGAGATTTAAGACACTTGAGTTTTAAGCTCTTAATGTGTGGAAAAAAAGACAACTTGGAATCGAACACAAGGCACAAAAACTTGTGTTCATTTATACAATAGGAAAACCATACATGTTCAAAGACGGTTCCTGAAGAGCACCACGTCGACGAGAAAAGCTGACACAGCTGTTTTTTCGGGAGAAAATTTAAAACCATTTGCATCGGCCCATCTGACCAAATTATTGACCGCAAGTTGGACGCGACGTTCACAAATTGAGGATTACAGGATGAAACGGAGATCTGGAGATCATCAACATATAAAGAATACTGCACCGAAGGAGGATTCGCACGGGCAATGGAATTAAGTTTGACGATAAAAAAGTGACACTCAGCACACCCGCCTGAGGGACTGCATTTTTTTGTGAAAATTCCTTAGAGAGAGTTTTTCCCAGCCTCACGCGGAAAGTACGCTGCTGCAGGAAACTCTGTATAGCACTCAACATTCGGCCACTGAAACCAAGATTGAACAAATCCTGCAGTATACCGTAACGCCAGACCGTGTCGTATGCCTTCTCCAAATCAGAGAAGATGGAGAGACACGGTTGCCTGTTGACAAACGCCTCACGTACGAAGGTCTCAAAGGGGACGAGATGATCGACAGTAGACCGTGCTGAACGAAAGCCACACTGGAACTTTTCAAGGCAGTTGTTTCGTTCTAGAAAAAACATCAGTCTCTTGTTAATCATCCTTTCTAGTGTATTGGAAAGACAGCTAGTTAGAGCTATTGGTCTGAAGCTAGATGCACAGGAGGGATCTTTTCCGGGTTTCAGCACTGGTACAACGATAGCAATCTTCCAAGAGGATGGAAAGTGGCCCTCGAGCCAAATTCTATTAAAAATGTACAATATTAGCTCCATAGCGGATGGATGACGATATTCAAGCATTTTAAAATGAATACCATCTGGTCCAGGGGCAGTTTGTTTGGGACAAAGAAGTGTCATTTTAAGTTCATATAATGTAAATAGACTATTATAGGGTTCGTGCGTGCCACCTAATGTGTTAACAGCTTTTTGTTCTGCATTTATCTTGTGTCGCTGAAACGTCTGAGTATAATGTTGGGAACTGGAGACATACTCGAAATGCTCGCCAAGGATGTTGGCCTGTTCCTGAAGACTTGCGGGACACACTCCATTTCGACTCAGGAGTGGGACAGTGAATGCCCGGTAAAAGCCGTCAATTTTATGTACGCGAACCCAGACTTCCTTCGCAGGTATATAGTGCAGTTAATTGAGGAAGCGTACCCTCTAAAACTTTTTTCCTTTGCTTGCCTTCGAATCCACCTCGCCTGGGCCCTTTTAGAGCGCAGCTCTTAGGTTCCCGTTCTCGGCTTGAGCGGCGTCGCTGTCGCCGTCGCTGTCGCCGTCGCCGTCGGCGTCGCCGTCGGCGTAACAGCGCGGTGCATTATGGGTAAATTTTACCACTAAATCTAGCGGGAAAATTTCCCCGCTAAATCTGGCGGAAAAATTTCCCCGCTAAATCTAGCGGAAAAACTTCCCCGCTAAATCTAGTGGAAAAACTTCCCCGCTAAATCTAGCGGAAAAACTTCCCCGCTAAATCTTGCGGAAAATTTTCCCCACTAAATCTCGCGGAAAAGCTTCCCCGCTAAATCCGGCGGAAAATTTTCCCCGCTAAATCTCGCGGAAAAATTTCCCGGCTAAATCTAGCGGAAAATTTCCCCGCTAAATCTAGCGGAAAAACTTCCCGCTAAATCTAGCGGAAAAATTTCCCCGCTAAATCTAGCGGTAAAATTTCCCCCTAAATCTAGCGGAAAAACTTCCCCGCTGGATCTAGCGAAAAAATTTCCCCACTAAATCTAGCGGAAAAAATTTCCCCGCTGAATGTAGCGGAAAAATTTCCCCGCTAAATTTAGCGGAAAAATTTTGGTCACGTGACCTGAGGGTCACATGACCTGGGGAGTCACGTGACCCCTCCCCCGAGGTCACCTGACACCCCAGGTCACGTGACCCCCTCCCGAGGCCACGTGACCCCCTCCCGAGGCCACGTGACCTCGGGGGGCACGTGACTCCCCCTCCACGTGGACCCCCCTCCCCCGAGGTGACGTGACCCCAACAAGGTCACGTGCCCTCGGAATAAGGGTCACGTGTGACCGTTTCCCCTATATCACGTGACCCCCTCCCCAACCCGAAAAACCGTGGCCCTCAGTACCCTTCCCTCCTCCTCCTCAAGAGTTGCGTTCCAATTCGGCGTTACAGGGAGTGGTAAATGGCTTTCACTTTTTTCTCTTAAATTCAATAAGATTGTGTGTTGTCGGGTAGCACCTAAAAATAAGCCAAGCTCGATTTTGTTCTTTTTTGGCCAAACGGCAATCTTTGTTCCACCAGGGCTTAGGTCTCCTGGGTAGATGCGAGGACGTCATGGGGATGAAAGAATGGCAGCCTGTAATATGTGGTGAGTGATATGTTTAGTGGCTCTGTCGATATCGAGATCGTCAAGTGATGTGCATGCCAAAAGAGACAATTCTTTGCAAGTTGACCAGTCGGCGTTTTTGAATTTCCTAGGAGGAGAGCGCGTGGGGACTGTCATGGGAAGATGGTTCAATTCTAAAATGATGGGAAAGTGGTCACTTCCGTGAGGATTCGGGATGACCTTCCATGAAAACAATGAGAATAATGATAAGTGACAAATAGATAGGTCAATGGAAGTGAAAGTGTGAGTTGTTGAACTAAAATGTGTGGCTTGATTTCTGTTTACTAGGCACAATCCCGAGAAAGAAGAAAGCGTTCAATGAGAGCCCCTCTGGGATCTCGTCTGCCACTTCCCCACAAAGGATTCGGTGCATTAAAATCTCCCATAAGCAGAAAAGGTGGTGGGAGCTGACTAACAAGGTCTTCAAGCTCTTCAATCTTTAGCTGATAACTGGGGGGTATATATAAGGAACAAACTGTAATTAAACGATCTAACAAAATTCGGGCTGCCACAGCCTCCAGCGAAGTCTGCAGAGTCACTTCGCTACATGGGGTTGAGCGTTGCACTAAACTGCAACGCCTCCCGATGAATGAACGGCTTGTAACCAGCCCTTGCAAAACACCTGGAAGTACTTTATTATATTAGTGTGGCTCGCTTTTAGATGTGTTTCCTGTAAGCAAAATGCAATGGGGCCGTGATCATCTAGTAGCTGGCTCACATCGTCATAGTTACGAAGGAGGCCTCTACAGTTCCAATGAAGAAAAAGAGGCATTGATATTCTAAAAGACAGTCAGATCAATATATATATATATATATATATATACCAAAGAAAGCTAGAACATAAATTTACGGGGCTTTTGGTGCCTCAACACGTGGGATTGTTTTTTTCTTAGAAGTGTTCTTTGGTCGTCCTACAACCTCAGAGGAGACAAGAGGAAGAGACTCTGTTTCAGGGAGAGACCGGTCGTCTTCAGAGAGGGGTAGGCTCTCGTCTATTTTTTCATCCGGCGAGACCGTTGGGCCCTTGGGCGGAGGAGGAGGTTGCTCTGTCCGCCTGGGCTTCAGGTGGCTGCAGGAAGCACGAGGAGAGAGCCCTCGACCCCTGCCAGAAGGGCCAGCTAGGGCCGCTGATGGCACCTCTGGTACCTTGGAGGGAGTGGTACCCTCCTTGGAGGGCACAGCACCATTAGAACATGCAGGTGACTGAGTGTGCGTCACGTTCAGAGGTTCGGAAGGGGACCCCTGTGGAGACGACAGGTCTTCCGAAGAATTCTGTGCCTCCACAGATGCCGTAGACAGCGGGGGTCCCCTCAACACTGCCTGGGCCTAAGAACCCCGTGCCTGAAAGGCAAGCTGTTCTTTGGCTGCTTGGTAGCTAAGGTTATGCTTTACTTTAAAAGTCAGGACACCTTTTTCCTCTTTCCATTTTGGACAGGAGCGAGAAACAGCATAGTGAGCTCCGCTACAGTTATCACATTTGACTTCATTTTCGCAGATGTCTGCTACATGGTCAGTACCACCGGACTTTCCACACGTTTATCGGCCGCGGAAGTTTCGGAAACCATGCCCGAAACGTTGGCAGCGGAAACACCGCTGAGGATTTCGGATGAAAGGGCGGACTCTACAGTTCAAATAGCCTGCCTTCACGGTGGATGGAAGAGCATGGAGCTAAAATATAAGTATCAGATGGCGGGTTGGTTTTTTCCTTGTCCGTCACGTTGTAAGGGGATTCGTCGAACAGCAACGACAGCACTCTTGCACAAACCTTCGAGGATATCGTCTTCACTGAATTCGAGAAGGTCATCTTCTGAGATGACACCGCGAACAGTATTCAGGGTACGGTGGGGGGTGACAGTAACCGGGTAGTCTCCCAGGCTTGTCATCTTCAAGAGTGCTGTGCTCTGTGGCTTATTTTCTACCTCAACAAGGAGGTCTCCAGCAAGCTTCTTGGCCTTATAACATTTTGCAACCACTTGTTCTAATTGCTTTGCCATGACAAAGGGAGAAACTTTTGACAAATGCACAGTGTCACTTGTAGAGTGAACTACAAGAAATCGAGGATATTTTTTCTGGTTCAGTAGCTTTTTCGAAAGTAGGGGGAGCGGGGCGAACCCTTTTCGGGGTCGCCCTGCTCGGGGTTGAGAAGAGAGGGGCGCCATAAAAAGGCAAAGGGTTTTTGGAATCTGTGGCGCACCGCCCACCACGGAGCCTAAAAAGGGAACACCCCATAACAAATATGGTTTTGCTGGAAGCATTACTCTATTAGCGCTACCCAGAAACTATAACCAAGTGTGGATTTGGACGAGAGTATCTGTCACCACCCAAGGTTAGCTTTTGCCGCCAAAGGAGTTGAAAAGGAAAGAAGAGAACTGAGAAGAGTGAAAAGTAGGAGAAGACAAAGGTAATAGAAGGAAGGGGATAGTAGAAGAATTGGCGACTAGACTGAACCATCCTGGCCGGGCGTTACCAGGACTTCCGTCTACGGGAAGCGGGGGCCAAAGTGGTGTATAGACCCCTTTCGGAATTTTGGCAACACTGAAAAACATTTAGCGGGAATAGTAAAACAGCTAGCAACATTGGGTGATCGCCGCCATTACGCAGGGTTCGACCGGTCGGCGTGCAGCGTAGCCACCGTAGCGTAGCGGCGTAGCCGCCGTAGCGTTTTGAGATATGGCTTGTGCGGGTGTTTTCTCGATCACCTGTTGGTCTAATGATCTATCGATACTGCCACATATAAGTGACAGAGAGGTGAGCAGTTCTATAGGAACCGGTCAGGCACAAACCGGTGCATGGAAAGAAGCTACAACTTCTTCGTCGAAGCATACGTGGTCTCCGCATCGATAAGGGCTAATTACTCACGGAACAGGCAAGTTCTTTTTTGTTTTGTAGTGATTTTTTTAGTAACATTCCATAATTTTAATACAGTTAATCATAGTGATCGCGCTTTTAGCGTGCCCACTCCGAACGACCCGGTACGCTGCCCCCGTCGTGAGCTTGTCGTTCGGTGACAGCCGAGAACTCGCTCGTTTCGTTTTTCGTACCCCACCAATAAACTTACGACCGCGTACCAGTAACTGCAAAAGGTACCTCACGAGTCACAACCTTGAGTGTTCAAGAAATCGCAATCGCAAGTCGTACAGAACAGCAGAAAAGGTTCTACGGGTGGGTGGAGCAGCATTTTAAATTCCTTCCTCGGTCACCTTTTAAAGACTAAGAAATTAAGCGGTTTATGGCATTGCTCACACAGCTACAGAGTAGACTTTCCAGAAACACTGATGTATTGGGTTTTTTTCACGGCGTTTGTAAGCGTACCACGTTTGTCTGAACCCACCCTAAATGCGACATTGAAAAAAAAAAAATGTGTGCTGGAACTGATTTTTATTTGCACAGAAAATATTGCCGCCCGCAGAGCCGAGAAGGCAACGCTCGGTCACGGTCTTCTAGAAGATTCCCGGTCATTCTCGCAGCAGACGTAACTTTCCTTCTGCTTTGTTATTCTCGAAAGTGCCAGTTCATCCTCGCCCCGAGCGCGCGATGCTCGAACCTTCTATGCCGAACTTTCGAGAAAGTGACGCAGGGTAGATAAGCGGCTCCCGCGACCTTGTCGAGTCAGTCTCAGTCTCGCTCGCGCTTTCTGTTTCGCTGCCGAGTCGCCGCCTGTTTTTCTGCTCCCTCGACGCTCTTTCGTTACTTATTTTTGGTTGGCACAAGTTCGCCCATTAAACCTTTATTTTCAGTTCAAGTTTCGCCTTCTCGTCGCCTTAATTCGTGACATTTCTGGTGGAGGTGCGGGGTACAAAACCCGTGCAGCGTACCCCTACAAGAACTCGATCAGCAAGCCTCATTTCCCGACGACCTTCCGTTGAAGACTCGGAGCATCGTGCCAGCCGCCGTATTCAAGGGTTGCCCCCGGAATTCGGTCTACTGTCGAAGAAGACCAACCAGTCGACGAAGCCGACAATGGACCCCCAGTCGTCGCAGACCCTGACCGCCGCCCCAGTCGTCTACCTGCCCGTCACCCCTCGTACGCCGACGTCCTTTCACGGCGAGATCTACGAAGACGTCGAAGATTGGTTGCAGCAATACGAACGGGTGGCGCTGCACAACCAATGGACTCCTGAACAGCGTCTGCAAAACGTCTATTTTTCCCTCGAGGGAACGGCACGACACTGGTTCGAGAATCGTGAAACTTCGATTACGTCATGGGACCAGCTGAAAGCAGAGCTCCAAGGGACGTTCGCCAGTCAGCACCGTAGGCAGCGGGCCGAAGACCTTCTCCAGGCGAGGACTCAAGGCCCCAACGAAACGGTCACCAGTTTCGTTGAAGACATCCTCCGCCTGAGCAGCCGCGCCGACCCGGAAGCCACTGACGAGAAAAAGTTGCGCTTCCTTATGAGAGGCGTAAAAAGCGAAATCTTCGGGGGACTTATTCGCAACCCTCCGACGACCGTCGAAGAATTTGTTGCCGAAGCGACAAACATCGAGCGGGCGCTAATGGCCCGAGCGCTGCATTACCATCGGCTCAACGACGTTTCAACTCTGGCATCAGCAAGCTCCGAGTTCAGCACCAGCACCGACGAGCTTCGCGAGATTATCCGTCAAGTCGTCCGCGAAGAACTCAAGAAACTGCTGCCTGCTGCCGACCCCCCGGCGTCGCTGTCCATTGCCGAAGTTGTGAGGGACGAGCTCCAGAGAGCCATCGAACAACGGCCTCCTGTCAACCCCGCTCCGCTCGAGCAACCGACGGTGAGCTACGCCGCCATGGCCCGACGACCGCCACCTGCTGCCCATCAACCTCCAACACCACGACGACGGGACGCACCGGCACAGCCGTACCCCCGACGTCTCGACGACCGACCTCAGTGCGTCCGGCGAGAACAACCGGCGCCCAGGAAGACTGACGTGTGGCGGACGGCTGATCGACGCCCCCTGTGCTACCACTGTGGTGAAGCAGACCACATCTACCGACGATGCCCCTACCGACAGCTGGGCTTACGAGGGTTTGCGCCCAACGACCCTCGACCACGTCTTGGAGAGCGACCTCGGGACATCGAAGACTACCTCCGCCGCTCTTCATCTCCTGAGTCGTCTCGCCGCCGAGGATTCCGTTCACCATCTCCCCGACGCTCGCCATCGCCCTTCCGCCGGTCCCGCCGAGAAAGCCTGTCCCCCTTGCCTCGCCGGGAAAACTGAGTGCGGCAATACCGGGAGGTGGTATTGCCGGTGACGAAAGACGCCAATATCCTCCACTAACGTCGGAGGGCTCCCACACTAGCGACGAAACGGATAGGAGCGACGCTTCTGTGACGGTGTCGAATAACCTCGACGTTACCATCGACGGCCACGACGCGAAGGCACTCGTCGACACCGGAGCAGACTATTCCGTTTTAAGTGGGAAGCTGTCTCGCCGCCTTCGGAAAGTGATGACGCCGTGGGATGGCCCGAAAATACGAACCGCCGGCGGACATCTCATCACACCAGTGGGAAGGTGTACTGCGCGCGTGGACATCTACGGAGAGTCTTGCCCCGTCAAATTCGTCGTCCTCAAAGACTGTTCGAGAGACGTCATCCTTGGCATGGACTTCCTTTGTGAGTACGGTGCCGTGATCGACCTTGGAGCAAACAGGTTGACGCTGCGAAAGCCCGTGCTACCTCCGGAGGAATCCAAAACGTCGCCAGCCGCCGTCCGAGTCATTGCGGACCACGTGAACCTGCCGCCACGGTCGAGTGTTCTTGTGCCCGTCGCTACCGACGCAGTTGCCAGCGGGAAAGTCCTTCTTGAAGGCAACGTCCAACTGCTTCTCGGAAGAGGAATAGGCGTCGCAAGGGGCGTAGCAGAGCTGCAGGATGGACGTTGTGTGGTCCTCGCGACGAACTTTCGACCGGAGGCGCAGCATCTAACGAAAGGTGCCACTATAGGACACGTCGAGGAACTCCGGGCCGACGCCGAAATCGCCGCGATCTCCGACGAGCCCTCGCCATGTCAGCCGTCCAGTACAGTGCCGCAACAGCTTGACGTTAACCCCAAGCTCAGCGCCACGGAACGACGACAGCTCGGAGACCTCCTCGCCGAGTACGGCGACTGCTTTGCGACGACGTCGAGGGTGCGCCAGACAACAGTTGCGAAACACCGCATCATTACCAACGAGGACGCGCTCCCTGTGCATCGGCCGCCGTACCGGGTCTCCCCAAAGGAACGAGAAGCCATTCATGAACAAGTACAGGAGATGCTCAACGACGACATCATTCAGCCTTCGAGCAGCCCGTGGGCCTCTCCAGTTGTGCTGGTAAAGAAGAAAGACGGAACGCTTCGATTCTGCGTTGACTACCGGCGGCTCAACGCGGTCACGAAGAAAGACGTGTATCCGCTCCCCCGCATCGACGACACGCTGGACCGGCTGCGACACTCCCGATACTTTTCGTCGATGGACCTTAAGAGTGGCTACTGGCAGATCGAAGTCGACGAACGGGACCGAGAAAAGACTGCCTTCGTCACGCCCGACGGACTGTTTGAGTTCAAGGTGATGCCCTTCGGACTGTGCACGGCGCCGGCAACGTTCCAACGTGTCATGGACACCGTCCTGGCAGGCCTCAAGTGGCAGAGCTGTCTCGTTTACCTCGATGACGTCGTGGTATTCTCGGCCAACTTCGACGAGCATTTGCGACGCCTTCGGGCCGTTTTAGAGGCAATCAGGACCGCAGGACTCACCCTCAAGCCGACGAAGTGCCGGTTTGCCTACGGCGAACTGAAGTTCCTGGGCCACGTGGTGAGCAACGAAGGTGTAAGTCCTGACCCTGAGAAGACTCGCGCCGTAGCGGCCTTTCAACCGCCCACCGACAAAACTGCCGTCCGAAGATTTCTTGGGCTTTGCGCATACTACCGGCGATTCGTTCAGGATTTCGCCAAGCTTTCTGCGCCGCTAACGCACCTTACGAAGGACGCCGTGAACTTTGACTGGGGTGAAGAACAACAACAGGCATTCGACGAACTAAAGCGACGGCTCCAGTCACCACCGATTCTCGGCCACTTCGACCAATCAGCCGAAACGGAGGTCCACACGGACGCCAGTAATACAGGACTCGGAGCGGTACTGGTCCAACGACAAGACGGTGCGGAGCGCGTGATCGCATACGCTAGCCGGACGCTGTCGAACGCGGAACGCAATTACTCGACGACCGAGAAGGAATGTCTGGCCGTCGTCTGGGCTATCACGAAATTCCGCCCATACCTGTACGGGACTCCTTTTCGGGTGGTCACCGACCACCATTCGCTGTGTTGGTTAGCGAGCCTGAAGGACCCATCGGGACGCCTCGCTCGATGGAGCCTACGACTGCAAGAGTACGACGTAACCGTGGTCTACAAGTCAGGCCAAAAACACAGCGACGCCGACTGCCTGTCCAGAGCCCCTGTCGAGTCAGCTGCCGGATGTGCCAAAGACGACGACGACGACGACCACTTTCTTGGCGCGGTGAGCATTCACGGCATGGCAGCGCTCCAGCGGGACGATCCTGAGCTGCGTGCATTGATCGACCACTTGGAGGGACGAGGGGGTACGATTCCCCGAGCCTTTGCACGTGACCTGCCACGATTCGCCGTCCGGAGAGGTATCCTCTATAAAGAAAACTTCGGGGACAACAACTCGATGTGGCTGCTAGTGGTTCCTGCTAGTCTTCGAGAAGAGATCTTCCAAGCCTGCCACGACGACCCAACATCTGGTCACCTTGGCTACAGTAGGACTCTTGCACGGATCCGAGAAAAATACTACTGGCCCAAGCTTCCGAAGACTGTCCACCTCTACGTCCGTTCGTGCCACGAATGCCAACGACGTAAGAAACCACCGACGAAGCCGGCAGGTCTCTTGCAACCGATCGCGCCCCCGACTGCACCATTTCAGCAGGTTGGAATGGATCTTCTCGGACCTTTCCCACCGTCGGCGCAGGGAAACCGGTGGATAATCGTGGCAACTGATTATCTCACCAGGTACGCCGAGACAAAAGCACTCCCGTCGGGGACCGCCGTGGAAGTAGCCAAATTCTTCGTGGAGTCTATCGTCCTCCGACACGGCGCTCCCCAAGTCCTGATTACGGACCGAGGATCCTCGTTCATGGCGCAACTGACACAAGAGATACTCCGCCTGAGCCACACCGACCACCGCCGGACCACGGCATACCACCCGCAGACCAACGGGTTGACGGAGCGACTAAACAAGACCATCGCCGACATGATTTCTATGTACGTTGACGTGGAACACAAGACGTGGGATGAAGTGCTGCCCTACGTCACGTTTGCGTACAACACGGCGATTCAAGAAACTACCGGCATTACACCCTTTCAGCTGGTGCACGGCAGAAAGGTGACGACGATGCTCGACGCCATGCTGCCCCACAACCCGACGGACGACGGCACTGACGACGCCCAGCTGGTCACCCAACGAGCAGAAGAAGTACGCCAACTAGCCCGTCTTCGAATAAAGGACCAGCAACGTGTGGACGCTGGCCGGTACAATCTTCGCCGCCGCGACGTGGAGTTCCAGCCCGGAGACAGGGTATGGGTGTGGACGCCCATTCGCCGCCGCGGCCTCAGCGAGAAACTGTTAAAACGCTACTTCGGACCCTACAAGGTCATCCGCCGCCTTGGGGACTTGAACTACGAGGTGCTCCCCGACGGAACTCGCCCATCAGGACGCCGCCAGCCACGACCCGAAGTCGTCCACGTAGTTCGACTCAAGCCGTTTTACGCGCGTTAGGATTGTGAAATTGCATGTTTGTTTTGTTTCGCCGTAATTGTTTTAGCCATTTCCGTTTTCCTTTCGTTTTGCATCGGGGCGATGCACTTTTATAGGGGGGATAATGCCGCCCGCAGAGCCGAGAAGGCAACGCTCGGTCACGGTCTTCTAGAAGATTCCCGGTCATTCTCGCAGCAGACGTAACTTTCCTTCTGCTTTGTTATTCTCGAAAGTGCCAGTTCATCCTCGCCCCGAGCGCGCGATGCTCGAACCTTCTATGCCGAACTTTCGAGAAAGTGACGCAGGGTAGATAAGCGGCTCCCGCGACCTTGTCGAGTCAGTCTCAGTCTCGCTCGCGCTTTCTGTTTCGCCGCCGAGTCGCCGCCTGTTTTTCTGCTCCCTCGACGCTCTTTCGTTACTTATTTTTGGTTGGCACAAGTTCGCCCATTAAACCTTTATTTTCAGTTCAAGTTTCGCCTTCTCGTCGCCTTAATTCGTGACAATATGCACAGCTGTTTGAGTGTCAAACCGGTGTATAATTTTTTTTTATCCCATTCAGTGCAGGAAGTTTCTTCATCAAGGGTTCCTGCGACCGAAGCAAGAAGACCCAAGAACAACATACAATGTGTTCAGGAATAAAAACCGTTCAACAGAATAACAATTGTTGAACATGCTCTAAACACCAACTCTTTGGCTGCATTCTCACAAATTTCGAAACTGATTAGTAGCGTAACGTCCCTAAACGTCTAGCGGTACGGTCTTGGCATTCTGTTCAGGCCACCACCCCAAAAGTTCCCACGATCGCAAGGCGGGTTCGAGTGATCTTCAGATTCGGTGTACACTGCATTTAGTCTGTACACCCCCTCCACCCGACGTCTGTTTTCTGGAAAACTCTTTACCGGCGTGAGTAAAGGAAATGAACTTGCTGAAGAAGTAATAATGTATCTACACGCCGAAAAAGTACCTAAAATGGCCTCGGTTGCAGTGAAGAAGCACTGAAGGAGGGAGCCGCTCGCGCATGCGAGTCGCGCACTGAACCACGGCCGTACCTCTCTAGTTAAAAACGCGGCTCGACACACGGCCACACTACTACAACATATAATCGTTTGTGATGCTTCCGCTTACGGATGGTAAGAGCGTTTTCTTGTCTAACCCGTGAAAGTTTTGTAAACAACGCGAGGACTCGGTTTTTCTTCTTGAACACTTTAGAACTTGTCTGACACGGACCTTTTTTCCGTCTCCGTCAACGTATCCATCCTGCGTACACAAAGGTACGGAGCAATGCGATAGCATATTGATGCGGCGCGCGCAGACTGGGACTCAAAGTGTAAGCTGCAGCACCGTTGTAGGCGGTAAGATGCAGGCGGTTCTGGCGGGACCCCTGCGTGATGGCGGCGGACCTAGTTGCAGTTGTGTGCAACAGGTGGCGCTCTAGTCCGAAAGGGGTCTATTGCCTCACCCGGGGGGCCCCGAAGGGTCCAAACCTACCCCGGGCTCGGCTCAACCACCAGGATGCCCTTTTTTTCGGACACGGGAAAGCCACGCACAGCCAGGCGTGGGCGGGCGAACCCGCATGGCTCGGGGTCCGTGGAGACGCCACTCCCCAAACACCTGCTTTGAAAAAGCAGGTGTTTGGGGAAAAAAAAGAAAAAAAAGAAGACAGGAATAGCGATTAAGAAGCACACACGGCAGGACAAAGCTGTACCCCCAAAGGCCCCTCCTCTAGCTAGAAGTGTGCTGAAAAGAAAGAACGGCAGGGCGTCTCTTCTGAATGGCCGAACTCCAGCACGTCTTCGTTGCCCTTCGCTGCAATTTGGCTGTTACGTGCAAGCTCGAAGCTCGCGAGATAGAAGCCCTATCGAAGGTTGGAAGCTAGTGCTGGAGGAACTGAAGCTCCTCCCTGCCGTTCTCGTCCTGAAAGTGATTATAGTTGAAATATTCGTGCCAAAGGGATCTAACATCACGATCGAGGCCCCGTCAAACACCTCGAGGGAAGGGACAGACGCGCACGAAAACCAAATATTCCGTCACGCAGGCACTGCCAACGCACTTTCCCGCGTTAGGTAGTTATGCTGTTTTTGTTTTGACACCGATTCCATTTTATTTTAACGGCATATTCAGCAAAAGTGATCCTCCAACGAACGAAAGACTTACTTTTGTCAGAGCACTGCCGTGGTTCAGGCTTGGCGCCGTTCAAGTCTCCTACGACTTTTCAGGGAAGCGGTAGAATTTTAAGGACTGACTACAACAATACAGGAAGTTGTTACTATAATCAACAACGAAATATTTGTGCTAGCCGGGCTTTTGTATTGACTAGCGTACCCGACCATCTACGGCGGAGAAGCGATGCGAAAAACAACGAGCCACTCGGATTGGGGCGTCCCGTCAGGGGCTGGAATGGCGCTGTAGTCAGCGGCGAAACTCGAGCACTTCGGTCCTATTGGCGACGTGCGCGACCGAAAGCGTCGCTATGGTCGGCCTTCCACGATTGACCGAACGGTGACTATGACGTCGGAAAGGGGATTTATCATTGACGAAATAAGAGGAATGAAAGAACTTTAATTTTGACGGTGTTGGCAGTGTTCCTTTGAGAGTGCAATGATTTCAAGCTTCCACCATGCTATTTACAAACACCATTGAACTTGTTATTTTCAAGGTAATGACGTCACAAGGGGGAACCATAGAAAGCGCCACCAAAACATCTCGCCGCTTATAGCAGACGTTCCGGCGTGGACAAATAAAATTCGAATATTAGTGTATGAAAATATATTAAAATCTTGCAGATTTTGATATATTTAATAAATAACAAAAAGCACATATAAAGATTTCGGATTAGAAACTCAATCGGAGGACCAGTGATCGAAGGCGAAAATAGGAGGTTATCGCAGAGACAGTAAAAGAAAACAACAACAACAAAGTTGCAGACAGCCCTCAAAATATCCGGGCACGGCGTAGCAGACGGACGAACTGAAGGAAACAGAGCAAAAACTAATTCAAACAAGGAAAAACGAAATACGCAATGGTTCGAACGTCAAGTAAACAAAAATGAAAACAAAAAGCACACACACACACATAAGAGCAGGAGGAAGAAAGAACGGGACGTCGTAGCGTCCCCGCAAAAATAAAAAAAGAAAGTAGACTTGGAAAAATGGAAAGAGTTGCTGACGGTCTGAAGCAGGAGTGGCGAGGCTGGCCTGGCCTAACCCCCGAATTCATAGATGTAACTTGACTCGAACTTGACTTGAAGCCGTCTTGAAAAGACGCCATCGCGTTTCATAAATCCTCCTTAACTTGAAACGCGAACTTGAAGCGATCTTGACTTGATCCAAAACTTCAAAATTTCAAGACAGCGTTGTACCTGTCTTGAACGTGACTTGGGCTTGACTTGGGCGAGTTTTCCAAGATGTCGGCTTCCGACGTCGCTCGGAGAATCGCGGCGTTCGAGTTTGCCTCCCGCGCCTCTGACCTCATCTTCGGCAACGTGTATGCGTTACCGAGAGTCCCGCGGCCATCGGTTCGAGACCGCGAAAACCCAATGGAGAGGTACAACGACGGGCAGTTCCTCGCGCGGTACCGCTTCACGAAGGGAACCGTGCGGGAGCTGCTCGCCACGCTACCTCATCAAGCGAGCGCTGACAACAGGGGTCTGCCGCTGCCCCCAGTGCTGCAACTCCTGGTGACCCTGCGGTTCTACGGTGCCGGGGCGTTTCAGATTGTCACGGGGAACCTCGTCAACGTGTCCCAGCCGACAGTCTGCCGCACGGTCGGAGTCGTGACGCGCCTGATCGCACGGCATCTGTTCAAACAACTCGTGCATTTTCCGGACGCTTCCCAATTAAACACTGTGATGCGCGAATTCTTCGAGATCGCCGGATTCCCCGGCGTTACGGGCTGCATTGACTGTACCCACGTGCGAATTAACAGCCCCGGCGGTGACGACGCGGAAGTATACCGCAACCGCAAAGGAGTGTTCTCCATCAATGTCCAGGTGGGTTCTCAGTTTATCAAAACCGCGCGAATGTGCTATCCACGAAAACGTGTTCGCGCGTTCTTGGCACGATTGTGCGATCGTATATTCGAATGATGCGTGCATGTTCACAAGCGCCAAGTCCGAAAATGTACACCCAGGTATTTATCAAGCTGCAAATAGCTCAGTTGATTGGCTGTACCATGATAAGGAATTTGCAGCTTCTGCTAGAATAGAATCTCTAGTTTGTAAATTGTTTGCGATGTGCGCTCTCCATTTTAATAAAACTAGAGCATGGAACCATGAAAGTTTTCTGCACTCAGTAGCTGGCACACATTTATTCCAGATCGAATATATTTGTCAAGAATTCTCAAAATGTCAACCAGAGAGACACCACCAGATTCTATGTATTATTCAATCTACTTGCAGGCTGTCACCGGTCCGCAGCTTCAGTTTCTTGATGTCGTGGCAAGCTGGCCCGGGTCTGTCCACGACAGCCACATCTTTGACAATTCGAGGCTGCGGGTCATGTACGAGGAGCACCGACTGCCCGGGCATCTGCTGGGAGACATGGGCTATGCATGCTTCCGCTTTCTAATGACTCCCCTTGCACAGCCCGTTAGAGCAGACACACCACGGGGCAGGCAAGTAAATCCTAGAAGTGCTTCAGCACTTGGTCTGGTCTGCACAAGCACTTCCTATGATCAAATGCATTTTGGGGAGTAGATGGAAACAAAATAGCGCTGGTTTTGCAAACATAGACTATTATTTGGAGTTCAAAGGAGCCGACATGGGAGCAGAGGGCTTGTCAATAGCCAAGATGACTGGTGGATGCATCCGCAGTGAATCTCTAAAAAGGGAATAAAGCGAGGGCCTTCCACTTAAATCAGTGCACATCTATGCGGAGGGCAAGTTCGTCTGCTTCTTGCGCAGGGGATAGCGGTGACGTCAGAACGCCGAGCCCTGATTGGCTGATCGCGACCCCCTATCTGAGCGTCGTCTGCTCCTTTGCAACGTCGTCTGCTCGCAAACGTCGTCTGCTCGCAACGTCGTCTGCGTCTGTCTTACCTTTCCTGCGACTTCCGGAAGTGCAGAGGCCAGATTCACGAAAAGATCTTACGCTAAAAACGTGCGCTAGACAAAACTTAAGAACTAATTCGTACTCACGAAACGAAATTTTCGTAAGTTTTGCGCCGGTTACGATGAAATACTACGACAGCTCCGAAGCTGTCTTACGCACTTCTTACGATCAGATCAGCATGGCCGACAGCGTCGCGGTCGCGACGACCCACGGACGTTTATTTTTCTACGTGCGCTTCTCATGCGTCCCGGCTTCAATCAGCAAGAAAAAAGTAAAATGTACTTAAAACATACCACGACGAACAAGAACGCTGGATCCACAAACGCCCGGGAAAAGCTCCAACGGCCACGATTCCACCGAACGCGACCAAGCGAGTTCGGCAGTTAGGCCTAGCAGGCACTCCGCGACTCGGCGACCGTCTGCCCACGACCGGCTGGCGCGCTGAATGAAATACGCCCGCGCGACCCTTGTGAACCCTTCCCGTGTTATACTTTGATCGCTGACCTCAATTTTAGATTAAGAGGTCAATTTCTTCCTCTTAATTGTTATCTCCTTGTTTCCCGAGGCAACGCTGACTCTCGCCGGTGAAAAAGCGGTGAATCTCCGACAGACGCAGAAAAGGTGAAGCAGCCCTCGCTTTGACTAGCAGACGTAAAGCAGACGACGTTAAGTGCGCCAACCCGCCGACGCCGTTAAAGGATGAGGGGTCTCGCTGCACACGAAAGGAGGGAAAAAGTGTTTGGGAGGGAACTTGCGGACACTAACCACCCTCACTCTCGGTCCTTAGCAAACAAACCTCGGCGCCTCGGGACACCTCGCCAGTGAGTCCTTGCATGATGCGCGTCTGCTAGTTGTCAGACAAAAACAACGTACTGCTCGAGTTATTTCGTCTGCCCTCTCTGAAAGGCGAAGTCGAGCTCGCTCGACTTCCGAAAGTAGCAGGAAAGGTAAGACAGACGCAGACGACGTTGAGAGCAGATGACGTTGCAAGGAGCAGACGACGCTCAGATAGAGGGTCGCGATCAGCCAATCAGGGCTCGGCGTTCTGACGTCACCGCTACTTCCTTTCTCATGCGCAGAAGACGAAAATGAGCCCACTTGCGAGGCGTATAGAACAAAGCGTGGAGGAGGTTCACCAATTCACCTGCGTGTTTGAAAACTACACAATGGAAGGAACACCTAAAAAAGCACCAAAAGAAAACTACACAAGTACGAGGAAGTAGACAGACAAGAGCGTACCAGCAAATGGTTTTTATTTGTGAAAACTAACCGTACTGGAAGGAAACAGTGTTTTGTGGAACTTCCCTTTAAGCAGTGTTACAATTTATAAGCCCCAACTGAGGTCTCGTACGTCACTCCGAGGCGGTGGTGCTTTTAGTGCACTTCCAATGGCGTACCAACTTGCTTTTGAGTGGGAAGGTAAACCAGACACCCCCCCCCCCCCCCCCCCCCCCCAGGACGGGGGGTGGTGTCCTCGGTATCCCTTGGGCGCTGCCAGCCAGTGTTTGCCCTGCCCAGTGGCGGCTGTTTCAGAGGGGGCAAAACACATGCCTTGCCCCCCCCCCCCCCCCCCCTCGGTTGGTACGCCCATGTGCACTTCTAGTACAAGGATGTGGGAAAGAAAAGCCAGGCCTGAATTAACGTCATTTCAAAGCTCCTGGCTTTTTGAAGCAGCGAAAATGGCGTAGAGTGCTGCTAGCGGCTGCTGTGCTTGGTGTCTCTGGTTTCAGGAACTTGGTTTTGTTTCGCTAATTGTCGCATAGAAAACTGTTCATCATGCGGACTTGGTTTGTGATGTATAAGCAGTCTTCAAACACCCTTCCAGCACATGTCACCGTGATACCTGTGCTCCCTATGCTGTGTACCAACCTACTGCTTGCATTGGTTTCCATCCAGCATAGAAGCACGAATGTCGTGGTGACTCTAATTCAAATCTGTTTGCAGGTAGTTTGATATATGGCGTATAAGCGGCGAGGCCCCGGCTTTACAATACGAGCTCCCCCTACAACTGCTAGAAGTGCACCTGGTTGCGTTGTCAGCATAGTGAACTTACATTTATTTCTCCTATCAGCCAAAGAAACGTCTGTTTCCTAGAAGCTGAAAACAATAGGGCCATTCTCGCCAGCTGCTGTTGCGACTGCCGCCATGTTGGTCATCTACGTCCACTCTTGCAGTGATCTAATTGCTGCGCCATTTGCACCAAACTGTGCCAAAGTGCTTACCCTGCTACATTTGACCAAAATGTGAGGAATTTGCGCCAACATTGCACCAGAACTTAAGTTCACTTAAATATTACTGAAAATATAACAGCTGCAGGCTTTGCTACCGAGTTGGATCGTTAGGGTAGGCTCGTGCGGGGGTTGTCAGGACTTTCGATATTCGCCTCAAATAACATACTATTTGATTTGATTTTGCACCAAGCACTAACAGTACTCAGAAGTTTTGCAATAAGTCTCGTGGTCTGTTCTGGTGGGCTAGGTGCTCGAAATGATTGTATTTTAACATTTCTTCAGTGGGATTTTGTACATAAAATAATCATTCACGGCAGTTTGCACTGTCCTTCATCAGTCGTCTTCTTGTTACCGTGTCTGGTGCCTCCACACGCAACTAAACAGCTACTGTTTGTTCTCCTCCTAATATTTGACGTCTCTCCTCCTCGCATTTGCAGTGATATAAATGAAAATGAAGAGTGCAGTTATGCTCCAAAAGCTCTTTCTCCATCTCCAAAATGAAATTTTCGCTGCTCCAATAGCTACTCCAAAATGACTGCGACCAATCACATCACGGCTCTTCGCATGCAATGAAACATACCCATGATTCCTCGCGCAAGCACTCAATCCACTCCCACCAAGCAGATCAGTTCCGATTCGATGTGCCTGGCTAGCAAATCGGGGCATCTACATGGACCAATTTGATTCGCTAGCTCGATTCAATGCACTAGTATCGCATTCGCATAAACATGGCCACTATAATAAAAGAAGTCCTGTTTCCGTCCCCGAACTCGACGTTTTATCCTTTCGTGTATTCATATCTATTCACCAATGTGCTCATTTTCAATTGTTCTTATAAAGCATTCCTTGTCATTAATCTCACTCTCCGGTTGAACACCACATTCAGCTCTCACCAGTTCGCTCGGGCGAAGATGAAACGACAATGCTTATCTGCAGAAAGTAGTTGCAGGCCTCCGACGACTTGCATGCTTGTTTATAGGGTGAACCTTCTAACTGCACATTGCAAGTAAAGTTGAAAATGTACATCACCTAACCTTATTTATACTTTCTCATTCAACCAGGTACAACAAGGCCCACATAAAAACGCGAAACACTGTCGAAAGGGCGTTTGGAGTTTGGAAGCGGTGCTTCCCTTGCTTGGATATGCGGCTCCAGCATAACCCTGGTCGCTCTGCCAGCATTGTGACGGCCTGTGCTGCCCTGCACAGCCTGGCATGCCTGAGGAGGGAGCCGCAGCCTCCACCGCCTCCACCTCCACCAGTCAGGTGCAGGGTCCGCAGCAACAGGAGGAGGGCCAGGCGACCGGCACACCTGCCCCCCGTTGATGCCGTGGAGGACACCCTGACAAGCATCCAGACTCGAGAGATCATCATTGAGAAAAACTTCACTTATTAGAGGTACGCCAAAAAGGTGTTTGACTTTGTTCAAGCAGGTGGCTATCCTAACCCATACCTGCTAAACACTCCAATATCCAAAAACATTAGTCGAATGCCCGATTCCCACAAATTTGCGAGCTAAAATAGGCATGTTCTTTTCCTCTTCATCTTTGCTCTTTCAGAACGAGGAAGAAAGTGACAGCCGCAATACGAATCCAATCGTGCCATTAGCGGAGCCATGTACCGTGCCTCTGGAGTCTGGAAAACCTAAAACATGCATCAATAAAGAATCTCTTTCATGCAAATAAATTGGTAAAATGAGGGAAGATGTTTGGCGGTAAGGTTGCCGAGGGCTTGTAAATATATAAAATAGCATTTTATGAAACTGTCCTATAGAAAAATCTCATTATTTAAAAACTAGTCCACACACAAGTGGAGGCACTGGGCATGCGCATAAGCCAGTTTTGAGTGACGTGAAGCATCTGCACGTGCATCATGTGATAAGCAGCGCCATTGCTACGACAGACGCATGTTAATGCGAAGGCATTTCTTGGAAATGCGATTCGCTGTAGATTATGCTGCTGTGTGCAATTATTTCGGAGTGATTTGGAGCATTGAACAGCTCGCCTGGGGAAAATCTACAAAACATTGCTCTAGTGTTGCGCAGGGATGCAGGGACAAACTTGCTACATTATCAACGCACTCTAAATGCTCTTCGATGAACTTCGCCACGTTTTAGAAAGGTTGCCCATCTCGAAGGAATGAGAGTTCTAACTAAAGTGCTTTGCAAACTTCGGCCTCAACTTTGTGTACGACAAGACAAGTGACCTTGCAATACACAGTGGGAAAGTTCACATCGTGTTCAATTTTGATTGCCTTCGCTCATTTCTGCAGGCTGTTGTCATGGTGCCACTGCAGCAGGCAGAGATGGAGGGCATGCTCCTGCCCTGAGAGAGCCAACCTTCTTCCCCTGGCGACTTTTCTAGGAACACCATTAACCATTTGGCCTTTGGGTGGCCTGGTCACAATCACTGCCAACCACCACTGCTACCTACCTACATTCCTGCCACAGCTTGCATAAGTTCCAGCTCCATCATTGCTGCAGCAAAGCAACAACATCAGACTGAGCTTTGTTGGTGCCACCGTGCCGCAAAACATATGTATCCATTGAAGGAGCACTGCAATAAAAATTAAAATGTATCTATTTCATCTATGAGCAAGTTATATGTGATTGCCCAAATCCCTGCTAAACAGCGCACTCTGGCTAGGGCTCAAACAGCGCCTGGCCAGAGCATGCCGTTTTGAGCATCCTGACATGGCGCTCCAATTTTACTCTCGACACAGAAAATTTATGTGTTGTGAACATTGTAGACTGTGCATTATGTAACACATTCCTCAGCGTGTGATGCTACATTTGAGACTGACTGGTGCTCTAAAAAAGTCGAACCAGTACGGTAAGACTGTACTAGGGAGCACAAAACTTCTCTTCCAAAACAGAAAAAAATATAAAGAAATTTTGGTTATGGTTAGAACGCTGGTGTTGTAGGGTAATGTTATAAATAGGACAACTTTCTCAAAGTTTGTCTGGTTTGAGTTTATGTACGTTGAAAACATGTCGACGTGCGTTTGGTTGAGCCGCTCAATTAGGCCTTTTGCTTACTGGGCCGAAGCTGTGATGGTGCGGTAAACAACATTACAGGCCTGCAGAAGTTCTTGTACATGTGTTGATCAAATTAAGACACCACAGTGGCTCACCAATTGTTGGGGAGCTCTATGGGATAATAATGCCGAGTCAAAAATCTGAAACCTCCGGAGCAGTGGCAGCTGGCTTTGCGGATCTCTCGACGTGGCTGGCCATATGATCAATTGCCACGACGACCCAGTGATTTTTTGACGTCGAGGAATGCAGTGGTCCTATAAGATAAATCTAAATTCTTTGAAATGACCGTTCAGGTGAAGGCAACAATAGAAATAAACACATAGAAAACCGAGGCGGGCGCTTCCTCATTTGGCAGTATGGAAAATCTTAGACGAATCGCTGTGCACTGCGACATAGCCCCGGCCTTAAGTAACGCTGCGAATACATTTACCTTCGAGTGTTCCAGAAGGCATGGGTATGTATGAGAACTCTTTCTGAGTGAATTCAGTCCTCTTTAGATCATCCAAGGATTGACTGACATCTTGCTCCTAGGTCATGGGTACTGGCTTTAGTAGTGTTTCTGTTGCACATGCAAGCTCAAGACTTGAAGAGGAACTAAAGGGGATTCTGCGATCGTCTGTTCTTGGTCCTAACGGATTCCACGGGCCCTAAGCATCCTAAAATTCCAAAAATTACAATCACGTGATGCCAATTTCCTTATTAAAAACGTGATGGAAGGCCAGGACACACCTCTTACTGAGCGTATTTTTCTGCTCGGGAAAGGCGGGGCATACCCCATCAGCAGTGCAAGCACAGTGACGATGGGCACTCGTCGGCCAATAAGCCGCCTCTCCTGGAGAGGGGGTTTGCAATTGGCCGACGAGCGCCCATCATCGCCGCACTCACACCGCTGCTGGTGTTAGCCTTGCCCGAGCGGAAAGATCCGCTCAGAAAGGGCTGTGTCCCGACCTTTCATTGTGTTTTTAATAAAGAAATCAGTGTTGCGTGATTGTAATTTTTGGATTTTAACAATGCTTTAGGGCCGATAGAATCAGTTATGACCAAGAACAGACGATCACAGAATCCTCCTTAGTGCCCCTTTAAAGGGGCCCTGCAATCATATTTAAGCATCTACCTTTTATGCGGTTTCCACGTCTCTTGGGGTTCGGGCAAGCCAGCGGGCACGGAAGGAGTAGTTAAATATCAGTGCGCCATATTTTAACCGGACGACACGGAAACCTCCTCCACCGACGAGGGCGACCCACGGTACCGAAAGCGCGCAAAATGTGATGTCTTTGGTCCTGGGCTTACTACTGGTCAGAGCCACTAAAATCTTCTTTTTGGTCAAAATACAAAATATAAGCGGTGCGAACCGTTTCAGGTATTTATAAAAGTAGTTTTTGTTCACTATTATAGATGAAAAAAAGAAAGAAATGCAGTTTATAAAGTACGGAAACAAGAAATGACCCATCAACATACCCGCCGCCAAGCGGTGGAAAAGGCGGCGCATACTAGAAAAGAGTAGTGGGATAAGTCGCCGACACGGAAAAATCCCGGATATACGCGGTGGCGCGGCAGTCGTATGGACAGGAGGATCCGACCGGCTCCGAGCGTTCCGAAGGCCTACCGCGAGAGGCTTTGTCTTGCGGTTTGGACGTTTCGCGGTATGGCAGCGCGAAGTGGGCTCCCATTCTGAACTGATCTTTACCCCGTGTTTGCTGTCGTTTGTGGCCAATGAAGTGTCATGCAGAATTAGTGTTTAATCGCGCAGCAAACGCAATGAAAGTCGCTTTGGCTGCCCGCTGCATACAGCCTATCCAGAACATGCTTTAGTGGCGCCCTCTGGCGCCGTCGACACAGAGTGCGGCGGCCGTGAGCGCTCGATGAGCTCACTAATCCTCCTCTAGTTCACGGCCACTCAAGCCAGGACCTACGACGTCATGAAGGAAGTTATTTTTTGCTTGTTTTTGTAATTCTAAATTGCCTATAACTTTTAAAATAAAGCGAATTTCGCGAATAGAAAGGTTTCACTAAGTTACTATGTTCAGTGCGCTCAGGTTCGGTGCAAATCAAGAAACAGTAAAAAGTCCTTGCAGGGCCCCTTTAAGCAATGATGGTGTGAAATTCTGTGGGGGTCCTTTCACGTATATTTGATGTTACCTTCATCTGAGCGAGTCATGCTGAGCGAGTCATGTGATATAGCCCTAGCTTTCCTCTTGCAAGTTCTATGAAAGAAATCAAACCACCTTTTAAAGTTCCAGGTTAAATTTGAGCACCCTCTTTATTTTTCAGCTTGCTTGAGCTGCTCGAGCTTCAGAAGAATGAGTTCTTTTTTAGCTCGCTTCCTTCATGAGACGGAGGCGGAGTGCGTGCTCCTCTGGCAGTAAGGTTTCTCTTACCTCATTTTCTTTAGCTAAGCTATTCTCTAGGACCGCCATCCTGCCTTTGGGTAGCCTTGTGGCGGCGTGGCTTGAGGCGTCAGTTCCATCAACGCTGTACCTAGTGGCGGCTGCAGGCGGCTGGGTGGCGTGAGCTCGAGAGTGCCCATTGCTTTGAGCTGCTCCCGTGTCTACAACACTGGCGCTTGCGCAAGCTGCTGATGTGACCTCCAAATCGCTGAGGGGGCTTGGGCTTGTAGGTCGATTGTGGGCATCTGAAATAAAAAGGGTGAGCAGATATCTGGTTGAGGAATTATATGCAGCACGTTGCATACAATTTACATACCAGAAATTATGTAGTGAGCTCAATTGTTGATTACGGCAATCAGCCATATTTCACTCCACTGCATGTCTCTATTCTGGTGTTAATTTTTCTGCTTATTGTTCACTGTTCAAGTCACTTGCATGCAAAGTAACAAAAGTTACTCTAATGACAGAGATGAGGCAACCAGAACCTGTGATGGCTTGATAATGTTATTAATTGTACTGGTTGTCACACTGGAAGTGTGGCAAACAATTGTCTCAGTGAGTCTCTGTTCTGTCATTCCAGTCGCTTTGAACGCAACTCTGAACCAGGCTTCACATGGTCCACACTTTATATATGTCCGACTTCGTGAATACAGGAATTTAAACCAAAATTTGCAGTGTTGCGTGCATGGTTTTATGGAAGCAGTCTATTTGGTCAAGCTATTATGTAACATTACACTAGGAAAGATGCCATGGCCCTCTCCTAGCGTGACTTTGTCTGCAGCTCAAGTGTATTTTGAAAGTGCAAATGTTTTGATACACATTTCATAGCTTTATAAGTATAGAGACTATTCACTTGCGGCTTACGTGCAAGTTGTGTGCGGTGCATTCTGGGTATATCACCATCTTTGGATTCCCTGACAGCAGACAGTCGCGTGGCCACACCAGGATCAGCCGCACTACACCACGAATCTTTAGAGAGTTTTCGTAAACCATTTTCTCACCTCCGCTCTCCGAAACAAGGACGCCAGAACTGCACCTGAGCGGCGCTTGCCTTGCCTGCAGAGTCCCAGATCTCATAGCGGGTTGCGGAGAACTTTGTGGGACAGCGTAAATAACCTATGAAAACTCACTTTTCTCTGGTTTTGTTGACACCAGAATTTTCAGCGCCAGTATGGTGTTGTTCGTGATGATCGACTGCCGAAGCAAGTTGCAGTTGAAGAAGAAAAAAGAAGAGAGCAAGCTTGGGGACTCCCATTTCTTCAAGACTTCGAGAGTTTGAAGACTCGAGTGCGAGAAAGTCTGGTCGCTCTCTGTAAGAAGGCACCGCAAATGGCTTGCACGCGTCAACCGGAAATACCTCGACGTAAACGCCGACAAGTACCGAGTGTGCTCAAGGCACTTCATCTCGAGTTAGTGTGGGCCCCATTTGCTTTCGTCGGACATGAACAGCAAGATTTGCACAAAAATTCGGCAGCCGCCCGTCGCTGCAGCTCATCGTGACGTGCGTCGCTTGCATGTGGTCTCGATGAAACGAGTGACAGGGGGTCCAGTTTGGTCGCTTTGCCTGGAAGAATTGCTCATATTGCCGCGCGCAGGGCTGAGAAAGCAACGCTCGGTCACGGACCGAGGGTCATCGTTCTTGGCTCAGCTCACGCAAGAGATCCTTCGGCTCAGCCACACCAGCCATCGCCGGACCACCGCATACCATCCGCAGACCAACGGGCTAACGGAGCACCTCAACAACACGATCGCCGACATGATCTCCATGTACGTCAACGTAGAACACAGGACGTGGGACGAGGTATTACCCTACGTCACGTTCGCCTACAATACTGCAGTTCAAGAAACAACCGGGTTTACACCATTCGAGCTGGTGCATGACAGAAAAGTGGCGACCATGCTGGACGCGATGCTGCCCCATGAGCCAGTGGATGCCGGATGCGACGATGTCCATGCGGTCAGTCAGAGAGCCGAAGAGGCGCGCCAACTAGCCCGCCTTCGAATCCACGATCAACATAGTGTCGACGCTCGCCGGTACAATCTTCGTCGCCGCGACGTCCACTTCCAGCCCGGAGACAGAGTTTGAGTGTAGACGCCGATTCAGCGTTCGGCAAACTCAAGCGAAAGCTCCAGTCACCCCCTATCCTCGGGCATTTTGATCAGTCGGCGGAGACAGAAATCCAAACGGACGCCAGCAATACTGGCCTCGGTGCGGTACTCGCTCAGCGACAAGAAGGAGCAGAGAGAGTAATCGCTTACGCAAGCCGGGCGCTGTCCGAGGGAGAACGAAAGCAGGAATAAATGATAGAAGTTACGTCTGGAACAAGAATAAACAATAACTTTCTAGAGGTCCGTGACTGAGCGTTGCTTTCTCAGCCCTGCGTGCGGCAATATGTGGTTCATACCTTAGGCTTAGTTGTGAAATTTCAATAGTAACAAAGAAATATGTTCAAGAAACTCGAATGTGAGCTTATCTCAGGAGCAGAGGAAAAAACGGCACTGTAACAAATCTCCACTCACAAGTTTCTTTTTGCCACCCTTTGGTTGCCACAGTTCGGGCAAAAAGAATCAAACTCCCATTCCGCTCTCATACGGCTCTTTTCTTGTTGATTCCAAAAGATGCGACACAACACCGCTGTCGCTCGGTCTGTCAAAACCAAATGCAACCGACGCATGTTACGATAACCAGCAGCGACGGGCGAGGTTTTGTGGAAATCTTATCGTTCATGTTCATGTCCGCGCAGCCGCGACTGTCTGCTGTCAGGGACTTAAAGATGGTGATGCAACCAGAATGCACCGCACACAACTTGCACGTAAGTCGCACGTGAACATACAAGTCTGACGGTCACAAATCTGTACCAATGTGTTGCAACTTGCACAGACGCATTATGCATGTAACACTGTACCCATGTAGTCATAATGCTCTTCCTCGCCGTCGATCATTGGCTGAAGCAGCCGCACCACCGGCTCGCTCTGGACAGGGGGCAGGTATAATGCCCCATCGCAGTCGTCCTCGTTGGGGAGGCGAGCGGCCATGTGCCCCGCCAATGCCCCGACAAGCAGTGAGATGGCACTCACGGGGGCAGGGGGGCATCCCCCTCCTAATGGCAGTTTTATATATGTCAAGGCACTGGATAAAATCACGGATAACGCGCACCTAATTCCATACAAAGACAAGGTAAGGGAATACTAGCATGTTTACTTGTTATGTAAAAACCTAAAGACAACGACTGAATCGTCACGAAAATAAAGTTATGCCACTGCACAGACAAAACAATCGTTCCCCACACACTCCACAACGTGTTATTTGTAAAAGATTAAGATAAAACTGAGCAGACATAGCTATGAAGACAATCAAAAACTCAACTGCGCTCGTCACACTGTGCGTATGTTACGGTCTTGCCATACTCATTGATCTAACTTCTCAACATAAATATTGATGGGGAAGCTCTGACAATACGAAATGACACAAGCTGGCGAAAAGGCAGTATAAAAGGCTGCAATAGCGAGATCCGCGAATCGCACTCGTTGAAGTGCTTCAATTGCTCAAAGTAACTTGGTTACTCACCTGTCTTGTGAATTTTTCGCTTCTGTTCTGATTCTTCTTGTTTCCACTTCTGTTTGAGATTTCTCCAACATTTTTTTAGCTGTTTAGAGTCCCGTGGACTGACCCCAGGCATGCAGTTATACTCAGTGCTGAGTCGCTCCCACGTTTCCGCCTTTAGAGTTGCTGACGAAATGTCGGTTTTTTACATTCTAATACAGTTTTATGCTTCTGCACAAGCCCAATTAGAATATGCTTCTCATCGAGAGTAAAGCGCGGCGCGGATTTTTTGTTAGTTGCCATTGAGAGGTTGGGGAAATCTCAAACAGAAAAGATGAGAGCGACGACGGCGATCGGCTTGAAGCACGCTCGCGAGTCCCACCTACGCTCGCGCGGTGCGGACGTTGCCAGATGAAAACATCGTTTTGTCTAAAATGCGCGTGCAACTTTCGTTTTTAAAACATTTATGATAATGGATTTGGCAATTTCTGAGTGCTAAACAAGTGTAACAAAAAAAGCTTTACTAAATAATGTGTTTTCCAAATATACAACAAATTTTAAGTATAAAAGTATAAAAGTATAACTCTCGCTCCCAGAGGTGGAGTCTCGCGACTGGCCGTGACTTCAACCGGACTTGACGAAGGAAGTGCGCCGGTGGGTCTATGAAATGAAAAAGCCAACTTGAGCGCGTTCAAGTCAAGGCGGGTCTTGAGGCGGTCTTCAGCAAGTCGAGGCGCGGCTTCAAGTTAAGTTACATCTATGAATTCGGGGGTTATTAAGAGCCGCAAACAAAACCACGGAGCTTCTAAGAGCCGCGGGGGGGGGGGGGGGGGGGGGAGGGGGGGCAAACTTAACTTTTGTTCAGAGTCTGACTGTACGTATGGGGGCACAAGGCTGTACGACTGTACGTATGGGTGTACAAGGGGCTGCCCAACTGCAAGCTGCGGTGTGCTTTATTCTGAAATCCTTTCTTTTTGTTTCCTTGGGAAACGTGGAAAAGGGCGAAGGGGGGGGGGGGGGTTCCCCTTACGAGGAATCCGCGAGCCGCACTTGGACCACCAAAGAGCCGCATGCGGCTCGCGAGCCGCGGTTTGGCCACCCCTGGTCTAAAGGGTGCCTGCTTTTATCGTAGAAGGTGACGAAGACGTTAGTCGTCCGGGCGCTAACAATCGGAATTTGTGCACCGTATATTAAGACGCTTTGCAGCAGCTGTGGATGGGCACCGCTATAACTGACCTTCAGTTTTTGTTTCCCCTTATTACGTTTACTTCACTTCATTATTACCATAGCAGGCTAGGTTATTGCCATCTTAGATTTTATTCTGTCTTTCTCCCCAGCATTGGCTTTTGTGGAGGCTCGTTCGCACCGATTTCAGTGCCTCGGTATATCGGTAAAACAAGAGAAGGTCAGCAATGGCGGCTGTATTCTGACGCGTGTGTAAAGCGTCTATAACGTGACCGAATCACCTTTCTTTTCTTTTTTTTTTCACTACGACGCTTTCTTTGTTTTTTTTTTCTTTTGGACGCGCATAAAGGCTGCTTTGCTTATAACTCCGCTTTTAATAGTTTCATTTTTACTAATAGCGTCATATTTGCATGTGCACAATCGAAATCTTCTAGAGCATACTGACATCGCAATAAAGTACGTGGTTCGAAATTGCCTTTTGCTTCTTCATCCTATTCGCCTATTCATGAGAAATGGGAACTGCAACAACGAAACTAATCGATTGATAAGAACAGTAAAGTTGAAACGTAGCTACGTTCTAAAGTGCTTGTACGTTGCCCTTTTTTCAAAATGCAGTGTGAAGGTACATTCGTGTTTTGTTGTAACGGAGGGTTTTCTTCAGGAGAGTACCAAAATTGCAACCTGAAAAATCTAACATCTTCTCCACGCGAAGAAAATGTCCTTCACTTATGAGGAGGCACCTATTTTTTAACATTAAAAGAAAAGAAAACCCGTGACAATTTTTTTTTCATTGGTCACCTCGCACGGAAATGGGTAAAACCAATGCGTAGCCGAGAATTCGTCTGCTAGCGGAGGCTCCGAGCTCGCGCTGCGATCACTTTTCGCCCGCGCTCCGCGGGGCCCCTACCCTCGTCAGGCTTCCGGGTGTTTGCCGCTTGGAGCGGGTCGGGGATCTACTAGCTAAAGTCCCTTGATACTTCTTATACAAGTAACGACAACCCATACAAATGACAAAGCAGATTCCACTGGAAGCGAATGGCGGCATTCAGTTCAAACCTCTGCTGTGCGCCGTCATTCGCTTCCTAAAACCTGCACCGTCACGCAGTCGGCGCTTCAAAGAATGTCGCTACTTGTAGGAAGGTCTTATCTAGGGACTTTACTACTAGCGAAACGTCATGCACAGGCCTTGTCTTCTAGGTGGTACTGGCTTAGTGCGCTGCTGAAGTGCTAACCGAACGCTACTGAAGCGCTAACCGTGCGCTACTGAAGCGATAACCGAGCGCCTGCTGAAGCGCTGCTGAAGCGCTGCTAGAGCGCAAACCTAGCGCTACGTCACGCGCAAGTCGGTGCCAGATGAGGACTGCTTCCAAGGGTCATGAGGTGCTAACTTAGCGCTCCGCTTTATGTGTCAACCGGCCTTAAAGAGATTGTTTTTTTTGGTACATATAATATTGAATTTATATGCACTAAAAGAGCGAAGTACAGTATTTTTGGTGATATCAAGGCTATTAAAAATAACTTATGCAGGTCACATGTGATAACTTGCCAAAATTTGCCAAGTTAATAAAAAGAGATATTTTGAATGTTTTCCTTCAAACTTAACATAATTAATTTTTTTTGTATTTATTGAGCGTCATAAAATCTATTCTGAAAGTGTCACAGGAGAGTTCCAGGGCAGTAGTGTGAAAAGTGAAATAATAACGAGCGGTCAAACATGCGATCTCGCACAGCTGAAATATACATACGTTTTCTCCCTGGCGGGTTCAATATTATATAACTTAAAAAAAAGAAATCCGCAAAGCTTGGTGTTTGTGTGGTCAGTCATTTCAGCAATGCCCCCAAACATGCTATATTTTGTAAAAAGTAAAAAAAAAAAAAAAAATTGACCCAAAATTCGGGCTTGTATTGAGATAAAAACTCCATTTACTCAGTTGTTTTATGACAATAAAAAGCTTATAAATATTACCTTCTCAAAGCCCCGTGCTTGATACAAGGGGATTTCGGGCAAACAAGTTATGATGGATGCGATGAGAAGCCTAGCTCAGAATTTCACTCTTCCCACTTTTTTTTCTTCACGCTCGCCAAAACTAATGGCTCGTTTATGACATCTTTTCTTTGTTTTATCTTTTTGTAAATGAAAACTTTCATACGCCTTGGGGAAGTACATTGTTTCCTTAATTTAATGCCACCAAAAGATGGTTAGGTTTTGTCACTTGTGCTATTCGTGGGCATACTGGTTGAATTCTGTGGTGGAACCTTGACTTCCCGATCTTTTTCAAGTTATCTTCTAATTTTTCACGAATGAAAGCTAACTGTTTTCTGAATAACGTCGGGGTGTAAATATGGTAGTAGTAGTAGTGCTTTGTGAAGGAAAGGCAGAGATTTTAACCCGAACGTCAGTTCTAGTTTGCTACTTTGCACCGGGGATAGCGAGAGGGGGGTTAGGAAAGACAGCAATGGGGCAGGATGGTGAAAATCGTCAATGAAGATGATTATGGTCTAGTGAATTATGTAAGCAGTCTCATATAAAGTTCTCAGTCATTTAGAGTCTGTCCGAAAACCCTGTGTTTCTCAGAAATCGTATTAGAGCCTCGGTGGCCTTCATAAACTGTTCGGTTGTGTCCCAGCTGCCAAGCACTTTGAAAGCGCTGAACGGACGTGAATCTATTTTTTGTAATGTTTCTTGAAGCGTTTGGCGTTGTTCCTCGAAATCAACACACTGGCATAAGATATGCTCAATTGACCCCTCCACCTCACAGCTGGTGCAATCCCCGCAGATGTTCTGTCCTTTTCGGCAGGGGAACTGCGGTGTATATGCTACACCTAGTCGCAGTCGGTGCAAAGTTGTTTCCAGTCGTCTTGAAACTCCGGATTGAACGCGAAAGGTTCGTTGGGGGTCTA